>NC_042628.1:52582470-53193097 GCF_901001135.1 Rhinatrema bivittatum | reverse complement strand
CCTTCCACTGCACACCAGGCCTCACGATGGAGTTCGGCGTCTCCAGTGGTGTTGGCCAAGCCCCTATGCGCGCGCGGACCGACCGGCCCCTTGTAGGGCTGGGGGCGGGTCCTAGCTCCGCGGCGCACCCTGATTGATGGAACGATATAAGGAAGTCCCTGCCTGCACATCCTTGCCTTGGCAATCGGGTCGGCATTGTATTGTGTGCTAGGTTGCCTCTGCGTTCACAGTCTTGTTCCAGCCTTGTTCCAGTGTCCTTCTGTTCCAGCGTCCTTCTGTTCCTGCATCTGTCTGTTTGTCTTCCCAGGTAGTACCCTCGGACTGTCTCTCTGGTACTGACCTCGGCCTGTTCCTTGACCTTCCTGTCTGCTGCCTGCATCCTGACCTCTGCATGCCTTGTGACCTTGTCTGACCTCCGGAACCTGACCTCTGCCTTGTTGACTACTCCTCGGACTGACCCTCAGATTCTGACCTCTGCCTTGTTGACCACATCTCCTGATTCTGGCTCTGTCCCTTGCCTTGTCATCATCTACGCTGTTGGGTCTTCCTTACTTCTCCAGACCAACAGCGTGAAGTCTGACCACACTCCCTTGTTGATCGTGGGCACGCCTCTCTACTACCTCTCCGGGAGACCCTGCGAGGCCCACCTAAGTCCAAGCGGCCCGGGTCCCTATGGGCTCCACCCGGGGGGACCTCGGGCTTCCAGTGGTGAAGCTCATCCTAGCCTCTGTCTCCTCCTGTGCTCCGCCCCCTGGGGGCAGGTGCTTCCTGGTCCCTACCAGGGAGCCGTTCTCCACTGCTCCAGGACAAGGGTCCACCTCCAAGCGCAACACTAAAACATTTAAAACAGTTACAGTCATGAAGATTGGTGGCCCAGCATAACACCAATTTTTATAAAGGGATTCAGGGGTGATCAGGGATACTATAGAGCCTGATGTTGGGGTGAAGAAAAATGGTGGAAGCTACTTTTAAAAACAAAATTACTGCATATGTATTTATTCATTTAAAAGCATTTATATTCCGCATATAGTAACTTTGTTATGCCTTGCGGATCACAATTAAAACGTTGACAGCAGTATAAAACAAATAAACCATATAGATCAAGGGTGGCCTCCAATCCTCAAGAACCACAAACAGGCCACAATGAATATGCATGAGATAGATTTGCATGCACTTCCTCCATTGCATTGAAATATATCTCATGGATATTCACTATGGATAATCTAGAAAACCAGACTGGTTTGTGGCTCTTGAACACTGGAGTTGGCTATTCTTGATATAGATAGGCATTAGGGATGTGCATTCATTTCCAACAAATTAGGAAATAGAGACAATATTTCCTATTTCGTCATGTTTCGGGAGGGAACTGAAACAATAAGAATACCCATGAAATTTTGTGTGGTTTTCTTATCGTTTTTGGGGAGGGGAGAAAGGGCACATTAAAAAAAAAACCCCAAACCCACCTCAACCCTGCAAATTTAATTAATTGCAACCCCCCCCCCCCCCAAGACTTACCGAAAATCCCTGGTGGTCCAGCAGGGTCCCGGGAGCAATCTCCCTCTCTCGGGCCGTCAGCTGCCACTAATCAAAATGGCGCCGATGGCCCTTTGCCCTTACATGTGACAGGGGCTATTGGTGCCATTGGTCGGCCCCTGTCCCATGTAAGGGCACCAATGGTGACAGGGGCCGACCAATGGCACCAATAGCCCCTGTCACATGTAAGGGCAAAGGGCCATTGGCGCCATTTTGATTAGTGGCAGCCGACGGCCCGAGAGAGGGAGATCGCTCTTGGGACCCCGCTGGACCACCAGGGACTTTCGGTAAGTCTTGGGGGGAGGGTCAGGCAAGTCTTGGAGGGTTGGGAGGGTGGGGGTTTGCAATTAATTAAATCTGAAGGGTTGGAGCGGGTTTCGGGCATCGTTTCGGGGGCAGACAAAATGAAATCGGCCCGAACCGCAGGAAAACAAAATTTCCCGCGGCAGGCTGATAACAAAGGTGGTTGAATCACATCTCTAATAGGCATGACTTAATGGGGAATAGTCAATATGATGGTAACTTTCAAACTGGTGCATGGGCGCACATGTGCATCAGCTTGCGCCCAAGAACATGGCTATTTTATAACTTGTGCATGTATATGCGCACATGCTGTAAAATAATCTGGCCGTATGCACTTGTGCCACATTTTAAGTGGGCATGCAAATCCCATTTCTACCACATAAATCAGGGAACTTTAAACAGGGTGCATGCCAATGCCAATGCCATTCCCAATTTCCGCAGTTCACCCAGCTAACAGGTAGGTCCACCAAGCCCCCTTGGTATGATAAACTACACTCCCCCCAGTTAGCCCTGACCCTTAGAACCCTGCAGATCTGCATAGTTTTCTTTACATTTTAACTTACAAGGCATCCATAGCAGAAGTAAAGTATGCAGCAGGGGGCTTCATCGTGCATCAGGTCACGTCAGTATTAATTCCACATTGTTTTACGTTCACGCCCCACCTTTTTTTTTTTTCAAGATGCATGCACTGCGGGAGATCTGCGAGTAGCTCAGCAGCTTTTAAAATATGCTCGGTGTGCACAGGCCTGACTTATTTGCACATCCAGTGATTGATACACGCATCAAGCTTTTTTAAAATTCACCTTTATGGTTTTAGCAAAGAGAAGTCTTCCCTTACCAATTTATTTGACTTTTTTTTGAAGGTATAAGTAAACATGTATAAAGGTGAACCAGTTGATACAATGTATTTGAATTTTCAAAAGGCATTTGACAAAATCCCTCATGGGAGACACCTCAGGAAATAAAAAGTCATGGGATAGAGAGCAAGGTCCTATCGTGAACAGGTAAGTGGTTAAAAGACAGGAGACAGAGGGTAGAATTAAGTGGTCAGTTTTCCCAATGGAGAAAGTTCAATAAAGGTGTGCTCCAGGGATCTGTACTTGGTGTTGAGTATCGGGTGGTGGATCCTTGGTCCGACCGGCGAAGAGGAGATGGAGTAGGTCTTCGCAGAGAAAAAGGTCGGAAGGCGGTGTCGCTACTGAAGACAGGCAATCTTCACCCTGGAAGCCTGTGGCTCCTCCAGGAGGAGCCTGTGGAGGCCCGGGCCGCTGGGACTTAGGTGGCTTCGCCCTGGAAGCCCATGGTCCCCCCGGTAGGAGCCCGTAGGGACTCGGGCCACTGGGACTTAGGAGAGTGGCAGGCAACGTAGACGGGGGCACGGACCAGGATCAGAGGCAGGCAGCGTTCGGCGTAGATGAGATGACAAACCAGGGTCAGGGCAGGCAGCAGACGACGTGGACAAAGAGACGAACCAGGGTCAAGACCAGAAGGCAATCCGAGGAAGGTTCCGAGGCGGGAACGGGAGCGGGAGGCCAGGCGGATAGGAACAGGCAGGCGGGCAGGATCAGGCAGGCAGGCAGGAACAGGATCAGGCAGGCAGGTAGGCAGTACAGCAACTGATTACTCACACCGAGTCGACCGTGTTGCAAGGCGAGGATCTAGAGTCAGACGCCGGGTTTAAATCCTCCAGGCGTCTGACGTCAGCGTAGGGGCCTGGCTCTGCTTTCGCACCAGAGGCCCTTCAAAGGTTCCCTCTGCGCGCGCACACGAGCCTAGGGGGGGCGGAGTCCGGACGGCGTTCGGCGGCGTCTCCTTCGTGGGGACGCCGCGGGTAGGCCCGGGCAGACCGGGGAATGCTGTGGCGAGGCAAGGTAAGGGTCCGGTCACAACCCTCGCGACCGGGACCGCAACACTGGGACCTGTGCTGTTTAAAATATTCATTCATGATCTGGAAAAAGGAGCAAAGAGTGTGGTGATTACACTTTCAGATGACAGGAAAATTATTCAAAGTTGTAGTAGATTATGAAGAATTGCAAACGGACCTTGTGAGATTAGGAGACTAAGCATCTAATTTAATGTGGACAAGTGCAAAATGATGAACAATAGATCTTCAGTTCAGAATGCAGTCGCAGTCAAAAAGGAAAACAAAGTGTTAGGGCCCCTTCAGAGAGGAAAGGAAAACAAAATGAAGAATATCATAATGCCTCTGTATAGATCTGTGCTGTGACCACACCTTGAGTATTGTGTGCAGTTCTGGTCATCCCATCTCAAAAAAGACATAGCCGTTATAGAAAAGGCACAGAGAAGGGCAACCAAAATTATGAAAGGGATAGAATGGCTGAACAGGTTAAGGCTCTTTAGCTTAGAAAAGAGACAACTCAGGGGGTTATGATAGAAATGTATAATCATGAATAAGGTAGAACAGGTAAATATAGGACTGTTATTTACCCTTTCAAATAATAATAAAGCAAGGGGACACTCCATGAAACAAAAAACCAGCAGAGTCATAACAAATAGTAGAAAACATTTTTATACTTACAAGTAAATTCTAAAAGGTGTGCATGTTCACCCATAAATGCACGTATTGGGCATGCGAGCAAAATTACGCTCAATTTTATATCGTGCATTCATACCATTTAAAATATCCCTACCGCATGCACTCACAAGTGGAGAGAGAGAGAGAGAATCTTCCACTCTTTATATCTCCCACTGTAAGAGGGGCACTTTCAACGCAGGGTGGGTTTTGGGGAGTGCAGTGTTACAAGGTTCTACAGACCCTTGCGCCTAAGGCGGATTTATTTATTTATTTTATTTATTTATTTTAAAACTTTTCTATACCGTTGCTAAGTTAAATACCATCGCAACGGTTTACATGTAGGCACATATTTAATGTCGATAAAAGTGTACTATAGTACATTCTAACAGGTGCCATTAAAGGTTCGGTTACAATATATCAATATACATAGTCATTTAGCGAAGTAGATCATGACCAAATGTACCAAGGTACTTACTTGGGTAGTTTTATTACACATAGAATTATATTTATGCTTATTGTGGTGTAGAGTTTATAGACTAATCTACTGTAAAGTCCTAAGTACTGTGTGTCGGTACCTTTCTGTCTTTTCCTGACTAGTTTCGCTCTTTTCGCCCGTCTCTTTGTAAAATGCTTGTCTAAAAAGCCATGTTTTTACATTTTTCTTGAATGCCTTGAGATCACTTTGTAGTCTGATCTCTGGAGGCATTGTGTTCCAGATTATGGGTCCTGCTAGTGATAGGGCTCTTTCTCTCACTTGGGTCAGTCTTGCTGTTTTAACTGATGGAATGGCTAGGAGTGCTTTATTTGCTGATCAGAGGTTCCTGTGTGGAGTGTGTACCCGTAATGCTGTGTTTAACCAATCTGATTTCTCATCATAAATTAGTTTGTGAATGATACAAAGGGTTTTGTATTTAATTCTGTGTTCAATTGGTAGCCAATGTAACTCTGCTAGGGTTTCAGTTATATGGTCCCTCCTTCGTTTTCCTGTTAGTATTCTGGCTGCTGTGTTCTGAAGTATTTGCAGTGGTCTTAATGTCGTATTAGGTAGTCCTAGCATAAGAGTGTTGCAGTAGTCCGTGCTGGAGAAATTAGTGCCTGTAGTATTGTTCGGAAGTCATTTTGAGTTAGTAGTGGTTTAAGTTTTCTGAGTACCATGAGCTTTGCATACCCTTCCTTTACTTTTAGTGATATGTGTTGTTTCAGATTGATTTTGGGGTCTATAATTATTCCCAAGTTACGTACTTTTCCAGCTAGTTCAATTTTCTGGTTACCTTTGAGTATTATTGAGGTTTGACTGACTTCAGAATTTTTTCGTTCTAAGTGTATAAATTCTGTTTTATCAATATTAATTACAAGTTCCATTTGTGTCAGTAGTTGTTTTATAATGCTTAGGTACATGTTGGCTAGGTTTAATGTTTTCTCTAAGGTGTCCTCTATGGGTAGAATTAGTTGAATGTCGTCGGCGTAAATGTAATGTATAATTCCTAGTCCTGCAAGTAAGTGGCATAATGGGAGCATGTATATGTTAAAAAGGGTTGCAGATAGCGCTGATCAATGTAACACTGGCCCCCTCCCTGCCCTGAGTTGAAAGTGGCCCTCCTTCCTAGCTGCCAGCTCTCTATCATCCCCCTTATTGCCATTAAGCTATGGGCTGAGGGATGGCTCCCCTGCTAGAGTTCCTGCTTGCCCTTGCATCATCCAGCTGCCAACAGTGTATCATCAGATAGAGATAGGTATGCATAGGGTTCTGGCTGATCCAGATGTTGCTGGTGAAATGCCTGATACCGCCCTCCACTTTGGCCAGCTGCACCTATATCCGAGTATTGCAATGAGGGTACAAGGTGGGGATCACCTGCCTATTGAATGTTGTCCTAGAGGGCACTTTGTAATTAAGGGCTAAAAGGTGCAACAGCCACTTAAATCCTATGCTCTTCATCATCTGCAGAGGCTGGTCATCCAGAGCAATTATTTCTCTGAAGCATTGTGTCACCACTTTTGATGCTGCTTCCTTCTTCCCTTGGAACAGTAATGTGAAACACCAACTCCTCTTCTCTAGGCTGGCTTGCTACTGACATGGGCATAGGGGCTGCTTGCCTGCCACTTCACTGGGGAAAAAGATGGGTGGTGGCTTGGGAGATGGACTTCCCCTTTTCCTGCTGCTGCTTGGAGTGGAAGATGGCATTTGCAGACTAGTGCTAGTGAGTGTTGATTTTGCAAATGATGCTGCATAACAGTTTGAATGATGGCTCAGGACCTTACTTATATCAATGATCTTCCTTCAGGTCTTCCAGTACTGTAAAGTATCTCCACACATCTGCTGTCTTGCAGAATCCCCTCTCCATCTCTGGATCCTTGAGGACTGCTGCTGGGGCAAGGGCTGGGGGCAGAACAGGAGGGAAAAGGCCAGGGGCTTCTCTCACATGCCCTACTTCCCACTCTTTCTGGTGGGTGCTCTTGTCCCCAGCAGTATCGCTTGCTGCCTCCTGCAGCTGCTCATTGGATAGCTTGCTAGTGACTTGACTCCCCAGACCCTCTTGAGCTACTAGATGTTTAGTATCTTCTGAGTTTGAAAATCCCTCATATGATTCAACTAAATCAGTAGCTTCTCTAAACATATTCTGCAGACACTGCTCAGAATGAAACAGGATGAGCACTGTGCTGGTTCTGCATGCTCCACTCCTAGTGACTGCTGATGCTGACATTACCTTCACTGACTGCCGCCTTTTGGGTCTGTACCTTAGTAACAATGGAGATTGGAACTGGCTTCTTACTTGACCCTATCACTATAGATGGTCTCCCCTTACTAAAAAAAAAAAAAAAAAAAAGATCTTCCTCTTGGTTGAGAGACTCCTGATCCGATCACTACTATCATCAGTCGTGCAACTTGTGCTGGCCTTGCTAGGGTTCCAGTGAAGGAAAAGCCTTTCCTCTTCCTTTCTCATTGCTGTTACCAGTTCTGCTCTTTGATGCCAGTGGCTAGAGGTTTTTAGTGTTACAGTTTAGTGTATACTGTACATCCAGTACTAATGTGGACACATACAGACAGCACAGACCAGCCACAGTCACTTTTCTTTAATACAAAGCATGTCAGGCACTGCTGTCTGCTTGCTGGCTATATGTAGACTCAAACTAGTAACTAAAAAGATCATTCTTTATTCTGCAATGTGCCGGTATCGTGTGTGGTAGGAGTGTGGGTGGGGTTATATCCCGGCGGCACTGCGGGCGATGTTTTTCACATTATCGCTGGCAGCACCAGGGGAAATAACCACGCCTTTTCCCGTGGTACTATGGGGGCAATAGTGTGCGGCACGGCCACACCACCACAATGCGGCCAACTGCACACTATCATCCTCCACCCTTTTTTTTTCATCATTCTGCTATAAATAATGATGAATCTAGAGGTAACTGACACAGTTTATGAAACAGTCTCACACACACACACACACAGTGCAGTGACTCATATCCACACATAGAAAGTCAGAGAGCAAGGGCTGCTGTGCCTGTATCTGGCCACTGTGAAACACAATTATCTCTCTACTGTGCTGGCAGAGTACAGACAGACACACTCTAACCCCCATTGAATGATACAGTAACCCTGTAACAATAAACAGAGAGATTACAGTATCTCCTCTGATGAAGTAACACTAAGTGACAACAGCTAACAGCCCACCTTGCTTTCTCCTTTCTTTATACATCTTTTTTTAAACTTTTCTTTCACTTTGAAAATGTCAAATCAGACAGAACCTCTTAGACTGAAATCCAGCAGAGAAATGACTGAACAAAATTGTGAATGCAGCAAAGTTAAGTTTTTCTGTAACTTTCAGGTTAAAAAAAGAGAAAGTCATGCTGGGATAAGCTGACTGAAAAAGTGCTCCTTGCCCATAGACAATGATGTGCCCAAAAACGAATGAAATAATTTTAGTGTGTTTTTGGAGGCACTGTCCATTTGTTTTGGAAACAATAATCAAACCCATAATACATTCATTGTGTTTTGCCCATTTGTTTCAAACAAATGCACACCCCTAGTAAATTAAGATGACGGATAAGGCTTTGATCAGTCATCTACTATATATACCCATGCTTTTGGCCTTTTCTGCAAGTTTTTCAGTTCTGCAGAGGTATGCTTCCCAGTGAAAAATGTTCATAGTAGATTGAATTTAACTTTGGGATCATGTTGGTGCCTGCTGCTGGATTTGTGGTTGTCCTCTGTTCTATATTCTCTATCACTATCATTTTTATATGTCTTTTTTTTTTTTTTTACAGTTTCCTTACAGGGCTGATTTAGCCTGCCTGTATTGTCTTAGATCAACTTTATTTTCACAGCAGGAAATTCATAGGGAGGATAACTTTAAAACATGTGCAAGCATGCCCATATAACACAGCTATATGCACAAGCATGTGCATGCACATGTATTTTATATCATGGGCACAAATGCACATACATTATATAAAATATGCATAAGTCTACCCAACAACATGCTCACATATAAAAAACAAAATAGATGGCATGTATTTTAAACATAGCCAGATAAATTTTGACTTATCCAGCTAAGTGGTGACAAATATCTGGTTAAGTCGCACTGTGGCAACTTATCCAGCTAAGTAGAGTTGTTTAAGACATATCCTGCTATCAGGCCTATCCAGTACCGAGCGGTAGGAAGAGCTGCGTTAGTGCCTACGGCACCCGCGGTTACTGCCCGCACAGTGCAGCTCACCTACCGCTCGATCCTGAAGCCTAATTATATGCAAATGTAAGCCGCGTCCGAAAAGCCTTAGGCCCGCGCAACCCAGGACACTGGATAGAGCGCCTATACAGGATCCTGGGTGCGCGGGCCTAAGGCTTCACGCCACGCTGGTATCTGTCATTTCAAATGGAAATGACAGATACCAGAAGTCGGGACTGCCAGTCCCCCCTCCCTTCCTCCCGAAGCAGGGCGCGAAAAGCAGCCTTGCTCCGGGAGGAGGGGAGAAGAGACAGCGGCGAAGCTTTCCCCCAGCCCGAACCCGACCCGGACCCCCAACCGGACCGCTGTCAGTCTGTTCTCCCTCCTCCCGGAGCAAGGCTGCTTTTCGCGCCCTGCTCCGGGAGAGGGGAGAAGAGATGACAGCGGCGAAACTGAGCGGCAAAGCCCGAACCCGACCTGGCGAAGCCCGAACCCGACCCGGACCCCCAACCCCAAACCCGGACCCGACAAGCGACGAAACTGAGCGGCGAAACTAAAAAAAAAAAGAAAAGCAATTTTTTTTTTTTTTCAAAATTGACAATTTTGGTTTTTTTCCAAAAGCAACTTACTTTTGGGATCTGTCAAGATCCCAAAAGTAAGTCGCTTTTGGACGCAAGCAAAACTTACTTTTTACAGCCATCTGCAGGAACACGATCTGGCTCCCGTAGCTCCTCCCGAAGACAAAGATGGCCGCCTGCACGGGAAAGCGTACAATTGGCCGCTGAAGACGTAACGTCACGATGTCACGTCTTGAGCGGCCAATTGCACGCTTTCCCCGTGCAGGCGGCCATCTTTGTCTTCGGGAGGAGCTACGGGAGCCAGATCGTGTTCCTGCAGATGGCTGTAAAAAGTAAGTTTTTAAATTTTTTGCAGGTGTCCGGGCTGGGGGAAAGCTTCGCCGCTGTCAGTGTCCCCCCTCCTCCCGGAGCAGGGCGGCTTTTCGCGCCCTGCTCCAAGAGGAGGGGGGACACTGAGAAGTCGTTTCGCCGCTGTCTTCGCCGTTGCTTCTGCGCTGTCAGTGTCCCCCCTCCTCCCGGAGCAGGGCGGCTTTTCCGCCCTGCTCCGAGAGGAGGGGGGACACTGAAAAGTCGCTTTGCCGTTGCAGTCTCCGTGGCAGCCCCAGTCCAGACATCGGAGGGGGGCTGCAACGTTTTTTTCACTTTTTTTTTTTTTTGGCTTCGGGAGCAGGGGAGAGGACTGGGGCTGCCACGGAGACCGGCACCCATGATCGCGGCGGGGGCAGGTGAGCGGGGTCTGGGGGAAAGCTTGCCACCTACCCTTACCCATGCCTCTACCGCCTGGGTCAGGGTAGGCGGTAAGTTTGCAGGTTAAACGCGCGACAAAACGGCAGGGAAAGGTAGCGTTAGTCACAGCGCGGGTTACGGGATGCTAGGGGAATAGCTAATTGGCTCGTTTGCATGCAATATCGAGCTAATTCGCTCGTTTGCATGCAATATACATGCCGCGGGCGGAAGGGGTTACCCGGGGAATTTAGGACGCGGTATAAGTAGGTTAAAGGGGATTCGGGATCGCAGGAAGGGCTAACGCGGCCGGAACGTGAGTTAGAAGCGGCTTAGGAGCAGGGTAAACACGGCCGCACTTTACAGGATAGGCCTGTATGTTAGATAATCAGATAAGTAAATGAAAAGTGCTACATAGGCAGATAAATAAGACAGATGAATGAAAAGCATTTGATGACTTATCCGGCTATCTTCCTTATCTGCTATGTACCGCTTCCAAGTCTTATCCAGATAAGTGGTGGACATCTGCTATGCGTGCATATTTATGCTCCTAATTTTAATCATTTACACAAGGAAATATAATTTGTGTATTTTCTTTAGCATTTGTTGGCTTTTTTCCATGTAAATTATCAAATTTTGTAACATGCATGTGTGAAGGGAATTACCAGTTTTACCAATTAGTCCACCAGTTTGCCCAGTCTATCTCTAGTTCATCAAGACCCCCCCTGGTTCTTCAGCCTGCACCGCCCTCAGTTTATACAGACCCTTCACCCAGGCAGTATTTGGCTATAAAGAATTTTATTCTCACTTACGCCAGATAATAAGCAGGTGTAAATATGCACTTGTTACATTTGCAGCTTTTAAAATAGCACCTTATCGTGTAAATGTTAGCCCACCCCAGCTCACCCTTTTTTAAATGAGCACATTTATTCACACACCATTACTTGCACGTGTCTGTTTCAGGTATATAAAATAGTATTTATGTGAATATGTGCTACTTGTGCGTGCATGTGCTCACTTTTACATGTGCAACTCTTTTACAATTTATCATTAATTGAGTGTATGAGACATCTCCTGCTGGGCCATTAACCTTGATCACAGAACAAGTAGAAAGGGTGGCAGAGGGAAAGTATTTTAATGGTAAAGCAGCAAGTAAACAAGAAAGGATTACATCAAAGGAATACTAGTATCTTACCTGTGGGGAAGACACAAGTGTGGGTGGGGGTTAAGAGCAAAATTTTGAACCATTTTTTAAACTAATGAAACAAATATGTAATACTGTTCTTCTAGTGTGAAGAACATCTACATTCAGTGCCATACTATGATGTCACAGCTGCACTGTGAGGTCAGAGGATGGCACTGGGCTTGATTTACAGATAAAAAGGAAGTGGAACTGAGGAGCAGGGTTAAAATGGGTTGGGCCAGGGTCAGGGATGATCTGTTTAAAGGGGCAGGAACAGGGCCAGGTGAAAAACGCACTCACGCACACAAATTCAAGCCACGTGGCTGCCCTTTGCTCAGGATAAGCAGCTCTAACATTCTCTGTTCTCTGCTTCCTCCAAGGGCTAGGGGCCCATAAATAATCCATGCAAACTACTGGCTCTGTTCTGATTTCTCAGGTGAGCCAGAACTGATGTGCACTGCTGTCTCTGCTCTGCTTTCTTGGGTCATAAAAAAAAAAAGGTGGCAGAACACCATTCTAGATTGTTCTGCCAGAAATTAAGCCCTCGGTAATGGACATGAAAAGGGGCTGAATTAGAACAAGTATAAAAGCTGTGAGCAGTAGTGCCATTCATCAAGGCCAGGGTTGAAGCCTTGACAATTGGCACTACTACTCAAAAGTTTCAAAACTCTGCTAATTCAAGTTCTTTCTTGAGTCTACTATGCAGTTTCTGCTTCAGTCCTTCCCTGCACTACAGGAGAGATAGGGGGAGGGAGAACAAGAGGGGAGGGGCTGGATTAGGGAGCAGGTTAGCTGCTTTCTCTTCTCTGTGTGCTCCAGGCTCACCCCCTCCTCTTCTCTTCCCTGCAGGCTGCCTGGAGAGGAGAAGCTGGAGTAGAACACCCCTGCTGCTCTGCCTCTTAAACTTGAAAAGTGCCAAAGCTGCATTCCAGGCCATTCCGCCACTAATTAAGCCTGAGATGAACCTGTCTTTTTATTGATTAGCAAATTCCATGGATAGAGAAATATCAAAGAAAGAAATTTAAGCCATGCTGCAATAACAGAACCTGATTCCCCAGCTTTTTATTTATTTTAATGAAAGTGTACAAACCTGAGTTAAACCAGCAGTCAAACCAGCAGTTAATCTGGACTCATTTATCTGTTGTAATATTCCATACTTCTATGAGTGTCTTCCCATATGACTGTGCAGCACCTGCATAGAGCACAGGCTGGAAAGTGGCAGACACAAGCAGGTAGAAGAGGAGGATAGGGAAGAGCATAAGATAGAAATGGATGGATATCAAAGAGGGCACATTGGAAAGCAGTTGGTAAAGCGTGCATTGGGAGAGGCAGGGGAACTATAGGAGGAGTAAGTGGTAGGAAAAGGGGCAAAAGATGAGATGATCAGTGACACCCTCTTGTCTTCCTCTCCTCTCAGTCACCCTCTTTCCTCATCCTCTATCCTTCCCCATCCTCTCTTCCTTTGTCCTGTTTACTCCTTCCTGGTTTCCATCTCGGTAGGAGCTCATTAATCAGGAAAATATTTGATCTTTCCGGTCTGTTTCCATTTCAAATCTCTCCCTAGTCATGAAATGTAATCTCACCCCCACCTCAATCTCCCCTACCACCAATATGTATAGTGATCTGACATATCTAACTCTAATCAGGAGGTGAGGCTCGGCAGATATTCTATAGACATGCAGGTTAGAAGAACATCTGAGAATGAGTTCTAATCCCTGCTCTGTAATTTTAGGGAAAGCCACTTTATTTCACTGGGCCTAAATTCTAATCTTAGTTCTGCCATAATGCCATTGACTCTTCATTTCTCCCAAATTTCCCCCTGCCAAGGAGCTCTCCTACTGCAAACTCTTGGCAGAAAATATTAATCCCAGATCCTTCAAGTGATAATTACTACCTTCTGTAATGTGTGAGAGACAGGGAAAGAAAAGACACACAAATGCAAACCAGCATTTCTCCTTTTCACCAATCCACTTCTAAGTGCTGAAATAGTAATGGACACATTTGCCCTTTAAGATGAACGGCAAGGGGCTGCAGAAAAGAGAGATCATATACCATAATTGGGTCTCTCACAAGCAGAAGCAGTAGCTTAACATAAGAACATAAGATATGCCCTACTGGGTCAGATCAAGGGTCTATCAAGCCCAGTATCCTGTCTCCAACAGTGGCCAATCCAAGTCACATGTATCTGGCGAGTATCCAAACATTAAACAGATCCCAAGCTACTAATGCTGGCAACAAGCAGTGGCTGTTCCCTATTGATTAATAGTTTATGGACTTCTCCTCCAGGAACTTATCCAAACCTTTTTTAAACCCAGCTACACTAACTGCACTAACAAAATCAGGTACACCCCTTCCTTGCAATTGGTGCAGGAAAAAACAAGAAGGAAGGTAAAACAAAGCTGAAAGTGTCAATCCAGGCACTACTGCACTGATGTGAGTCCTTGCACTAGTGTGTGAATAATGCTGCAGTCACAGGATGGGAATGAGAATCCTTAAACTAGAATAACACTGTACTCACACTCTTGAGTGTGTTCCTTTCCACTAGTTTGTGAATAATGCTGCATTTGCAAACTGGGATTATGAGTTCTTGCACGAGTATAATGTATGAATAATTCTGCATTCACAAGCAGTGAATCCTGGCACTAATGTGTGTGAATAACGCCGAACTTGACGGCTGACTGTATCTCTTTGCACTAGTACAGTATGTAAATAACGCTGCCATTGCAGGCTTTGAGCGAATCTGTTTGAATAATATGGAGATACGGAAGAATGAAAGCACTGAATTTTCCCCTCCCCCATACAAAGAGTCAGATGCATTTACTGTCAGGCCGCAGAATGGCTGCTGGATTCAGAGACCCAGGTGTGATGAGAAGCAGCGGGGAAAGATTCAATTAATACTGTTAATGCTGGCACGGCTGAGTGCAGGCAGGGAGCAGGGAGAACTGTCTGTTCGGTTTCCTGTGTATCAGTCTAAGTCCAAGAGGGGTTAGCAGCAACTGGTTTGCGTGCAGGTAGGAGCAAAAAAAGAAATGCTGAGATGAGGAAGACAATATGGGAATTAGAGCTACTGGAGGACCGAAATATCAAAGAACGAGGAGGACACAAAAGAGATAATCATACGGACATTCATAGGAACAATGAGAGACTCATTGCAGTGGGGCTGGTAGTAAAGATCTGCAACAGGATGGATGCTCCAGATAGAGTTGAAAACTATTAGTGTTTTAAGAGAATCTGAAGTAATCTAGAGTTTAACAACTACAATTCAATACAAAAAAGTACCGAGTCACACATTTGTAATGTAGAAACTTAGGTGCTCACACAGGAGGGAGATCTTGGAATAATCACATCTGAAGACCCCGAGGTTATCAAACAATGTAAAAAGGCATTGCCAAGAGGCAGAAGAATGCTAGGGTGCTAAGGAAGAGATACTACCAGTAGAAAAAAAGGTGGTAAGAAAAGAGCAGGAGATATGGTAGAGGCATTTAAATATCTCAAAAGGAACAAATACAAATCAGGTATTTTTCAGTAGAAAGGAAGTAGTCACACAAGGTATCACAACATGAGACGTGTACAGGGGAGGATGGTAGAGGGAGGGCAAGTTAGAATCGGGAATAGCATAAATATTTCTTCACCGACAGGTTGATTAATGTATGGAGCAATTTCCAGGCAAATGGGGTGAAAGTAAAAACAATATCAGAATTCATGAAAACCTGAGACAGGCAAAGAGCATCCTCAGTGGGAGCGGGAGGGAGGGAGAGGTAAAGTCTGGGACAGAGAGGATTTTCAATGGTGGGAGAACCGGGTAAAGCCCGAGCTAGGTCCAGCAGTTTGCCAGTGGTGGGAAATAAGTAATAAGGAGTAACGCCTGGATCCTCAGTAGTGGGGAAGTAAGGGTAAAGCCTGGGAAGGCACAGATGATCATTAGCAGGGGGAGGGTTGCAAGAAATAAAGTCTGAGATCAAGTATCGTCTATAGTGGTGCAGTAGGAAAGGGAAAAGGGGCAGATGAGAAAGTCTTTGCAGTATTTCTACAGTATTTTCTGTTGCTGTAAATAGAGAACGAGACGAAAAAACGTCCACAAAAACCGAGATGCCTGTGAAAATATAAGTGCATGACATGAATGAGTGCGCACAAACAGTGCTGCCCCCATCGCCTGCTCGTTTCAGGACCTGGGACAGCGCCCAGACACCCCCTCCCCTTATCGCAGCTTCGAATTATCCGGGGGAAAAAACAAGTTTCTTTGCGGTCCCCCCGAATTCGTTTATTCCCTTTTCAATGCAGCTTTCTGTTTTCGAGGAGCTTCAATTTGTGTGGGCTGGATCAGGCCTTAGGCTGTCTGTGCTCTCCCGGTCTGAAAGGACAACCAACTCCCCAGCTGCAGAACAGTTCTAGCCCCACAGCAAAGAAATTACAGAAAAAGGCCTCACAAAAATGAATGATATATATTTTGGCAGCTTTCTCAGGGTTTCTGTAAAAATATTTCACACAACTTGCTTGTGTCTTTGTACACTGCTATCCGGTTGATCGGAAAAGAGGAAGCCCCTGAGAAAAGCAAGGGAGCCACCCGACAGAGCTCTGCCAGCAGCCTTCCTGCTGTGAGCTGCAAGGAGTCTCAGGCCCTGAACTGAAGAGCTGAATACTGAGACTGGAATTCACAGCGATGTTGGCACCTCCCAATCCCATCTCCCTCAGTAAGGAATTCCTGCACTGGCTCTGCCACGAACAAAAGGAAGGTGGTCACAGTGGCATAAGAGGCAGCATGCAGCCAGTTGGCAGGGGGCTGAACCTCACATTACAGAAACATAAGAAGTTGCCATTCTGCTTCAGACCAAGGATCCAACAAGCCCAGTATGCCATTTCCAACAGTGGCCAATCCAGGTCACAAGTACCTGGCAAGATCCCATACAGTAAACAGATACCATGCTGCCATTGTGCAGTGATATGGAGTGGCTGGCTATTGCTTAAGTCTGTTTAATTAACAACAGTTTATTCATTTCTCCTCTAGGAACTTATCCAAACCCTTTTTAAAACCAGCTACACTAACTACCTTAACCGCATCCTCTGGCAATGAATTCCAACGTTTAATTGTGCGATGAGTGAAAAATAATTTTCTCTGATTAATTTTGAATTTGCTACTTACTAACTTCACGGACTATCCCCTAATCTTTGTATTTGGTTGCAAGCGTAAATAAAAGAAAGCTGTGGAAGCGAGTCTTACACAGCGCAGATAACTGGGAGAGAAGCAGCGAGAAGGAAGGAGGGGCAAGGAAAAGGGGAAGGGGGAGGCAAGGTGGGGAAGGACGGCCAATAAGATAAGAGGAAAGGAGCAAAGAGGCCAATAGGAGGAAGGCTCAGGGTATGAACAAGAAACGTTAGGGGTGCACAGCACATTAGCCAGGGAGAGGCAGGTGACAAGTCCTGTTTTCTTGTCAGCTGCATTGAGCAAGCAATTAGCAGGCCAGCGAGGCTTCAGTGCAGCTGGGCAGAATCCGGAGGTCACCCGCGTGATTTTGCAAGGCTCACGGTTAACTTAAGCCGCTCAGAGTGCCATCAAGCCGTCGAGCGGTGAGTCGGGCGAGCAATGGGAGACCGGCCAGGGTTATCGGTGTTCCGGGTCAGGGAGGAGGGAGTGGAAAGCGTACTTGGGCCCATGCCGGGCGGCAAAGAAAAAAGGGGAAAGCCTGATAATAACGCGATGGAACAGGGCAGGAAGGGGCGCAAATCCAGGGACGATGCGCCCGACACACCCGAGAGTGGAGACAGGGGACACGAGAGCCGCAGGGCTCCCCAGGATGCTCGTGTGATGGCGGCCAGCTCGGGGGAAAGCGGGCCCAAAGCAGCGTCCGAGGATGAAGTAGCAAGCGGGAATGCAGGCGGCCACGAGGCGACTCCTCAGAAAGCTGAGCTGTCTTTCAGCGCCTCAGGGAGCGAATTTCAAGCATCGCCTACTAGCGGGCCTGATTCACCCATGACTCCTGTCTCTCATACGTTACCGGGAGCCGCACTCCGCGAAGACGTTGAGCCCCCTGGGGAGGAGACGGTAACGGTCAAAGAGCTGGAGGAGGAGCAGGCCGAGATTTCAGTGGCAGCACGAGGCTCGGGCAGAGCTCGTGCGCGCCAGATGGCACAAGAGTACGGAGTGAGGGAAGAGGCAGGTGACGACGGAGCCGACGAGAGGAGGCCGGGAAGAGGGCGAAGCAGAGCGCAAGCAGGGGATCGCCCAGCTTTATGCGGTCGAAGCCGGGGCACACAGCGAGTAACATTTGCGGAGCAAGGAGGGTCCAGAAGGCGTAAGGTGGCAGCGAGGCATGAATGCGGTGAGTGTGGAGCCGCGATCGAGGCAAGCAAGAGAGCTATTATAGCTAGCAGGGGTGCGAGGCTCGGAAGCAGCGGAGCGGAGCCTGCTTCATGCAGACAGCGGGGTGGGAGGGTTCAGGTTGGCGGGCATGACAGAGGAAGGGGAGACGTGGGAACAGCAGGGACTATACTAATAGGGGAACACGGAAGGGATGAGGTAGGAGGGTGGGGAGAACCGAGACGGGGAGAGGGGCCAGGATATTCCGGAGGTACAAGGAGGGAAGCGTTATCGGATTGGGAGGCTGTCGCAGGTGCATCTTCTTTCCTAGGGCATAAGGAGCTGCAAGAGAGAGAGATGCCAATCCGAGAGGCGCGGAAAGTCCAGCCCAGGGATGAGAGGTCACATCGTGAGGGCCTGCAGGCATGGTTTGCAAGTAGAGAAGCGACGGAACCAGCAACGTCGACTGTTCCCAGGTCCTTAGCAGGTAAGAATGAAGGGTATAACAACAAAGGTTCAGGCACTAAGGTTAGTAAGAGGAAGAAAGAGCATAATGGGAGCTCCAGTGAGAGCTCGGATTCCTCGGAATCGTCTAGCGAAGACAGTAGTGACTCGGGGCAGCACAGGAGACTCACAGGGTTCGGACCTTGCCAGGACATGGGCCACCCGGCGTTAGCGTCATTGACAGAATTTTGGGAAGGGGTGCCCAAAAAATTGCGCATAAGGATTAAGAAACGGCGCTATGTAAATATATTTCGATTGTTAGAAGGACGGCGAGGTGACCAGAAATTGCGGAAGAAGGGCAAGAAGAAGAAAAGTAGTGCAAGGGCGGGCACGCGAATCCCCAAAAATATTATTAACTGGGTGAGAGGCTTCCTAAGATTAGCATGTGTGGTGGGACATTACCAGCCGGACCAGTACGGGTCACTGCTATCTTATTGCGATAGCATCCTGGGTGCGTTTAAGGACTACGAGGGGTGGGCCTGGTTAAATTACGATGAGCGTTTCAGGGAAAAGATGGCAGGTAACAGATTCATGTCGTGGGGCACACAGGACATCAATTTATGGTTGTCGCAAATGACGTACAAGGGTTCGGCATTAGGCAGGGGAGGGCAAGCAGGTGGGGCGGGGGGTAATGAAGGGGTCAGTGTAGGCGAGGGTACTGCTTTTGTGGGCAAAGCTTTGGGAGGGATAGCAAAGGGGATTGAGAGAAAGACAGGGCCTCATTCAGATATATGCTGGAGATTTAATCGGTCGTCGTGCCTGTTTCCAGAGTGTAAGTTTCGGCACACATGCTCCACGTGCGGCGGAGCACATCCGGTTGTCAAATGTACGGTTGCCCAGTCAGCTACGAGCGACAAGTCATCCAAGATCCTTAAGCGCAGTTAAAAAAAAAAAAACAATTTTAGGTAAGAGTATGATAGGAGATTCGATTCGGTAGCAGTATATGCAATGGCAATTGGGCATTATTCGTCTGCTTGCAGGAGGTGGCAGGTATGCGAGGAGCCAAGAAGAGCTTATAGCAAGCATCTTCGGTCAGGGAGTTGACGAGGAATGGGAGCTGATACGATGTTCCGTCACCCCAGCGACCTGGAAGGCCTACATACAAGGAGCAAAGACAGTGTTAGGTTTTTTACAAGGACAGGGGTGGAGGGCAGGGCCAATACCGGAGCGATTGGTAGGGGAGTTTGTCATTGGGGCGAGGGGTGCAGGGTACTCAGTGGGCTCCGTCAGGTCACACCTAGCTGGTTTTGCATTCTTTCAGAAGCTAAGGGGATGGGGCAGTCCGATCTGCAGTTTTCGAGTTAAGAAGTTGCTGCAGGGATGGGAGAGGGGGCAGGGTAGAATACCGGATACCCGGCGGCCAATTAGGTACAAGGACTTGGACCCGTTAATGGTGCAGTTATATCAGGTTTGTTGGTCTTCATTTGAGATCAGGTTGTTTCAGGTTGCGTTCTCATGGGCCTTTTTCGAGCTTTGAGGGTTAGCGAGTTGATTGCGTTATTTTGCCACAGTAGTGGTGGACTAGAGCTTCAGCGACAAGGTGTTCAAGTTGGGGACTTGGGGATACGAATGTTCATTGCTCGTTCAAAAACGGATCAAAAGGGGAACGGAGCTGTTATTAGGTTTAAGAGGGAGGCTAATCGGAGAGTATGTCCCGTAAGCTTAGCGAAACGGTACCTCAAAGTAAGGCCTAACAAGAACGGAGCCTTTCTAATACATGAGAATTGCAGACCGATGATGAGATATCAATTTACCAGTGTACTAAGGGCGGCACTTGGCCAAATGGGCAGAGATGCGAGTATATATAGTGCCCATTCATTTCGTATTGGAGCTGCTACGTCGGCTGCAGAAGCGGGCTTTTCAGAAAGCGGTATAAAAGGACTTGGGAGATGGAAGTCCAAAGCTTTTAGGTCTTATATTCGTCCGTAAGGGTCTCTCGAAGTGGGAGATTGGGTGGGGGGGAGAGATTTAATGATGTGTGTTTATTTTGCAGATCACGGGGGGGTCCAGGAACTTCATGGGATGTGCCTGGCTAGTGGGCCATTAATACATTCACAGGGCACAGCGAAGAGCGCTGAAATGGCCTTATGGCAAAAGTTTAGAATTGAACACGAAAGGATGGAGATTAGCTTGGTTCAGTAAAAGGGGCATGACCTGGGACGAACTTTGGCCTTTCCTTTACGAGAGGATAGATATGTGGGGTGTGCCTAATGTTCTTCTGATTCACTTGGGGGGGAATGATGTTGGGTACAAAACGTGCAGAGAACTGCTGACGTGTATGAAGAAGGACTTTTCACAGTTGTGGATCAGATGGCCACGAATGAGAATCGGTTGGTCGGACATCATTATACGTTTGAGGAACAGGGAGGAGGCAATATGGAGAATAGGAGTCAAGAAATTGAATAGACAGATGGGCAAATGGATGGGTTGGCAGGGAGGTTTTTGGGTCAGGCATCAATGGTCCTGGATGGAGGAAGCAGGGTTGTTTGCAGGAGACGGGGTTCATTTGTCAGAAATAGGTATGGATATGTTTAACAACTCCATACAAGAGGGGTTAGAAAAAGAGGTAGCAAGATGGTAGGGCTGCAGTTGGGGGGAACAAGTTGAGTTCCAACTTGTTTGGTGGCGGGAAAAACCCGAGCCCATGCGGATTTTGTAAAAGGGGTTGGCAAATAAGGGGGAAAAGGGGGGCAAGCCCCGTGTAGCAAGGGGGGGGGGCTGCTGCACCGGGGGGCTGATGAACGAAGGGGCTTGGTTCTCGGCAGGTAGCTTACTCTCGCTGGTATGAGGCGGAGTAAGGGGGATGGGGGTGGGTACAGTTACTTCACCATTAGGGAAATGGTGAAGGAAAGGGGGAGAAGGAGAAAGGGGGAGAAGGAAAAGGGGGGAGGGGAAGAGGGGGCGAGATATACACTGTTGTAAGGGCTCGGGTTTCAGTTATAGCAATAAACTGCAGCCTATTTAAACCCAGCATATGATGTGTAGAGTGTTGTTTTCTAGAGGGATGCAAGGAGCGAGTCTTCTATTCACAAGTTACCAATTTACATTCCCCCTTTTTATTCCACTCATGATTTTATAGACCTCTATCATATCCCCCCTCAGCTGTCTCTTCTCCAAGCTGAACAGCCCTAAAGTCTCTAGCCTTTCCTCAAACGGGAGCCATTCCATCCCCTTTATTATTTTGGTCACCCTTCTCTGTATCTTTTCCAACGCAACTATAACTTTTTTGAGATGCGCAACCAAAAATGCACAGTACTCCAGGTGCAGCCTCACCCAAGCACGATACAAAGGCATTATGACATCCATTTTATTCTCCACTCTTTTCCTCATAATTCCTAACATTGTTTCTTTTCTTGACCGCCACTGCACATTGCACTGAGAATTTCAAAGTATTATCCACGATGATGCCCAGATCCTTTTCCTTGGTGGTAACTCCTAATATGGAACCTAACATCGTGTAACAAGTGTAGGTTACTTTTCACCTTGTGCATCACTTTGTACATATTCATGTTAAATTACAACTGCCGTTTAAATGTCCAGTCTTCCAGTCTCGCAAGGTCCTCCTGCAATTTTTCACAATCTGCTTGTGCTTTAACAATTTGGAATAATTTTGTCATCTGCAAATTTGATCCTCTCAGTCATCATTCCCCTTTCCAGATCATTTATAAATATATTAAAAAGCACCAGTCCCAGTACAGATCCATGAGGCACTCCACTGTTTACCCTTCTCCACTGCAAAAACTGACCCTTTAGCCCTGCTCTGTTTGCTACCTTTTAACCAGATTGCAATCCCCCACAGGATCTTGCCTCCTATTCTGTGACTTTTTAATTTTCTTAGGACTCTCATGGGGCACTTTGTTGAACACCTTCTGAAAAAGGAAAATTAGTTTCTTACCTGATAATTTTCGTTCCTGTAGTACCAAGGATCAGTCCAGGACACCTGGGTTGTGACTCCGCACCAGTAGATGGAGACAGACTAAAACTTGTGGGCGGAGCCATATATGCCCCTGTGCCAGTCACAGCCCCTCAGTCATACGTAATGTCAAAGTAGAAACACAACCAGAGAACTAAAACCAAAACTAGCTATAAACCGCTAATAGAACGGGGAAAGAAACATCCCTTCTGGAAACGGACCCTCCAACCGAGAGAGCGAAACAAGCGGACAAGATTAACCCAGAACAGTGAGCGGACTCTCCGTTACTTCAGCGCAGCACTGCGGGCGGGATCCTGGACTGATCCTTGGTACTACAGGAACGAAAATTATCAGGTAAGAAACTAATTTTCCTTTCCCTGTACGTACCAGGATCAGTCCAGGACACCTGGGATGTACCAGAGCCAACTTACCGAGGGTGGGAAGCAGAGAGTCCCGCTCGGAGTACCATCTCTCCAAATCCCCGGAATCGGTAGCCCGGACATCCAACCGGTAATGCCGGATAAAGGTATGCAACGACTTCCAGGTAGCCGCCCTGCAAATCTCTTGATGCGACACCTGAGAAGACTCCGCCCAAGACGCAGCTTGAGAGCGAGTCGAGCGAGCCCGAAGACCCACGGGAAGTGGTTTTCCCCGCACCAAGTACGCCGAACCAACGGCCTCCTTGAGCCAACGGACAATCGTCGTGCGGGACGCTGCAGCTCCTGTCTTTGGACCAGAGAACCAAACAAACAGATGATCTGTGACCCGAAATGGATAAGTGACCTCCAGACCGCGAAGGAGGGATCTCCGCACGTCAAGCGTCCGCAATTCCCTCGCTTCTGGATCAGAGGGCTCCCCGACCGCGAAAGCGGGCAGCTCAACCGATTGATTTACATGGAAGGCCGACACCACTTTCGACAGGAAGGAAGGAACCGTCCGCAAAGAAACACCGGAATCGGAAATGCGCAAGAAGGGTTCCCTACAGGACAAGGCCTGTAACTCCGAAACACGCTGTGCCGAAGCGACCGCCACCAAGAACACCGTCTTCAACGTGAGGTCCTTAATAGTTACGTGTTTCAAAGGTTCACCCCAATTGAGGTTCCGAGCCGGACAGGGGAGACGCAATGGAGGACGAAGGTGCTTAGCTCCCCGAAGTAAACGGGAGATAACCGGGTGAAGAGCCAGGGACGTACCACGGATCTCACCTTGCAAACAACCGATCGCCGCCACTTGGACCCATAGAGAACTGCAAGCCAGACCTTTGGCTAGACCTGTCTGGAGGAATGCCAGAATGTCGGAGACAGAAGCCGTAGTGGGGCCCACCCCACGTTGCACGCACCATTCCTCAAAAACTACCCAGACACGGACATAAGCCAGGGACGTCGACTGTTTCCTGGAACGTAGCAACGTGGCTACCACCGCATCTGAGTAACCTTTTCTCTTCAGCCGATTCCTCTCAAAAGCCATGCTGCGAGACAGAAGTGATCCGCATCCTCCAAACAGACGGGGCCCTGATGGAGTAGACCCGCCATTCCCTGGCGCTGAAGGGGTGCCGCTACTGTGAGCTGGAGGAGGTCTGCGAACCACGGCCGGCGTGGCCACTCCGGTGCCACCAGGATCACGTTGGCTGGGTGCAACTCAATGCGCCGCCGAATCTTGCCGATCATCGGCCACGGGGGAAACACGTACAGCAGAACATCCGTCGGCCAGGGAAGCACCAGCGCATCGATGCCTTCTGCCCCCCTTTCTCGAAGCCGACTGAAAAATCACGGAGCCTTCGCGTTGTGCCACGTGGCTATCAGATCCATGTGGGGCACTCCCTACGTTTCGCAAATGAGAAGAAAGCTTCGTCCGCCCGCTCCCATTCTCCAGAATCCAGGCGATGCCGGCTGAGAAAATCCGCCTGAACGTTGTCGATTCCTGCAATGTGAGAGGCTGCTGTGTCGCCGAGATGTAGCTCTGACCAGACCATTAAGCGCCGAGCTTCCTCCGCCATCTGTGGGCTCCTTGTCCCGCCTCGGCGGTTGATGTAGGCCATGGTGGTCGCGTTGTCCGACAACACTCGGACTGCTTCTCCCCGCACTACCGGTAGGGAGGCTTGCAGAGCCAGACGGACCGCTCTGGTCTCTAGTCTGTTGATAGACCACTGGGCTTGCGACACTGACCATAGGCCTTGGACCGAGCTCCCTAGGCAGACCGTTCCCCAACCGGAGAGGCTGGCATCCGTGGTCACCACCGTCCAATTGGGCACCAGAAGAGACACTCCAGAGGACAGATGACTGGAATCCAGCCACCAGAGCAGGCTGGACCTCGCGTGTCCCCCTAGTGGAAGCGGTAAGCGGAACTCCTCGGAAACCGGCGCCCAGCGAGATAGTAAGGACGACTGTAATGGTCGCAGATGAGCGAACGCCCAGGGAACCAGCGCGAGTGTGGAAGCCATAGAGCCCAGGACCGTAAGGCAGTCGCAGACCCGCGGCCGGCTGAGAGACAAGAAGCGCCTTACTTGAGCTGGCAGCTCGTATCTCCGTTCGTGTGACAGGAACACCTAGCCTTGCGACGTGTCGGCAACGGCTCCCAGATATTCCAAGGTCTGCGAGGGTGTCCGATGACTCTTGTTGAAGTTGACCACCCATCCTAGGGACTGCCAAGGTGTAGGCCCCTGGCCAACTGACAACCGACATTGATCCTCGGGCTTCGCCCGAATCCACCAATCGTCCAGGTAAGGATGTACCAGGAGACCTTACTGGCGCAGCCGCGCCGCCACCGCGACCATCACCTTCGTGAACGTACGGGGGCCGTCGCGAGACCAACCGGGAGCGCTTGAAACTGGCAATGCCGTCCTAGAACGCAGGACCTGACGAAGTGCAGGAACGACAGCTGAATGCCTATGCGAAGATACGCCTCCGCGAGAGCTAGGGAGGTCAGAAAACTCGCCGGGCTGCCCCGCAGCAATTACCGACCGAATCGACTCCATGTTGAAGTGAGAAACGCAAAGGCATCTGTGCACTCCACCGAGATCCAGAATAGATCTGGCCGTGCCGCCTTTCTTGGGGCGAGGAAGTAAATGGAGTAACGGCCCCTGCCGTGTGGTTGACCGGAACGGAGGAGGCAGCCGAGTCTGATCACGTGGAGGACCCACTGGTCTGACGTTACACCGGCCCATCTCTCGACAACTGAAATCCACCGCGCCCCGACGTTGGGAACGGCGTGCTGTGGCTGCGGTGAGAGAGCGAGAGGCCGACCCCCTTTCATTGTGAAGCTTAGGACCCCTGCGCACTCCGGGGCTCCCTCGTTTCCCCCGAAAGGACTGCTGCCGCCATGGCGGGGTCCTGGAGGAAGAAGTCCTATACGCCTGACCAGGAGACTTTGAGGACGTGACGTCCTGGGATCACGAAAGCGGGACCTGGCCGAAAACGAATCCCGCGCCCTGAATTTATCCTCGGGCCGTTGGAAAAACCCCGATTTCCCCTAGGGAAATCCTTCGATCTCCGGCAAGGGAGAGAGCTTACCCAAAGCGTTCGTGACCTAAAGGTGCAACGCCGGAGTATCCTATTCTCGAGAGGGCAGGGCTGACCCAGAGAGGTGAAAAGGAAGGAAGCCCAGCCGAGCCTACCCGCAGCGGGGTGGCGATGCCCAACCCCTCCAGGATGGCGGGAATCAGGGGCCATCTACTTCCTGATGAAGAGGCGGATCAAGCTCAAGTGATCCCCTTCCGAAGCCTGTGTCTGCCTCGCCGCCCCCCTGCGGCGGCGCGCCATCCCCCTCAGCCCCCCTCGGAGGCGGGGAGGACGCCTTGGAAATCTCCGGACCCGACGAATCAGATGTAGACCTCTCCCCCAGCCCCCCTCAGAGGAGGGGAGGGCACCTAGGAAATACCGGATCCGACGAGTCAGAGGCAGGGTCCGTGCCCAAGCTAGGCGGTAGGGCCCCCAACGGGCGATCTGGCTATGAATCGCGCCGCTGCGATCCGCGGCCGAATACGCGTCCAGTCCAAACTGATTGGCCTCTCAGGCCCCCCCACCTGGCCAGAAGGTCGCTTGAGGGCTCTGCGGGCCGTAAAGGCCCTAAGCCAGGCCAAAAGAAAACCAGGGACAGAAAAGGCCCCATGCCAGGCCAAAAGCAAACCAGGGGCAAAGAGCGTTTCTCCCCCAGCCCTCCCCCCCCACCGCCTCCGATGGTAAATAGACCGCGGAGTCGGCCGCTGGGGGGGGAGGGGGGAGGGGGGGAACGGAACAAGGAAAATCCTGGGACCTGCCGCTTGGTGTCGCGCTCGACGCTGGCACCAAGATGGCCGACGTTCCCGCCAATTTCGCGCGAGAGGTCGGCGTTTTTTTTTTTTTTTTTTTTTTTAAATCTTTTCCCGCGGCAGACAGGAACAGCTTGGGGAAGGCCGCCGGATGGTCCCCGACCGCAAACGCGAGAGGCTGCCGCCGAACAAGCACCCCCTGAAGACAGGCCGACGATCCTGTGCCCCCCCTTTTTGCCGCCTGATGAAACCGCGCTCGCTAGAGGCGCACGGCGCTGGAGTCGCAAGTCGAGCAGGCCGACCCAAGCGGCCTGCTCGGAAGCGTGCCGAAAAAGCAAAATTAAAAAGAGAGAAGGGAGAAAGAGGGAAACGCCGAAACGACCGCTGCAGCAGAGAACCCGGCGCGCTGAAAAGAAAACTGCACCGTTTTTATTTATTTATTTTTTTTTAACTGAGCTGTCCCTCGCAGCGGTACGGCGGTCTGGCCGGGGCGAGAGAACCGGGCCCCCGGTATCCCCCGGCTGGGCTGTAAGCGAACCCCGGATCCGCGACCCGTAGCCCAGCCAGTGCCCTACCAGGAGGAATGGTCCCTTCAGGACCTAGGAACCTCCTGGGAGCAAACGACCCAGCCCCGAGGCATGCCGGCGAAACGCGACGAAAAGAAGAGCCACGCGAATAAACAGGTAGGATTAAGGCGACCGACCTCCCCCCGCCATCAGCGCCCCCCCGGAGCCAACACGGAGCGGCGACGCGAAGGAACAGAGCCGGAAACAAAATCAACAACTTTCTTTTTTTTTTTTTTTTACAAAAAAACCTGTCACTATCCACCGTCCTGGAGCCCTAATCCAGCAGGGGTGAGTGAACCGGGCTCCCCGGTGTCACCCCAGACGCTGCTACTCGCGTAGCCGGGTCCTCGACCCTAGCAGCGGCCTCAACCGGGGGAGGGTAGTCCCCTCAGGACCTCTCAACCCCCCTGGGAGGCAGGGCGGACGGGACGTCAGTGACAATTTACAATGCAAAATGCAAAATTCCCAAAAGAAAACAACTATAGCCTAAACTGGCCTAAAACCAAGTAAAAGAACAAACCCTGACGGAGTACCAGAACCAGGGCAGGCAGGAGCTGTGACCGCACCTGCACCATCTACTGGAGACAGAGTAAGACTGGGGGGCTGTGACTGGCACAGGGGCATATATGGCTCCGCCCACAAGTTTTAGTCTGTCTCCATCTACTGGTGCGGAGTCACAACCCAGGTGTCCTGGACTGATCCTGGTACGTACAGGGAATCCAAATTCACTACACCCACTAGCTTACCATTATCAATCTTTATTAAACCCTTCAAAAAAAATGTAGCAGATTAGTGAGGCAAGATTTCCCTTGTATAAATCCATGCTGGCTGTGTCCCCTTAAATCATGTCTTTTTATATGGTCCATGACTTTGTTCTTTAGAATAGTTTCCACGTTTTTTCCTGGCACTGGTCAGAATTACTGATCACCCCAAAGCTTCTTTTAAAGACCAGGATTACAATGGCCATCCTCCAATCTTCAGGAATAATGGACAAGCCCAAAATAGGTTAAAATTACAAGTAACAGATCTGCAGTTTAATTTTTGAGTTCTTTCTGAACTCTGGGGTGTGTACCAACCATCTGGGCCAGGCGATTTGCCTTGCTTTAGTTTGCCATTCTGCCTTATTACATCTTCCAGCTTCACCATGATTTGTATTATTTCTTTTGAATTATCACCACTGAATAGTTTCCAGCACATGTATCTCTCCAAAATCCACTGAAGCAAAGAATTCAATCTTTCCACTTTGTCCTTATCTTCCCTTAGTTCCTCTTTAACCCCTCAATTATCTAATAGTCCAACCAACTCCCTCACTGGCTTCCTGCTTTAGCTATATTTAGAATTCTTTTTATTATTTTGCCACTAAGGCCAGCTTATTTTTTAAATTCTATTTTAGCCAGCCTTATCAATGTTTTACATCTAACTTGTTTTTTCTAATTTTTCTCAAATTTTTGAAATAAGGTTTTTTAAAATCTTGCTGGCAGTCATTTGGTTTTCCTTCCACTTCTTAAAATGTGTGGAGCACATCTGGACTGAGCTTCCAAAATGGTATTTTTAAACAAGGACCACACCTGATGTAAACTCTTTGAAGCTGCACCTTTCGGTCTTTTCTATTTTCCTCACTTTATCAGGCTCCCTTTTGAAAGTTTGTTAGAGCTGTAGCTTTACTCAATGTCCTCACTTCAATCAATAAGTTAAATATGATTGCACTGAGTGTTGTTGCCAAATGGCCCCACCATTATTACCTCTTGCACCAAATTCTGTGTCCACTAAGAATTAGGTCTAAAATGGCTTCCCCTTTTATTTGTTCCTGGATCAATTGCTCCATATAGGACTCCCCCTCTCCTCTGTACCACCAACCCCAGATTAACATGTGGGAAGCCTAAAACCTACTGAAACACTATGTACAGGGCTTAATTTGTAGACAAAAAAGAAATAGAACTGTGGAGTGTGTGTGTGTATGTGTGGGGGGGGGGGGGGGAGACGACAGAGCCAGAGTAGGGTGTAGCCTGTAAGGAGAGGGGGCCAAGACAGAGCCACTCTTCACCCTCTTCCTCCTCCTTAGCCCAGTGATCTTTCATCCCCAGCAGCCACCAGTGCTCAACCTGTCATTCTTCAACCATAAATGTTCAAAAGCTACTAGTGGGTGAAGGACAACTGGGGGGTGAACACTGTTGAGGCTTCAGACCGAGGGTAAGAAGGAAGAGTGTAGAGAGAATGTAACCCATTTTGTCTGCCCTGGTAATCCTAGTTCTTCAACCCAAGCCCCACTCTCCCCTCATGATTCATCCAATGATCCTCATTCTCCCCTTAGTTGACCTAGAGCCCCCAAATCATCATCCCTATGCCCCCCCCCCCTTCCTAGAAAACTATCCTCTCCAGCATCACTCCCCCCTCCCAGTAAGGTACAAGCCTCCTTTTCGAGCCAGAATCAGTTATGTTCTGCCTTAGGGATGGGGGCAGACTAGCATGCACCACTTGCTCTTCTCAGCTTCCTTGCATGGTGAGGGAGGGTCTGGAATTCAAAAGTGCATCCTTTCTGAGGGGAGGAAGTAAGGGAGCAGCACTATATGGTATCCTCACTGTCTCTCCCCCCCCCCCCCCCCCCATGCCTTTTCCTCTCCTCATTCACTTTTTCCCTGCCTCAACAGGGCCGGTATAAGGGTATTAGGCGCCCTAGGTGAACCTTCTGCCTTGTGCCTGCCCTCCCTGTCAGGTCACCTGCAGAGTAACCAGGGTTCAAATCCCACTTCTCTCACTGGTGATCCTTGGCAAGTCACTTTAGCTCAGATAACTCACATTCTTTTTGATAGGTAGATACACACGTGCACACCCACTGAGTGTGCGCTTCTCTGGGCCACAAGCAGGATGGGCACTGCTTGTGACGTGCCGAATCAACTCTGCTTTGCTGAGAGCAGGATAGGCTCCCCTCGCGGCTCCACATGGCTGCTCTTCAGCACCCCCTAATGGTCAGCACCTGAGGTGACAGCCTAGTTTGCCTTAGGAAGTACAGGCCTTGCTCCTCAAACCCTTTTACATACTGCCTCATACTCTTCTCACTCATACCTCATAGGCCCTCCGCTCCCTTGACTCACACCCAACTCACAGAAGTACCAATCACATCACTCATCTTCCCCTCCTGCAATCTCCTTCTTCACTCTTCCCCCCCATTCTCATTCTTTCTGTCTTCATTAACCCCCGCCGCACCTCCCCATCTCCTCATTAACTCTTCCCCCTCCCCTAGTGTGGTAACAGCAGCTTGGGCAGCGGGATCTGGGAAGTCGGTACTGTAAGCAGGAACCTGGCCAGGAAGCTGACACAACCCGGTAGTGGCAGAAGCAGTGGGGATGATAGGCATTTACCTCTTTTCTCTTTGACCTAGGCCATTATCCATCACAGCCTCCTTCAAGTGTACCAGGAAACTGCACAATACTCAAGGCCATATGACTGCTCCATCTCAGGGTAAGCAGCTCCAAAACAATCTGCTTTGCTTGCTCTGGGGGCCAGAATGACACAGACCACCACTGGCTCTGCAGGGGAATTGTAACTGATTTACAGCACCAGTGATCCTTTTCCGCAGGAAAGTCAGAACTGAATTACACTTCCGGCTCTCCTCTGCTTTCTTGGGTCTCAGAAAAAAGGTGGCAGAATGCCATTCTGGGTTGTTCCACCCAAAATTAAGACCTGGATAACAAACACAAAATGGCGTTAAATTAGTACACGTTAAAAACGTATGCGCTGTAGCACCAGTCATCAAGGCCAGGGTTGAAGCCTTGACAACTAGTGACATTGCTTGTAAGGTTTCAAACTTGTGCTAATTCAAACCTTCTTTTTATGACTGTTCTTTCCTCTACAGTTTCTGCTTCATCAACACCCCTTTCCCTCCTGTTCCCTGTAGAATATGAAGGGAGGGGCTGAATTAGGAAGCAGAGTGATTGTTCTCAACTCGGTCTACTCAGTACCCCTCTCCCCCTACTTTTCCCTGCAGCCTGAAGGGTAGGGACTGGAACAGCACATCCCTGCTGCTCTGGCTCTTAAAACCTGAAAAGAAATGCCAGAACTGCGGTCCAGGCCATTAAGCCCAACCTTGTAAATATTTCCACAAATCTTGTCGATCCTGGAGATCTACCATGTTATTCCAGGGCTGGTCCCATGCCCTTGCAAAACAGTAATGACATTGTAAGTCACACATTGTGTCAAATTCCCTGCATCATTTCTCCACTGTGGGCCACAACTAAATAATAAGCAGAACACAAATCGTTTTTTTGCCCAATCTGCCTGTTTGCAATTACAATTCTAAAATGATCAGGAATCTGATAAATGTCACAGATTTGTCTTTCACAGTTTAAAGTTGACAATAATCCTCAAGCTGTAAAAGTTCTGCCAAGAGCTGAAACTCCACTATAGGGTTGCCAGACCACCCCAGGAGATAAACAGGCTGATCCAATCCTGGTTTTGCCACGTTGCATGCATGGAGGTGTAGTTCTGATTGATTTCCCTTACAGAGTCAGAACTACAAATACCTGCATACAACAAGGGCAAAAGCAGAACTAAGTCAACCTGGAGTGAGTTAGCAACCCTACATCAGAAGAGCATAACATGATGTTATTGAATCGAGTGCATCACTGAGATTCATGCATGGGATTCTGATGAGAATCAGCACCACAGCGCCTCTCACTTTACTAAGAATTATAACAATGGGAGCAGCCAAGCAGGAAGAGCTCTTCAGAAGCCTTGCAAGCACTAATTTCTTCAAGAATATACATTTTTTTTTTTTTTTTTAAAGAAAGGGGCAGTTTAATGATTTTGTTTCAACAGCTGACCAAATTACCCCCAAATAGCTTTTTACTATTGATGGATGAATAAAAATATAATTATGGTTTTAAAAGTGAAATGTCACTACAGGCACAAGAATGGCTGACCATGAAATGATAAACTATCACCCTCTGCTGGAATGCAAGAGAACGGCAGCCTGTACAGGCTGAGACTTCATAAATAGGTTCTAAACCTAGGGTGCCCATAGAGCTTCACGTCCAAGGGGACAAGTTCAGCCAGTCCGCAGGCATGGAAGTCAGTTTCCTAAGAAAAGAAGGATTACAATAGGAAAATCAGAACTAAATCTCTATGCATGCAATGGGGTGAAACCAGCCTGTCCCTTTAGGCATGGAGCCATAGGGTCATATTATTTATATACACTGTCAGTGCATTTAACACCTGTTCCTTTGCAACCTGCCAAACAATAGACATAAGAAATAGCAGATGATGCTGGCCCCATTCCACTTATAAGCTACCACAACAAAGAACAGGAGCAGCACAGGCAGCAGCAGTGCAAGCTTCCCTCACACACACTGCCCCACCAGAGAAGGTACACAGGCAGCAGCAGTGCAGGCTTCCCTCACACACACTGCCCCAGCACAGGCAGCAGCAGTGCAAGCTTTCCTCACTCATACTGCCCCACCAGAGAAGGTACAGCACAGGCAGCAGCAGAGCAAGCTTCCCTCGCACACACTGCCCCAGCACAAAACAGGTACACAGCACAGGCAGCAGCAGTGCAAGCTTTCCTCACTCATACTGCCCCACCAGAGAAGGTACAGTGCAGGCAGCAGCAGAGCAAGCTTCCCTCGCACACACTGCCCCTTATACAGAACAGGTACAGCACAGGCGGCAGCAGTGCAAGCTTCCCTCACACACACTGCCCCACCACAGAACAGAGACAGCCAGGCAGCAGCAGAGCAAGCTTCCCTCACTCAAACTGCTCTACCACAAAACAGTACAGAGTACAGGCAGCAGCAGTGCAAGCTGTCCCTCGCACATACTGCCCCAGCACAGAAGAGAAACAGCACAGGCAGCAGCAGCAGCGCAGGCTTCCCTCACGTACTGCCCCAGCACAGAAGAGAAACAGCACAGGCACCAGCAGCAGTGCAGGCTTCCCTCACGTACTGCCCCAGCACAGAAGAGAAACAGCACAGGCAGCAGCAGCAGTGCAGGCTTCCCTCACGTACTGCCCCAGCACAGAAGAGAAACAGCACAGGCAGCAGCAGCAGTGCAAGCTTCCCTCACGTACTGCCCCAGCACAGAAGAGAAACAGCACAGGCAACAGCAGTGCAGGCTTCCCTCACTCATACTGCTCTACCACAAAACAGTACAGAGTACAGGCAGCAGCAGTGCAAGCTGTCCCTCACACACACTGCCCCACCACAGAACAGGTACAGCACAGGTGGCAACAGCAGTGCAAGCTTCCCTCACACACACTGCCCCAGCACAGAAGAGAAACAGCACAGGCAGCAACAGTGCAAGCTTCCCTCACACACACACTGCCCCACCACAGAACAGGTACAGCACAGGCGGCAACAGCAGTGCAAGCTTCCCTCACACACACTAAACAGCACAGGCAGCTTCCCTCACACCTACTGCCCCAGCACAAAACAGGTACACAGCACAGGCAGCAGCAGTGCAAGCTTCCCTCACTCATACTGCTCTGCCACAAAACAGTACAGAGTACAGGCAGCAGCAGTGCAAGCTGTCCCTCGCACATACTGCTCTACCACAAAACAGTACAACGTACAGGCAGCAGCAGTGCAAGCTGTCCCTCTCAAAGTTTTTGAAAGGATACTCATTACATGGACTTACATACTGCACTGTGAATGTCAACCGAAGAGGAAACACTTCCCTTTTGGTCATTAAAATTCTCCAAAAGCCTGCCTGTGGCATCTTCCACCCACTCACAGGGAGACAGACGGCCAGGGAGTGCAGCATTCTCATGAAAGGGAAGCAGCAGGATCCAGATATTATAGCACTTCCCTGGACAAACATTCTGCCAACAGGCTAAAACCTATTCTAAAGGAAAATTAGTTCTTACCTGATAATTTTCGTTCCTGTAGTACCAAGGATCAGTCCAGACACCTGGGTTGTGACTCCGCACCAGCAGATGGAGACAGAGCAAAACTTGTCGGGCACTCCTACATATAGTAAGGCGCCACCCACAGCTCGTCAGTCTTACGTAATGTCAAAGCAAAATGGAAAAACTCCACTAACTAACTATACCGCCCGAAAACCCCCGGGCCGATTCAAAGAACCCCCAACTGGATCAGCACTTCCAGAACCAGAGGTCCAACCAACAGGCAATAAAAACATACCGAACAGCCCCAACCGAGCGGACTCTCCACCTCAAACAAAACAAGTACAGAATATGTGGGCGGGTCCCTGGACTGATCCTTGGTACTACAGGAATGAAAATTATCAGGTAAGAACTAATTTTCCTTTCCCTGTATGTACCAGGATCAGTCCAGATACCTGGGATGTACCAGAGCTGAATTTCCGAGGGTGGGAACCAGAGAGTCCCGCTCGCAGAACCCTCTCTCCGAATCCCCCAGAATCCAGTCCCTGCACATCCAGCCGGTAGTGCCTAGCAAACGTATGCAAAGACTTCCAAGTCGCTGCCCTGCAAATGTCTTGTGGAGACACGTGAGACGACTCCGCCCAGGAGGCGGCTTGCGCTCGCGTCGAGTGAGCCCGAAGACCCGCAGGAACAGACTTCCCTTTTAGTATATACGCAGAAGCAATGGCCTCCTTGAGCCAACGCGCAATCGTGGTACGGGAAGCTGCCCCACCGCGTTTTGGCCCCGAGCACAAAACAAAAAGATGGTCCGAAACCCGAAAAGGATTCGTAACTTCCAGATAACAGAGCAGAACTCTGCGGACATCAAGCTTCTTCAACATTCTAGCCTCAGGATCAGAACGCTCCCCCTCCGGAAAAGCGGGCAGCTCAACCGACTGGTTCAAATGAAAAGCTGACACCACCTTCGGGAGGAAGGAGGGAACCGTCCGTAACGATACCCCCGCCTCAGAGAAGCGTAAGAAAGGCTCCCTACAAGAAAACGCCTGTAACTCTGAAACCCTTCTTGCCGACGCGATTGCTACCAAAACACCGTCTTGAGAGTAAGATCCTTCAGCGTCGCACGCTTAAGGGGTTCAAACGGGGGCGCGCACAGAGCGGAAAGAACGCAATTGAGATTCGAAGAAGGACAAGGCTGACGTAATGGCGGCCTCAAATGCTAGGCACCCCGAAGAAAACGCGCTACATCCGGATGCTGCGCCAAAGACCTCCCGTGCACCATACCTCTGAGGCAACCAAGCGCCGCCACCTGGACTTTGAGCGTACTGCAAGACAGACCTTTCGCGAGACCAGCCTGAAGAAACGCAAGAACATCCGTAACGGATGGCAGCACAGGATTCACCTCCCGAGCTCTACACCAATCCTCGAATACCGTCCAAACCCGAACGTAAGCGAAGGACGTAGAACGTTTTCTAGAACTCAGCAAGGTGGCTACCACCGCATCGGAATACCCTTTATTCTTCAAGCGTCTCCTCTGAAAAGCCAGGCCGCAAGACCGAAGTGATCCGCGTCCTCCAAACAGACGGGCCCTTGACGTAGAAGCGCCGCCTCCCCCCGGAACCGGAGAGGGGGCTCCCGTGCCAGCTGCAGGAGATCCGCGAACCAAGGACACCGTGGCCACTCGGGCGCCACCATGATCACCTCCGCGGGATGCATCTCTATGCGCCGAAGCACTTTTCCGATCAGGGGCCAAGGAGGAAACACGTACAGCAGCACGTTTGTGGGCCAGGGGAGGACCAGAGCATCCACCCCTTCGGCTCCCCTTTCTCTCCTGCGACTGAAGAACCTCGGGGCTTTGGCGTTCTGAGCGGTGGCCATCAGATCCATGCGTGGCGTTCCCCACCTCTCGCAGAGTAGGTGGTAAGCCAACTCCGGCAGCTCCCATTCCCCCGGGTCCAAGCGATGTCGGCTGAGGAAATCCGCTTGGACATTGTCCACACCGGCGATATGGGACGCCGCGATGTTGCGGAGATTCCTCTCCGCCCAGATCATCAGTTGCCGCGTCTGCTCCGCGACAGATCGGCTCCTTGTTCCTCCTTGGCGATTGATGTACGCCACCGTGGTCACGTTGTCCGACAATACTCTGACCGCTTTCCCCCCGGATCAATGGAAGAAAAGCCTGCAGTGCCAGTAAGACCGCTCTGGTCTCCAAGCAATTGATGGACCACTGTGACTGAGCCTTGGACCACTGTCCTTGCACCGAGTGTCCCATGCACACCGCCCCCCAGCCGAAAAGACTGGCATCCGTCGTGACATCCAGGCGGGCATAATCAGGGACACTCCGCGCTTCAGATTGTCGGAACTGAGCCACCACAGTAGGCTGGACCTCGCCTGATCCGATAGGGGAAGTGGCAGGTGAAAATCCTCTGACACTGGCCGCCAGCGGGAGAGCAATGCGGATTGCAATGGCTGTAGATGCTCAAAAGCCCAGGGCACCAATGCCAGCGTGGACGCCATCAACCCCAACACCATCAGATGATCGCAGACCTGAGGGCACCGCAGGGCCAACAACCGGCGCACTTAACCCTGAAGCTTGCACACCCGCTCCTGGGACAGAAACACTCTGCCCTGCTTCGTGTCGAACAGTGCTCCCAGGTACTGTAGCTGCTGGGTGGGAACCAGTCGGCTCTTGGACAGATTGACCACCCAACCGAGTGAGCGCAAGAGTTGCAGGACTCTGTCGACCGCCTGGCGGCATTGGACTCCCGTCTTGGCCCGGATGAGCCAATCGTCTAGGTAGGGATGTACCAGTAATCCCTCCCGTCGGAGCGCGGCGGTGACCACCACCATGACCTTCGTAAACGTCCTTGGAGCGGTGGCGAGGCCGAAGGGGAGCGCTTTGAACTGATAGTGCTTGCCCAGGATACAGAAGCGCAGGAACCGCTGATGGGCCGGCTGAATGCCGATGTGAAGGTACGCCTCCGTGAGGTCTAATGATGCCAGGAATTCACCCGGACGCACCCCTGCGACCACCGACCGAATAGTCTCCATTTTGAAGCGTGGAACGCAAAGGCATTTGTTGACCCCTTTCAGGTCGAGTATGGGTCTGAAAGTACCCTCCTTCTTTGGCACGATGAAATAAATGGAGTACCGCCCTCGACGGAGCTGCCCCTGTGGTATGGGCACTATCGCCCCTAGGCCTTCTAGCCGATCCAGGGTATCCCGGACTGCCGCCTGTTTGCTGCTCCCCTTGCAAGGCGAGATCAAAAACTTGTCCACAGGGTTACGTGCAAAATCTAAAGCGTAGCCGTGTCTTATCACGTCGAGGACCCATTGGTCCGTGGTTATTCTGGTCCATTCCCCGTTCTCCCACGAAAGGACTGAGACCATGCCGGAGGCCTCGAGGATCCCGAGCCGACCCGAGACGAGGGCCCCGATGATCTCTGCGGCCGGGACTTTCTTGGCCCCCGGAACCGGGCCCTACTGGAGAAAGATGTCCGGTTTCGGTGCCTGTCCTCAGGCAGCTTGAAAGCCCTGTTCTCACCGAGCGACTGCATCAAGTCGTCCAACTCCTTACAGAACAGTAACTTCCCTTTGAACGGAAGGGACCCTAGATGAGCCTTCGAGGACCCATCCGCTGCCCAATTTCTGAGCCAGAGAAGCCGGCGCGCTGACACCGCCGAGACCATGGCCCTGGCCGACGTCCGTAGAAGGTCATGCATGGCATCCGCACTATACGCGATCACCGCCTCCAGGTGATCCGCCTGCGCCGACTCTTCTCCCGATAGGCCAGCATTAGCCTGAAGCACCTGAGCCCAGCGCAAGCCCGCTCTCAACGCAAAGTTACTGCAAATAGCCGCGCGGACCCCCAGGGCCGAAGCCTCAAACACCTTCTTAAGCTGTACCTCCAGTTTCCTATCCTGGATATCTCATAGGGCCGTAGCTCCCGTGACCGGAATCGTGGAGCGTTTCGTCACAGCGGAAACCGCTGCATCCACCCTGGGAAATCGAAGGAGGTCCAGCGCGTCCTCTGGCAACGGGTAGAGCTTGTCCATAGCTTTACTGACCTTCAGGCCCAAATCCGGGGTATCCCATTCCCGGAACAGGATGTCGGTCGCTGAGAAGTGGAATGGAAAAGCCACTGCCGGTCCCGTGAGGCCCAGGAGCACCGGATCCATTTTGGCGTCTGGTTTAGAGCCCACCGGCGGGGCATCCACTCCTACCTCCAGCAGAATAGCCGGGATCAGAGGTGCCAGCTCCTCCTTCCTAAACAGGCGAACCACTTTAGGATCGTCACCTTCCACCGCTGGCGCTCCTTTAGCGTTGCCAGGATGCGCCCCCTCGTCAGTGACGGGAGCTCCGGAGCCCCCCGGGACCTCCCCGTCCAGTTCCTGCTCCGCTGCTGAGGACGAGTCAGATTCGGTGTCCTGAGGGACTCCCCGCAGCGGCCGGCGGTCTCCGGGCAGGTCCACGGGCCTCCGAGGACCCTCCCCCGCCCTCTTCTTCCGCGGCTGCAACGGTCTGCCCGAGCCCCCATGTCTTCTCCGCTTCTTCCTAGATTTCTTATATTTTAAGATTTTTTTTTTTTTTTACAACCTGCCACTGGCCCTGGTCCTGATCCTTCTTCTCCAGCGGGGGTGAGTGAACCGGGCTCCCCGGTGTCACCCCCGACGCTGCTGCCAGATAGGCCGGGTCCTCAACCCCAGCAGCGGCCTCAACCGGGGGGGGGGGGGGGTGGTCCCCTCAGAACCTCGCAACCCCCCTGGGAGGCTTCCAGGACCCCGAACTGACCACGAAAATAAAAACCTCTCTCCCAGCGGATTAACTTTCCTTTTATTATTATTATTTTATTTTTTTTTTTTCCAAAACTCCCCTGACTAGCTAACCACTAACCAGGATCACCAGAGACTGTGGGTGGACCTGCCCCATCTGCTGGAGACAGAGTAAGACTGACGAGCTGTGGGTGGCGCCTTACTATATGTAGGAGTGCCCGACAAGTTTTGCTCTGTCTCCATCTGCTGGTGCAGAGTCACAATCCAGGTGTCTGGACTGATCCTGGTACGTACAGGGAAATGGCTCTTGCCCTTCCACCCGAGGATGTAGGGATGCAGAAGATTAGCTCCTTTAACATCCAATAGTGCCTGGCCACCTTCCTAACTCTTTATCCAATAGTGCTCTGAGCACAGAGCTCAGAATGTGCTGCAAGGGTTACAGCTGACAAATATGCAACATGCAGTACCAGCAGCACAGAGAAAAGGGGAGAATTTACACTGTTTCTATCCCAATTCTGTGTGTGGGACTTTGGCAGAAGTCACCATTTCCCTGAAACTCAGTTAAAATCAGTCTTCAGTTTCCTGCAGCAGTGACCAGAGTTAGACAGTTCTAAGCAAATGTTTCTGAAATTCTGCAGTATATATACATATTAAATATAAATTTGTATTTACTTTGCAAAAATTAACTCACTTTGTGATGTGTCTCTGGATAATTTATTTAGTTTATTTTTTTTTATTTTGGGGGGAAAGATCTTAGTAACAGGGGGAGGAAGGAAATAAAATATAGGGCCAGGAGAGAGGATCTGGAAATGAGGGAGAGGGGATCTCACTGGGTAGAGCCAGAGGGAGGGTGAGAGGATCCACTTTCATAGGCTGATTAAAAAGCTGCTCCAGAGCTGCAGATGCAGCATTTCAAGGCCTCTGGTCACCGCTGGAAGCCAGTGAGGGCCAAAGCGCATGCTGTGTTCAAGTCCCACCCCCACCAGTAAAAGCGCTCACCCTCCAGTGCTGCCCGTACCCACCTCCTCAGCCCCTGCTCTCTGGCCCTGTCCAGCAGAAGCTCTTCCCAGCAGGCTCCCTGCCCCTGCACAAATGCAGTGCTGCTGCTGAAGGAGAGAGGAGAAGCCTGGAGCCCCCATTGGTAAGGATAAATGTTGCTGCAGTGCAGTTTTGAGGAGAGAGGGATATTCTTGGCAGGTATGGAGAGAGAGGGACATGCTAGGCAGGGGATGAAGGTACAGATGGGGATGCTGCTGAACGGGTGGGTGGGAGAATCTGCTTAATATTGTATTATTGTCCTGGCTTCTGCCACCAAAATAAACTCCAATATTTACTCAGAAAAATAATGAGTCACATTTTTCCAGATTTTCTCCTGTTTTTGTTGTTATAATAAACCCTGATAAATTCCTGGGAAAAATAAAACCCAAAAAAAAATGAAGCTCCCTACTTATCCTACACGCCCCCCCCCCCCCCCCCCCCCATCTCTCCAATATCTTCACTCATCCCACACACCATCCAGTCCCCTCACTCTTTAAGCCTCCTCCTCCTTTTAATCTCTCCCCCCCTTGCTGATCCAGGCTTGGTGATTGGAGGACAGCAGTGGTGCCTTAAGCTGCTTCCTCTTTCTCTGCTGCCTGGAACCAAAGGGTCTTGACTCTCCTGCCCCAGGTAAGAGAAAAGGGGAACGAGGCCCATGGTGTCCCAGTTGTTCCTCTTCATCACCAAGCCTGGATCAGCAGCAGAGATAGGAGGGGAAAGAGATGTGCTGTCCAGTGCTTCTGATCCTACCCAGCCGTGAGGAATAAGGAAGTCCACGGCCTGCCCTTCCCACTGCATCATGGATTATAATCCAAAGCTCTCTCACTAACCATGCCAGATGAGATACTTAACTTTCCTATAATCTATTAATGTCTGCCCCACAAAGAGCTGCATGTGTGTTTACTGAGTACTAAACTGTAAAATGATCTGGGACACCCAGTACACATGGCTACAGCACCCCAGTTCACCAGTCGGATTACATCCAGTTTCCCACATGATCCTTCTTGCTAATTCTGCATATGTCAGAAAAAGGCAAATGAGGTTTTGCAGTATAGACCCATTTGAAAAGATGAAGGGTACAAGTCAGAGAGATTCAAACTGATTTCAATTATTTCTTCTGAGATTCACTGAAATTCTCTCCAGGAAACCTTGCAAACACTGACCATATAAAGGAGTCTGCCTCACCTTTCTTATGAAGTCATTATTCGTGTACTTATCTCTTAGCACCTGTTCTTCACAATCCCCCTTCCCTACACCCTACAGAAGCTGCTGCCGACTGTCCTGCCCTTAAAAACATCTGTCAGCCTGCACCTGAGAGGTGCAGTGAGCCTTCTCATCTTTTTATTGAAGGGGGGGGGGGGGGAGAGAAGAGGTGAGAGGGCTCCAGGAAGCCTTTGACAGTAGAAGGCTCCCACTACCAATTTTATTTTGCACATTATTTATTTGTTTTAAAACAGATTCAATAGTCATCATAAAATAAACAAAATATCTTTTGCATCTCAGTGACTTGGCTTGTTCCAGTTTGTTAACGACAACTGGTGTAGGCGCAGACACCAGGAAAGATAGGGGGAGAAAGGAGAAGTAATATATCTGTCCACAGAGCCAAGTAGCTGGAGTTAAGAGTTTCAGAAGAGGTGTACAGACAAGTAAAAAACCAAAACGGTGGCAATGGGACGGAAGGAGAAAGTGCAGCTCACAGGCTCCCCAGCTGCAGGTTCTCCACCTGAATGTTTTCTACCTGGATGGTCTCAAAGTGGATACCTTGTACATCAATGCTCGCTGGGAAGACCTCAATAGTCTCCATCACAGGGAGAGCCTCCACCCTCTCAAGGACAGCCACATTGTTGGTGTACTGGGCTGGCGGTACCTGGCCACGGTGGATCTTGCGGTGCTTCCAGAGATTGGAAAAAGACCGGTAGGCTTTGCCACACTCTGCGCAGATGTAGGGCCGCTCCCCAGTGTGGATGCGCCGGTGCTCCGACAGTCGCATGGCGATGGTGAAGGCCTTGCCACATACTTCGCACTTGAAAGGCTTCTCACCTGTGTGAAGTCGCCGGTGGTCCTTCAGGTGTGTAGACTGGCGGAAGGCCTTGCCACAGTCTGGGCAGGGATAGGGCCGCTCCCCTGTGTGGATACGACGGTGAACATGCAGGGAGGTTTCAGTGCTGAACATCTTGTGGCAGTCTGGGCACTCAAAGCTCTTCAGGCCTGCAGCAGTGCGGGCCTGGAGATCCCGTTTCCTGTCACTTCCCCGGCTCTTCTTTCCCCAGGTAGCCTGCTTCTCTCCACTGTGCAGCTGCTCATGGGCTTTCAGTCGAACCGCCGAGCCAGTCTTCTTGCCACAGGTCATGCACTCAAACTTGCGTCCATCTGGGCTACACTTGTGCTCCTGCAGCCGGATATCGCTGACAAAGGCGGCTCCACAAAGTGGGCAGTGCAGTGGCTCTAGGCCTTGGTGACTGAGCATGTGCACCTCCAGTAGTCGCTTCAGCAGGAAAGACTTCTGGCACTCCTCACACTTGTAGGGGTACTCACCGGTGTGGTGGTAGTAATGCATCAGAAGACGGTTGCGCCTCATGAAACTGACGCCGCAGTCCTGGCACTTGTAGCGGTAGTGCTGCTTGTGCATCAAACGGTGCTGCTGCAGCGTGGAAGACTGCGTGAAGGCCTTGCTGCACAGCTCACAGCGGTAAGGCTTCTCTCCAGTGTGGGTCAGCTGGTGGCGCAGAAGGTTAGCTTGGGAGGCGAAGGTCTTGCTGCACTCCTTGCAGTGGAAAGGTCGCTCCCCAGTGTGTGTCAGCTGGTGGTTGTGCAAATGTGACTTCTTCTTGAACATCTTGCCGCACAGCTGACACTCGTGCTGCCGTTCCAGGATATGCACAAAGTGCTGGTGCCGCAAGAGTTGCAGCTGTCTGGGGAACAATTTCCCACAAGGGGAGCAGCGGTAGGCGCCCTCAATGGGACAGTTGCTCTCCGTGGAGTTCTGAGCTTTGACCACTGCGACCTGATCTGGGCGGGCGGGGGCTTCTGGAATGGCTGCACTCTCCAGCTTCTCCTTGCCCGTGTGAGTGCGCCGGTGATAGAGGAATTTGGTCATGTTAATGAAGGTCTTGCCACAGTCACATGTGTAGAGGGGGTCAGAGGAGTGGCTGTGGCGATGGGAGAACAGGATGAGCTCCGTGCTGAAGCCCAAACCACACTCTACACACAGGTGAAGAGATTCATCACCATGGGCTGCTCCCAAGTGCTCTTCTAATGCCTGTGGTGAGGGGAAGGTTTTGCTGCAGAGTGGGCACTTGAAGGAGCCCTCACGATGCGACTGTAGATGAAGTCGCAATTTGTGGCTGAAAGCAAAACTTTTCTGGCACTCGCCACACTGAAACTGCTGCCCTGGCTCTTCCTCCCCAGTCTTGTTTCTTACTTCTGAGGACTCCACTCCACCACCCACTGCTCCTTCTTTTAGCTCATAGCTGTGATCATTTGCTGTGGTTCCTGTATCCTCCACTAAGGGGAGTGGCAGCTCTTTGGACTCTGCTGGCGGACATATCTCACTCGCAAGCTGCCCCTCTACAGCTTCCACTGCACAGGCTGGGGTAGAGCTCTGTTGTCCTGCAGTAGTAGCAGGATCACCTGCAGACCCAGCATCTGAGACGGTGGTGGAGGTGGTGAAGTGCGTAGCTTGATGTTCCAGGAATTCACTGGGTGTCTGGAAAAGCTGTGTACATTCAGAGCACTTGTACAGAAGCAGCTCCACAGTGCACTCCGGCTCTGTGCCAACGTTCTGCCCATCACTTTTCTTGTAAGAGTGCTCCAAGTCCACCAGTGCCAAGGCTTGATGAGGACTGGTGCCTGCCCGGTAATACTGGTGGTTATTCAGAAGCTGAGAGTCGGCTGGTAGCTGTATGCTCTGGGTTGCTGCAAGACTTACAAGCTCCAGGTTTTGCACTGGCTCTGATGTGGTTGGCTCCATCTCTGCTACCCTCTGGAAGACTATCTGTTGTGAGGGCTGAGCCAGGTGGGTCTGCCTGTGGCTCAGCCACATCTCTTGTGTATTGAACAGGGCCTTGCATTCCATACACTCATACTGGATCCCGCTGCTGTTCGCCAGTTTGGCCTTTGAAACCTGAGCCTCCTGTGGCTCCTGGCTCAGCAGCTTCGGATGAAGGTCCTGGTGTTCTAAGAGCTCCTCAGGAGACAGTAACAGTTGGCCACATTCCAGGCATTGATAGTGCCCTTCCTGCACAGCCAGTGCTCGGTACACACCACTGTCTGCAGCTACTGGGTCCGTAACCCCCACCACTTCATACTGCTGCTGGGGCAAGTGGCTCTGCTGGTGCAGCAGCACCTCCTCTAGGCTGCAGTACACTTGCCCACACTCCGAACACACATAGTGATGCTCCACATACAACACAGTCTCCTCTGCCATTCTCCGGTAGGCTTCACCTTCTCTTTCCTCTTCTTGCTACCATGAGGTTGGGGGCAGACCAGGACCTCCCTTTTACTGGATCTGATCAAATGCTGTTCTGCTACAACTAGAAAAAAAAAAGAAGCAGATATAAAAGGGAACATTTTATAAGTTCCTAATGACTCAAAAAACATAGCAGGAGACCTTTTGTGATTTGTTCAACCTAAGATTTCAGAGCAATCTAGAATGTATTAAAATTTAATTTAACTTGATATTTATAAGAAGTGGGAGGCATTCCTACACACACCCTCTAACCTTTTTTTTAAATAAGCTAATATTGCAGAATTTAAAATTATGGACCTTGGAATCCATCTGCTATTTACTTTTAATTAAGATAACATGGTACTAATCAGTAATAGGGCATACACCAATTTTACTACTCTAAGAGGAAAAAAAGATTGTGTGGAAATTAAATCTCTGATTGTGTACTGCAAAAATTATACTTTAAAAGAAAGTACATTTAACTATACTCTATTCAATTTTCTTTCAATATTCTCTTTTTTTTCTCATATACTCTGTAGTATGAACTGATTTTTGTTCTGATTCTCTTATGGCATAAATTTTCCCTCTTTCTAAATTTTCATCCCACCACAACTTGATCTCTTTTAACAGTTTCTTTTAATTGTGTCTCCATTTCTAATCCAGTGGACACCAAGGTGGTTCACTGGATTAGAACCTAACTGAAGAATAGACAGAGGGTAACAGTAAAAAGAGTGCATGCGAAGGAAAGAAGAGCGATTAGTGGAGTGTCTGAGGGCCATGTTCTTGGGCAGCATCTAATTTAACATCTTCATGAATGATATTGCAGAATAGTTAGTAGGAGCAGTTTGTCTTTTCTGCAGAAGAATCTAAGATTTGTCACAGTGGACACCCCTGAGGCAGTATCTAGAATAAGGAGAGAGCTAAGAAAGCTTGAGGAGCCAAGAATTTGGCAGCTAAACTTCAATACAAAAAAGGAGCAGTGTCAGGCATTTGAGGTGCAGCTATCCAAGGGAGCAGTTTCCGATTGAGAGAAGGCATGCACTAGGTAGGAGACACACCACAGGGTGATCATTTCTAATGATCTCAAAGTAGCAAAAGAGTATGGCATGATGGTGGCCAGAGCCAGAAGGATGCTAGAGTGAACAGGGAGAAGCATAACAAATAAGGCAATAATGCATCTGTTCAGAATGTTGGTAAGGCCTCCCTTGAAATACTGTGCCTGGTTCGGTAAGCTATACCGCTATATAATTTCTTCTATAAACTGTTTTGTTTTGTTTTTACAAATAAAGTGGTATATTAAGAGAATAAACAAAAAACATATAAACAGAATAGAGGCAGTTCAAAAAAGGGCTACCAAAATAATTTAGGGTCTGCACCATATATCTAAGAGGAGACCTAAGGACCTAAATATGTATACCTCAGAGCAGTGGTTTTTAAAACTTGGGAGACATGACTCAATACTCAGTTGCAGCAGCCTCTTTCCTGCTGCACCTTGCTCCACAAAACTCAAAGTGACTGAGCCATGTGGTGCCTGTACTATTGGGCTTCTTGGCCCTCGTCATGAAAACAACATTGGAAGTATTAGTACCACATTTCAAATTTCCTAAAAGTCTCATGGTACCTGTATTCTCAGCACTGTTCTCATGATAACGGCAAAGAAGCCCAAGAATACAGGCACCAAATAGCTTGAAGTGACTGACCAGAGAGAGAAGGCACAAAGACAGTGTGTGGTGGAGATCAGAGGAGGGAAAGTGGTGAGCATGAGAGTGGGAACTAGGGAGGAAAGGGGTGGTGAAAGTGAGCAATGGGGGATGGGGAATTAATCTGTCCACATGAGAGAGGCAGAAGAAGGATGTTTTTCTTCTATTGTGTGCCATGGAAAAAAAGGTTGAAGACCAATGCTCTCAGAAGATAGGCTGAGACACAGAGAAATAGAATACAGAATCAAATACTTCAAAGTTATAAATAATGCGAAAGAAGTGACCATTTTTTTCAACTGAAATTCTAAAAGAAAAGTTCATGATACAAGACTGAAAGAGAATATACTCAATAGTAGCATCAGAAAATAATTGTTCAAAGGAAGAATAGTGGATGAATAGAACAGCTTCCCAGAAGAGGTGGTGGAAGCTAAAAATGTAACAGAATTCAAGAAAGCCTGGGAAAAACAAACAATCTCTAGTAATAAAAAAGAATAAAGGAGAGGACAGAAATTAATCGGGGTCCAAAGGCAATTAAACGATTTCAATTGGGCAAAGAATATGAACCTACTAGTTCTTATTTGCCATTACATTCTCTACCTCTGTCCATTTCAGATCTCGCTGGCCAGATATGCAAGAAACTCCTAACAGATGCCAGCGAGCTGAAAGTTTGTGAAGATCCATGGACACAAGGAAGACAGGGGCCTGGCTGCCGGGGTGGGGGACCTGGCTGCCGGGGTGCTGATCCCGCACTACAATCAGCACGAACAAGCAATGAGGACAGTTACCACTGTCAGGCTCAGCCAGCACTGGCTATACCCTCATTGCCTCTCTGGGCTTGCAAATGGCATTTCTCTAACAGCAGGAAATGCGAGTCTAGGGAGGCAATGGCGTAAGACTAGGACTGGCTCAGCCTGTCCCTGGAGGCTTTAAGGGAGGAACCCCTCTTTCGCCCTTCCTGACACTAATGTCAGGAAGGGCGATGTGTAGACTCCCACCCTACGCCCGATTCTCACCTCTAACTCCGACGACATCTATCTCCGTTTCCACTCCCACACATAACAGACAATCCCAAGCTACTGCTACTCCAGCAGCGGGCCGCGACCTGCCAATAAACCGCAAGACCATTGGTGCAGCCGCGACCCCGCCCCCTCTGTTGGCATACACACGTTCCCACCCGCCCCCTCTCGCTCTCTCTCCACTAATCAGAAGAAGCACGCTGCAACCTACCCTATAGCTACGACTTGCTGGCCGCGGAGGGCGCGGGGAGAGACGTCAAACTAGACCGGCGGTGAGGAAAAGTATCCTTACAAAAGGGAAGGCAAACGATGACGTGTAGGGCGTGCGGGTGTCAGTGACAGAGGCACGCACACGTGAAGCGACGTACGCCAAGTACAAACATAAGTAATCAGAAAATTGCTCCACATAAGTAAATTACATGAATATATAATAAACACGCCTTGCAAGTAGTAGTTGATGTGCTGCAACTATTTTGTCCTTATATTTTATTACATGATGTATCTTGCCAACCTTTAGCCCTCACAGGGACTCAGATGAAAAGCAGAATGTTACTATGATCCTCAGTAGTACGTAGAGCATTACATTAGGCACACAGCCTGGCTTTTTTGATCCCTTCTTTTCACATTCAGTGAGAATTTGCTCTATGTGCTTTCATTCATGTATTTTCAGGCCATCGCGGGATGGTTGCTCGGACGCACCATATGGCTACAGCTGTATGCATGCGAGTCGGAAAGCGGACCGCTCTAGTTTTTGGGTCGAAGTCTTGTAAGCTAACCTACATCCGTCATGTAATAGGCAGATAGGTAGGACTGGACTTTGTGATCCCTAACCCGATACAGCGAATTTTTAGGGTCCATCTATAAAATATCTCTCATTCATAGTTTGATTTCTGGTTCAGGCAGCCTTTAAAAAGGCAACAGTGCACGTTTTCATTTATAAACAAGTAGAGTAAACATACAGAGGTATGGCTTTAGGAATGCTTTCTAATATGGATTGGTGGAAGTGGCAATGTGTGTGTGGAAAGGGTATGGGAGAGTGATGGATGGGGGTGTTTGTATTTTTGGGTAAGTAGGTTGTGTAAGTGAAGGAAATGGATGGGGGTGTTTGTATTTTTGGGTAAGTAGGTTGTGTAAGTGAAGGAAATGGATGTGGACGGGTTTTTGTTTTTTTTTGAGGGGGGGGGGTATGTGTTTCAGTTGGTTGGGGTGGCTGAGGAGGTGTGTGTCGGAGTTCTTTAGGGTTAATCTGCGGCAGGGTTGCATGTGTAAGGGCAGTTGAGTGTGCGTTATATTTTTAGGAGTATGGCTAATTAAAAAGGATTAAAAAGTGAGGATGGGATAGGAAGCAGTGTCCTACTGGGGATTAGTAACTGGTTAAAAAAAAAGGAAACCAGAGAATTGGACTAAATAGTTGCCCCAATGGAGAAAGGTCATCAGTATGCAGTTTAACATGACTACGATCAGCTACCGGACACCACCTTGAGTGCCTCAAAATGCTGCTATTTGCTATTGTTTGCTGCATTGTTATTTTAAGCTTAGTCATTATTATTGATTTATTTCAAGCTTAGCGCTTGCTGTGCATATTTCTCAGAAGAGAATTGCTAAGCTACTACTAAACGCTGATTATATTCCTCCATTCAAATACTGTACCCTGACCTGGGTGACTTTTTAATTCAAAAAGGCAGGTAATAAATCCAAATAATAATATATACAGCAATTTATAGTTCACCATGATACCAGTACTTCTGGTCATGGCCGATTACATTTATATTCAACAATAAATTAATATTCATTAATGATCTAGAAAAGGGAACAAGTGAGGTAATCACATTTGCAGATGAACAAAATTATGCAAAGTTGTTAAAACTGTAGGGCCTTGTGAGACTAGAAAACTGGGCATCTGAATGGGAGATGAAATTTAATATTAAAAAGTGCACACAGGGAAAAATCTCAACTACATGTACACAATGCTGAGTTCTGTATTGGGAGTTACCACCCAGGAAGAGAAGACCTTGTGGACCACACATTGAAATCTTCAAACTTAGTAGAGGGCAGCAGTCAAAAAAGAAAATAAAATGTTAGGAACGATCCAAAAAAGATGGAGAATAAAATGGAAAATATATTGCCTGTTTCGAGCCATGATGCGACAGCACCTTGAGAATTGTGGGCAGTTCTGATTGCCCCATCTCATAAAAGACAATGGTACTAGAAAAAGTGCAAAGAAGAGCAACAGAAGTTAGAAAGGGGATGGAACAACTCCCTTATGAAAAGAGGCTACATAGGTTAGGGCTGTTCAGCTTGAAGAAAAAGAAAAAAAAACAGCCGAGAGGGAACATGATGAAAGTTTTATAAAATCATGAATGGGTTGGAAAAAAAGGTCTGTTATACTAAAACCAGGAGCCACTTCATGAAACTAACAACCCATAGATTTAAGACTTATACAAGTATTCACACCCTTTACATTTTTCACACTCTGCTGTCTAAAAATGTATGTGGCTCCTGAGTGCCACAGAGGTGTGTAAGGGTTGTGTCAATATGGGGTAGGAAGGTTCTAGTGAAGGAGGTTCAACTTTAAACAGAGGATGTGTCATTTTACACTGTTGAGTGATAGGGTAGTTCAGCCCCTTTTGGGCATGGTTTAGAGTAGACTATAAAAACCCTGGTTCCATGAGGGACTGGAGTTTCTCCAGAGTGTCTGAGAAAAAGGAAGATGTAGCTGATACGCCCTCCTAAGGAATACAGCTGGCAAAAAGCAAGAGTTCATATGGGATACTCTCCTAAGTGTAAAGTAACTAAAGAGTTTGTTGGAGAGTTCCTGCTCTCTGGGGTTCAGTAATAGATCAGAGAGCTTTGTGCATGCAGATCTCTTGCAATATGCAAGTATCCTTCCTGCTAAGGAGGGGTTGGAAGGGGATTGGATAAGTTTGAGTGATGGGATGCTGTTGATATGGTTGGGTAGTAGTAGGAGGTTCATTCCCCTAAAGGGGATGGGTTTCGGGAGAGGCAATAAAGAGTGCTTCCACAGGCACTGCAGGAGAGATAAAAGAGGAGATGAAAGGAGTTGTGGCAGTCCAAGGCCTCAGACCCTGAGAGAGGGTGGTGTGGTTGAAGACTGCTATCTAAGATCACCAAGAGCAGCTGTAGCAAACTCAGCCCTAGAGCTCAGGAGTGTTTTGTCCTTGCTGGTAAAGCCCAAGTGAAGATCTTACAAAGATTTTTGTTTCTGTTTGAGAAGATGCTATCCCGAAAACCTTGGGGGTAAAGACTATTTCTTGTCTTTCCTTGTCTAAGAAGATTTCTACTGTGAGATTCTGAACTGGTTTTGATTTTACTATGTGGACTGAATCCAGATATTGATATTTTGTTTCTGAGACTTGGAAGATTCTGCTTTGAATTTGGAAAATAAATTCTTTTCCCTTTTTTTTGTAATTTTAATTTTTTTTAATTTATAAAAAAATGTTAATCCACACTTACCCAAGTTTTCAAGCGGCTTATAGAAAATAAAATATTCATAATAATAAAACTAAGATTAAAAACAGACAAAATTGATTCATCCAAGCTTGCAGGAATTAGCTGTACCTCGTAAGTATGATGTCAATACTGTGTCATACACACTCTACTGGCTTGTGACTTGTTGCCTTGATATTTCGGCCTGATCTCCAACTGCTTGTGTAATGCTTAGTGGGGTGTGTTGTCCTAAAGGCACACAATCTTATTTATATATTCTGCAGCTACTCCAGCTAACCATTCACGCCCACGCTGACTCTTAATCCCTGAGAGGGACTCTTTTTATTTGGGGAAGTTCTCACGTATGGCCCAGATGATGAAAAGAGGTCACCAGTGTAAGTGCTGTATTTTAAGGGCTGTAAAATCTCAGACAGGACCAAGTCTGGGGGTTAAAATAAAGTTTACTGATTCATAAAGTTAAATAAAGTCCATTGTCCAAAATGATGAGTAGTTACAGGGTTTCTTTCTGTGTAGGTAGGTGTCCTTAATTCAGACCTCTGGGTAGAGCCCATGGTGATTTTAATTGCACACACACTTTCAGCGGCTGTCCTGTGGAATCCTAATAAAAGGGTTCCCTTTTAACTGCAAAAATCCTACCTTTAGACATCTTCTTTCCCGTGGACATCCAGCCTGTCCCGCTTCTGTGGGTGGAAATCCGAATGAGATCTCCTTCTCTTTCTTTCTTTGATTCGGATGTTCATTCTCCTTAGCTGTTACTTCTGGGATTTCTCATGGGAAAATTCTGGGGACCAGGCTATTCCACAGCACTGCAATCCCAGTGGGGAAGGGGAGTCCAAAACGCCTCCCTACTATTCTTTAGGTCCAAAAAAATCTGGATAGGTTCTCTACCGTCAATCTCTCGCAGCAGGATCCATCCCTGCTGTTTGCCTACCTATTGAGTAGAGTAGGATCTCAGGTCTTTGGTTCCCTGAAAAGAGCCCTTTTGCCCCGAAAAGGGTATCTGGCTTAAAAGTCTATCTTACTGTAAATTATAAGGAGGACCCTCTGGCAGGGAGTGTACGGTGAGGTGTCTCTTCTAAAAGAAAACTCCTTTGGGCAAGGCTGGGAGGCCCTACCAGAGCATGGAAAAATACATGTTTATTCTGCAGATCCCCTCTCTAACTGAACGCCCCCCCCCCCCCGGGCTGTTAAAATAGCCAAGTTACATAGCACTGAGTCACCCAATCCAAAGCCTCCTGGTGGGAGGACCTGAAGGGATGGATGGTTCCTACTGCATATGTTCTAAGAACAGGAATAGTGGCATCTACTGGCCAGACCAGGAGGGTCTGCAACACTTGATGAACAAATAGGTTTTTAGTGCCTTCTTAACTAATTTTGCACATGATATTGTTTGAAGGTACTCAGGCAGTGTGTTCCAGAGGTATGGTCCAGCGATCGAGAATGCTCGTTCTCTAATTGTGCCAAGATGCACCAATTTAATTGAGGGAATTTCTAGAAAACCTTTGTTTGCTGATCGCTGATCTGGTTGATAAAAACATAAGATCATGTTGAACCAAGGTCTGGACTTGTCTTGGAGGAGACTATGAATTAGAAACAATAATTTGTACTGCATGCGCTACTGGACTGGTAACCAATGCAGGGTTGATGGAATAGAAGGTATATGATCATGCATTCCTGCACCAGTTAGCAGTCTGGCAGTGGCATTTTGAACTATCTGTAATACTCTTGTGGAATTTTCTAGTAACCCTAGGTACAGGGCATTACAATAGTCAAGACCTGTTAAAGCTAATGCCTGTAAAACTGTACGGAAATCCTGTGGGTGTAATAGTGGCCGGAGATGTCTCAGCACCAACCAGCTTTGTGGACCTTGAGTTATTTGGTAAATGTCCCCTTAGGCTCCCATAAGATGTTTAGTCCCCAGCTGACAATACCTGGTGAACTCACTCATCTCAGAGCTGCAGCAGTATCTCTCACCACCTCCACATCCTCTGAAGGCAACACCCCCACGGAAAGGGGGGTTACATAAGCATTTCAGAATACCTGAAAGAGAAACTGTGTGAGAATAAGGAAGCATATAGAGAAGGATTTAGTAAAGGTGGTGAGAACTGGGAGGACTGTGCCTAACTGGAACTTATCAGGGCACTCAATGGACTTCACTGCTGAGAGATAAAAAGGAGTGAATCTTCCTAAGTCTGTTCTGGATGTTCAGTGAATACAGTAAGTGGGTGACTAGAAACTAAAATGGGTCTAGACAGGTCGAAGTGTGAATTAGTTCCTTTGCTATGATTATTTGATATAAGAAAAACACTGTTTGGATTTCTTTTTAAAACTTTTTTCCTTGCTCTACTATTTTGATCTTATACAATTTCTTTACAATAAACTTTGTTTGGAGCACAAACTGTTGTGGACATTAGTTTTGTGGTGGTTGTCCTAAGCCTGATTTGGCCTTGCAGGTTTCCCTGCCCCCAGCCCAAGAGCTATTGTGTTTCCCCAATCTGGGAAAGCTACCTAGTGCTTCCTCAGGGCTGGAAGGTGACTCCAGATGGAACAGAGGTTACATATACAAACCAAAATTAATTAACGTAAGAGAGTTGGTTTCACTGAAATACACATTCTCTACACTTTCCTCCTGAAAGAACAATTATAAATTCTTGGGTGGCTACTAACCACCGACAGAGCCATAAAAGATTGTATTGTCTCTTCGGGGCTGGAACCACTCCTGGCTAGCTCTTTTAACGTCTCTCTCTGCCAAGGTCTGGATTCCTTGCTGATGGGGGGGAAAGGCTTATCTTTCAGGGCCTGGAGCGATAGGGGTGCCTTGTTTTACTTTTTTTTAAAGGGAGAAGTACACATCGTTGTCCCACTCTGTGTGCTATAAGTGCCAATAAAACACCAAACTTTTGTGCAGAGTCCAAAAATAAACCTTTTACTGATGGGTAGTTAGATGGATAAGTGGCACAATAAATGCTAGAGATGTGCATTTGCTTCATTTGTTTCACAGTTAGGCGCCGGGCTTTATAGTACACGAGCAGAAAAAATGGGTAGTGTGTGCATAACTCAAGCTATTAAATATACACACATACTATCCATTATACATGTACTATAAAGCCTGGGCGATATACGCGCAACTCCAAAACAAATAGAACACATGCACATCCATAATAAATACACTTCAAGAACCCTAGATGATTTTTCCTTTCTTACAGTCCTTCCCTTTATCTGTGCAAGTGTTTCTTATCATCAGGACATAGGAAACCTTCACCCTTCAGGGCTTGGCTAAGTGAGGTGGCCAGGGTATCCTTTGCTAGGGCAGTAAAACCCCTCCAAATCTGCAAAAATTAGACTTATTCTCTTCCCAGGGACTCCAGTTGGGGATCCTCTGATGTCTAGATGATTTTTACTCACAGTTTGTCTCTCTCTCTCTCGTTCTCAATATCTTTTCCTTTGTATCGAATTCCAAGTTGGAAGCAACCCCCCTCAGCAACATGCAGCCCTCAGTGTTTCTCTTCAGGCAGGAAGGGACAGCAGAAATCTGCCTCCTGGTTCTTCTTTCTGTTAAGAGAATCCTGAATCAGGTCATCACATATCGCTGGTCCCTGAAAAGATAGCAGAGGGACAAGTCCCTATCCCGGGCCCCCCCAGACCCAGGGTTCCCCGTGCCCTGAAACCAGGCAACAAGCAGAAGTCGCTCAAAGCTTCCTACCACAAAAAGGTGCAAAAACCCAGCAAAACAACCCACAGGTAAGCCCAATCAGTCAGGTAGTGGATTGGTAGTGCAGCCTCCCGACCTTGCTCAAGATCCCCTGACAGGTTTTGCCTGGATCATCTAAGTAGGCTCAAAAATCAACTTGGAAAAAATCTTGCATGACTGCCACCTAACTCCAACTCAAAGCACTGCCCACAGTCTCTGAGCAGAGCAGGGGGACAGCCATAATAGCACCCTCAAAGGAAGAGGCTGCACCAAATGGTTCCTCTCCTTATTTTCCAACCTAAACTGCTCTAGCTAAGATTGTTAAACTAGGACCACTAATGGTAATAATCCAGAAGAGTCCATTACATAAAAATACTCCAAAAGTAATAAAGAGTATGTAGCCCCCTACTTTGGTGTTTGGGCCAAATTGTTGCAGGGGGACACACTCAGTCCTGAGGCTAAGTCCCATTTCTTGGGCACCAGTCCTTTCAACCCCAGGGCATTAATTATCTCCAGGGGAGGCTTAACCTCCTGGGCACAAGGCGGGCAGGGTGGGGTGGCCAATTTTTCCATGAACCATAACTGGACATCCCACTAAACTTCATGCTTTGGGGGGGGGGGGAATTACTGACTATTGTTAGTTGTCAATCCATTCATTACTTGGCTTTCAAGCACCCCTTTCAATATACTTTGTTTTATAAATGTTATTTTAACTATCCTCATAAATACATCAGGGTCTCTCATGCAATTTTGCTCTCTATCACAATTAAAGCCTTTCTAATATACATCCACCTCCACACTTCCCCAGAAACACACAGCCTCCTCTCCTATACACACACACTCCCAAACACACAGCCTCCTCTCTCATCTAGACGTGCACACTCCCAAACACACAGCCTCCTCTCATACACACACACAGACACACACTCCCAAACACATCCATCCTCCTATCTCATGCACACCCCCACACAGCCTCCTGTCTCAGACACTGGTGATTCGCTGTCCCTTTCCTTAAAACCTTCCCAGCCTTTCATCTGCCTCTCAATATGCCCTCCCCCTCCTCTGTGCACTCCACTTATGTGCTTCCCTCCTGTCTCTAGTCCTCTCCTCCTTATGCTTGTCTTTCTCTCCCTCCTGTCTCCCTCTCCTCAATGCCTTCCTAATTCTCTATTTCCTTTCCTTCTGGGTCCCCTGTCTACTTTGTCCCTCTTCTGTCTGTTCCTTCCCTGCCCCCTCTGTCTCCTGCCTTCCCTCATGTTCCTGTTGTGCCTCTCCCCTTCCCTGTGACCTTCCTTCCATACCCCCTCTCTGTATCTCCTTCCTCCCTTGCTCCCCATGGGTCTATCTTCCTTTCCCTCCACTTTTCTCTGTGTCCCCTCTGTCTCTTCCCTTTCCCCACCCTGTGACTGTCTCTTCCCCTCCTCTGTAACTGTATCCCTCAGCTTACTGGCTGCAGCCCCTCTCTCAGGTCTTGGCCCAGCACACACAGGCCTATACAGTAAAGCGCGGCCGTGGTTACCCTGTTTCTAACCCACTTTGTACCCACAATTTGGCCGCGTAAGTCTAACCCGCGATTCACTATCCGTTTTACCAATCCTTACTGCTTCTTTAAATCAACGTGTATCCCTTTCCGCCCGTGGCATGTATATGATATGTAAACGATCGGATTAGCTATTCCCTCCCATACAGTAACGTGCGGCCCGATTATCGTCTTTTTAACCAACTGTTTTGCCGCGTCTTTAACCCGCTAATTTACCGCCTACCCTGACCATGGCGTTAGAGGGATGTGACAGCAATAGGCAGGCTCCGGTCAAATAAGTGGGTGGGTTGGAGCAAGCGAGTAACATGGTGTGGCCTGGTTCTCCTACGCTCGGGCCTGGTTCTCCTACGCTCAGGCATCGGGGATTGCCAGTCCTCTCTCCCCCCCTTCCCGAAGCAAGGCGCAGGGCGAAAATCAACTCGACTTATTATTAAAGCAAATAGAAATTGTAACAAAAGTAAACTTACTGCATGCTTCCAGCAGCCCCAGTCCTCTCTCCCCTCCTCCCGAGGCGCCCACCGCGGCTCCCCTGTCTCCCGGGAGCAGCCGGCGGCGAAAGCGGCTTCCAGCAGCCCCGCCGGCGAAGGTGCATGAACGCACGTCCAATTTGGGCGCTCAAGCAGCGAAGGCGCATGAGCGCACGCAGTGACCTGAGCGCCCAGATGGACATCCGAGGTCACGGTGTGCGCTCATGCGCCTTCGCTGCTTGAGCGCCCAAATTGGACGTGCGTTCATGCACCTTCGCCGGCAGAGCTGCTGGAAGCCGCTTTCGCCGCCGGCTGCCCCCGGGAGCAGGGGAGCCGCGGTGGGCGCCTCAGGAGGAGGGGAGAGAGGACTGGGGCTGCTGGAAGCATGCAGTAAGTTTACTTTTGTTACAATTTCTATTTGCTTTAATAACATGTCGAGTCGATTTTCGCCCTGCGCCTTGCTTCGGGAGGGGGGGAGAGAGGACTGGCAATCCCCGATGCCCGAGCATAGGAGAACCATCCACTTCCTGGTACCTGTCATTTCACATGTCATTTGAAATGACAGGTACCAGCGCACCCAGGATACTGTATAGGCGCTGTATAGCGCTCTATACAGTAAAATGGATTGCACTTCATGGACGCGCTTTGGACGCGGCTTGCATTTGCATCTAATTTAAATACTGTATCGAGCGGTATGTGATCCGAACTGTGTGCGCGGCAAACGAGCGGGCGCCCGGCACTGCCGCACTTTTTCTTACGCGCCCTTACTGTATCGGCCTGACAGTGAGGGAGGAGGAGGGACCCAGAGGGCATTGCTGCAGAGATCTGTGGAGCCACTGGGAACTGAGGGCTGTGCTGTGCCCCGCCTCCCCTTCCCATCCCATCCAATCACAACACAGGAAAGGAGGCAAGTGGGTGGGCACACAGCTCAGTTCTGGGCTCTGTCTTCCCCTATAACCAGGAAGCTGTGGCAGAGAGGAGCCTCGAGCAAAAACTGGATTTTCAGTATCAGCACAGTTGAAAACCTGGCTATCCAAAACCGGGCAATTGGCAACCCTAGGGCAGGGGGATGGGGAACTCACTTTCAGTCTGTTCACTCTCCCACAGTTAATACTCACTGTCTGCTGGCTCACAGGGACGGTGCCTACCTTCAAGGTGAAAAACTGGCAGGACACTGGAGGTGGTGTTCAAATAAATTTACTGTAACAAAAATAACTACACAGACCATTCAAGTTCAGGAATCTTTACAAAAACACAAAGGTTCACAGTGCCTGTTCTCACTTTATTGTTCCTTGAGCCAAGAAATCCCTGTGGGGTAGGCACAAACTTAACACCCACTCTCCTGGGTGACTGAGTGGGCTTCTGAAAAAAGGTTAGGTCTTATTCTCTCCAATGATAATCAAAACAAACACAGCATGTCATCCTACTAGCACCAACCTAAAGGATGGTGGTGGCACTATTATGTTGTGAGGATGCCTTGCAGCAGCTGGAGGAGGAAGGCTTGTGAAGATCAAGGGAAAGATGGATGGACCTGTCCAAGTCTGCCATAGATCTGGGAATGGGGAGAAGATTCACCTTTCCGCAGGAGAATGATCCTGAGCACAAGGAAAAAGCAACGATGGAGTGGCTCAGCGAGAAGAAAGTGAATGTCCTCGAGTGGCCCAGGCAAAGCCCTGACCTGAATCCAATAGCAAATCTGTGGCAGGACTTGAAGAGTGCAGTCCAGTGCCAACTGGAAAGAGCTTGAGTTCTTCTGCCAAGAAGAATGGGCAAAAGCTGCACCATCCCGCTGTGCATGGTTGGTGGACACGAATCCTAAACATCTGCTGCAAAAGGGGCTTCCGCCAAGTATTAAGGGGTGTGAAGACTTATGTAATCAAGACTTTTTGTCTTTTTACTTGTAAGGGATACTCTGATCCCTTACCAGTGTTTCACTTTTTGTACCAGCACTAGGGACGTATCATGTTTTAGACCATCCCTAAAAGTTTCCTTCTCCCAAGGCTGGGATTGGTCAGCTTGGCCCTATAAATTGGGGTTGAGCATATGCCAAAGGTAGAGGGTGGTGGGGCTGATGCTGTGAGGAGAGGCTTTTGGCAGTGATCCCTGGCTAGCCCACCCCCAGGCCTGGAGAAGAAAAGGGAAAAGAAGCTTTTGTAGGAGAGGTTGACTTTTTGAAAGAAAGATTTTTTTTTTATATACTGTTTGAAGCTTGATCCCATTTCAGGAGGGAACCCTCCCTGCCTGATGGAGAGTCTTGGTGTATTACTTGCCCTGTGCCCATCTGTCCAGAGAAGAGTTTTGAGAGAATCAGTTTTGGAAGCTTTTGGACTTTGCTATCCCAGGAGTTTTATTCCACACATTTCACTTAGAATCAAGATCAAAAAGCTCCACATGACACCGTGAGCAGTCTTTGGCTTACCAGAGGAAAGAATCAGTCTGGACTCTGGCTTTCCTTTTGCAGTTTTAATTCAATAAAAAATTAAGAAAACACAAGCCTGCTTACCTCAGCAATGCTGGAAATAGAAATGCAGCAGTTTAGTCACATAAGTTGTTAGCAAACTTCCTGCTTTCTCCTAGTCTCATCTGGGCCCCTGGGCCATTGCATCTTATCCCTCTCCCCAGGGGAAATACCCTGCAACCAGGATTCCCTTGTGGTTGTCTTAAGGTGGACCAGGTTAAATTCCTGGTTCTCAACTAACGTACAGTCCTTTACATTCCACTTGAGTCTTATTAGACCACAAAACATTGCGCAAGTCACTTCACCTTCCATTGCCTCAGGTGCAAATTAAATTGTAAACCTTCTGGGAACAGGGGAAATACCAACAGTACCTGATTGTAATCTGCTCTGAGTCGCCGAAAAGTAGAATATACATCAAATAAATACATTCTCCTGAATGTATGCAGCATCTCCTGAATGTTTCCTTACAAATGCTATGATCATATCATATGACTTTTCTTCAGCAGTGGCTTCCTTCTTGCCATCCTCCAACAGAAGCCATGTTTGTGGAATAATCTTGAAATTGTTGAATGGTCACCATTTTCCCCAGTCTCAGCCAGAGACCTCTCTGGTTCTTTTAAAGTAATCTTTGGCCTCACTGTGACCTTCTGCAGCCGTTTCCTTAACCCACAGCTACTGACTTTGGAGGGATGGTCTGATCGGGGCAGTGTCTTGTTGAAGCCAAACTGTTTCCACTTTACAGTGATGGACGTGACAGTGACCCACAGGCATTTCAAACATTTTATACAGCCTTCCCCTAATCTGTACCTTTGAATAAGGTTATCCTGGAGTTTTCAAATCATCTCAGCTACTGGGACTGAACACGATGGGCTCTATTTCACTTATTAAGCCAGTGTTTTGCATTTGAGTTTGCTATGATTTACACAATCACAATATTTTTTTTTTAATTCTTAATTACTTTTGGAACATAAGAATATAAGAAATTGCCATGCTGGGTCAGACCAAAGGTCCATCAAACCCAGCATCCTGTTTCCAACAGAGGCAAACCAGGCCACAAGAACCTGGCAATTACCCAAACACTTAGAAGATCCCATGCTACTGATGAAATTAATAGCAGAGGCTATTCCCTAACTAAACTTGATTAATAGCCATTAATGGACTTCTCCTCCAAGAACTTATCCAAACCTTTTTTGAACCCAGCTACACTAACTGCACTAACCACATCCTCTGGCAACAAATCCCAGAGCTTTATTGTGCGTTGAGTGAAAAAGAATTTTCTCCGATTAGTCTTAAATGTGCTATTTGCTAACTTCATGGAATACCCCCTAGTCCTTCTATTATTCGAAAGTGTAAATAACCGATTCACATCTACTCGTTCAAGACCTCTTATGATCTTAAAGACCTCTATCATGACCTCTATCATATCTCCCCTCAGCCATCTCTTCTCCAAGCTGAACAGCCCTAACCTCTTCAGCCTTTCCTCATAGGGGAGCTGTTCCAATCCCTTTATCATTTTGGTTGCCCTTCTCTGTATCTTCTCCATCGCAACTATATCTTTTTTGAGATGCGGCGACCAGAATTGTACACAGTATTTAAGGTGCGGTCTCACCGTGGAGCAATATAGAGGCATTATGACATTTTCTGTTTTATTAACCATTCCCTTCCTAATAATTCCTAGCATTCTGTTTGCTTTTTTGACTGCTGCAGCACACTGAGCCGATGATTTTAAAGTATTATCCACTGTGATGCCTAGGTCTTTTTCCTGGGTGGTAGCTCCTAATATGGAACCTAACATCGTGTAACTACAGCAAGGGTTATTTTTCCCTATATGCAACACCTTGCACTTGTCCACATTAAATTTCATCTGCCATTTGGATGCCCAATCTTCTAGTCTTGCAAGGTCCTCCTGTAATGTATCACAATCCGCTTGTGATTTAACTACTCTGAATAATTTTGTATCATCCGCAAATTTGATAACTTCACTCGTCATATTCCTTTCCAGATCATTTATATCTATATTTATATGACATCACCTCCTATCCCATTACTTTTTAGTTTTCTTAGAAGCCTCTCATGAGGGACTTTGTCAAATGCCTTCTGAAAATCCAAATACACTATATCTACTGGTTCACCTTTATCCATATGTTTATGAACCCCTTCAAAAAAATGAAGCAGATTTGTTAGTCAAGACTTCCCTTGGGTAAATCCATGTTGACTGTGTTCTATTAAACCACGTCTTTCTATATGCTCTACGATTTTGATCTTGAGAATAGTTTCCACTATTTTTCCCGGCACTGAAGTCAGGCTCACTGGTCTATAGTTACACAGATCGCCCCTGGAGCCTTTTTTAAATATTGGGGTTACATTGGCCACCCTCCAGTCTTCAGATTCTACAAAACTCCATGGCCAGAATCATAACCGGTACGCGCAAAAGAGACCACATCACCCCCATACTTAAGGACCTACATTGGTTGCCCATCTCCTTCCGCTCACAATACAAAACCCTCACCATCCTTCACAACACCCTACATAAACACAACCACACCTGGCTCGATGAAATGCCTCATTACCGCTCCTCCAACCGCCCCACAAGAACAACCCATACAGGTACTCTCCACATCCCATCCCTCAAAACAGCACATTCAACTCATACCAGAGGGAGAGCCTTCTCTGTCGCTGGCCCCACCCTCTGGAACTCCCTCCCCACCCTCCTACGCCAAGAGACATCCTTTCACAAATTTAAGAAAGGAGTCAAGACATGGCTTTTCCGACAGGCCTACCCCGACACAAATCAAATTTAATATCCCCATTAGCCCCCTTGCTCTACCTTATACTCCTTGCTCCCCCCCTTTCCCAGGTCCTTCCTCTGAAGAAAACCTTTTACCCCATTGAATACCACCTACTTCATCTTTCCATAATCCTACCTAGTTAAGCGAGTCCATGTACATTAGCCATCTGTACATGGTATCCCTCCTTTCTGCCTTTTTCTCCCCTCACTTCTGCCTTTCACTCCCCTCACTTCTTCAAACAAGCCTTTTCTCCCCCTCCTTTCCTTTTCCCACTTTCTCTCCCCTTTTTCCTCAATCTATACCTTTCTTTTCCCTTACTTATCCCCCTTTTCCCACCCTTCCTACCTTCTACCCCTTACCCTCTCCCCCCCCCTCGCCCTACCCCCCGGCCTACCCTTCTTACAATCTACACTCCTCGTTTTCCTTTAACATTATTTATTTTGTTGTATTTTGCTTTTGGTCTTTCTGTTTGTTGCTTCTCGTTTTAGTAACATCCTATTGTTTCAATGTCATACTGTTATATTGTTATATTGTTATAATGTATTTCCCAATTGAGTTCTATGTAAACCGGCATGATGTGTTTCACGAATGTCGGTAAATAAAAGTTAATAAATAAAAATAAATAAAATAAATATTGAAAAGCACCGGTCCAAGTACAGATCCCTGAGGCACTCCACTGTTTACCCTTTTCCACTAAGAAAATTGACCATTTAATCCTACTCTCTGTTTCCTGTCTTTTAACCAGTTTGTAATCCACAAAAGGACATCACCTCCTATCCCATTACTTTTTAGTTTTCTTAGAAGCCTCTCATGAGGGACTTTGTCAAATGCCTTCTGAAAATCCAAATACACTATATCTACTGGTTCACCTTTATCCATATGTTTATGAACCCCTTCAAAAAAATGAAGCAGATTTGTTAGTCAAGACTTCCCTTGGGTAAATCCATGTTGACTGTGTTCCATTAAATCATGTCTTTCTATATGCTCTACGATTTTGATCTTGAGAATAGTTTCCACTATTTTTCCCGGCACTGAAGTCAGGCTCACTGGTCTATAGTTACACAGATCGCCCCTGGAGCCTTTTTTAAATATTGGGGTTACATTGGCCACCCTCCAGTCTTCAGGTACAAAGGATGATTTTAATGATAGGTTACAAATTTTAACTAATAGGTCAGAAATTTCATTTTTTAGTTCCTTCAGTACCCTAGGATACATACCATTTGGTCCAGGTGATTTGCTTCTCTTTAGTTTGTCAATCTGGCCTACTACATCTTCCAGGTTCACAGTGATGAGTTCGTCTGACTCATCACCCATGAAAACTATCTCCGGAAATGGTATCTCCCCAACATCCTTATTAGTAAACACGGAAGCAAATAATTCATTTATTCTTTCTGCAATGGCCTTATCTTCCCTAAGAGCACCTTTAACCCCTCGGTCATCTAATGGTCCAACCGACTACCTCACAGGTTTCTTGCTTCGGATATATTTAAAAAAGTTTTTATTATGAGTTTTTGCCTCTATAGCCAACTTAATTTCAAATTCTCTCTTCGCCTGTCTTTTTACACAACTTGACAATGCTTATGTTTTATCCTATTTTCTTCAGATGGATCCAATTTTTGAAGGATGATTTTTTGGCTAAAATAGCCTCTTTCACCTCAGCTTTTAACCATGATGGTAATCGTTTTGCCTTCAAAATATTTCTCTAATTGTTGTTTCATGTGTAGAGTATGTTGTACAGATCAGGGAAACAAACTCCTAGCTTAATTGTATTTATTTCTTTTCACAATTTGTAACTCGCACTATCCATGGTTCTAGGCAGGTAACAAAAGTACATACACAATTAATATAAAAGCATTCCAGACAAATGGTACAAATAACAAAACATTAACAAAAGACTCAACAAAACACATTAACCACAGATAAAACTGAAAAAAAAAGTTCATATTAAAAAGAAGAAAAAACAAGTTTACATATTAATATTAAAAGCTTGATTATAAAAGAAAGCTTTCACACACTTTCTGGAAAATAGCACTCGATGTTCCAAATCTCGTTGGGGAGACTATTCCATACATGTGGGCCAGCATTTTGATTTGTATTTTTTAAACAGCAGAATGTGAAAAATGTCTAAGGGTGTGAAGACTGTTACATGACTATTACATGACTGTCACTCCAGGCACAGTCAAGCTGTGGAATCTCTTACCAGAGGATGTGGTCAAGGCGACTGACACAGCAGGGTTTAAAAGAGGGTTGGACAGTCCATGACAAGTTATTAGCCACACAGAATAAAAATTTAAAAAGCTACTACTATCTCTGGGAGTGAGGAACAAGGAATGGATCTATTCTTTGGGATTATGCTGGGCTCAATGGACCTTGGTCTCACCCAGCATGGAATTCCTTATGTTTTTGAAATCAGTGTCTCCTAATGAACTTATTTGGGCACACCTTGACAGGAATGAACCTCATTCATAAGCCAGAGGATGTTGTGGCTGATCTAAATTACTCAAATTTATGCTAATGCCCTTAATATTTGCTTTATGCCAAAGACAGTCTCCTTCTGGGGTAACGTCAAGCTGGGCTTGAAAATTCTTCCTAATCAGGCCAGTGCTGCCCAATATGAGTGGGACTATTTATATATCTTTCTGCCACATTTTCTTGATCTCTGATTGCATCTCTTGGTACTTAAGGCTCTTTGCTTTCTCCATACGATCCACAGAATAGTTGCTGAGTACTAGGGATGTGAATCGTTTTTTGACGATTTAAAATATCGTCCGATATATTTTAAATCGTCAAAAATCGTTAGAGCCGCGATACAATAACAATTCCCCCGATTTATCGTCAAAAAATCGTAAATCGGGGGAAGGGGGAGGGCGGGAAAACCGGCACACTAAAACAACCCTAAAACCCACCCCGACCCTTTAAAATAAATCCCCCACCCTCCCGAACCCCCCCAAAATGCCTTAAATTACCTGGGGTCCAGAGGAAGGGCCCGGTGTGATCTTTTACTCTCGGACCTCCGTGCGTTGTAGAAATGGCGCCGGCGCTACCTTTGACCTGTCATATGACAGGTCAAAGGTAGCGCCGGCGCCATTTTGTTTTTTTGTCCCCCGAAGTCAGGAGCATAGGAGATCGCTCCCGGACCCCCGCTGGACCCCCAGGGACTTTTGGCCAGCTTGGGGGGCCTCCTGACCCCCACAAGACTTGCCAAAAGTCCAGCGGGGGTCCGGAACGATCTCCTACCGTGAATCGTTTTTCCGTACAGAAAAACGATTCGACTGCAGGTCGTTCCGGACCCCCGCTGGACCCCCAGGGACTTTTGGCCAACTTGGGGGGGCCTTCTGACCCCCACAAGACTTGCCAAAAGTCCAGCGGGGGTCCGGAATGACCTCCTGCAGTCGAATCGTGTTGCCGTACGGCCGGCACCATTTACCTGGGGGTCCGGAACGACCTCCTGCAGTCGAATTATTTTTCCGTACGGTCAAACGTAGCGGTCAAAACGTAGCGCCGTACGGTCAAACGTAGCGCTGGCACCATGTCTACAACGCACGGAGGTCCAAGAGTAAAAGATCACACCGGGACCCTTCCTCTGGACCCCAGGTAATTTAAGGCATTTTGGGGGGGTTCAGGAGGGTGGGGGATTTATTTTAAAGGGTCGGGGTGGGTTTTAGGGATGTTTTAGTGTGCCGGTTTTCGATTTACACGATATTTTAAAACCCCAAACTGTGACGATCCGATTCCCTCCCCCTCCCAGCCGAAATCGATCGTTAAGACTATCGATCACACGATTCACATCTCTACTGAGTACTGAGACCTCTATCAGCAGTGCCATTCTTGCGTTTTTCTCCTTTACTACAATATCCAGTTTTCTAGCATTCATTTTTCTAGCCATTAGAATAGGAATATCCCAGGTGATCACAGCTTCAGCTCTGTTAGGGTTGTGATACCAGTGTTTTTTTCTGGTACAACAATATTATAGGGTTTACACAGTGTTTACAATGGATGAGCCATTGGAAACTGGAAACTCCAGGGGGGATGGCTCAGAACCAACATCAGGAAATATTTCTGCAGAGAAGATATTGGATGACTGGAATGCCCTTCCAGAAGATATTGTGAAGACAAAAAAAAAGGCATGGGATAAACACTGCACATCCCTACAGGCTAGAGGTAGAAATGAAGAAAGGGGGCATGGGGTAACCTGCATAGAGCGGCAGCTATTACCTCTAATAGAAGGCATGGAGATTACTACCCTTAACCTCTTAGCTTTCATGATTTTGACGCACCTACAACATCTCGCTCCGCTTCAACAGCAGGGGAAAAAGTCAGAGCTCTGACTTTTTATGGTCCGGGGTATTGATACATAGACATTACGGAAAAAGTGCAGGAATGTTTCTATGGCCAAGTCCAAAAGCAAACGATATTCAAGCAGCATTATCTGAATTTATCAAGAAGACTGCTCATCCTGTAAAAATGTTGATAGGGGTTTGACAGTGCTTGGTTTTGAATGTTAATATTACTACCCTAAATGTAAGGTTTTGGGGTAACCAGCACGGAGTGGCAGTTACTACCATAAGAAATTTGCTGGGCATACTGGATGGACCATTTGGTCTTTTCTGCCGTCAATTCTATGTTACTATGTACGTTACAAGCCACCTTGTTGTGCTTTTCTATATAGAGGTCTTCATCGGCAGATTACATTCAGCGATTAGATGTGTAACCGTTTTCCATACTGTTTTACAGAACCGAATTTATCCATTTTACCATTTTTTTCTATGCTGACCATGAACTATCTTGTCTGTACATAATAACATAAGAAGTTGCCATACTGGGTCAGACCGAGGGTCCATCAAGCCAACTTCCAGTTCCCAACAGTGGCCAATCCAGGATACAAGTACCTGGCAAGTACCCAAGTAGATCCCATGCTACTAATGCTAGTAATAGCAGTGGTTATTCCCTAAGGGGTAGATTTTAAAACATGTGCATCCATGTGCGTGCGGTTCCTGACGAATGCACATGGACGTGCCAATTTTATAACATGCATGCAGAGATGCACGCATGTTATAAAATATACCTGCATGCACATGCATGACCGATTTTAATGTCGGCGTGTGCATGTGCGGGCGGGTTGCGACTTGCGCACAAGGGGGAATTTTTTAAAATACGCGCAGCAACGCGATTGGGCCTTTGCCCAGTTCCCTCTCAGTCTGCTCCAATTAAGGAGGGAACTTTTCTATACCCCTACCTACCTTTCCTCCCTTTTCCCCTCTCTTCCCTGACCCCTAAACTAACCCTATCTACCCTCATTTTTCTTGTTGATGAACTTACCCGCTCCTCCGAGCAGGAGTAAGTTTCGCATGCCAGCAGCCGGCCTGCATGCACTTCCCCGGGACAGGGTCTAATGGCCGCTGTCTCGGCCAGCACATGCCCCACCCCACCCCTGCCCAGACTCCACCCCTCTTAAAAACCCTGCACTTCCGCATGTACCGGGAGATACGTGCACAGTCGGGACATTTTGAAAATATGCTCGGGCCGTGCATGTATCCCCCCTTTTTTGGTGCAAGCAGGGTTTTGAAAATGTGGGCTTAAGGCAACTTGATGAATAGTAGACTTCTCCTCCTGGAACTTGTCCAAACCTTTTTTTAAATCCAGTTAAGCTAACTGCCTTAACTACATCTTCTGGCAATGAGTTCCAGAGCTTAACTGTGTGTTGAGTGAAAAATAATTTTCTCTGACTTGTTTTAAATGTGCTACTTGCTTACTTCATGGAGTGCCCCCTAGTCCTTTTATTTACTGAAAGAGTAAACAACTGATTCACTTTTACTTGTTCTAGTCCTCTCATGATTTTGTAGACCTCCATTAAAACCCCCCTCAACCATCTTTTCTTCAGCTGAACAGTCCTAACCTCTTTAAACTTTCCTCATAGGGGACCCATTCCATCCCTTTATCATTTTTGTCACCCTTCTCTATACCTTCACCTTTGAGATGCAGCGACCAGAATTGTACACAGTATTCAAGGTGCGGTCTCACCATAGAGTGATACAGAGGCATTATGACATCCATCGTTTTATTCGCCATTCCCTTCCTAATAATTCCTTTTACATTCTATTTGCTTTTTTGACCGCTCCAGCACACTGAGCCGACGATTTCAATGTATTTATCTACTATGACGCATGGATCTCTTTCCTAGGTGGTAACTCCTAATATAAAACCTAACATTGTATAACAGCAGCATGGGTTATTTTTCACTTTATGCATCACCTTGTATGTGTTCACTTTACATTTTATTTGCCATTTGGATGCCCAATCTTCCAGTCTTGCAAGGTCCTTCTGGAATTTATCACAACCTGCTTGTGATTTAACTACTCTGCATAATTTTGTCTTCTGCAAATCTGATCACGATGCTAGTCATTCCCCTATCCAAATCATTTATAAATATATTTTTAAAACACCCATCTAAGTACAGATCCCTGAGGCACTCCACTGTTTTAGAGAGAGAGAGAGAGAGAGAGAAAAGTGTGTAAGCTTGCTGGGCAGACTGGATGGGCCATTTGGTCTTCTGCCATCATTTCTATGTTTACCTCTCTCCACTGAGAAAACAGACCATTTAATCCTACTCACTGTTATTTATTTTATTTATTTAACAGTTTTATATACCGAAGTTCTGGTAACAGAGTTACTAATCATTTTGGTTTACATTACAACAATTGAATTGACAGTACATAGAATAATGTCTTACAATGAACAAGGTAAATTGAACTTGGAAAAAATAAATAATAATAACTTAAATGAACAAGGAGAGTATAATTTAAATACAATATATTTTGAGGAAAAGTGAACATAATTGCTGGTACTGATTTTGTCAAGACTGAAGTCGGCGGTCATGGAGATTCAAAGCTTGGTTATTGGGATTAAGAGAATGCTTGGTTGAACAACCAGGTCTTGAGTCTCTTTTTAAAGGTGGGTGCCGATTGTTCAATTCTAAGGTCAGGAGGGAGTGAGTGCCACAGTTTAGGGCCAGTGGTGGAAAGAGCTCTTCTACTTAGTGATGTTTTGAGCGGATGGGCCCTTAGCATGCCTCTCTGGGCTAATCTCGTCGGACGGGAGGTGATGTGAAGCTGTAAAGGGATGGTGAGGTCAATTGGAGTGGAGTTATTGATGACTTTGTGGATTATTGATGTGGTTTTATAGAGGATTCTATATTTTATCAATATGTTATATGTTATCAACCATCTTGTGCTACAATTATCAATATCTACTCCTTAGGCTTGAGTTCACCTCTCCTTAGCCACTACTGAGTCAAATCTTAATTTATGTGGCATTTCTGAAGAACACTTTGTACGCTTTGATTTTGTGCTTCTGCAAGTTCTCTCTCCTTACTTGCTGGTCCAATTCTTTAAAGAGTTTTTTTTCTGTTTTATTTTTTTTATTTGATTTGATTTATATTCCGTCTTTCAGTACTTCAAAGTGGATTACATTCAGGTACTGTAGGTATTTGCAAATTCTGTTGCTTCTTTCCCTTTGTCACTGGTGGATTCTCTGTCATTCCTTCTACTTGCTGAAAGGATTGTCCAAGCTTAAGAATGGAGACTGATGATGCTTCTTCTCTCTCATACTTCAGCACGATTTGGGCATTGAGGTCTGTTAATTCCATTAAGTATGCCTGAAGGCCTATTATGGTAGCTCTATAGGTGTAATCAATTTCAATGATACTGCCTTTAGCTCTAGGGATGTACAATCTCGCCATACACTGCTTTTTATAGATTATCTGATAGGCATGGAGGAGCTTTCTTGTTCTTACATCCAATTGTTCAAGATATTTATGGGACCAATCTATTTCAGAGCTGCATGAGAGTGCAGGAAATGCAGAGTTTATGGCTTATATCGTATTCCATGCTGTTAAGGCGCTTTTCAATATGAGTTTCATTCTTCTATAGCATTCTTTACTGATCTGTCTTTCAGTACCTTATGCCAAATTTTTTCCCCATTCCTCTACTCTTAGATATTTATATACACCTTTCTGCTCCCGTTTTTATATTGCAATATTTTGTTAGGGAGATGTTTTCAGTTTTGCTTAATTTTCCTTTAAAAAAGGTCACACTCACTTTAGCACATTTGTCCAGGCTAAATGTCATCCTGATGTCATTTGAACAATTCTTCACTACTTGGAGTTGTTTTACTAAATGAGAATTACAAGAACTGTAGAGTTTCAAGTCATCTACAAATAGTAAGCAAAATGCCATCAGCTGGGGATTGGTAGCTGTAAGACTAAGGCTAATTCCATAACCCAAGGAGTATTCAGCAGATTTAGTGGCAGACAAAACAAAAGTAGAAACAGGGAATCTCCCTGAAACATTCCTCACTGGATCTTAATGTTAAGAATGACAAATTGTCCATTCTCATAATTCAGATGGAATGTGGTCTGCCATATTTTCATGATGAACGATGTACTCAATCAGTACAAGGCTCACTTTGTAAATTTCAAGCCAATTTACTATCCAAATGTTTGGAATGCTATCAAAAGCTTTCTTATAGTCAATACATGCTATACTGAAGTTTCAATTATTATAAAGCTTGTCATAATGGCTTTATTCAGCATCAACTAGTCTTTGGTTCCTTAGGCGCCTCTTTTGCTACTTTTCTGTAGCCAAGATGTTATTAGAGTCAATTTTAACATGTATTCTATCTGTGTCTGTTGCAATGTAGGCAGGCAAGTTATTGGTTGATAATTTTTTTTTGGGGGGGGGGGGGGTATTAGTTAGATCTACCTATGGAAGGAAGTGTGTTTTTCCTTTTAGCCAATGTGATCAAATTTGCAGATGACAAAAATATTCAGAGTAGTTAAATCACAAGCAGATTGTGATAAATTGCAGTACAACCTTGTAAGACTGGAAAATTGGGTGTCCAAATGGCAGATGAAATTTAATGTGCAAGGTGATGCATAGAGAGAAAAATAACCCATGCTATAGTTACACAATGTTAGGTTCCATATTAGGAATTATCACCCAGGAAAAAGATCTAGGTGACATAGTGGATAATACATTGAAATTGTCAGCTCAGTGTGCTGCAGCAGTCAAAAAAGCAAACAAGTTTAGGAATTATTAGGAAGGGTATGGTGAATAAAATGGAGAATGTCATAATGTCTCTGTATCACTCCATGGTGAGACCATACCTTGAGTACTGTGTACAACTCTGGTCATTGCATCCCCAAAAATATATTGTTGTACTGGAGAAGGTACAGAAAAGAGCGACAAAAATGATAAAGGGGCTGGAACAGCTTCCCTATGAGGAAAGGCTAAAGTGGTTAGGGCTGTTCAGCTTGGAGAAGAGATGGCTGAGGGGGGATATGATAGAGGTCTATAAAATCATGAGAAAACTATAATGGGTAAATGTGATTTGGTTATTTACTCTTTCAGATAACAGAAGGACTAGGGGGCACGCCATGAAGTTAGCTAGTAGCACATTTAAAACAAATCAGAGAAATTTCTTTTTCACTCAACACACAATTAAGCTCTGGAATTTATTGCTGAATGATATGGTTAAGGCAGACAGTGTAGCTGGGTTTAAAAAAACGTTTTGGATAAGTTCCTGAAGGAGAAGTCCATAAACTGCTATTAATCAAGTTGACTTAGGGAATAGCCACTGCTTATTACTGGCATTAGTAGCATGGGATCTGTTTAAGGTTTGGGTACTTATAACCTGGATTGGCTACTGTTGGAAACAGGATGCTGGGCTTGATGGACCCTCAGTCTTACCCAGTATTTCAACTTATGTTCTTAATTCTGGATGTCTGACCAACTGTTTTTTGCAGGTAGCCAGGTCTTGGTAGAGAGAGGTTAAATATTTGAGCCAAACGTTGGGCACACCACCAGGGGCAGGACACTTCCAATTTGGGGCTTTTTAAAACCTGTTTTTATATGCTTAGGCAGGGGTGTACGGTGGGGTGAATTGAGAATCTGTGTCATTTAGTTTTCTTGTCTCTGTGAGGTGGAATAGGGCAAGTAAGGGTGAATGTAGGTGTGCTGGGAGCAGGGGCGTTTTGGGAGTGCATATGTGCGTGAGCAGCAAGGTGTGTGTACTTTGGAAGTGCCTTTGAATGCTTTGACTGTTTTCATCTTCACTACCTCCTCTGGAAGGGCATTCCAGACATCCACCATCCTCTCCATAAAGAAATATTTCCTGACTTTGGTTCTGAGTTGTCCCCTCTGGAATTTTATTTTGTTTTCTTTCCATTGGAAAAGGTTCAAAGTTCGTGCGTGCATCATTAAATCATTTTAGGTATCTAAAGGTATATATCATATCTCCCCTGCACCATCTTTCTTCCAGGATATACATATTCAGATCCTTCAGCCTCTCCTCATACGTCTTCTGATATTGACCCCACATCATTTTGGTCACCCTTCTCTGGACTGCCTCCATCCTGTCTCTATCCTTTTTGAAATATGGGCTCCAGAACTGAACGCAGTACTCCAGGTGAGGCCTCACCAAGGACCTGTACAAGGAGATTATCACCTCCTTTTTCTTATTGTTATTCCTCTCTCTATGCAGCCCAGCATTCTTCTGGCTTTAGCTATCACCTTGTCACATTGCTTCGCCATTTTGAGATCACCAGACATTATTACCCCAAGAACCCTCTCTCGGTCCATGCACATTAATCTGTCACCACCATCACATACAGCTCTTTTGGATTACCGTATCCCAGATGCATGACTCTGCACTTCTTGGCATTGAATCCTAGATGCCAAATCTTTGACCACTCTTCAGGCTTTCTTAAATCACTTTTCATTCTCTCTACTCCTTCAGGTGTGTCCACTCTTGCAGATCTTAGTATCATCCATAAATAGACACATTTTATTTTCTATCCCTTCTGCAATGTCTCTCACAAAGATATTGAACTGAACTGGTCCCAACACTGAGATCCCTGTGGCACTCCACTTAACACTATATCTCTGCAGAGTAGGTTCCATTTACCATTACACACTGTCTCCTCTCAGTCAACTCATTTGTAATCCACGTCACCACCTTGGCGCTCATTCCCAAGCTTCTCATTTTATTCACAAGCCTCCTATGTGGGACCGTATCAAAAGCTTTGCTGAAATCCAAGTAGATTGCATTGAGCGCTCTTCCTTGATCCAATTCTCTAGTCACCCAATCCAAAAAATCAATCAGATTTGTCTGAAATGACTTTCCCCTGGTGAATCCATGCTGCCTCGGGTCCAGTAATCCTCCTGACTGGAGATAGTTCACTATCCTTTTCTTCAGCAGAGTCTCCATTAAGTTTCCCACCTCTGTAGTTTCCAGTCTCCTCTCTGCTTCCACTTTTGTGAAGCGGGACCACCACCACTCTTCTCCAATCCCATGGCACCACTCCCGTTTCCAAGTATCTATTGAACAGGTCCTTCAGTGGACCCACCAGCACGTCTCTGAGCTCCCTCAGTATCCTGGGATGTATTTCATCTGGCTCCATGACCTTGTCCACTTTCAGTTTGCCTAGCTCTTCCCATACGTTCTCTTCTGTAAACATTTTTGTCTACTCCACCCCCATCTACAGTCTTATTAACCAGCAATGGTCCTTCTCCATGGTCTTCTTTAGTGAATACCAAACTGAAGTATTTGTTTAATATTTTTGTCATTTCTTTGTTTCTCTCCACAAATTGCTCCTCGTCACCTTTCAGTTTCACTCTACCACTTCTGGCCTCCTTTCTTTCTCTGATATATCTGAAAAACTGTTTTGTCATCTCGCTTTACCTCTTTGCAATCTTTTCTTCCGCTTGACCTTTTGCTTTCCTGATTTCTATCTTTATCTCCCTTTTTATCCCTTTTTTGGGATCCTTTATACTTCATATACTCTATTCTTTTTGCCTTAACTTTTTCAGTCACCTCCTTAGAGAACCAGACCATTTTTTTTCCTCGTACTCTTGTTTACTTTTCTAACATATATATTTGTTGCCTTTGTAATAGTTCTTTTTAATTTGGCCCATGTTTGTTCCACCTGCCCCATTATCTTCCAGTTCTTCTTCCACATACGTCCCCATTTTGGCAAAGTTCATATTTGTGAAATTCAAAACTTGGGTCTTTGTGTGACTTCTTTGTATCCTATTCGCAAAATCAAACCATACTGACTGATGGATCAGTCGTGCTCAGGAGAGCCCCTACCTGATCATTAGGGAGCACTATATCATGTATCACACCCTTCTTCGTGGGTTCCATTATCATTTTTTTGAGCAGAAGCCTTTGAAATGCATCCACTATCTCTCTTCTTGCAGTTTCTGCAGAAGGGATTCTCCAATCCACATCTGGCAGATTAAAATCACCATTTAGATTTCAAGTGATCTGATTAGCTGGAACATGCGATTAATGACTTGGGCCACTCTTGAATAGATCCCTGTTTCTTCCAGATTTTTCAGGACTCTTGAATAGATCCCTGTTTCTTCCAGATTTTTCAGGATTCTGGGCAAGAATGCAAATTCTGTGGCAGATTTGTCAAGATTCTATAGAAATTATGTAGAACATTTGCATACATTTGCATATTAAATGGGTTTTTTAAAAATTTATAAAATCATTTTCTAGGATTTCTATGTCCAATTGATTTATGTGGTTGTTTATTGGAGGAAAAAAGATCTTATTGACTGGTGCTGGGGTATATGGGGAAAAGATCTGGCAATGAAGGGGAACAGAGGGGATCTCAGAAGAGGAATTTTGGGAAGGAGGGTTAGAAAAATAAGGTATGGAGGAGGTCAGAGATACAGAGAGAGCAGAGGACGTGAATCAGGAAGGAGGAGAAAGAGGAGATCTGCAAAATGGGATCAAGGGTCAGGAAAGGAAGAAAGGAGCCACTTGCATCACTCCCCCAAACATTGATCCTCTCATGCCGATTCCATACTCCCTTCAATTTACTCACTAACATCCCACACACCCTCCAATCCTCGAATTCAATGTCTCTCCAAACAGGGCCCTGCAAACCCTCTGATTCCCTCACTCACTTCCCTCTCTACATCCCCTCACTCAGACTTTCTTCCCCTGCAACCCCTTAGATTTCCTCACTCATTCTTCCTCCATTCCCATCTCCTCCCTCTTCTAGCCCTCAGATCCCATTGCCCGCACTTCCTCCCTTCCAATCCCTGCTCACCCCTCATCCTTGCAATCCCTCACTCACTCTTCCTTTCCCCTAATGCTTTCTCTAGTCCAGCTCCACTGTCCTTCACAATACTTCCACCCCACTCCCGCACGGAGCAGGCAGCAGCGGCAGCAACACCTTTTTGGTTGGGATGGGCAAGCCAATCCAGACCTGCTTCTCTCTCTCGCTCTCTGCACCCCCCCCCCCCCCTTCGCTTTCAGAGCCAGCAGTGGAAGCAGCAGCAGGAGATAAGTGTGTCTGCAGCCTGGGAGGAGTGCAGCAGGAGCAATGGCTGCCGGCTCCTGCTGCTGCGCCGAGACCCCGTTACCCACATCATTCAGACGCCTGTAAGGAGGAGAGCAGCTACTTTGAACTGCGAGGCTTTATTTCCTCGAGGTTCAAATGAAGAGTCGGGCTCTGAGCGGCAAGAGTAAGATATGGCCTGACATGCCTCCCCTCCCCCTCTTTCTGCCACTCTGTGTGCAGGGGGCGGGGGAGTGAAACTGGCAATATCGTGGGAACCAGACAAGTCCACAGGATGGGATGGATTTTGCAGCCCTACCCACGACTGCGGAATAATGGGAAACCGGGGATCCTGCTCTTGATGTTCTGTGTCAACTGCTGCTCAGAATTAAAACAAACAAAAAACACATCTAATGCTACCGCTCCTAAAATAAACGCATTTGTGTATCTTCCGTAATTTGGACATTTACTGTCAGGGGATTACTGCCCAAGTAAGCAACTGCTTTGCAAGCAGTGACTGGGCCACTCAAAGATGTATTTTTGGATGAATGCCTAGACGATATTCTTAAAAAAAAAAACAAAAAACTAGTTCAGCAGGCTGGCCCGTTGGGAGCATGCTGCACGGTCATGGGAAGAGACCAGGGTTCGATTCCCGCTTCATGATTTGCCTGTAAATTCATGGTCCTTGCACAACAGTGAAGCCTAGTGGCCTGAGGGTTTGGTAGGGTTGTAGGAGGAGGTCCGGTGCCCGGCTCCCAAACCCATGACTGCACTGAGAAGGGGATGAAGCTTCATGGTACACATCCCAGCCCTGCTTCTTAAGTGAGCCAGAAGTATTAAGGAGCAGGAAGAAACTGGCAGCCCCCCCCCCCAAAAAAAAACATACAAAAAACCAACCCAACAGACCCACATACTGTACTTCTGCCCATGTACCTTAATTTTACTGTAGACATGACTGTAAACTTGTAAATCTAATTTATCATTCTCCATTTGCTACATATATATAGTTCTGTGTATGTCAGCATTTTATTAAACAGTATTACAAGCAAATATTTATTTAAAAGCTTTTATTAATTACCTAACAGACTGGTTGCACCATTTATTGCACTATAATAATGAGGAAAGATTTATAAAGGGCGAGGGTTTCTATATGTGTGGGGAAGAGGGGGGGCAGGGAGAAACAGGGTTTGGTTTGTGACTGGACTGGGAAGGAGTAGTTTGCTGGGGATGGGAAGGGGGAGGGCATTAGGGTGTGTGTTTCAGTGGGGAAGGGTGACAGTATTTATTTGAGAGCAGAAAGTAGAATTGCCAGCTGGCTCCAATTCATAAGGAAGAGGTTAACCCAGTCCTGGTTTTACCCTATTTATGCATTTTTTAAGAACAGAACGATTCAAGTGCATGTACGCAACAGGATTAAACCATAACTAGGTTAACTTCTTTATGCAATGGAACCAATCCATTTTCAACCCTAATGGGAAAGGGTGTCCATGTGTGAAATACTAAAATAATGCAGCGCCTGCAACACAAACTCTATAGAGAGAGAATTAAGATGCTGGAGGAAAGATTGGAAAGAGGAAGGATATGACAGAAATATTCAAATACTGGACAGGCTTCAGAAAATCACAGGAAGTGAAATTTCTTATCGAAAAGGAAAGTCAGGGACATGATACAGGGTTATAGAGAGGACAGTTCAGAAGATACTGAGAGAAGTCGGAGGCAGAATGTCAATGTTTGAGACAGATGCAGCATGCAGTGGTGCGGGTGGTGGGCGAGTTAAGGTAGAAGGAATTGGGGGGAGGGGGAATATGTTCAGTGATATACAGCCACAGCTACAACCCTAACATCAACAAGCATGGGGCAGCCAGATGTCAGACAGCTGCCTCAGTAGTTTTGGTTCCTGTTTGGATTGCAAAGCTTGATGGTAAGATTTTGAGGGGGGGGGGGAGGGAGGGGGTTTTGGATTAAATAATGGAACCAAAGTGAAAGACAAGCAGGCTTGAAATTGCCCAGCAGCAGAATGCAAACAGGCTTGGGACAGACAAAGGGCAGTGGTAGGAAAAGGCTTGTGAAGCTGGAGGAATCTGGTATTGGTGTGAGGATGGGGATTTCACATTCTCTTCTACTGGAAGAGGTAGAACTGCAGAGAGACAGATGACAGGGCAGACTGCGTGGGTGAATTGGTGCTGACAGTGTGAGTGTGTAACTGTCTCTGCTGGTACGTGGGGCTGCAATGTCTGTCATTTTCCCCAGCTAACAGCCCTCACCTTAAAGGAGAAAGCCAAGTCCCATAAACTATGAACTCCCTTTTAAACTCAACTTTTACAGTACAGGCACAGTTTGCTATAATCATTCACAGGTATCTTCAATACAGCTTTAAAGCAATAAGAACCAGGAGTCGATCCAAGTTTGTTTCTCTGTACACTTTAATTTTTTTCCCCGATGGATGAAAACACTCAAGTTTACAAAAATGGCATTAAAAGAAGAAGCACAACGTACAATGAACAAGCAGGTTGTATTTTAAATACACAGATAAGCTAAACCTTGCTACCACGAGAAAGGAGAGAAAAGGGGATCACTAACCTCAGTACAGACAAAACTCAAGAATGAGTACAAAAAGCAGGAGGGGAAACCAGGAAAAATTAAAATTAACAAAATAAAGCAACTGAATTTGAAAAAGAAAGACAGGTTACAGCTCCTCCCAGTGGAGAAAGCTGAAACTGCGCCCTTCCCCACTCCCTCCTGGAAAATAATCAGGAGGGGGAGGGGGAGACAGTGCTTGACTGAATACACAGGTCCAGTGTGGGACTCAGGAGCAGTCAGGGCCCCTGTGCCTTTCTGAGGATCTTCCAAGGATAATTCTACAAAATCGAAAAACATCTGGAGGTCTTACAACTTCTCTGCTTAAGGGCATGGCAGGGTATATTCTCTACCCATTCCTTTTTCTAAAACATTTTTTACAATTTTTGTTTTGGCTGTGTGAGGTAAGTATGCATTAAAGAATTTATTCACCTTTTAAATCAGACACATCCAGATTTTAGGAAGTAAAGCTAACAATGCTTAAAAATAATATAAAAAATGTTTGTAAAACATGGTCAGATTCAATGGAGATTCAAACCCCAAAATGTTGTTTGTTTTTTTAATAAACCCAGTTTCAGAGGGTTTCTCCTGGAAATGCCATTTCTAAACCTGCAAAGATCTCTGGAACCAGTGCCTGTTTGCTACAACAGAAAAGGGCACGGAGAGGGCAAATAGGGTAGTAAAGCAGGAGGGGAAACCGTTTTCAAGGTGGAACTTAGAATAGGTAGTAGAAGGTCTACGGAGGGTTCCCACCCATTTTTGTCATTCACCTAGGGCCCGATGTAATAAGCTGTGGGTTAAAACAGTGTGCTGAAACTCAGCAGCTTCTTAAGGCGCGAGTTAAAACAAATGTGTAACTCCCAATGCAGTTAGGTAATGTCATGCTAATGCATCGGGCGTTAAAACAGTGCATGAACACCTAAAATGTAAGCAGAAACCCAAGTTAAAATGTGCTTTCATCACAGGCAGATTGCACATTTTAATTCGGCGTGGTGTGAAGGGAGTCTCTCAGATGTGATTCATACACACAAAAATGCTTTCAGTGCAGAAAACAATGTTTTCTGTCCATAAATCCCAATTACAGGTCTGGTGTCAGAATTCCTGCTTTTGCCCATAACCAACATTAGCCTGGAAACCTTTCTCCACCTCTGACCAGAAGTAAAATTTCCAGTGCTAAGAACACACGAGGTGAGCTCTTTGCAGGGGGGGGGGGGGGGGGATTGCTAATGTCTTCATTTGCATGGGATTGCCATTCCAGGGCCCTAAATAGAAAACACAGTTTTACGCATGCACTTTTTGTGCACAAAACTTGTTGCATTGGAAGTAACATTTGTGCCCACCTGTGGGTAAGACTGCGCTGTGCTGAGTGCACCTTATTACATCGAGCCCCAAGGCAGCGACTACAGAGAAGGGCTAGTGAGCAATCCCAGTCTGACTGAAAAAGACATTTCCAAGAGCAATCCATTCCTTTCGGGTTGTCACCAAATCCTTTTCATTCCAGGGCCTCTTTGCAGAGAGAGAGAGGGCCTCCAGGGAGAGCAGTGAACTCCCGGACCAGTGTTAGCTCCAGGAATTCAAAGTCAATGCTAGGATTTGGGGTTTTTTGTTTTTTGCTGTTTTTGTTCTTTGATACATTGCTTTAATAAACATTGACCCTGGTGATAATTTTGTGGTCTTCAGAAAATATCCTTTTAGCCCTCACAATAAAAGTGAAAGATTTAATTAAAACATTGCTGCAAACTAGAAAGTAGCTTGTTATTTGTCCATCGGCTTTGGCACTATCACAATAATTGTAATTTTTAAGGCTTGCCAGCTGTCGCCCTATTTAGGAGGGATATTTCTTTGTTTTTTTAAAATAAAGCCTGATCATCATCCCTCTTGTTGCTTCCTGTAATGCAAAACATTCTCTTGGTATCCTAAGATTTATTCTGTTTTCTCACCTTTATTAATCAAATCCCTCCCAAATAGCAGACAAAATCTAGCAACCTCCTTCCTTAAGAAAGTAGATTTTTCAGAGTATCCCTTCATGTCACGCCCCCACAGGGGAACACAATGGAAATGCAATATACACATTTATAATGCCTTAAATTGCCAATAGTACACCTGCAGCTTGTGCAGGCAAGATCACATGGCCGAAGAGAAGCAGTCAATAGTATATAATGTATGACTACCCAGTCAATACGGGCATTGGTTGGCACGGTGACATCAAACTTCCCATCCCTGCAATAATAATTATTTTTTTTTATAAAGAAATGTTCTAAAGCAAAGATTGGCTGCCCCAGTCATCAAGAGGTGGGAAATTATTGGCCAGGAGGAAACCTTCAAATCGAAGTGCCCCCTCCGTCTAGGCTGGGCACTATAATCCTAGTCACTCTTCCCGCCTCCTTGGTGGCCAATAGTCTCCCTTCTGCGGGGTACTGCCAGCCATCATTTGCCAAGCATAGAGCGGTTGTATAAAGCACACTCTACATATCTGCCCAGCACAAGATCCCAAATGAAGTTTAGTTCTGTTGAGGTTGTGTTCTGCAAAATGTATCCCTATACAAAAGAACTGAAAAGCTAAAGCAGAGACATACCTAGATGTAATGCTCTCGTTAAAGAGCGGGTCCGGATTTACGCACTGGCAAGCTAGGCAACTGCCTAGGGCACCACATTTTGAGTGTGCCAAAGGACCATGTGCTGGCACAGCTTCAAAGGGGCACAGCCCTGGCATGCTGCCTGTGGGAGCCAAAATCATAACTCCGGCCCTGTTAAAGAGTCCCCTTTATCTTCACGTTAATTTAAGAGGGTCTCTCTAACAGCTCTGCATTTTTGGATGGAAGAGAGACACTGCTACGTTTAGATTTTGGGGTTTGTAAGATGATGGGGGAGAGCAAAATGGTGGTGGGGGGGGGGGAAGATCTTTTAACTGAATTTTATTTTTTTTGGCTTCTCAGTCATAACAGATGGAGGGGAAAAAAAACCCAAAATGTATCACACAAATGTGCTTAAATAAAAGATGAGTGTGTACGGGTGAGGGAGCCTGGACAGGAGTGAGGAGGACAACGGGTTGGAGAAAAGGGATAACAGGGAAAAAAAATACCCCTATAGTTGCTAAAAATGTTCTCCTGCATCTAAGATCTGGCAGCACAAAAAAAAAACAAGCTACAGAGTTACAAATAATAATCATTGTTATCATCATCATTACGAGAAGCTAAAATCTCAATGACAGTTTAAAAATATACATTTTCTTTCAAACTTTGGATTGCTGAGGTCGTGTGTCACCATGCCGGGTAACTGCATTTCAAGAAGGTAGCCTAGTTGCTAGTTTTATTCTGTGTTGTTGCTGATAAATGAAATACTCTTTGGTTTCTTTCATTCCTCTTTTTTGTTTCTTTCCCTACTATATTTATACAAGCTTTCTGAATTCTTGTATTTTCCATGTTTCTAACGGCTTTGGATTTCAGCTGTTTTTTTTTTATTTTTTATTTTTTCCCGGAGGATTACAGTTTGTTTTTTTTTGCCATGAAGAGAGGTTGTGGGGAGGGGGGGGGGGGTGGAGGGGGCAGGGATGGGAAGAAGCAGGGCTGCTGTGGATGTCTCTCTCTCTTTAAGCGCCATGTCATACGGGAAGGGCTGAGCCTATCTTGGTTTTAACCCTGGCATCTAGGAGCCCTTGTGGTTCCTGCACTTCTTGGAGACACCGAAACTACAAGCTCAGGGATGCAATGGGAGTAAAACCAAGACCCACTCGGCCCCTCCCTTAACACATGGAGCAATTTGGTCATTTTAACCTTAAAGCAATTCAAGCCCCAAACAAGTCAGTATCTGGCAAAATAAAAACTGGGAAGGCCCCAAGCAGGCCTGGCGGCAGACTCCAAGCCATAACAGACAGGCAGAGCCAGTCTCGGTTCTTCTAATCTCCCTAAGCTGGGGCTATAAGTCCCACAGATAAAACCAGGGCTGGCTCAGTCTGCGGCCTATGACATGGAGCGCGGTGGCGACCCTAGACCCTGGTGAACTGGAAGCGTTGCCAGCAGGCTCCATTTTTTCTGAGGAGGCTGGTCTGGGTCTGGTTTGCACCCATTCCATGCATGAATCGTTCCTGCTTTTCCCGGGAAAGTCAGGGATATCATTCTCAGAGTATTCAATGGAGAACATCCTGGACAAACATTCAATGCCTTGGACAAAAATGGAGCCAGCAAGCTGGAGGAATGTTCCAGTGAACGGGCTTCCATTAGAGGTCATCTTGAAACTTTTTGAGGTGCTGAAATTCCTCTAGTCACACCAGTCCTAATAAAACAAAAAGACAACCTTTCACAGCTCAAGAACGCTTCACTGCCATAACCGGGACCCTGAGATTTTGGCAGGTACTGGGAGGGGGGGGGGGGGGGGAGGAGCAGCCCAGCCTTTTCATATACACATGAAAACGCCAGGAGGAGTCAATTTGCGATGAACGCATTTACCTGGAAACACTAAATGCCCACTTCCTCTCCGGCACTGATTTTTCCTCCATTTCCCTTCCCCTCAGGTCTACTTGTGCTCCTTCCTTGTGTCCTCGTCCCCCTTCCTCCCTGCACTCTGGACTCCCTCCCTTGGCACAGGGTCAGGCAGCGTTTTAGACGTGACCTCAAGTTCCACTGACCCCCACACTTCTCCTCCTGCCCTATCACCTGGTGATTCTCTTAACTGTCATAAATGTCATCCCGGGCACCCACCAGCTGCAATTCAGTGTGTGTGAGATGTTCTTGTATCCCTTCTGATGACTGGAGGCTCTAAGGCTGAATTTGTCTCCATCCTGCAATCCAATATCTCTGTGACAATAAGACCTTTGGCCCATGTATCTGTGTGCCTCCAAACTCACACTTGTTTCGGTTTACTGGGCAACCTTTTCTTTGTGCGCACACAAGCACTGTCTGTAAAAATGTCATCAGAAGCCCGAGATACTTCCTTCTATGGCCGATCTCAGCATGACTGGCTACAAAAACTACATCCAGGGCTTTGAAGTCCATTTTCTTTCTGCAGGAACTAAATGCATTAAAAATGTGAATTTTTGTTTGTTTGGGGTTTTTTTCATTTTTTGCCCAGTAAACTGATCAGTGAGCTGGGACTAACAGACATGAAACAGCCATCAGGCCAAACAAGGCATTCACTTCCAATGGCGTCAATGTCTCCAACACTGGGCGACTTTAAGAACAGAAAACAAAGAATATTGCACTGACCAAATAAAACAGCTCACTTGCCCAATGCTGCTTTTAGTGGGAGAGAGAGAGAGAGCGAGGAAGGGTAGGGAGTGCAGGTGGGGAATGGAGTTGGTACACACTAGGTTGAGGATTTTTCCCTCCAGCCTCGTCTTTGGTTGCGGTATTTAAAAAATAAGGACATGATACGAGAACCGTACGGTTTGTACAGGATACATTTTCAGTCGGTTCTAAAGTCTGAGGTACAAAATAAATAAACAACAACAACAACAAAAATCTTCCAACAGCAAAGTACAACAGCAATAAACAACAAAAGTTAAAAAAAAAAAAAAAGAAAGAAAGAAAAAACAAACAAAAGCAGTTTCCGACGAGTAAGGAAGAAAGCTAGGACTCTACCTTTGGCAAGAATATTCTACTTTTCTTTTCTTTCCTTTCTGTGCCTCTCTCCCCTCCTCCCCCATTACATACCCTCCCCCCGCCCCTGCTGATTTTACACGATTTGGCATCACTAAGAGGCAACAGAGGCCCCCCACTTAGATAGAGAGGCCACTGGGGAAGGGAAAGGAGGGGGAGAGGAACTGGCGGGTGAAATGGGGGAGAGGAGCCTCACCCGTCCTTGTCATGTCCACTACAAGCAGCTCCCCCCAGGGGCCAGTGAATCAGAGAGCAGCACAGTGGGGAGTGCTGGCCGTCTGTTTACTGCGGTAGGCCGTGGTCGGGGGCCTCAGCCACCACCTCTGCTCACTTCTTGCCCCTGCTAGGAATCCAAAAACCCAGGACTGTGCCCAGAAGTGGGAGCGGAAGCAGAAGACCAGAAATGGATAACTAATTTCCCAGTACGCACCTCCCTCCCCCAAACCCAATCCCGAAGCCCGGGCACCTTCACACCTTGGCTTCTGTCTGGTGAAACGGTGCTTGGGGAGGGGGACATTCAGTAAACTGCAGCACAGCCAGAAAAACAGCACACATTACTACCCCAGTCTTGCTAGGATACCACCACTGTGACCATTTCACTGACACTTGTCCCCTTAAAGCATTTTTCCCTCTTTTTCGTATTTGGTTTAATCATTAAAGTCTGAGGTATTTAAACGGACTATCTCCCCAAACCTTCGTGGTGGGGTCTGTAACGCAACAATATGGGAGCCCGAGGGGGTGGGACTGCACCTGGGTGCCTGGTATGGACCCTGCAGCCATGCCTCACCCCAAAGACAAGCCCCCACAGGCCCCCCCCTCAAGAGGAGCCTGCATTTAAATATTTGGTTTTACAGCTGGTTAAAGCTTTCTCTCTCTTTCTTTATTGTTGTTATTTTCAGAAGGCTGTAGGAGGGCAGACGCAGAAGGGCTTCTGCTCAGCTTCAGAAAACACGCATGCTTTCTGAGACGCAGGCAGCCATGTGAACGAAGGGTGAAAATGCCCGTGGGTCTCTGCTCTGCCACGCCTGGCTCAGATCTGCTCAGCTTATTGGAAGGTGACCCTAGAAACAAGGGTCAGCAAACAAAGTGTGGGCCAGACTTTTTTTTTTTTTTACTGGACTTCACAATACATTTCTGGCCAGCTTCCGAGAGCTCTGCTCTCTTCATCAAGTCAGCGCAGAATCACAGACGGGATTGAAGGAGTATAACTCTGGAAAGATGGCCAGGAAAATGGTTTTGCCTACAACTTGCTTGAAGCAGCGAAACTGCAAGCCCTATAGATGTCAACAGGGCAAAGCTCAAACTTAATCCTCAGATCACCGCACTTTATGGATTAAAAATATCCCCTTTCCTTTGGATGCATTTGTACATGCTCAGGGATTGATTAATCATTAATGTTCGCCTTCATAAAAACACCCTCAAGGCGGCAATGGAACACATCCCAGACTTCTGATTCAATTGCTTTTGTGCACAAGCCCGAGTGTGTAAAAATGGTGATTTTATTTTTCAAACCTACTAGCAGACCACAGAGATTTGAGCCAGGGGCTGTAGAGCAACCACCACCTAAAAATGAGAAGCTAACTTTCTTCACTGGCAGGATTGTAAGGCGGGGATGGGAATGCACCCTTCCAACCTCCATTTCTCATTGGCCAGGAACATGGAAGTGGACCCACACTAAGACATGGCTGCTGGCTTGTCCCCCCTCTCCGTCTACCCATTTCCCAATGACCCCTCCCCCCCCCTGTTTGGAAATGCAGCAACATTCCCCCCCACAGAGGGCCCCCTGCCATACCCACCACGAGGTGGTTACCAGGGAGAGATAGTTTCATTTTTGGTCTAGAATCAATAGCTTTTTTTTGGTTCTTGAATTTTTTTTTTTGTTTTTATAATTTTTTTGTCTTTTTTTTTGTTTTCTTACAATAAGGAATAAATACAGAACATAGAGACATCTTTTCCCTATCGATCGAGGACCACTACAGGTTAAAACATTCCTTCTAAACCGTATATTCAGGAATTTGTGTGCGTGCTGGGGAGAGAAGTGGGGGAGCATGATGTATGAACACACACCCTCCGCCTCCCTTCACTTAACACCGCTCCCCTGTACTTGCACACAGAATCAGCCAGGTAACAGCAGACCAGTAAACAGCTCTAAAAGTCCATTCCACCTGCAATTCAGTCTTCTTTTTCTTCCTCTTTCTTTTTTCCTTTCTTCGTTTCCTGAAATCTAAGTTTCACAGTATTTTCTTTCAACCACCTGAAAATCTAACACGATTTAAGCAAATAGGCTAAAATGAGGTCAATATTCCTTTAAGAAAGGTCAAAGTTCAAGGTTCCCCAAACTTCCCCCATCATCACGTTTGCTTTAACTTTTGATGTTCAATTTTTAAGGGGTTTCTCTGTATTTTTTTCCCCATGGCTAAAGCATCCTTTCTCTGCAAAAGCAAGACTTTGGTTCAGAGAGAGAGAAAGAGAGAGAAACACAAAAGTAAATTAGAAAATAAACAAACAAAATAAAGATTAGAACATTTCAAGCAGCCCACGTAAAGCTTTCAAGACTCGAGGTAAGGGCGAACTCCTGGGCCGGTTGGATTTTTTTAAGCTTTCTTTTTGGTTTTCTTTCAGAAGGTTTCCCTTCCCTCATAGCTTTGCTCTTCTTCATTGTCTTCTGAAAAAACTTGTTAATGAGGTATTTTGTAGGCAGAGAAAACTCAACATCTACACCCTAAGAACATCAAACACACACTCTTCTTTCAAAGTTTGGAGCTGGGCTTTCCTTTGTTCCTATTTCTTCATATGTTTTGGTTTACTTTCTTTTTTTTGGTTAAATATTCTTTTGCCACTGTATAAACACATGGAAATCTCATCTTCCTTCCAGTGGCAGGTCCCATTAAATTCACCTTTCCTATTTTTTTTCTTTCTTCTTTTAAGTTTTGGTTTATAGTATTCTTGGGTTTTTTTTTTGGAACTTAAATTGTTTTTTTTTTTTGTTCATAACTCCCACTGACAGGCACTAGATTAAAGTGTGCAGAAATAAAATACAGAAAATACTTTAAATGAAAAAAGGAAGGAAACAAAATTAAAATAACTAAAATCAGGCAAATTATATGCATAATAAAAATCCCAAGTTATAATAATGATATAAAAAATAATAAAATTTTTTCTCAGATTTCTACAAAATTATATTAAAAGAAAATAGCTACACTCTCCCTTTACATTATTATACACATTAAATCAACATCAAAAGAAAAACTTCAATGAAACGGGAATGCTTTTTCAGGAAACAAAAAATATATAAAAAATGAAAGAAAATTTTGTAAGCAAAGAACAAATATTAGAACATAAACAAAAAAATATATACAAATATATAATAATAATAATATTAACACAAATTCAGGAACTCAAAAGTTTAAAAAAACAAAAAAAAAACCACACAAAAACTGCTTTGAAAGCAACGCTCAGAAAAAGTTGGAACTCTAAAAGTCCTTTTGGTGTCTGCCTGGGTGTGGGTGCGTTTGTGTTTGGAAACTTTGGATGCAGCTTTGGAGTTTTGGCATTGGGGGCTTCTTCTAGCTCCCAAGTTTGTGTCTGTGGTTTGACCTTTTTTGGTTTTGCTTTGTTACTTTTATTTTTCATCTTTTGAGATCTCCGTTGACAATGAACAGAGAAGAAAAGGTTTTCTTTTGGCTTTTCAGGGAGTGTATGTGGTTCTGGTGCCAGTTTGGTCAGTTGGGGTTTTGTTTTTTTTTGGTGTGGAGTTTTTGTTTCTTCTTTGCTGTGGTCCCTTTCTTTTGGTTTCTTTTTTTTTCCCCCTCTTTCTGTCGTTTTTGGTGACCCTCTCCTCTTGTTTTTCGGGCACCGTGTGTCCTTCTCTTCCTGCTGCGCATGGAGAGAGACTGGACGGGGAGCGGAGCTCACTCAGGTTTGGCGCCTGCATCGGAGACCCCCTGCACTGGGACAGGCGTTGCCTCACAGGAGGAGGAGGAGGAGGAAGAGGAGGAGGAGCTGCAGGAGGAGGAGGAGAGGCTCGGAGACTTGGCTGTGATAGAGGCTGCCACAGCAGCTGACACAAGGCCCACACCAGGGCTGGTGCTGATCAGGGGAAGTCCCGCCTGGTTCAGGAAGAGGGACGAGGTGACGATGCTCTGGGTGCCAGCGCCGCAGGTGGCTGTGCCCAGGAGCAGGCTCCCTCCGGCATCAAGGCTGGTAAGGGGCAGGGTCCCACCAGTGGCCAATGCTGAGAAGTACAAAGAGAAGGAGAAAGAGACAGAGGGAGGGGAGAGAGAGAAAGTGGAAAAGTGAGAAAAAATAAGGAAGAGAAAGAGATGGAGAAACTGTAACTAAGACACAATCAGTTCTATATCCTACAAGAAATTTTTAGCCCTTCCTCCATCCTGCACCTAAAACATGATAGATTTGCAGTCTAAGGCTAGGCCGTATATATCCCAGAATGCAGTAGAACTCAACTCTGGTTCATCTGCTTCCTCTTTTGACTGGAATCACCTGGTTACTGCCACGGAAAAACATATCTGGGAGAATTAAAAAAAAAATCTATCCCAGCCCAGCCCCCAACCCACTCCCCAAAGGGAAGGAAACCGGAAACAATGGATAGTCATTTCAGAAAACAGAGTGGATCAGTTTAGTATTCCCCCAAGAGAAGCAACACGGAACAGTCCAGTACCTCCCTGCCACCCCCAAGACAGGACAGAACTGTCCAAAGCCCATCTACCCCCGCTCCTGCAAAAATGTAAGAATGCCACATGAGGCTGAAATGCTAGTTGAAAGGGCATTTTTATAGGCCTATTGCTAGTGAAGCGTCAGACAAGCATGGATGAGAATGCGGAGGGAAAGCGAGAGCTCCAGACACAGGGTATGAGTGAAGGCCCCAGCCCTGGCTCCCAGCTCCCACACACACACAGATGGCATATGGGTGCACAGGATGGAGGACAGATGGGGCAAGGTCTTCACACCAACCTTGAATGGTGGCCAGTGGGTTCTTGGCCATGAGAGTGGGGTTTAACCCTGCGCTCACCCCCAGCATTGTGCCCCTGAAAAAATCAAAACCATACCACAAACCAATCAGAGCCAAGCAGCGGGAGTGAGCAGTTACAGAAGAACAGAGACAGCGCAGCCAGGGACGCCAAAGCAAGCGCGCAGCACTACAATATCCCCCCCCCCCCCCCCCCAAAGAGAGGGGCAAGTCCTGTAAGCCCACGCCTCACCCCTGCAGGAGGACAGTCCTCAAACGTCTCCTCTCCAACCCCCAACCCTCTTGAAGAGGGATGCCTTTCAAACTTCACCTCTCCCCCCTCCCCTCCCTTTGTTTTGTCCACGGAGGATCATCCTGCACCGGGCAGACAGAGAGAGAGAGAGAGGAATGAAGTTACTCAGCAAAACAGGAACTGTCAGTCAAAGAAAAAGCAAAGGCCAGCACCACTCACCCCGTGCTGGGATTCAGCCCTGAGAAGCCGATGGCGGAGTGGCCGCTGCTGCTGCTGCTGTTGCTGCTCTGGGGACTGGGGTTTGTGCTGTTGTTTGGGGGTGGGGTGACCGAGGGGATGGAATTCAGCAAGGGAACCCCACCCCCTCCCCCTGCTGTCCTGCTGGGAGCCAGAGATCCCATAGCTGAAGATAAGGTAGTAACTGCAGGAGGGAAGGAAAGAGTGACAGGGATTAGGAATAACTCAGGCCATGGAGAGGCTTCCAAAGCTCAGAGACCCCGGGAAACTTCTCTAGTATTACAACATAGGATGGAGGGGGGGAGCAGAGCCCAAACGGTTATAGGGATAGAGGGGAGCTCCTCTAGTGTTACAGTACAAGGTGAGAGAGACGGAGCCCGGGGAAATTTCTCTTGTATGGTACATGGGTGAGAGGAGATTAGACTACGGAGGATGCAGGCACACAGGGGAGCTCCTCTAAAGGCTGATGCAATACGGACATGCTAAAAATGTGCTTTTTTTTTTTTTTTTTTAACGCGCGCGCAATCACCTCTGCTGGGTGCCTGATGCAATAAGCAAATGAGCTGCCGGACTACAACAGATGTGCTAGGTATAAATTGTGCGTCCCTGACGCGTCCATGGCATCGGGTGCCCAGGAGTCGTGGCCTGTGCGCAGGTTAGGAATGCCTGCGGTGGCTATTTTACTGCACAATACGCATGCTCAATATACTCGGCCCGGAGCGTGTATATTGGGGGTGCATATTGTGTGCCCCAAAATTTTTTTTATGTCAATACTTTTTTTTTTTGGTGCGGCCTTCTGTGGTTCTTCCTATTTAGGATTGCAACGATATTAAGTAGGATGAACCACAGAAAAGCAGGGTTTTTTTGTTTTTAAGTTGAGCACTTGATGTGTGGTGTAAACTTTTACAAGTTAAAAAGTGCGCATCGGGCTCACAAGGATTTTTTTTGCATCGCAGAGTAATATCTAATAGCCTCATCTACATGGCATTTACATGTGATGAGCGCCATTAGCTATGCCTTGTTTGGACGCACTGATCCCCTTATTGCATTGGGGGTTATGGACACGCTTCCAACCGCTTGTTACGCCGGGTGCACTTTATTGCATCGGCCTGTATCGGGGTGAGAAGAGATCAGGTTACAGGAACATGAGGGATTTTGTCTGCTACTACAATACAGGAGAGAGAGGAGAGGTACTGGGGAACAGGGAAATTCCTCTACTCTTACAGGACAGGACTGGCCAGGCCAAGACAGACCTGTTGTGCTGAGACTGCTGGAAGCCTGGGAGTTTGTTAGAGTTACTCCTGTCCCTTGATTCGTCACCTGCAAAATAAAGAAAAGAGAAGAAACCAAGATCATATACAATTCCAAACGGCGCCTTCCATACCACATCCCTTGGTGACACAGCACATTTTTTACACCAGGGCAATTATCCAATCACAGGAAGATAAAGTGACCTGTCTGAGGTCCCATACAAAGTCAGTGGAAGAGCTAGGATTAGAACCCAGGCTTCCCGACCTCCAGTCTACCAAGGGACGGGGAAGCATGGAATGCAAAGGCATTCTGGCTCCCAGTGAATGTGGAATCCTTAGTGGGACTTCAGAAAAGGATCCTCTGGGGTTTACTCTGTTAATCTGTCACTGGGAAGGAGATGGGCATCTGTACGCACCAAGTGGGGGCTGTAGATGCCTGGCTTTGGCTGGCTGGGCAGCAGTGGCGCACTGCTGCAGGGGTTAATCCTCTTCTCCTTCTGTCGGCGATTACAGAACCAGACACGGATCACCTCCTTTTCCATGTTCAGCTGCTCAGCAATCAGTAGGATTTCCTCTGAAGTAGGCTTCTGGTTCTGATGGGCACAGGAAAGAGCAGAGAAGGCAGGGTTACACACTTTTGTAGTGCTGGAGAGGTGGGCTAATGCAGAGACAGCCTGGGCTCTCCCACACCTTCGCTTTAAAGCTGCAGTGGGACATGTATCCTTGCTGACCCAGATCACATGGGGAGGACAGAGGGGTTTGTGAGGCAGGGGACAGAGCAGGGATGTCCATCTGATCATCTCCATGGTCCATCACACCCAGCATCCTCTCTCTTGACAGCACCTGGAAGTACCTGCAGACCCTAATGGGGGAATCCATTCCCTGCTGCCATCCTCCAGTCTACCAGCTATATTAGTAGGGGAAACTTTGTTTTCTGTTTTTATTTTATTTCCCCTGGGAATTTCTCAGTTTTATTACAACAAGAACAAAAATATTTACCTGGAAAAATGGCAAGTCAAATTTTTTCCACCAATTTCTCCCACTTTTGTTCTTGTAACAAACATTGATAAAATCCCAGAGAAAATAAAATACAAACTGACATGAAAGTCCCTAAATATTAGTTTTGACCACTGGCAACAAATTCTACAGCTTAATTGTGCAGACTGAAAAAATTCTCTCCTCCATTTGTTTTAAATCTGCTACCTGCTACTTTCATGGAGTGTCCCCTAATCCTGACAAGATCTGAAAGGATGAATAACCATGCCACCCCACTCCTGATTTTATAAACCTCTACCAGATTGCCCTTTTCTTACTGCTTCTGTAAATCTCAGCCTTGAATAATTAAGTATAGTGAGTAATTTGGTCATGTTGAAAGGTATTTCTATATATTTATGGTATTGCATTGATGTTATTGTGTTATGTTATTATATTTTTATATGCTTGTAGTCATTGATGTTGTTGTAAGCTGCCCTGAGTCCCTGAAATGTAGCAAAAACCCCCAGCATCTCCTCTCATTCTCTCTCCTATCCCTCTTGTCTCTGTCCCTGGTCTTCTCTTCTGTCCCCATTCTTGGTTTTCCCTCCTTTCTTCCCGGTTCTCTCCTTCCTCTTGCACTGTGTAATGACTGAACTTTGAATATACCATCCAATACGATTACTGTACCGGTGGACAAGAGGTTCAAACAACATTACGAGCCCTACAGCACAATTTGCTAGCTCCTCCTCACAGGCCTTCAGAGCCCAGGCTGCGACCTCTCACCGCAATGAAGCTCTTTTCCAGAGCGAACCGAACATTGGTCTCGATGCTGGTGCGCTTCTTCCTTCGGCGCCCTGGCATCCCGTCGAACCCCAGGCTGGGGCTACTCAGCTGGTTGGGGCTGGGCAGAGTGGTGTCCACTGACATGGTCTCTGAGGCCATCCCATGGGGAAGAGAGAGAGAGAGAGAGAGGGGCAGATGAGCAGAGGCTGCCTTAAGTCTTTTTGCAAGACTATTCTGTGCTAGATGTGAAGAATTTATTCATGGTGGCTGAAGCATTCTTAGATTTCAGCAGTTTTAAGCAAACGGGCTAAACTTTTGTTAGCATGAGTCTGTGTGGTCACTGGAGCTTCAGCTTGGAACTAGATTCCTGCTTATCAGATAAGACAGAAAAAGATAAGAACATAAGAAATTGCCATACTGGGTCAGACCAAGGGTCCATCAAGCCCAGCATCCTGTTTCCAACAGTGGCCAATCCAGGCCATAAGAACCTGGCAATTACCCAAAAACTAAGTCTATTCCATGTAACCATTGCTAATGGCAGTGGCTATTCTCTAAGTAATATCAGGTAATGGACTTCTCCTCCAAGAACTTATCCAATCCTTTTTAAACACAGCTATACTAACCATCTTTTGTTTTTGACAAAAAAAAATCTGTTTTCAGGTGTCTTGTGATACAGTATATCACCCACTCAACTGCTGGAGCACTTAAGGCAGTCTTTGAAAAACTAATCTGGGCTAGGTAATTCCCTCCCACTCTACCCCTCACCCACCCACTTCATGTCCTGCTTTTCTTATCTAGATGGTTTTTAGGGCAGAGATTCAACCTCAAGATTTACTGAATCAGGTAAAGCAATCCTCATCTTCAATAAACTTTAAATCTTATCCCAGTCTCTCCCCAAACCCTTATCTGTCTGGTCTGTCTGTTTTCACTAAATTGTAAGGTCCAAGGATTGAGGACTCTCTCTTATGTGTACAGTGCTGCGTATACCTGGTAGTGCTAGAGAAATGTTTAACAGTAGCAGTAGTAGTAGGAGGAGATGTACATGAGCAGGAGGTCCCATAGGATTTGCACTAAAATAAACTCAAACCTTCCACCAGTGCTGGGACCAGCAGAACTGCAGGAATGTGTAAGCTCATTCATCTTTGCTACTAGGGAAGAGGGCCCACCCATATAACAAAGCCAATTCCCCAGGGACAGAGGTGGCGCCCATAATCTCACCTGCATCGTTCAGCCACTTCTCCAGCAGGGGTTTTAGCTTGCACATGTTCTTGAAGCTCAGGTTTAGCGCCTCAAAGCGAGAGATGGTCGTCTGGCTGAAATCATTCCCATACAGCTTCCCCATGGCCAGCCCTACATCACCCTGAGAGAAGGAAGAAAAGGAGTATGTTCACCTGCACCCCCTCATCTACACTCACATACAATAAGGTACAGCTGTACAAAGGAGGCAAGGCGTTATAAAAGGAAATGGGGCTTTTAGCGATACTGTAGCATAACTGTCCTAGTACTACAGCCTAAGATAAATTGGGCATGCTCGTGAAATCCTTTGATGCCCCCACCTGCTCCCCATCTGCCCGGTTACCTGAGTGAAGCTGAACTCCGAGCTCTCCCCCATCCACTCTCCACCCTTACCTGAGAGCCATCAAGCTTGGAGGTCTCCATCCACTTCCCCTTACCCAGGGAAATCCAAGTCCCTCTCGTCCACCCTGTTATCCTCATGCCCCTCAACCACTCTGAGCGACATTGCGCTTAGAAGTCCTGTTACCCTATCTTCTCCTACTTTTTTGAGCTTTCAAGTCCGCCGGGAGGTCCGTCCCTTACCTGAGTGAAGCCAAGCTTGATTCGGCGCTGCTTGAAGGTTCGGGCGAACTGCTCCAGCTCCTCCAGGTCACTGGGCTCCTCAGGGTGAGAGGCTGTGTCCAAGCACTTGGTTGGCTGGGAGTGGGAGAGGTGAGATTCAGGGAGCCCGGGCCTGGTTACCACCTGCAGTCAGGAACCAGAGAAGAGGGTCTCAGCAACCCAGCCCAAAACACCTCTCTGCCTTACCTTGCAGCACCCTTGTCACAAGAACTTCCTAGCCAGAGAATTTCATAAGCAGAATTTAAAGAGCTTGACTGGAGGTATCAGTGAGGGGCTGTTCCCACCTTGCACTGGACAAGTATTGGCATAAAGGGGCAGCAGAACAGTAGCAGGAGAAGACTGAATGATATTGGGGAATGCTATAGACTAGATCCAGATATGGACAAACAATAGACTATGTACCCTAAGAAAAAGCTACCGTTTCTTACTGACAATTAACTGAAGTCAAGGAGACTCCACTCAGCTGGATTCCTAGGTGCCATCTCATGGTCTCATGAACTTGAAATAATTAAGTTACTGTTTTTATTTTTATGCATTTACAGTATAGCCTGGAGCACAAAAAGGCCAAGTGTCCTTGAGTCAAGGTCACTGACCTCCCTGTGCTGGGAACATTACATTGCAGGCCTTAACAGAAGAGCATAAGAAATGCCATAGGTCATGTATGATGGTTTATTATTGTGGTAGCATGTTAATGGTAACATCTTACTGAAATATCTGTATGGTTTCATGGCACTGTATGTTCTCATTGTGCTATAGTTCATCTGTTTTGTTTAATAAACATTAAATTACAAACAAAAAAAGAAATGCCATAGGTCCATCAAAGCAATCCAGGTCACAAGTACCTGGTAGGACTCCAAAGAATAGATCCAGCTCTTCCTGCTCATAACCAGGATATACAGGAACTTGTCTAAAGCCTTTTTAAATGCAGCTACGCTAACTGCTTTCGCCACATCCTCCGGCAATGAATTCCACTTTAATTGTGTGCAGAGTGAAAAAATACTCTCTCGTGTTTGTTTCAAAATTGCTACCTATTAGCTTCATGGATGTATCCATGGCCAGATGTACGATTTTGGCGCCTATAGGTAGAGTGCCAGGGTGGTGCATCTTCGATGCTGTGCTGAAACACTGCCCTAAAGTAAGTGGAAACAAGGGCCTCTTTGGCCTGGATATTTGGTGGCTTCAAAATGTGGAACCTTAGGCAGCTGCCTGTGCCTAAGCCTGGGCCCGAATATACCCTCTAGTGCTAGTGGCATTGGCAAGGGTAAATAACCTTTCACCGTTTACCTGTTCCACCCTGCTCCTGATTTTATAGACCTCTAGCATATCTCCCCTTAGCTGTCCCTTCTCCCAGCTGAAGAGTCCTAACCTCTTTAGCCTTTCCTCATAGGGGAATTGCTCCATCCCCTTTTATCATTTTGGTTGCCCTTCTCTGTACATTTTCTAATCCTGCTCTATCTTTCTTGAGATGTGGTGACCAGAAATGAACACAATACTCACCATGGAGCGATACAAATTATGATATTCTCTGCTTTATCCTCCATTCCTTTCCTTATAATCATCTATTTACTTGATTCATTTCTATTTGCTTTATTGGCTACCGCTGAACTCTGGGCTGAGTCTTTCAACGTACTGTCCACAGTGACTGCACGATTCTTTGCCTGGGTGGTGATGTCACGAAACTATAAGCCCGGTAACATGAAACAGGACGATGGTAGGGAGGGAAGCTAGGTAGGCCTTGGAGAGCAGAGGACTTTCCTTGGCATACTGACCTGTGCGGGGAGCCCTGCCCTGGGCTGAGCTGGTAGGAGGCCGCCTTGATTTTGCTGAGGTAGCTGAAATAGATTTGGTGTCGATAGCAAACCTGGAAGATTGATGAGGGAATGAAGTGATTTAGTCACATAACGCAGGGGACAAAGATCCCTTCTTACCCATAAACAGGCAGATTCTGGGGAAGGCAACCTTTTAAAGATTATTTTGAAGGACAATCACGGGTAACAAGAGACTTCCATTTGCGTGCAGAGAGACCACGTGCATAATTTAAGACAAGGTGAGCACTAAAAGAAGAAAAGCCCTTTGCTTATTTTTGATAGGATTATTAGATTCAGATAACTTTCTTGGCATGACAATTTTACATCTTTGCCAACATAATATGCAGAATGATGTTTCCCTGCCTGTGGGGCAGACCAACCCAAGGCTTCATTTTACTCTCACCGAATGCAGGAAATTATAGTTTCAATGTCTTAAAGCAAAGCAGGAACTAGAAATTCACAGATGCAAGAGGGGTAAATGCAAACCTCCTTAGCCTGCCCCCTTGTCCAGGGAGGGGAGCCTGGACTGGATTCAGCTTGGCAACAGAAAAGGAGTGAGATGGGAGGAGTTGTAGCCCTATCCGTCTCCCCTCCCTGCTCCCCCTCTCCCTTCCCTCATCTCACATTCCTTTCTATCTCCACTGTCTTCTCAGTTTCTCGGGACACAGTGCTATGGACAGAGTAGTACTGGGGAAGAGGACATGGGAAGCGCATGCGCCCTGACCCCTCAGCAGCTCTCCCCCCCCCCCCCCCCACCCCTCCATGTCTCAGCCCCATTCCTTTGCAATCCAGAGCCAAGAAGGGGGGGGGAGGGGGGATAAAGTGCAGAGAATGGCAGTGCGTGTTTACTGTCAGGGCTAGCATTAGCGGGGGCAAGCAAGGCAACTGCAACAAAGGCCCCCTTGGTGAAGCTGAGTGGCATCACTGAGGCAGAGCTTCAGGATGCCTGCACGTGGGAAGGTCGGGCCGTTAATCATGCAATGTTTGCTGTGGCATTTCCTGAGGGGATGTCCTGCGTCCTGGGAATGCGTCAGTGGCCACCCTACTTCCGTCTGCTGATCAGTCATGCATGAATGGCTATTTTACATGAATCAAAAAGTCAGTCACCCTGGGTGCAGGTAAAGGCGGGGATGTTTTTCCACAAGCAGCACGCTTTTACGGAGTGCGGATTTTCTGCCAAGTCGGATCAGGGCGCTGACCTGGAACTTTTTGGATTGCTTCCTTTTCCCCAATGCAGCTGGGCTGGAAGGTGAAGGCCACCACTGGCCCCATCCTGGTGCCTTTTTTTTTTTTTAATTAAGAAAAAAATCACTGCTCTTGTGGAGGCATTCCTGAGGCTGGGGTTAGGTCGGGAGAGGCAACACCATGCACACTTCTGCATTTTCATAATTAGGCATTTTGGTTTGCCCACAGAAAGGTGCAAAGTTTTTCAGGTTCATTTTTCAAAGGGAAAGCACCCACAGGCTTTGCAGTTATCCCGCACAATTTTGAAAAATGAAAATTGGTTCTTACCTGCTAATTTTCGTTCCTGTAATACCACAGATCAGTCCAGAAAAGTGGGTTGTGTATCCCTACCAGCAGGTGGAGTCAGAGAACAATTAGAACTTTGGGCACTGTTGTATAACGAGAGTGCCACCTGCAGTCCCTCAGTATTGTCCTGTACCCAAGCCCACACTAACAGAACTAACTAGCGGCCGAGGTTGAAACCCAAACAAAAAAACGACAACCTGCGGCCTCAACAAATAGACTCAGAAACTGCTCCATCGAGTAACTCTGTCAACATGGAACTCCATAATTAAAAAAACAGCAAATCGTAAGGCAATGCAGTCTTTCGGTATCTGAAGAAAGGGGTGGGCCTATGGACTGATCTGAGGTATTACTGGAATGAAAATTAGCAGGTAAGAACCAATTTTCATTTCCTGAACATACACAGATCAGTCCAGAAAAGTGGGATATACCCAAGCCATCCTACACTGGGCGGGAACCCGAAAGACCCGCATGCAATACACTCTCACCAAAGGACCATCAACTTTAACGTCCAAGCTATAATGCTTAGTGAAAGTGTGTAAAGAAGACTACACTGCCGCCTTACAAATCTCCTGAGGTGACAGGAGTTGACACTCCGCCAAGAGGTCGCTTGTGCCCTGGTTGAGTGTGCTCTGAGACCCAACGGCACTTGACGCCCTCGAGAAATGTAGGCGAAGCCAATGGCTTCCTTAATCCAACAAGAGATAGTCGCCTTAGACGCCTTGTCACTCTGTTTGTGCCCCCCAAACAGGAGAAACAAGTGATCCGAACGTCGGAAATTATTAGTAACCTCCAGGTAGCGCAGCAAAATTTGCCGAACATCCAATAGATGAAGGTCCCTGCCCTGAGAGGAATCCAGAGCCCAGTGCGGAAAACCAGGAAGATCCACCGCCTGATTGACATGAAAGGCCAAAACCACTTTGGGAAGGAACAAGGGAACCATGCACAGGGAAATTCTATCGTCATAAATCCAAAGAAGGATCGCGGTACGACAATGCCTGCAATTCCGAAATCCGGCAGGCAGAGCAAATAGCCACCAAAAACACTGTTTTTAAAGTCAGATCCTTCAACGAAGCCCTGCGCAGAGACTCAAAGGGGGCTTCGCACAGCGCCCGGAGAACTAGATTCAAACTCCAATCGGGACATAAAGGCCGGACAGGCGGACGCAGATGTTTAACCCCTTTGAGAAAGTAAGCAATATCCGGATGGACAGCTAGAGACACACCATTCAACCGACCACGCAAGGCGCCCAACGCTGCCACCTGAACCCGAAGGGAATTAAACGCTAACCCCCTAGCGAGTCCTTGAGGCAAAAATTCAAGCACCCGGATGACGTCCACCGTCAACGGATTGCAGGAGCGTGGGAGACACCATGCCTCAAACAGTTTCCAAACGCGAACAAAAGCCATAGACGTGGCTGGACGGCGAGCCTGTAGGAGTATGGAAATAACCTGCTCGGAATAACCCTTCAAGCGTAAACGTCGCCTCTCAAAAGCCAGGCTGTGAGAGAGAAGTGATCCTCCCGATCCAAAAATATGGGCCCCTGACGGAGAAGATGCGAAAGTTGAGCGAGTTGCAATGGACCCTCTAGGGCCAAGCGAATCAGATCCGCAAACCACGGGCGACGCAGCCACTCTGGTGCCACCAGAACCACCCTGCTGGGATGGAGTTCAATGCGACAAAGAAGTCGACCGATGAGGGGCCATGGAGGAAAGGCGTACAGAAGAATTCCCGTGGGCCAGGAACACACCAGCGCATAGAGACCCACCGAGCCCTGCTCTCGCCGACGGCTGAAAAATCTGTCCATCTTCGCGTTCACCCTGGTTGCCATCAGATCCAACTGCGGCACACCCCACGGGTGCAAATGATGTTCCACGTGTCGCAAGACAGTTCTCATTCCCCGGGATCGAGCTGTTGTCTGCTGAGAAAATCGGCCTGCACGTTCTCCACTCCCGCAATGTGAGAAGCTGCAATTCCCTGGAGATGGCGCTCCGCCCAGGTGAACAGGAGGCGCGCCTCGAGAGCAACCGCGGGACTTCTTGTGCCACCTTGGCGGTTGATGTAAGCTACCATCGTCGCATTGTCGGAGAACACGCGAATCATGCTGTTCCGTATCCAGGGGAGAAACGCCTGTAAGGCCAGCCATACGGCTCTAGTCTCAAGCCGACTGATGGACCAGGACCCCTCATCGGAGACCAGAGCCCTTGGTTGGTTCTGTCTGCACACACTGCTCCCCAGATGGACAGACTGGCATCGGTGGAGATTATTATCCAATCTGGAGGATCCAAGTCCACTCCCCGTTCCAGATTGTCGCGCGAAGGCCACCACAACAGAATGAGTCTGGACTCGGGAAGTAGCTGCATTGGGAGATGGAACTGTTCCGACAATGGACTCCAGCGTGACAAGAGCGCACGTTGTAACAGTCGCAAGTGAGCGAACACCCAGGGCACCAAATCCAAGGTGAAAGCCATGGAGCCCAGGACTTGCAGATGATGCCACACTGTGGGCTGCTTGCTCCGCAGGAGAGCGTAAATCTGTTCTTGCAACTTCCGCAGACGATCCTCTGCCAGAAACACCTTGCCTTGTAATGTATCGACTCTCGCTCCCAAGTAAATCAGCTTCTGGGTGGGTTCCAAATGACTTTTCTGCACATTGATGACCCACTCGAGTGACTGTAAGGTGACCATCACCGTGTGGACGGACCATACGCAATCCTCCCGAGACTTGGCACAAATCAACCAGTCGTCCAGGTAAGGATGGACCAGAATACCCTCCTTGCGAAGGAAAGACGCTACCACCACCATAACCTTGGTGAAAGTCCGAGGAGCTGTGGCGAGGCCAAACGGAAGGGCTCGAAACTGGAAGAGCTGACCCAAGACCTTGAAGCGCAGGAACCGCTGATGATGCATCCAGATTGGAATATGAAGATACGCCTCCGTGAGATCCAGGGACGCTAGAAACTCGCCCTTTTGAACCACTGCCATCATAGTCCGTAGGGTTTCCATACGAAAACGAGGGACCCTGAGACAACGGTTGAGTTTCTGCAGATCGAGGATGGGACAAAAAGTGCCCTCCTTTTTTTGGACCAAGTAGTAAATTGAGTACCGTCCCCATCCCTGCTGCGCTTCCGGCACCGGGACAATGGCTCTGAGGTCGAGCAGCCAATGCAGGGTATCCTGTACCGCCTCGCGTTTGGCGCGAGAGAGCACACGGGACTCCACGAACACTTCCCGGACTGGACGCGCAAACTCCACGGCATAACCGTCCCTGATCATCTCCAAGACCCAGCGATCCGAGGTTATTCTTGCCCATTCCGCGTAAAAGCCAGATAATCTGCCTCCGACACTTCTACGACGGAATGGGTGTTCGTGGCTTCATTGGGCGGGTTTACTGCTACTCGCCCAGATGTGTCCAGAGTCCCTCCCAGAGCGGCGGCCACCGCGAAAGGACTATTGGCGACCCAGTGTCAACTTAGGACCCGCCGGAGCAGAATATCTGCCAGATCGAAAACAGTGAGAGTCCCGAAAACAAGCCCGAGGGGGAAAAACTTTCTTGGTCGCTCTTCTATCCTCTGGCAACCTATGGCCCTTGGACTCCCCAAGGAGCTTGACCAACTGATCCAACTCCTCCCCAAAGAGAAGCTTGCCCTTGAAGGGAAGGTTACAAAGTTGGGATTTTGAGGAGAGGTCCGCTGCCCAATTCCGTAACCAGAGAAGGCGACGAGCTGCCATCACGGACACCATGAACCAAGCCGAGGTCGTATAGCGCATCTGCTCCATACACAATTCCAGCTTCCAAACGGGCCAGCTGCAACTCTCCACCGTCGGCGTCCGCCGCATTAGTACTCGCCTCTTGGACCCAGCACAGGCACGCTCGTTGCATAAGACTAGCGCAGACTGCCGCTCGAAGGCTCAAAGCGGCCACTTCAAAAACCCGCTTCAACTGGACCTCCAGCTTTCGGTCCTGCATGTCCTTTAAGGCGGCAGATCCTGCCACGGGTATCATGGTCTTCTTTGTTACCGCCGAGACAGCTGCATCCACTTTCGGAATCTTCAGCAGGTCCAGCACCTCTGACGACAGCAGGTAGAGCTTTCCCATCACCCTACCCACCTTTAAGTCCGCATCCGGAGTATCCCACTCGCGGGTCACCAGCTTTCGGACTTTCTTAGGCGGTGGAAAAGCTGTTGATGGTCCCCGAATATCATCCAGAACCGGATTAACCCCTTCATTATCGGAATCCTCTTGAGTAACCTTAAGACCTCATCACCCTCCACCGGAGGGAGGTCATCCCCATCAGGATCATCCATATCCGTGTCCACCGGATAAGGATTCTGGTCCGGATCCGCACCCGGTAGCTGCGCAGATCTGACCCCCAGACTTGGACCGGTGCCGCCCCTGCCCCAAAACCTGGACCCATGGGGATCCCCGCGACCATCCTCTCCAGGACAAGAGCAGACCACCGGGCGCTGCTAGGTGGCTGCAGGACGTCCCTGCTTCAGAGGGGGCTCAGCGGGATCCCCAGCGCGCCCGGGTCTCTTTAAGGAAGTCTGTCTCCGTGCCAAAATGTCCTGATGCATCAACAAGATAAACCCTGGGGAAAAATCTCCCGCGTCTACCTCCCCATCTGGGGGGTCCTGTGGGGCCGATTCCCAGTCCCCAACATCAGATCTACTGCCATGGGGACCAAAGCGGGAGGGGGGAAATCCCCGACGGGCCTTCCAAACCGGAGCAGTTTGGGCACAACGACACAGAGTTCAAATTCTGCCCGCGTGCCCCACAGGAGCGGCAGACCGCCGATTTTCACGGCGCCATGCCGGGCCGCGTAGCCACGCGGTCAGAGCAGCTGAGGGAAGAAAAAAAATAGGCCCGAGACCTGCAGCTATGCAAGTGCCGCAGGCAGCGTGGGAAAAAAAAAAGAAAAGAAGGCCTCTGCGAGGAACCGCGCAGTTCAGCCACCCGGGTGCTGAAAACGTGGCCTGGACCCGGCACACACACTGCCTACCTTCACTATCAACCCGGAGCCCCGGGAGAGGAAGGAAACGAAACTGCCACAGCTCAAAGCTGTCCCCACAGCCTGCTGCACAGCAGGTTCCCCCGGTGCCGACTCCTTACCTCAGACTGAAGAGACTTTTTTTTTTTTTAAACTAACTTTAAACAACTAAACTATTGAAGCCTGCACTAACAGGGGTCGAGGGAGCAGCTTTGGGGGTAGGAAGACCAGGAGCCCCCAGCCTGTACACCCCAGGACGGAGCGGGCGAAACACAGTCAGGGATGTCTAAGCCCCCGGACGCCCGGCTTCTACTGAGGGATGGTCCACGAAGGCGCCTAACACCTCAGGAAGCGACCGTAAACCCCAAAATTAAATTCAAACCAACTAAATAAAAAATATAACTAAAGACTGCAAGTGTGCATCTGTACCAGCCGCTGGAGTCAGAGAAATACTGAGTGACTGCAGGTGGCGCTCACGTTATGTAGCAGTGCCCAAAGTTCTAATTGTTCTCTGACTCCAGCTGCTGGTAGGGATACACAACCCACTTTTCTGGACTGATCTGGGTATGTTCAGGAACTGCCAGCTAAAAGTTAAACATTAAAACAAATCTGCTCTGCATTGTAATAAGTCCTAACTTGAAGATAAAAGGATTTGTTCTACCTTTCTTGATCCAGGTTCCCTTTCCTGGTCTTTCTTACATTTTGTCTTCTCGTTCATATCATTTTCCCCATCACTCTTCTCATCAAATCTACTGCAGCTCTTCCTACATCTTTCAGCTCCCTCTCTCCTACCCTTCTCCATTACCTTCCATAAATTCCCAACTCTCCACCTCCCTCCATTATCACTCACCATCTCCTGTTTCTTATCCCTTCAGCTCTCCATTTCCCACCCCTTGCCTCCTCCCTAGGCCCTGGCCAAGGCCACAGAGCAGAGCGCCTTCCGGGACATGGTACGCCTGCATGCCATCTGGCCATGACTAGGACTCCTCTCCTATCTCCCCCGGCATCCCCAGCCCTGATTGACCCGGATGCCTGGCCTGAGACGCAAACCCGCCCTTCACTCCACATTTCCCCCGTCTCTCTAATCTTATCCTTCCCTACTTCACTTTCCTCTTCTATCCCCCTGTCGTTCTCTCCTTCCCCATCCTTTCAGCTGACCTCAGTAATGGGAGCCCTTCCTCTGCTTATGTTCTTTTCTGTGTGTGCTGGCACCAAGATATTGCAGAGCAGCACCTCCTGGCTGCAGTGACATCATGGGGTTTTGCGGATCAAGAATGGGAAGAGGGATGGGGAGGCTGGTGTGCCCCCTCTAACATCACAGGCAGAGAGGAGTCCCCCCACTGATGACAGAGCCACCGGTAGGCCCCTTCAGGCCACATAGAGTGAATGTGCATGGGCTGAAATCTGCCACCACTGTAAGGACAGCCGTGGTAGTGCATGGCACCCTGGGTGGTCCTCCATCTCACCCAGTTCTTCTGAATGGCCCTGCCTTGCTGGGCTGCAATCAGTTCAGTTAATGTCAGCACAGAGAGAGCAGGGTGCAAACAGGTTCTGCCGAGGAAGGAAGCAGGGGGAGGAGTGGGAAAAGGAAGGGAAATCTGCCTTACCAGGCCCCAAGGGATCCAGGATACCCTCTAACAATGCCACACGGAACCCCAATATACATGTACCATAACCCCACTCCCCTCCCCCACCTGCTTTACCATGCCCCTGCCTTGCCGAGCCCCAAGGGACCCAGGATACCCTCTAACGATGCCACACGGAACCCCAATATACACGTACCATAACCCCACTCCCCTCCCCCACCTGCTTTACCATGCCCCTGCCTTGCCGAGCCCCAAGGGACCCAGGATACCTTCTAACGATGCCACACGGAACCCCAATATACATGTACCATAACCCCACTCCCCTCCCCCACCTGCTTTACCATGCCCCTGGACCCAGGATACCCTGCTTTACCATGCCAAGGGACCCAGGATACCCTCTGACGATGCCACACGGAACATCAATATACAGGTACCATAACCCCACTCCCCTCCCCCACCTGCTTTACCATGCCCCTGCCTTGCCCCAAGGGACCCAGGATACCCTCTGACGATGCCACACGGAACATCAATATACACGTACCATAAACCCCCCCCCCCATAACCCCCCTCCCCCACCTGCTTTACTGTGCCCCTGCCCTCTTCCTGAAAGCTTTACCTTGCTGTCCTTGCTGTGCCTGAGGCAGCAGGAACTGAGCAGGTGACTGGAGGTGGTGTCCTGGGACCAGAACTAGCTGCTGAAGCTGAAGCAGCTGCTGGATGTCCTAGCAATGGGAAAAAAAAAATTAAATGAGAAAAAGTAGAAACATGAGAAGAACTTTCCAAAATCTGCAGTGGGGTTAGTCAGAGAACTTTTTGAATGGGTGTCTAGAAGTTCAAATTTAAAGTGAACCATCTCCCACCATCACTTCTATTCAGCCAGCTCAAAGCTCAGCGTCAGAGTCTGCGTTTCCTCGGGGGTTCAGAGGTTGGCTATCTTACACCAGTGGATTTTTTTTTTTTTTAATACTAAAGGCTGAGGTAACAGTGAACAGGCTTGGTTCTCACTAATAGGCCGATGTAATAAGGTGCACTTGGTTGTGCGCATAACTTTACTCCCAGATTAACAAGGAGTTTAGTGCACAAAAAATGTGCACACAAACGTAAGTAAAACTGTGTGCACAAATTAGCGCTCCTCTGTTAACTGAGGAAATAACCACAGCCCCCAGTGCAGAAAGGTGTGCTCTAGTTTTCTTAACTCTTGGTCAGAGGTAGAGTAGTTTCTGGGGCTGAACTGGCAGTTCATGATGCAGGGGTCCTGCACTTTCTGTGCATAGACATTTCATGTGTGCTAAGCATATCTGCGTGTGCACATTTTCAGGTTTACATGTCTTTTTTTTTTTTTTTAAACTCCTGATACATTAGTACACCATTAGCAGTCAGGATTCCTGGTTTCCACCCAAGCAGTCCGGGTTCAACTCCTGATATGGGAAGGAATTGTTAGGGCAGACAGACTAGATAGGCTGCATGGTCTTTTTCTGCCATCACGTTTCTATGTTTTAAAACAATTTCTTGCAAAAAGAACACATGCCTGCAATTCCTACAGATAACCACCAGATGTCAACCTAGTACCAGAAACAAATCAGTTTTCTCTAGCAAAACTTTTCTTTGTCATTCAGCTAACAGCTAAAATAAATAAATTTAGACCTCCCTTTTTCTCACATTTTTATTTAATTTATGAGTTAGAATAAGTGTGTAAAATTCCCAAAAGTTTCCTCCCCAGCTTAGTCATACCTAGGTTTATAAATCTAACAAAATCAAGAGCACTGCTGTGCTATAATCATCAGAGTCTTATGCAAACATCATACTGCTGCATATAAAATATGAATACAGCACCAAAGAGTAGATCTTCTTCAAAATCTCCTGCAGACTGATACTGCTAATGTATGGTTTTGAAAAGAGAAGGCCGAAAATGTAAGAAGGAAAAAAAAAAATCGGCATTCAAGAGGTAGAAGGGATCTCAGAAGGTCATGGGAAAATATCAGAAAAGGGTCTGGGGAGCAGAGAAAGTAGGAACAGACAGAGGAAAACAGGTAAAGAAGTAAAGCAAAGTTGCTTACCTTTAACAGGGGTTCTCCATAGACAGCAGGATAAATCAGCCATAATGCGTAAAGTGACGTCATCCAATGACACCGACAGGGACCCAGCTCTCAGAGCTCCGAAATCTTTTTCAGCATGGGCGTGAGGTCAGTTTCATGAGCCCTTCAGTCTCTTCCAGAACTGAAGCCTAAGATGACTAGTCAACTCTCCAGTGGGCGGCTAGATGATACATATATGCCAGGTTTATCCTGCTGTCAATGGAGAACCCAAGTTGCAGGTAAGCAACTTTGCTGTCTTCATCAACAAGCAGGATTAAATCATCCATAACCAGTAGGGAGTCCCAAGATGAGGGTTGCCTTCTACAGTAAGTAACTGACAAACAACCCTGATCCCACCAAGTGGACTACTGGTGAACAGGCTGTGCAGAACAGCTTGGTCCAAAGCTACTGTTTCTGCAGGACATACTGTCTCGACAGCAATAGGACATGAAGGTGTGCATAAATGACCAAGTAGCAACTTTGCAGATGTCATCTTCAATGGAAGTAGCCATGGCTCTTACCCGATGAGCTCTGACAGACACTGTAATCTGTAAGCCAGCCAGCACACAGCACTATGCTATACAGTCCTCTAGCCAATTAGAAAGAGTTTGTCTGGAAACTGCCATACCCAACCTGTGGGATCAAAGGACTGGAACAGCTGAGAAACTTGATGGTGAGGTTGAGTCGTCTGCAGGTAACATTTGGCTTGGAAAGAATGTAGGCAGCAGAGTCATTTGGTTAGTGAAGCATGCAGATACCACTTTCGGTAGAAACAGGGCGAGTGCACAGATAAACTCTGCTGTGAAAAAAAAAAAAAACCAAAACTTATGGTATAGCGAATAAGAGACCAGAGCCTATAACTTGCTCGCTCTTTGTGCCAAAGTGACAGCTTCAAGGAATATTATCTTCCAGGTGAGAAACTTCAGGTCCACCAACTCAAGAGATTCAAAGGGAGGTTTCTTGAGTTGACACAGGACTACACTGAGATCCCATAGTACTGGTAATTTAATGACTGGAGACTTGGTATGTTACAGTCTCTTCATGACCTTTGACAAAGGCTGGAGTGAGAAAGGAGCTCCATCCATCCAGTGATAAGCTGCAAAGGCACTGAGATGTACTTTGAACAAAGAAATGCTGAGGCTTGATTTTGAGAGGAAGGTGGTCTCTCAGACCCATACAAAGGGGTCCAGGTCTCACACCATATACAGAACCTCTTCCACTTGAAACTGTAGGACTTCTTGGTGGAAAATTTCCTAGTTGAGATAGTAATGTCTTCCACAGCTCTGGGAAGAGGCAAGGAGGATATTACTGTGCACGCAACATCCATGTATGAGGGCCAAGGATGGAAAATTCAGGTGGAAGTCTTCCACCCTCCTAAGTGATGAGAGTGGAAGCCACCCCCAACTGGATCAGAGGAAGAATCGACATATGGAGGAAGTAAGGATACCACATTTGACCTAACCAGCCTGGGGCTTTGAGAATAACTCCAGCCCTGTCCTGTAGAATCTTCTGGACGGTCCTGGTGATGAGTGGAACTGGAGGAAATACATAAAGCAGAACATTCCAGTTTAGCACAAAAATGTCAGAAGCTGTTCAGTCTCATGGAACAGAACTGATCTAAATGTCCTCAGATGCAAATTGGTCAAACACTACTGTTCCCCAACAGAGGAACAGGCCATCTGGGATCTTGATCTAGAGTCTACTAGTGAGGCTGTAGGACTCTGCTGAGCCAGTCCACTAGTGTATTTTGAATGCCCAGGAGATAAGTCACCTAGACGTAACAGCTGTGATGACAGGCCTATGACCAGATTTACAGGGCCTCTTTGCAGAGAACATGAGAGACTGTGCCTTCTTGCTTTATCATATAGCCATCTGATTGCCCGCCTAGATCAAGAGTCTCTTGTCCGAAAACAGGTGAGGAAGCTCTCAGTTCAAATTGAATGGCCCTCAGTTCCAAAAGGTTGATCTGCAGATAATATTTTGCTTCAGACCACATTTCTTGAGTCCATGAAGCACCTATTTGTGTGTACCTCAACCTCTGATGGAAGCATCAGTAGACAGCATATGCAATTGAAATCCTAAGGCAAGAACTTCTAAGTTTACTCATCACTCCAGGGACTCCAACATCTTAGGAGTTACTGATATCTGATGAGCTAATGGTTGGAGAAGTTAATCCCATTAATCCTGGAGGGCCCACTGAAGGCCCTGCATATGAAGACAAGTTAGAGGAACCATGTGGACTGCCACCACCATGTGGCCCAGCATGACAGGAACTGACCTTGCCGAAGTTCTGGGGGAAGAAGATTCCAATGATACGGTCCAGCCGTGGACAAGGTTCGTTTCTGGATGGAGGTGTGACTAGTGGATTTGTTAGGGGGGGCCTGGAGAGTTCCTTTGTATGCCGATCTGATCGGTCTTGTGGAAACGTGAAGTTCGCGTGGTATTTTGAGTTGGAGTGTGGATCGGTGATAGATGTTTTTGTGGATGATGGATAAGGTTTTAAACATTATTCTGTGGTTGATAGGTAGCCAGTGTAAGTTTTTTAGGATTGGTGTGATGTGGTCCTTACGACGAGAGTTTGTAAGGATCCTTGCTGCAGCATTTTGAAGCATCTGTAGTGGTTTCGTTGAGGAGGAAGGCCGAGGAGGAGCGCGTTACAATAGTCTATCTTTGAAAACAGTATGGCTTGTAGTACTGACCGGTAGTCCTGAAAGTGAAGGAGAGGTCTTAGTTGTTTCAGGACATGAAGCTTATGGAAGCATTCCTTGGTGGTGGTGTTGAACATTTTAAGGTTCATTCTGGTGTCAAGCGTGGCTCCTAGATCTCTCACTTGGTTTACAAATGGTGATATTTCTCATGTCATGAGAAATATTTTCTCATGACATGAGAAAATATTTCTTCATGGTAAGGGTGTTCAGTTGCATGAAACGGCCTCCCAGAGGAAGTGGTAGAGGCAAAAATAGTGAGAGACTTGAAGAAAGCCCAAGACAAGTACCTTAGAGACGAGGATGCGATGGGCAAACCTGCGATCAGGAATGGACCCACAATATCAGTCTTCTGGTGCTAATCTGCCTTAGTTTTCTATAAGGTCAAGGGAATTTTCTATAGGATCAAGGAAAGTTTATCCTGTTAACTCAAGTTATCCTCATAAATGTTGAAGTCTCAATATCGGCGCCACTTATCCAGATACATTTTATCCAGTAGATGGGCGGCATTCTGTGTGTGTTCTGGGGTGGAGTTGAGATAGCCAAGTAATTTATCTGGCTAACTCCAACATGGATTTAGCTGAACAAATTATTGTGCCACATCCTCTCTGGAAGTAAGGAGATAAAGACATTTCTCAACATCTTAGACAGCTGGGGCTGCCAATTACAGAGGGGTCCTCTGTGCTTGGAGGCCGAAAGGGTACTGAAGGGTGCCAGGTGGGGCAGGGGGGAGAGGGGGGATAAGGAGGGGGCAAACCACAGAGGAGTGAGGCAGCAATCAGTGCCAGAGACCTTTCACTTTGGAAATATCTTTAGGGCATCAGACCAGCAGACTCACTTCGTCTTTTTTTAATTGGTTCCCACTTAACCGGCTATATTCTTTGAATTTATCTGGTTAAAGATATCCAAGAACACGTTCCCGACTAATTTTAAAACCTAACTGGCAACATTCAAAAATATCCGGTTAGGTTTCAAAGTTATTTGACTACATATAGACAGATAACTTCATATGAGAACATTCAGTGGGACGTTTATTGCGCTGAATATCCTTGATAACGCATCCAGCTAACTTTATTGAAGCCTGCCTTATCCATTACCCACAGTAAGGAAGAATAAAAACACTTAAACTAGACAATGAGAAAACCTGTAGTAAAAAATCCCCCAAGTCCCAAACGCAGAGACTATAAAGGAACAATGTAATCATGCTTACACCCCAAGTGCTAGCATAAGGAAAAATGCTTTCACCTGCTTTCTGAACATCTGCATGGAGGGCAAGACACGTAAACTTTCAGGCAGCACAGGGGCAGCCACCAAAAATGCCCTCTCATGGGCTTCTGCCAAATGAGCAGATGGAGGTGAGGGGATTGCAAGCAAACTACGGTTATTTATTTATTTATTTATTTTTAGATTTTTATATACCGGTGTTCCTATATGAAATAAAGATCACATCGGTTTACATTGAAACAGAACATGAAAATTGCCAAAAGGCATTACATAGAACAAGGTTATGAAACTTGGAACAGGTTATCCGATCATAATGCGCATAGTGGTGTACAGATTACAAATATCAGAGGTCCACGGTGAGGTGCTTCTGTATTAAGGACAGGAAAATTGGTTCATACCTGCTAATTTTCGTTCCTGTAATACCACGGATCAGTCCAGACACTAGGCCGAGCCTCCTGTCCAGCAGATGGAGCCAGAGAAAAAATGAAAGGGCATACCATATAAGGACAGCGCTCACCCTACACCCCTTCGAGCCGGAAGAATGTTCAATAGTATAAGCGTTATCAAAGCAGAAAAAACAAACGCAAATCGAACCAGAATAAGATCAAGCAAGTAACAAAACCAACAAGGCTAATATAATGAGAACATTGAACAGTGCAAGACAAAATCAGCTCTTGTCTGTGTGTTAGATACATCCGGTGCCAAATCATCATGTTACCTCAAAGTTCTGCAAGGAAGAAGGCATTCACTAGAGCTGAAAAGGAAAAAACTACGAGCGGACTGACAAAAGAAATACGGGAGGGAGTCTGGACTGATCCGTGGTACTACAGGAACGAAAATTAGCAGGTAAGAACCAATTTTCCTTTCCCTGTACGTACCTGGATCAGTCCAGACAGTGGGATGTACCAAAGCTTCCCTATGTTACGTAGAGCGGCCTCGAAAGGCCTTGCATTCTGTTACGTATCGCATGTTTTAGTGTGTCCTTGGGCCTCAGTCCAACCCCAGGCGGATCCAGGACCGAACCGAGGGATGACGGCATGTTCCAGCATGGTGGGACTACGGTCTTACCCTCTGCCAGGCCTGCAAGCTCCCAGCGCCAATAACATGATGATGTTGGTAGGGGAACGTTTCTCCGACTGTTCCGAGCCTCCTCGGACCCGCCGCCTGGATCGGCATGGAGCAGCAGGCCGGCCAGAGGATGAGGGCAGACGGAGGCCTTGACATGAAGACATGACACCAAGGTTGATGCAACGGCATCACAGACGAGGGTTGTTGAAGACATGACACCAAGGCTGTTGAAGACATGACACCAAGGCTGATGCGAAGACATCACGGACCAGGGTCGATGCGACGGCATCACAGACCAGGGTCAATGCGACGGCATCAGAGACAAGGAACTTTGACGAAGTCTAGACGAGATGAGAAGCTGGGCAAGAGGACATTGGCACTGTCTCTCAGGGCGCCCTACTCAGCCCACCTTCACGGGCGGACCCAATGGGCTGGTCGCGGACCACCCTGTCCCACTGCGTGCCCCACACAGCCCGAGGAGGCTGGTCACGGACCACGCGGAGAGCGGGACAAGCGCAGGGAACAATCCAGCCGAGGCAGAACTTTGACAACGGAGCCATATGTTATCCGGAGCTCCGCAAAGGCTGGCAGGACAAGACAGCTCAGGAGCACAGGAACGAATTCCACCTGCAGGCCACTCCACACTCGGGAAAGATGTCATCCGAGGGACCAAGGCCTCACAGGACCAGAAGGCTCAGGAGCGCTGAAGACACAGGAGCAGGACACCAAGGAACCAGGAACATAAGGAAGCGGGACCTCCAAAGACGAGACACCAAGACACCTGGACGGGGACCTCAGGCAATCAAGACATGACATGACATGAAGACGAAACGATGAGGAGCTCCACGAAGAAGACCTGACGGAGCTCTGGCAGGCAGGAGCATCCAGAGTGAAGAAACTCCGATGCAAGGCGAAGAGGAACTGCAGGAACAGCCCTTTTATAGGGCTAGCACAGGAAGTCAGTCTCTAGGTGGGGCCCAGGGCATATCCGGCCGTGGGCCCTTTAAATTCTGAAGAGAGGTGCGGCCGCGCGCCTAGGAGGAAGGAAGCTGACTGTGCAGGACCGTGGACAGCGGTCCTGCACCGACGTCCAGATGCAGACGCAGGGCTGGGCCAGGAGGCAGGCCCCAAAGACAGCAGCGGCTCCAGCCGCTGCAGGAAGCCCCGAGAGTGGCTCAAGCCGCCAAGGAGTGCAGGTGCCGCGAAGATGACGTGGACGTCGGGGCGGCTCCGGCTGCAAAGAGGAGCATGAAGCGTGGCTTCTGGGCCGTGAGAGGAAATAGAGTCCGCGGCTCCGGCCGCAGTGAAGAGCAGGCACGAGGGGCGGCCACTGGGCCGCAGGAACAGGAAAGTCCGTGGCTCCGGCCGCATGGAGGGCCCGACAACGACGGCAACAAGCGGCGCCGGCCTCAGCAGAAAACGGCAGCAGAAGCGAGGTGAGCAGGGCCTGCTCGCGGGGATTAGCTCCGCGGGCAGGGTTCATAACACCCTAAGTAGGGTGGGACTGAGACAGTCCCGCTCGGAGCACATGTCTGCCAAAAGAACCAAAAACTGGCACCTGAACGTCAAGACGATAATGCCGAGCAAAAGTATGCATAGATTTCCAGGTAGCCACTCTGCAAATTTCCTGAGGAGAAAACCAACTGGCTCTCTGCCAAGAAGTAGCCTGCGAATGCAGAGAATAGGCTTTTAGTCCCTCCGGAACTGGCCGGCCCCGACAAGATATGCCGATGCGATCGCCTCCTTTAGCCAGCAAGCAATGGTGGCTTTAGAGGCATTCTGACCTTTATGAGGACCACTCCATAAAACAAAGAGATGATCGGAGACTCTGAAATCATTAGTAACCTGCAAGTACTGAAGGAGAACACGCTTAACATCCAAGCGTCGGAGATTAGCACCCGACGTGCCAGCAATATCCTCCAGAGAAAAGGCAGGGAGCTCCACTGATTGATTGACATGAAAGGAGGAAACTACCTTTGGCAGAAAAGAAGGGACCGTCTTTAGAGAAACCCCCGAATCAGAGAATCGCAGGAAGGGCTCCCGGCAGGATAAAGCCTGCAGCTCGGAAACCCTCCTGGCTGAGCAAATAGCCATGAAGGAACACCGACTTAAGCGTGAGATCCTTGAGTGTGGCCCGACGGAGGGGTTCAAAAGGTGCCGCACAGAGAACCTATAAGACCAGGTTAAGATTCCAAGACGGGCAAGTAGCCCTGACCGGCAGATTCAAATGCTTAGCCCCCTTAAGAAATCAAACGACATCCCGATGGGCGGCCACCGAGTAACCATCAAGCCTGCCCAAGAGGGAGCCGAGAGCCGAAACCTGAACCCTCAAGGAGTTGAAAGACAACCCTTTAGAGAGCCCGTTCTGAAGGAAGAAAGAACCAGAGAGACCGGGGCTCTGAGCGTCAATACCCCAGCCTCCATGTACATATTATCAAAAAACCCTCCAAACCCGGAACATAAGAAAGAGATGTCGAGGTTTTATGGGCCTGCAACAGCGTGGAAATCACTTCCTCCTTGTAGCCCTCTTCCTCAGCCGCTGCCGCTCAAAAGCCAGGCCGCAAGACAAAAGCGATCTGCCTGAACTAAAAATACTGGACCTTGTTGCAGGAGGTTGTGGAGGTGAGCGAGACGAGGAGGGCCGTCTGACGTGAGATTCATGAGGTCTGCAAATCACCGTCTCCGAGGCCACTCCAGCGCTATGAGAATAAACTGGCCCGTGGTGAAGTTCTATCCTTCTGAGAACTTTTCCCACCAGAAGTCAAGGAGGGAATACCTAAAAGAGGACATCGCTGGGCCAGGGCAGGACCAGAGCATCCACACCCTCCGAGCAGTGTTCTCTCCTGCGGTTGAAGAACTGAGGAGCATTCGCATTCTTCAGGGTGGCCATCAAGTCCAAGTGGGGGACCCCCCACCTGCGGATGACTAGATCCATCGCCTCGTCTGACAACTCCCACTCTCCGGGGTCGAAATGCTGATGACTGAGGAAGACTGCTTGAACATTCTCTTTTCCTGCAATGTGGGAAGCCGCCAGGCAGTCCAAATGGCGCTCCGCCCAAGCGAACAATAGGCTGGTCTCCAGGGCTACCAGGCAACTCCTGGTGCCCCCCTGGTGATTGATGTAAGCTATCGTGGTGGCATTATCGGAGAGGACTCTCACCTCTTTGCGACAGATCAAGGGAAGGAAGAACTTGAGTGCCAGTCGAACTGCCCGGGCCTCCAGACGATTGATGTGCCATTTGGATTGGATCAGAGACCAAGAGCCCTGCGTCAGTTGAGACTGACAAACCACTCCCCAGCTGGAGAGGCTGGCATCCGTCTTCACAACAATCCACTGGGGAGTCTACAGGGCATGCCCCTCGACAGGTGGACGAGAGAGAGCCACCACTGCATGCTGATGATGGTAGACTCGGGAAGTGGTAGGGGCGCCCGAAACTCCTCCGAGACCGGCTTCCAACTAGCCAGTAAAGCTTTCTGCAAAGGACACATATGTGCAAACGCCCAGGGCACCAGATCTATAGTGGATGCCATAGAGCCCAGAACTTGAAGGTAATCCCAGGCCGTGGGTATCGACAGAGATAAGATATGCTGTACTTGTTGCATGAGCTTGAGTGCATGGACCTCGTGCAGGGAGACCTTGGACATGCAAGTGTCGAAGCAAGCTCCCAGAAATTCCAGAACTTGAGAGGGCAAGAGGTTGCTCTTGGAGTAGTTGACTATCCACCCGAGGGAGGTGAGCACCGACACCACCCAACTGACCGCCATCACACAGAGCTGCTCCGACTTCACCCGGATGAGTCAATCGTCCAGGTAGGGATGAACCAAGACCCCCCCCTCTCTTCGGAGAAAGGCCACCACCACCACCACCATCACCTTGGTGAACGTGTGAGGGGCAGAGGCGAACCCGAATGGGAGAGCTTGGAACTGAAAATGCCGGCCCAGTATGTCGAAGCGAAGATACTTCTGGTGTTCCTTGCAAATTGGGATGTGAAAGTAAGCTTCTGTGAGGTCGAGCGAAGCCAGGAACTCACCGGAGCGAACCAGCGCAATGACCGCCCTCAGGGTTTCCATCCGAAAATGGGGAACCTTGAGCGCCCCATTTGACTTCTCTTGAGGTCCAGAATCGGTCGGAAGGAACCGTTCTTTTTGGGACGATGAAGTAGATGGAATAGTGGCCGGATCCCTGTTCCTCTGGAGGAACAGGGACTATGGCCCCTGAGTTCCAGGAGCCTGTCGAGAGTCTGGCACACCGCTGGCCATTTTCGACTGCCACATGGAGAGATCAGGTGGCTGTCGGGAAGATCCCGAGCAAATTCTAAAGCATAACCTTTGTCGATCATATCGAGGACCCACTGATCCGTGGTGATATTGGCCCATTCCCCAAGAAAAAGGGACAGACATCCACCTAAGGCAGGAGCGAAGGAATTGGCCTGCCTCATCTCATTGCGAGGACTTGGCGGCAGATCCATGGAGATTGCCATCCCGGAACGGTCGACGTCCTCGAAAGGAATGAGACCATGCCTGCGATCTGGAAGAGGCAGGACGCTGAGAGGACCCCCTAGTTCTGTTGTACCTGTGCTGACCCGGAATCGAGAGCGCGAAGGAAAAAAGGATTTTGACTGTTTAGGACAGTCCTCAGGCAGCTTATGAACATTATCACCTAAGGATTTAATAAGCTGTTCTAGGTCCTCCCCAAAAAGCAACTTACCCTTGAAGGGGAGAATGCCTAACTGAGACTTGGAAGAGGAGTCTACTGCCCAGTTTCGTAGCCAGAGGAGCCATCTGGCGAAGACCGCTGAGACCTGCACCTTGAGGAGATCATAAAGGGCTTCAGCCCCATATGCAATCGCACCTTCGAGCCGCTCCACTTGTTCAGCCTCTGCAGACGGGAGGTCATGGGTGCTGAGTAGTTGTTGAACCCACCTGAGTTTTGCCCGCTGCATGAGACTGCTACAAACAGTCGCCCGGACACCTAAAGCCAGAACCTCAAAGATCCTTTTGAGATGTACTTCCAACTTGCGATCTTGAAGATCCTTTAAGGCTGTGGCCCCTACAACCGGGATTGGTGGTGCGTTTGGTGACAGCAGACACCAAACCATCAAAATGGGGACTTTGAGCATCTCAAGAGCTGTAACCGGGAGGGGATATAACTTATCCATTGCCCTGCCCATGCGGAGACCAGACTCGGGAGCCTCCCATTCCCTAAGCAGAAGCTGCATAAGCATAGGATGGAAGGGAAAAGTACGGGACGGAGCCCTCAGACCCGCTAGGACTGGGTCAATGGTACGGGAGGAGGAGGCAGAGGCGGGCTCTTCTGCGGGCACATCGATTCCAAGTTCATCCAAAAGAAAAGGAATAAGCGGGTCCAGCTCCTCCCACTTAAACCTCAAAACCCGTGGGTCATCTCCCTCCATGGGGGGGATTATCGAGAGAAAGATCCGGGTCGGTATCTGGATCAGGCAGTGGAGTGGGAGGAGAAGGTCAGGTGGGTCCAACCCACCAGGTACAGTCCTGACCCTAGTAGTACCCTGCGAGTCTGGGACGCCAGACCCCTGGCAAACAACCAAACGAGGGATTTTTGCCAGTGGAGGGCCCGGAGTGGGATCCTCCTACACCTCCAAGCTTGCTAAAAATGACTTGTGTAAAAGGAGCACAAATTCTGGTGAAAAAGGAGTATGTGCTCTGTCGGATCCCTGGGGGGAGAGGGCCCCCTCGGGGAGGGTCAGAATCAGCATCAGGAGATCCCATAGGGCTTAAGTCATGCGGTAAACAACAAAAATCCAGCTCCCCTCCCCCCTGAGGATCCGAGTCTGCTGCGAGGTCCGGGCACAAAATGGCCACCGCTCCCGTTGTTTTTTTGTGTGGGGGACGACCTGGACGCACGCTTGCCGACCTGACCTTGGGTCGTCGACTTCAAAGTAGCCATGGAGGGTCCCTCCCCTCTGGGCAAGCAGAGCCTGTCGTGGGAAAGCCGCGAGACAGGCTCCTCGCAGGCAAGACAAAACGCTGACCTCGGCATCGGGAAGTCAGCTGTGTGTGAAACAGCTGAGCCTGATTGCTGCAAAGCGGAGAAGCCAACTGAACGGCCTCGAGTCGCCGCTTTCCCTGCCAGATGGCCCGGAGCCGTGAAGAACTGCCTTATTCCAACTTTTACACTGAAAGTAAAAAATTCTGCTGTGTCTCTCCTTTTCTTTTTTCTTTTTTTTTTGAGAAACAGCTAAACAGGCTGAAGGGTTTGTGCCACAGTAGAGGAATTAAAACATCTGGGTCACCAGTGCAAAAGAGGGGGAGTGACTGGACCACCAGTATCACCCCTAGGCAGGGAATTAGGCTACCAGGAAAGAGACCTAGGCTGAATTACTCAAGGGGGAAAAAACCCTCTAGGTCTCTACAAGAGCCTGGAGACAGAACTGTCTCCAGAGAAAAGAAAATTCACTGTTCCTGTATATTTTAGAAATACTTGCTTGACCCAGCGAAGAGAAAACTGAAGACTTCGCAAGAAGAAATAAAGAAATATCACTAAGAAGAGGGAACCGCAGGTTCATCCGTCTGCATCTGCTAGAACCAGAGAAATACTGAGGGGTGCAGGGTGAGCGCTGTCCTTATATGGTATGCCCTTTCAGTTTTTCTCTGGCTCCATCTGCTGGACAGGAGGCTCAACCCACTGTCTGGACTGATCCGGGTATGTACAGGGAAACCAGCTTATACTGTGCTTGCCATTGCAAGGGAAGCCAGTGTGGTGCCTGAAGAACCAATGAGATATGTTCCCTCATACCCGTATTGGTTAATACTCACGGCTGCTGAATTTTGGCCAGCTGAAGGGCTCCGAGCGTGGTTCCAGGAGCCCAATAAGGACTGAGTTACAATATTTCGTCGAACACAGCGAAATTCCCTGGGATTTAATAATGGCTTCAGTCCCCTTTTTCAAGGCTTGCTCTTGGGCATGTAATGATAGATCTGACCCAAGTCAGACCCTCAGGTTTGGGTATAGAACAGCCACTGAATTGGAATTCCCACAGAGAATAAAGCAAAAGTTTCTGACCATGTTGCAGCTTTATGTCACTGGCATAAATGTGGTAGCCAACGCCAAGGCCAACAAGGAGTCTGCAGATTGGGGCAATACAGATGTTAAAGAAAACGGCCAAAGGAAAGTCCTATTGATATACTGTGCCAAGAGGACACAGAGCCATTCCTCACTTGTTAGGTTCGCCCAGTAAAGTAGGATGTAAACCATTCTAGTACCATCCCCACGATTCAGATATCTGCTAATCTCGAGAGTAAAACACAATGGTTGATGGTAGCAAATGTGGCTGAGATGTTAAGCAACACCAGCACATGCCCAGTCCCGTTATCCCAGTCTCCTTCTCTCCTCCTTACAGGCCGATACAGTAAAATTCACAGGCGAGCGCCCGCTATCCTGTGTGCGTGATTCAGTATTTAAATGAGGGCCTGCGGTAAAAAGAGGTGCTAGGGACACTAGCGCGTTCCTAGCGCCTCTTTTTGGACAGGAGTGGTGGCTGTCAGCGAGTTTGACAGCCGACGCTCAATTTTGCCGGCGTCTGTTCTGAAACCCGCTGACAGCCACGGGTTCGGAAACCGGACGCCGGCAAAATTGAGCTTTCGGTTTTCAACCCGCGAGCCGATTCAAAATTTTTTTTTTTTTAATTATTTTCTACTTTGGGACCTCCGACTTAATATCGCCATGATATTTCCCGGTGCCGACAGGTAGGCGCTAATTTCTGAAAGTAAAATGTGCGGCTTGGCTGCACATTTTACTTAATGAATCGCACGGGAATAACTAATAGGCTCATCAACATGCATTTGCATGTTGCGGGTGCTATTATTATTTTCAGGGGGGTTGGACGTGCGATTTTGATGCGGTATTACCCCTTACTGAATAAGGGGTAAAGCTAGCGCGTCGAAAACACGCGCACACTGTGCTGTATCGGCCTGTTAGTCTCCTAGTCCTTCCCATCCTCCATCTCTCCTCCTCAGTCTCCTACTCCCTCCCATCCCCCATGTCTCCTTCATACTCTTTCCATTCATCCTCCATGTCCCCTTTTCAGTCTCCCAACCCCTTCTTCCAGCCTCCATTTTCTCTTAGTCTCCGAACCCCCCTCCCCTCATCTCCTCCGCTGCTTTAATCCCTACATCCCCATCCCCCACCACACAAATTATCTTTCCTATAACATCCAAGAGCCTCTAAGTTCCCTTCTTGGTTTTCCACCCCCACCCCGCCCCCCCCCAACTCAGTATGCATCTCATGCCTCTCTTTCTCCCTCACTCCCCCTTCCTATCTCCAGGGTAGCAGCTTCATCAGTAAGGGGCAAGAGAGAGAGCACCAACTCACAGTGCCCCCTCTCGTCCCTTTATCCCTGCAGTATGCACGGGCACCACTGTGGCATGTGAGGAGGCAGGGAGCTGAAAGCCCCATCCTGTCGTCATTTCGATACACGTAAAGCAAGAGTTTCTTACCCGTAACAGGTCCAAGGTCAGCAGGATATAAGTCCTCCTCAGTGAGTGGCACCATCTGAAAGTGCCCGCTGCAGAATTTGTACACAGAAGCTTCTAGAAACTTCCGGGATGCCCGACTGAGCAAGTGCAGTACAGTACATATCACCCCTCAGCTCTTTCATAGCTATTAAGGGTACATGAAGAATGAACTCCAAGGGGAGGCAAGTGGGCTTTGTGAGGGTTTATATCCTGCGGGCCTCAGAGCACACCTTGCTTTCTCCGAGGACAAGCAGGATGAGAAGCCCTCACCAGGAGGGACTCGCCAGCTGAAGACTGCCCTGAACAAAAAAAGGGGAAAATAGAACCTGAAAAACACTGCCAACTAGCAAAATTGTTTTTGCTGGCAACCAGCCATTTTCATTTTTAAATAGGGGCAGCCTGGAAAAGAAAAAGATAATGGGCCCTAGTGGGGATGGAGTTGGGCTCCAAGTCTCAAAAAGCCTCCGCAGGCAGGCTGAAGAAACCCTCTGTCATAGCAGTGAGATGCAGATGTGTGGAAAGAGCTCCATGGTGCACCTTTGCAAATCTTAGGTGGGCCATGGCTCTAACACTATGCACCCTGGCGCGCCCTACCAGGCCAGAAAAAGAGATGCAGTCTGCTAGCCATCTGGAAAGTATACACTTGGCAATGGCAGGTCCAGATTTGTTGGGCTCAAAAGAAACACCAAGCTGGGTGGACTTTTTAAAGGTGTCTGTCTGCTCCAGAGAGAAGGCCAAAGCCCTCTTGTAATCCAAACTGTGCAAAGCTTGTTCCCCCTTTGTGGGCAGGTGGCCTTGGGATGACTTACTGATTACGGTGGGCGGGCCTCTGACACTGTCTAGGCAGGAACTTAGCATGCGTGTACAGAGGCACACTGTGAAAAAAAAATTAATCTAAGGCCTGAAGCTCACCGACTGTGCCAAAGGGACTGCCACCATAATTATAGCTTCCAGATCCAGTACTTCAGCTCACTGAAGCCTAATGGCTTAAAGGGAGTTTTCATCAACTGGATCAATACCACGCTGAGATCCCATGACGCAGCAGATGGCATGATGGGAGGACAGCTAAAGGCTATACAGAAATAGATTTACCTTCTATATAGTGGTGATAAGTGCCAATTGCAAAGAGTTAGTCTTCAGACCAGACTGCGAAAGATGTAGAAGATATTCAAGCAATTTTTGTGTGGGAACAGGAGAAACGATCTCTACTGCCTTTTCCTCACACCAGGAAAGCAAACCTCCTCCATTTTAAACCATAACATTTCCTCAGGGAATTTTTCCTAGAAACTGGAATACAAGACACATCCTCAGACAGGTTCAGGGAACAGAATGCTATCCTCTTAACATCTAGGCTGTGAGGGATAGAAACCTGATGTTAGGATGATGCAATATTCCCCGATCCTGAGCGATGAGAGATGGGGAATTCCTCAACCTGATTAGATTCCTGATTGACATTTCCTGTAGAAGCAGAAAAGAAGTGTCTTAGACAACAGAGGTTATGACGATCATGATCCCCTACTCTTTTCTGAGTTTTAGCAGGGATCCTGCCACCAAAGAAAGCGGGAAGATAAGCATACAGAAGGCCCTGTCCAAATCTAGGGAGAAGACATCCCAGGTTAGTTTTCCTTCTGGAGCAGAAGTTCGGGAAATTTTTGTTCATAGGAGACACAAACAGATCATGTACCTCATTCATTAAATATCAGGCTTGTTACGCCCTCATCCAGGAACCATTCTTGAGGTCGCAGGACTTAACCCATCTGTCTGTCAGGCCAGATACATGACTCTAAGGACTAGTCCATGAGAAATGGCCCAGCACCACATCTGGACAGTTTCTTGAAACTGCTCTTCCCTGCTTGCTGATGTAGATCATCACATCATTACCTGCCTGGATGAGAACAATTAGCCCTCAGTGTGTGTCGTATTGCCCTTAGATCTAGGAAGTTTAAGTGATGAAGTCTTTCCCATGGGTCCTGGGTATGAGGTTCCTCTAGCTTGGATGCATCTGTGATTAAGACAATGTGCATTGGAGGAATTTGGAAGGCATGTGTCTGCCATGTTTTGAAAGAAAGTGAGAATTAGGTCCAATGGAAGCAGTTAATCTACAATACCCCTGATGCAGGCACTAGGATGCCGAAACACTGCAACATCTGGTGGGTGATTCATGTTGCTGGACATAGTAATACCACGTTTTAACTAAGAGTGGACCTTTACAAGATTTATGGCCAGCAAGTAGACTGACGTGTTCAAAATCTCTTGGTCGGATAAAGTTTTTTGGTTAGTTTTTGTTTGTTTTTTTAACTCCTGTGCTGGCATGAAAAATTTCATAGGGTCTGCAGGAAAGATTTTCAGATAAGTGGGGTTTTTTTCACATTTAGTTTTATACTGCATAAAAAAAAATTAACTGGTGGGCGATTAAAACTTTGGTGAGACAGTCTGTGATAGTGGCATACATATTCAGCTTGGTACTGACTGCTGTGGTCTGAGAGACCATTTGCTCATTATTTATTCACCTTATATGACACCAGTATGGCTCATTAATAGAGTGGTTTGTTTGGATTTTTTTCAGGGGGATATATGTTATTTTGAAAGCCTCTGTTCCTCGTTGTCTTATGGTTGAAATGTTTAAATAGTAGGCGGGCTTTTGTTCTGATGATAGTCTATTGACATTAGGCTATTCCTTTGGCCAAATCTGATCAAATCAGCCACCAGGATAGGGAGTCCCTGAGATGCTGGATAGTACAGATGCTGTCAGGGATCCTGAGATCACTGTGACCTTAGGGTCTACTGAACTTATCTCACATGAAGACTTGCCAGGGAGTGACATGTACTGTTGATACACTGAGGCCCAACGACCTTAATGTATCCCATGCTGATGTCTTCTGACCCATTCATATCTTCACTGTGGACATTAATGTGATGATCCTTTCCTGTGTGAGGAAGGCTTTCACCTGAATCATGTCTAGCAGAGCTCCTGTAAATGACAGCTTCAATAGGGACTTGGGGTAATTCATGAAGGATCCTAGCAGCTTCAACACCCATTCATTCTGCAGGATCCTCATCATTGTTTATTTATATCATGCTTTTCCAGCAGAGGAGTTCAAAGCTTGTTTCATAACACTGGGACTTTACCAGAAGGGTACAGTACATCGTTAAATGAATTACAAGTAGAAGTTACATTAGGTTAGAGATGATATGGAAACAGATATTACAACAAAACACAGGCTATACAAGAAACAAAGAGTACATCAGTGATTGAAAAAATATTCAGGTATAGTTTAGGGTTCAGGGCTCCAGCTGTAGGATGAAGGCTGCTAAAAATAGCCAGATTTTCAGTTTCCTCCTAAAGGTGAGGAGCTCAGTCTCAGCTCTACTGGGAGGGTGTTCCAGAGGAGAGGACTGATCCTGAGAAAAGTTTCTTCCCTGTGTTTGAGTCACATTTTCTTGAGGGCTTGGGGTAGTGAGTGCAGTGATCAGAAGGATGTGAATAAGGCAAGTCAGTGTACGAGATAGGGTGATGCCAGGTCCTCAAGGAACTTGAAAGCCAGGACCAGGATTTGAATATGGTGTGGTACTGTGTTGGTGATTCGGTTGAACTTGCTGGCATTTAGCATGGTTCGTGTGGCTTAGTTTTGTATGAGTTGCAGCTATTGAATCAGCTTTTTAGGCAATTTGATGTACAAGAAATTGCAATGGTCTAGGTGGGAGATTATATAGGCCTGGACCCTGTGTTGCAATCCATCGAAGGAGGAGGTGGTATAGTTGGCACAACTGAAGAAGGTCGATTTTGTTACTAATGATATTTGGGCTTCAGTGGTGAGTTGGGAATCTAGAATGAAGCCAGAGCTCCAGATTTGGTGGCTGAAGGGTAGGGTTGAATCTGTCCACACACACTCTAGAGTGAAAGTAACTAGCTCCTGTTGTCAATCCATATCACCTCCATTTTTTTATGGTTTAGATTCAGTTTGCTGAAGTAAAACCAGTCCAGGTCCAGATTTAAAAATTTGATGCCCACAAGCAGGGCTGAAGGTAGGGGGTGGAAGACTCTAGCGATCACAGAAAGGAGGGGAATTCTTTTCCCCCTACCTTCCCCCAAATTGCCATAGCGACATCCTTTTGCAAAGGACAGTGGGAGAAGGTTCCTCCTTAGCACAGCTGCTCTCCTTTTTGGCTATGTTGTCTGCCTAAATCCAGGCTTGAACTAGTCTGAGATCCTTTTGAGACAGTTGAGGTTAGTGATTTCTTGGTCATGGTCTAAGCCATACTAGAAACAGCAGCTGGATGATATCTGCATATGCATGGTAGATAATTTGGGAGTCTCTGATTTGCCAAGTGGGGCCATGTAGATGCTTAGAATCAGGGAGAGGATTGTGGCACACTACAGGGGTTGAGGGTGAAGGTGGAAAGATGTTTGACCAAGGGACAATTTAAACCATGCTATAACTGGGCCTAAGTCCTAGGACCATTAGGCGAGGGATGAGAATTTTGTGGTCTGTGGTTTTGAATGCTGTTGAGAAGTCCAGGAGTACCAGGAAGATAGTTTATCCCAATCTAAGCAAAGTCATAGATCATCAAAAGGGTCCTTCATTTTCAGTTTAAACTGATTGTCACCCTAATTTTATGATGATTAAAGAGAAGCTCCAGAGCAACAGATGTAGCATTTCAAGGCCTCTCACCACTGCTGGAAGCCAGCATGGGCCAAAGCACCTGTTGTATTTCAAGTTCCATACCCCAACAGGCCCGGCATGACCAAGTGTGCATACCATACAGTTGCACGGGGCGGCACACTCAGGGAGGGCGGTGGGCCAGCAGCAAGAGAGGCTACGTGGCCACCGGTGGAGCCTAATCCTTCTTTGGCTGCCGGTCACTGGCACTCAACCTGCTGGTGGCTGAAGAAAGAGAAATGCTGCAGGCCAACAGCGCTCAATCTACCAGTGGCTGAAAGTGAGAAGCCCGGGTCTTCTGTTGTGCGTCCACCTACAGATAGCTTCTGCTCCCCCCTCCCCCCGTGAAGCAGGAAGGTCAGAGGCCGTGGTGGAGCTCATCCCACTATGGCCCAATGACAACAGGAGGCCATGTGTGTATGTGTGTGAGCTTGTAATTGTGTGTGAGTGAGTGACAACCTGTGTTTGTGTGCATGTGTGTTTGCGTGTGAGAGCCTGTGTGCTTGTGTTTGTTTATGTGCCCGTGAGAGCCCATGTGTCACATATAGGCTCTCTCAGGCACACATACACACAATGTATCTGTGAGGGAGAGGGAGCCTGTGTATGTTAGAGAGACGGAGGGGTGTGTGAGAGAATGAATGTGTTACTATGCATGTGTGTGAGAGAGAAGATACAATTTGTGCATCCCTACCTCCCCCAATCCATGACAATCTCAGGGTGACTGGAAATCAGAAGATCTCAGGTAGTGAGGGCAAAAATTTGTTAATCCTTATTAGTTTTAATTATTGGGTATAATTTGATGATTCTGTTCTTTTGAAATATTTAATTTTTTAGGGGGAAATAGAAGATTTTAAAATTATTATTGGATTTTTTATTCATCAGATGTTTTGAAATATTTTATTGGTGTTTGGGAAATTTTGGATATTCTATTCATTAACTTAAACATTTATTCTTTTTATGAATATGATTTTACTATTATAATTAATAATTAATATTTTATATTTCTTGATTTTATTATTTAAAGTTTTATGTTGAATGGTAATGATTCTGTTTTTCCATTGTTGCTCTGCTTGTAGAAGCTGGCTTGTTGTGGGTTCCAGTTCAGTTCTTCTCCTTACATTTCTATTAATACTTTCTGATCTCTTTATTCTGTATTTGGTCAGGGTCTGTCTGTGTTCTGCATATGTGACCGAGGTGAGGTATTTTGCTGGCATGTAATTTTTGTGCAGGGATCTATAGCAGCCTGGTTTCCTAATAAGAGTTTTATTGGTGTTCTAGGGCCTGGTGTAATATGTGCAGTGTTGCCTTTTCATAGATAAGGTTGTTAGGGTTGTTTTGGTATGGGAGATTTACTATATTGTAATGGTAATTCTGCTTATTTTTGGCTTTCTGAGGGCCAAGCTCACACCCAATACACATTACAAAAAGTCTAATTCCATAGGAGTTCCAAGTGTCTGTTCTGCAGAGTTTTCTGGTTGGCACCACAGGAGTGCATGTAAATATATTATACATGTTGTAAGTGATATTTTTGCCTCAGAAAACTGTACTCTTAAATGTTCTTTTTCATGTAAAATTTATTATAAATGCATAATTTAATTGTCTGCATCTGTAAAGGGTGTGGGAGTGTATGTGTGTGTGTGTGGGGGGGGGGGGAGGTGGAGTGTGTGCAAGGCTGTAAGGTTTGCCTAGCGTACCTCATACCCTTCCCCTATCCATGGGTTCTGTGGTGGGGGAAGGTATCAGTTTTTAAAAATATAGATTGCAGGACAGAGCAGGGCTTTATCGGGGGGGGGGGGGGGGTGGAGAGACACACAATTTTTCGCATAGGGCAGCAAAAATGCTAGCACCGGCCCTGTACCCCCCACCAGTGAAGGTAATGGTAATGCCTGCTGTCCAGTGCCAGTGGACCCTCCCCACTGGAAGCACTTCCTGGCAGGCTCCCTGGCCATGCACAAAAGCCGAAGTGCAGTGCTACAGAGCGCAAGACACACAGTAGGCATGCTACCAAGGGAGCAGTGAGAGAAAGCCTGGAGCCACCACTGATGAATGCTGTTGCAGTGGAGGAGAGGGAGATTTTAGGTAGAGGAGGGAGAAGGGAGAAGAAAGGGAGATTCTAGGGACAGGGCAGAGATTGGGAATAAAGAGGGGGATACAGCTTGAGTGTATGGGTGGGAGAATATGCTTAATATGTTTTACAGTCTTGGCTTCTGTCCACCATAATAAACTGACATTTACCCCAGAAAATAAGAAGATTTTTTTTCCACTAATTTTCTCCTTTGTTGTTCATGTCATAATAAACCCTGATAAATTATTGGGAAAAATAAAAAAAATAGAAACAGAAAATGAAGGACCCTAACCATCAACTAGACTAATTAGTGCAGTTTATGTATTGTGATGGGGTCTAAATCCAGAGTGGAATAGATCTGAGCGGCTTGTAGTAGGACTAACTGCCTTTTCAATGATCTTGCTGAGGAAAGGCAGGCCTGAGGCTGGGCAGTAAGGTTCGGGCTTGGTTTCTTCAGCATAGGCCTTACCACAGTTCTTTTAGGCCCTTTGGTAGGTGGCCCTCAGATAATGGAGAGTTGTTGATAGGCTGGAAGCAAATGAATATTCCAGGTCTGGCCTGTTTGATGAGATCTGCCAGGTAGGTTGTGGGTTTGAGGAGAGATAGGAGTCCACATCTTTTTCAAGAAGGGAGTGGAAGGCAATGAGGAAGCTAGAGAGTGTAATTTGTCTTACTTGATGGTGACAGTGTTGAGTTCTGCTCTGATGTAGTTGATTTTGTTAGTGAAGAATAAGACTAGCTTGTTACAATAGGTTCCTGTTGTAAGGGAAGAGGGTGGGGGGAGTTCTGAGTCCTAGGAGTTTGAGGACTGTGAGGAAGAGTTCTCTTAGCAAAATGTTTTGTTTGGGTGATATTTTTGGAGAAGCAGATCTAATCAGAGTCCGTGATGCCTGTGACCAGCCAATCATCCAGATAGGGAAATACATGCACTCCAAATTCGCACAGGCTGTGTACACCCATGGTGCTGCTGCTAGGCCGAAGGGCAGTACGTGGAATTGGAAGGGGTGTTTCCCTACCACAAATCTGAATTATTTCCTGTGACCTGGGCTTATCTCTATGTGTGTAAGCATCCTTTAGATCCAGAGAGCTCAGCCAGTTCCCTTTTACTAGAAAAGGAATTAGAGTGCCAAGGGAAACCATCCTGAATGTTTCCTTCACTGGGAATTTATTCAAAGCTCTCACCCTCTCCCTCCTGGTGGAATAGGTTTGACCGCACTAGCCTCTGAGGAGGAGGAGAGTTCCTTTTGTAGTACTACCTGATGATGAGAAGCAGACCAAGAGCTTCTTGGTGTGTGATTTTGTTCATTTCCCAATAGACATAATGGGGTAGATTTTATGAGAACCGAGCGCGGGGTACATTTGTGCACGCTACCCGGCGCGCACAAATGTACACCCGATTTTATAACATGCACGCGCCGCCGCACGCATGTTATAAAATCCAGGGTCGGCGCACGCAAGAGAATGCACACTTGGGAATGCACGCAAGGGAATGCACACTTGTGCACCTTGCGTGCGCCGAGCCCTAGGGGAGGCCCGATGGCTTTCCCTGTTCCCTCTGAGGCCGCTCCAAAATCGGAGCGGCCTCGGAGGGAACTTTTCTTCCGCTCCCCCCCACCTTCCCCTCCCTTCCCCTATCTAGCCCACCCACCAGCCCTACCTAAATCCCCCCCCCCACCTTGTTAAACCTTTTACGCCTGCCTCTGTCAGGCGTATCTTGCGTGCGCCAGGTGCGCCATCCCCCGGCACAGCCGTTGTGCCGAAGGCCTAGGTCCTGCCCCCGGATCGGCGCCATGCCCATGACCCCGCCCCCTTCCGCCCCTTTTTCAAAGCCCCAGGACATGCACGCGTCCCGGAGATTGCGCGCGCTGCCGAGCCTATGCAAAATAGGCTCGGCGCACAGGGACAGGTTTTCGGGGTTACGCGCATAACCCTTTGAAAATCTACCCCAATCTGTATCCATTTCCAAGGTTACACTCGGCCAACAGGTTTATGTAAAACCCTGAGCCTTCCCCCAACAAGAAGTTCCTCCAGTGCAGATACCGGGATCCTAGCTATGCCCTCCTTTATCCAGTCAAAACCCCGTCCCAGGCTTTGGTTAAGATGCTGGCTATGACTCAGTGGAAAGCAAAGACTGAAGTGGCCCTGCACAATGTAGTGATGAGAGTGGCACCACATATGCTCAGTCAAGCATTGCAAACGCTTCTAGAGGCTTGGTGTAATCTCCTGCGCCAGGCTCCATCGGATGACGCCACCCACTGCTGAGGACTAATCATCCTGCTTGTCCTCAGAGAAAGCATGAATACAGCATGGACAGCTGAGGGGCGGGCCTTCATCAGAACCCCATGAAGGTGGCATAGCAATACATGTAAAGCATGGATAACTGACGAACAAATCTTTATAAGAAACCCAATGCAATTGTCACCCATACATAGACAAAGCATGAATACAGCAAAGATAAGTGAAGTATAGATCTTCATCGGAAACTCATACAGCCAACACATGGTGCATAAATATAGCAGAGAATGCTGAAGCATGGGTCTCAGGAAAGGAGATTTTTTAAGAACAGACCATAGCAATGGCTTCCTTCTCTCAAAAAAGGAGTATTAAATTATATTAAAAAGGAAGACGACCCAGGAATAAGACCTAAAAGAGAAAGCATTAGAGTTATGGGCAGGAAGTCCTGTGCAGTGGCAGGGCCCATGTCTGGACCGTTGCCTTACCTGTGCAGTCAGCTGGATAGGCTGAGACAAAGCGAGCTGGGGCTGGCTGGGGTTCTGCTGGGTGTCCTGGCCTGACTGCTGAGAAGCGGCAGCCGCGGCGTTGGACTGCTGGACTGCGGCAGCCAGCAGCTGAGCTTGGGCCTGCTGGAGGAGCAGCTGCTGCTGAGCGGGCATTAGGGCAGTAAGCTGCAGCAGAGAGGGCAGGGAAGGAAGCAGAAGGGGGGGAGAGACAGACAGACAGGGAGAGAGATGGCTTGTAAATATTTGTGACTTTGAGCAAAGCATCTGTCACAGGAGCCCAGATTCACATTCACACAGTAACAGACTCTAGTATATACTCACACACACAATATAACACACATATCCACAAAAATTCAGATGTATACAAAGACCGTAGCATATAGACATTTACGGACATTGTAACACAGGCAAACGAACACACAAAATTAATATGCACACATGCATACACATATGGTGACAAAATAACACAGACTTATGGAAATTCACCAACAGACATGCATAGAAAGCATAACACGCTGGTTCGCAGCCACACACATGGACATTGTGTAATATACACACAGTTACACACACACAGGGTGACATGCATACAGAAAGACACAGAATAAGCAGCAGCACACATGAGGAGAATCTCTTTCTGCTTTGCACATTCTGCATGCCCCAAGCAACAGCAACAGCAACCCTCTCCTAATTCAGGGGGAACATTTTCTAACATGGAAAGGAAAGCCTGTTCCCTTGCCTGCAAGGGGTGTTGCGACAGAGAAGAGGAGCCTGCAACACCTATGCCCTCGCCTGTGGGGAGTGCTTTGAGGTGAGGAGGAGCCTGTAGCTGGTGCTGTGAAGGAGTGGGAAGGCAGCAGCTTCTCCACTCTGCCCCTCTCTATAGGGGGCGCTGCAGCACCGAGGGGAGTCCGCAGCTGCTCCGCTTTGCCCACCTTCACAGCCCAATACAGAAAGGATTGCGGGAGAACGGGCACTCCGTGTTGAGTGCCCGCTCTCCCAACATACTCTCCCAGCCACATCTCCTGGGCACGCGATCCTATATTTAAACGAGGGGGTCACGCTAATTGGGGGCTCTAGGGACGATTTTGTGCCCCTAGCGCCTCCTTGGCCCAGGAGAGGAGGCTCTGTCAGCGAGTTCAGGAAACTGACGCTCAAATTTACAAGCATCGGTTTTCTGAACCCATTGACAGCATCGGCTAGGAAAACGGATGCCGGAAAAATTGAGCACCCGTTCTCCTAACCGGACCGGTCGGTACACTTTTATTTATTTATTTACATTTTTGGTTCCTCCGACTTAATATCGCTAGGATATTAAGTCGGAGGGTGTACAGAAAAGCAATATTTTCTGCTTTTCTGTACACTTTTCCAGGCTGCACATAAATTAACGCCTGCCCTTGGGCAGGCGTTAATATATGAGCATAAAATGTGCGGATTGGCCGCACAGTTTACTTTCTGAATCCTGGGTGAATAATAGCCTCATCAACATGCATTTGCATGTGATGAGCACTATTAGTTTTCAGGGAGTATGGCCGCACGTTTTTGAGGTGCTAAACCCGTTACAGTATAAGGGGTAATAGACACTCCTCGAAAACACACAGCCAAACCCGTGCTAAACAGTGCGCACAGCTGAGCGCACTTTACAGAATCAACCCGCTTGCAAGGGGCGTTGTGACCATGAGGAAAGCTAGCAGCGCTCAGTTCTACCCTCTCTGCTCAAGATAAAAGCAAGCTGGGCAGCCCGTCTGTCTCTGTGGTGCTGAGATATTCTTAAATGATGGTCCAGTGAAAGTAAGGTGTCACAACCTGTGAAGAATTTAAAGACTTACCCCAGCAAGCTGACCTCCTGCTAGCATGAGCTGAGCCTGGGGAAGGTGGGGCTGCGGCTGAGGAGCTGGAGCTGGGGGCAAATCCCCAGAATCTTCAGCCTTGATCTGTGGCAAACACAGTAATGCATGGTGTGAATACAAACCCAGAGAGAAAACCACAGTGTTGGGGGCAGTGTGTCCCTTCATAACCAGGACATGCTCTATCTCCCAACACTCCAGCAGTGTTAGGGGGGGGGGGGGGGGCAGTGAGTCCCTTTATAACCAGGACATGCTCTCTCTCTCAATACCCCCCAGCACAGTGTTGGGAGGGGGGAGCAGTGTGTCCCTTCATAATCAGGACGTGCCATCTCCCAATACCCCAGCACAATGTTGAAGGGCAGTGTGCGGCTAGAGGTGAGGTGCCTTCATAATCAGGACATGTTTCATCTCCCAGCACCTCACTCTGTTGTTAGGATGTGCCTACCTCCTGTGCTGTGGATGGAGTTACAGACTCCGTAAAGAGAAGCTGCGGGGGACAGATTATTTTTAGAACCAAATAAAATGTTTCACCTTCTCTATTCCTCTACCTCCACTTCCCTCCTACAAATAGTGGTGGCACAGGCAGCTTAGGGATGGAAAGAATGAGTTATATGGACATGCCTCAGAGCTGGGGTGAGGTGGGCTGGGGGTGTTAAGCCCTGCCTTCCAGAGGGACATATTAACACTGTGCTTGGGGGTTAGACCCTGCCTCAAACTCCACCCCACACATGTAGTGCTGCCTTCAGTACCACAGAATAAAGATGGAGGGGGGTGGGACAGGGGGGTGGTGGTGGAAAGAGACAGACAGCTGGAGAGAAGGAGGGGAAAGAGTACCAGAGAGCTGTGTGTGTTTCTGATGTGGGAAGCATGCAGCAAGAGGCCCTGTTTTCGTTAGCACGTTCGCTCTCACGCTGGTAGCGTGTTCTCATGGTGTGCTTCCTGTTTGCCAGATTACCCCGACACTGCTGGCGGGCCCTGGGATTTCCCCAGCTGCAGCTCTGGCATGGCAGATCAAAGACCTGAGCCCTGACTCATCATCACAGGCGGTCCAAGAGATCAATAGCAAGGCAGAAATGATTCTTCATGAAAACAGAATTTAAAAATTTTTTTTTTAAAAGGCCAATATCACTGGGACAGACAACCAGCCTCAGCCGGGGGCAAGCCATGGAAAGAACAAGGAGCCTGGAATAGAATAATGCACCGGGTCAGCTCGGGGGTTTCACGACAGGGCGGTGCGCTGTCCTGCGGAGGGAGCTGGGTTTAACTCCTGGCTTAGGCCTTCTGCTCCATGCATCAGCTGGCAATGGGGATGCTGGGGCTCACAGCCCTTGGTGGGGAGGGAAGTTGTGGTCATCACACAATGCCAGTGCCTTGTGACTAGATTTAGGGTCCATAATTGGAGGGTTGTGTAAGGAGCTGTGATGCACAGCCCCTGGCCAAGGACTGCCACTACAAGGGCTACATTAATCAAGCTGGGAGGGGATATTAAATAAGAGAAAAACCCTCAGACGGTTGTAAATGAAGGCTTGTGAGCTATGACTAAGATGAAAGTACAAAGGAGAAGGACATTTTTGGGACAAAAAAAAAAAATGCACTATTCTATCGTACAGCACACAAACCATGGGAAACTTGGTAATCAATGTTTGTACTGATGCTATGAAAGAATAATTCTACTTTAAAGCACAGACAGCACAGGAAGTGCACTGATGAGTACTGTGATAAAATATTTACTATTGCATTCTATAACACAGATGCCAGGAATTTTACCTTGGGGCTGGGACCGGTGGGAGACGGGGAGAAGGGAGGCCCTTTATTCTGCTGCTTCTGCAGAGGATTAAAAAAATGAAGAGGTAAGAACTCCTGAATCCTCTTCCTTATCGGCACACAGACAGGATTGTCTGATTAAACCTTACCTGGTGATTAATCTCAGGCCCATTCCTCTCTCCATCTGCAAAGAGAGAGCTAGAGATTAGTGCCTGGGAGAGGGGGCTCCGCTCAGTCTACCCTAATGCCTGAGAGAGAGGGCACCCCTCAGTCTATGCTAATGCCTGGGAGAGATGGCTCCCCTCAGTCTATACTAATGCCTGAGAGAGAGGGCACCCCTCAGTCTATGCTAATGCCTGGGAGAGATGGCTCCCCTCAGTCTACCCTAATGCCTGAGAGAGATGGCTCTCCTCAGTCTATGCTAATGCCTGAGAGAGATGGCTCCCCTCAGTCTATGTGTTATGCCCATCGGTCTCAGATGGCTGCGACCGCTGTTGCTCACCTCTTGTCTAACTGCACTGACTCCATGGGGTAGACTTGCGGCCTCTGCCAACTATCGCCGGCCTACCCACCCTGTTCACGTGCCTTCCTGGACGGCATGGATGCTGCCGACCTCCATCTTGTCCTCAGAGTTCCTTAGGCGCGCGCTTCCGGGCCAGTCTTATGCACGTCATGGCAGGAACCTCGGGGGCGTCCCCCCGGATGACATCATTCTCCATGGACTCTTAAGCCGGCTGGCCCTGTCTGCCTACGACTTGGCAACGAGTTTCCTCATTGCTGAATCCGCTTCGTTCACTACGGACTTCCCGTTCCAGCTCCTGCTTCCTCTGCGTGAGATGTCCCGGGTACCCGCTCCTCAGGGGCCCTTTCCTTTTCTCTGGCTATCCACTCCACAGAGGGCCTTGCGCCTAGGATCGCTGCCTGCCCCGTTCCCAGGGGCTTCCTCTGGAACTATCGCATCTCTACTGTGAGTACTCTGCTTGTGGACCACTACTGTATCATCTCTACTGAGGAACCCTCATCGGTGTACCCCGCTCTGCGGACCACTGCCATATCATCTCTACTGAGGACCCTCACTGGTGTACCCCACTGTGCGGATCATTGCCGAATCATCTCTACAGAGGAATCCTCTTTTGGGTATACCCCACTTCAGACTCCGTGGCACCTCTGTGTCTGTGGGACTTTCTACTACACTTCCTGCTCCGCGGGCAGTGTCGCTCTCTCTCTCTCTCCAGTACCTGCTGTCCTTCACACCCAGCAGCTGAGACTTTGCCTCCCGACGGTAAGGCTCATGGGGCTCCTCCACGTGGGCGGTACTACCTCTCACCTGAGCCCAGGGCCCACAAACCCTATGATAGTGCCTGAGCGAGAGGGCTCCCTTCAGTCTACACTAATGCCAGGGAGAGAGGGCTCCCCTCAGTCTACATTAATGCCTGACAGAGAGGCCCTCCCCATCAGTCTACGCTAGTGCCTGGGAGAGATGGATCCCCCTCATTCTACGCTAGTGCCTGGGAGAGATGGATCCCCCTCAGTCTATGCTAGTGCCTGGGAGAGAGGGCTCTCTTCAGTCTACACTAGTGCCTGGGAGAGAGGGCTCTCCTCAGTCTATGCTAGTGCCTGGGAGAGAGGGCTCCCCTCAGTCTATGCTAGTGCCTGAGAGAGAGGGTTCTCCTCAGTCTACATTAATGCCTGGGAGAGAGGGCTCCCCTCAGTCTACGTTAGTGCCTGAGAGAGAGGGCTCCCCTCCGTCTACGCTAGTGCCTGGGAGAGGGCTCCCCTCAGTCTATGCTAGTGCCTGGGAGAGAGGGCTCCCCTCAGTCTATGCTAGTGCCTGAGAGAGAGGGCTCCTCTCAGTCTATGCTAGTGCCTGAGAGAGAGGGCTCTCCTCAGTCTACATTAATGCCTGGGAGAGAGGGCTCCCCTCAGTCTACGTTAGTGCCTGAGAGAGAGGGCTCCCCTCAGTCTACGCTAGTGCCTGGGAGAGGGCTCCCCTTAGTCTATGCTAGTGCCTGGGAGAGAGGGCTCCCCTCAGTCTACGCTAGTGCCTGAGAGAGAGGGCTCCCCTCAGTCTATGCTAGTGCTCCCAGGCTTCCCTCAAGGGCTCCCCTCAGTCTACATTAATGCCTGGGAGAGAGGGCTCCCCTCAGTCTATGCTAGTGCCTGAGAGAGAGGGCTCTCCTCAGTCTACATTAATGCCTGGGAGAGAGGGCTCCCCTCAGTCTACGTTAGTGCCTGAGAGAGAGGGCTCCCCTCAGTCTACGCTAGTGCCTGGGAGAGGGCTCCCCTCAGTCTACGCTAGTGCCTGAGAGAGAGGGCTCCCCTCAGTCTACGCTAGTGCCTGAGAGAGAGGGCTCCCCTCAGTCTACGCTAGTGCCTGAGAGAGAGGGCTCCCCTCAGTCTATGCTAGTGCTCCCAGGCTTCCCTCAAGGGCTCCCTTCAGTCTACATTAATGCCTGGGAGAGAGGGCTCCCCTCAAGTCTACGCTAGTGCCTGAGAGAGATGGCTCCCCTCAGTCTATGCTAGTGCCTGGGAGAGAGGGCTCCCCTCAAGTCTATGCTAGTGCTCCCAGGCTTCCCTCAAGGGCTCCCCTCAGTCTACATTAATGCCTGGGAGAGAGGGCTCCCCTCAGTCTATGCTAGTGCCTGAGAGAGAGGGCTCTCTTCAGTCTACATTAATGCCTGGGAGAGAGGGCTCCCCTCAGTCTACGCTAGTGCCTGAGAGAGAGGGCTCCCCTCAGTCTACGCTAGTGCCTGAGAGAGAGGGCTCCCCTCAGTCTATGCTAGTGCCTGAGAGAGAGGGCTCCCCTCAGTCTATGCTAGTGCTCCCAGGCTTCCCTCAAGGGCTCCCCTCAGTCTACATTAATGCCTGGGAGAGAGGGCTCCCCTCAGTCTATGCTAGTGCCTGAGAGAGAGGGCTCTCTTCAGTCTACATTAATGCCTGGGAGAGAGGGCTCCCCTCAGTCTACGCTAGTGCCTGAGAGAGATGGCTCCCCTCAGTCTATGCTAGTGCCTGGGAGAGAGGGCTCCCCTCAGTCTATGCTAGTGCCTGAGAGAGAGGGCTCTCTTCAGTCTACATTAATGCCTGGGAGAGATGGCTCCCCTCAGTCTATACTAATGCCTGAGAGAGAGGGCACCCCTCAGTCTATGCTAATGCCTGGGAGAGATGGCTCCCCTCAGTCTACCCTAATGCCTGAGAGAGATGGCTCTCCTCAGTCTACCCTAATGCCTGAGAGAGATGGCTCCCCTCAGTCTATGTGTTATGCCCATCGGTCTCAGATGGCTGCGACCGCTGTTGCTCACCTCTTGTCTAACTGCACTGACTCCATGGGGTAGACTTGCGGCCTCTGCCAACTATCACCGGCCTACCCACCCTGTTCACGGGCCTTCCTGGACGGCATGGATGCTGCCGACCTCCATCTTGTCCTCAGAGTTCCTTAGGCGCGCGCTTCCGGGCCAGTCTTATGCACGTCATGGCAGGAACCTCGGGGGCGTCCCCCCGGATGACATCATTCTCCATGGACTCTTAAGCCGGCTGGCCCTGTCTGCCTACGACTTGGCAACGAGTTTCCTCATTGCTGAATCCGCTTTGTTCACTACGGACGTCCCGTTCCAGCTCCTGCTTCCTCTGCGTGAGATGTCCCGGGTACCCGCTCCTCAGGGGCCCTTTCCTTTTCTCTGGCTATCCACTCCACAGAGGGCCTTGCGCCTAGGATCGCTGCCTGCCCCGTTCCCAGGGGCTTCCTCTGGAACTATCGCATCTCTACTGTGAGTACTCCGCTTGCGGACCACTACTGTATCATCTCTACTGAGGAACCCTCATCGGTGTACCCCGCTCTGCGGACCACTGCCATATCATCTCTACTGAGGACCCTCACTGGTGTACCCCACTGTGCGGATCATTGCCGAATCATCTCTACAGAGGAATCCTCTTTTGGGTATACCCCACTTCACAGACTCCGTGGCACCTCTGTGTCTGTGGGACTTTCTACTACACTTCCTGCTCCGCGGGCAGTGTCGCTCTCTCTCTCTCTCTCTCTCTCCAGTACCTGCTGTCCTTCACACCCAGCAGCTGAGACTTTGCCTCCCGACGGTAAGGCTCATGGGGCTCCTCCACGTGGGCGGTACTACCTCTCACCTGAGCCCAGGGCCCACAAACCCTATGATAGTGCCTGAGCGAGAGGGCTCCCTTCAGTCTTCACTAATGCCAGGGAGAGAGGGCTCCCCTCAGTCTACGTTAGTGCCTGAGAGAGAGGGCTCCCCTCAGTCTACGCTAGTGCCTGGGAGAGGGCTCCCCTCAGTCTACGCTAGTGCCTGAGAGAGAGGGCTCCCCTCAGTCTATGCTAGTGCCTGAGAGAGAGGGCTCCCCTCAGTCTACGCTAGTGCCTGAGAGAGAGGGCTCCCCTCAGTCTACGCTAGTGCCTGAGAGAGAGGGCTCCCCTCAGTCTATGCTAGTGCTCCCAGGCTTTCCTCAAGGGCTCCCCTCAGTCTACATTAATGCCTGGGAGAGAGGGCTCCCCTCAGTCTACGCTAGTGCCTGAGAGAGATGGCTCTCCTCAGTCTTCGCTAGTGCCTGGGAGAGAGGGCTCCCCTCAGTCTACGCTAGTGCCCGGGAGAAAAGGCTCCCCTCAGTCTATGCTAGTGCCTGGGAGAGAGGGCTCCCCTCAGTCTATGCTAGTGCCTGGGAGAGATGGTTCCCCTCAGTCTACGCTAATGTATGGGAAAAGAGCTTTTTCTGTATGTTTGCTTTACCTGTGTGCTCCAGATGTGAGTCCGTCCGGGGTTTCTCCAGCTCCAGCTGTTTAGACATTCTTATTTCTGGATAAACAGAGAGAAAAGAGAGGAAGTGCTCATAAGCAGTATGCAACAAGAAACACATTGATGGCTTCCTGGCTCCTATTCAATGGGGCTAAACCAACATGGGGAGTTTAATAAAATTAAGCACTAGCATAGACTGATTTGCATGAATGTGAAATGCCTTAATTCTGACCTTCCAGCGGGCTGTGAGCTATAAGGAATAGGACCTCACAATCCCACGCCACTATCCTCCAAATAGAGTGGTGTACATAGTAACTGCCCCAACATTGCTGTCACTGCCCTCACCATCACTAATGTCACCCAGCTATTGTGGGCATTTCACAGTGCCATATACTATACACTGTTGCTAACCCCATTGCATGCCGCTCTCATCCTGCTGTATATTGCTGCTAACCCCACTGCATACTGCTCATACTCTGCTGCTAGCTCCAATGCATGCTGCTGCTAACTGCATTTCATGTTGCTTTCACCCTGCTGTACATTGCTGCTAACTCCACTGCATGCTGCTCTCACATTGCTGTAACCTGCTGCTAGCTCCACTGCATACTGTTCTTACCCTGTTAACCCCACTGCTTCTAACCCCACCTGCATGCTGCTCTCACACTCTGTAATTGCTAACCCCACTGCATGCTGTTCTCTCCCTGCTGTACACTGCTACCACTACATCCTGCTCTCACCCTGCTGTACACTGCTACCACTGCATCCTGCTCTCACCCTGCTGCTAGTTCCACTGCATGCAGCTGTCATCTTGCTGTACACTAACCCCACTGCATGATGCTCTTATCCTGCCATACTCTGCTGCCAACTGCACTGCATGCTACTCTCACCCTGTTGTACTTTGCTGCTAACCCCACTGCACTCTGCTTTCACCACTGCTGTTGCTTACACACTGCTGACACCACCAGGAAGAATTTGAGTTGATATATTCTTAATTACTACTACTTAATATTTCTGTAGTGCTACATGCTGGATGTAGCAATATACAGGTGTGTGTAAGAGATTGAAAGCTCCATGGAGCAGGAACTATTTGAGAGATACAGATAAAACAAATACATTTCTAATAATCACTTAATATCATAGTAATGTGTTTAAAAGCAGAAGGCCAAGATCTGGCATGAATTTTAAATTTAAAGCAATCTCATAGAGGAAGGGTTTTAGATGGGCCTTGAAGATGGCCAGTAAGGGAGTAGAATGCACCAGCTCAAGAAGGCCATTCCATGCTCATGGAAAGCACGCATTTTGGAGTTAGCAATGGAGGAGAAGGGAGAAGGGCAAGGACAGGAGCAGCATGTCTGATGAATGAAGGTGACGAGGAGGGATGTAGGGAGCGATAAGAGGAAGCCTGGAGCTGCAGAACTGAATGTAGAAGCAGATGGGTAGCCAGTGTAGAACTGCGAGAAGAGGGATAGCATGACCATAACAACGCGGAGGAAGGTTAAGTCACGCAGCTGTACCTTGGATAGACTCTTGTGGCGAAAGATGGCTTAGCAACAGACCTGTTAGGAGGAGACGGCAGGAGTCCAAGCAGGAGGGAGAAGAGTGGATAAGGGTTACTATGTTCAGAAAGGAAAGAGCCTGATTTTTGGTGAATCAATAAAGAAAGAAATGCCTAGTTTTAGCAATGTTTTGGATATGTGCATAAGAGAGAGAGAGAAGACAAAGAGAACGCCAACATTGCACACCATGGGGCCAGGGTGTTATAAATCTGCTGCTCGGAGTTAGCAATCTGTTATTAAGCTTCTCCTGTAGAGGGAGGAGTTAGCAATCTGTTATGGATCTCCTCCTGAAGAGGGAGGAGTTAACAATCTGTTATCAATCCCTGCTGCTAGAAGTGGCAATCTGTAGAAACTGCTCCCAGGGGCGGAGTTAGAATCTGTAATAAATCATCCCGCCAAGGGGAGGTGTTAGCAATCTGTTATAAGTTTGCCAGGGAATTAGCAATCTGTTATGGATCACCTTGCCAAGGGGAAAAGCTAACAATTGTAATACTCTGTAGGCGGAGTTAGTGTTCTGTAGTGGGTTGGCTTCCCACAGAGTGGCAGTCGTATAATACCGCTCTAGTAGTGTAAGGAATGAACACTTGAGGTAAATTGGTGAATCCCTGGGCCGATGGCAGATGACAGTGCCAGCGCCCCCAGGAGGATATCCTGAGAGGGACCACCGGCTAGGCTGGAGTATGGAGACAAACACAGATAGTTCTTTATTAGACAGGAAGTAGAACCACCAGAGGTGGCAGTAGTGAGCTGATGTGCCCAGCAGGGCTGAAGTCCCTCAGATACTGGAATTGCGGTCTCTGGGTTGCTGAGCTGTAGAGAGAGACCATAGGTAGTGAGTAGACAGGGTATGCTGGATACATAACAGTAGTAGATGATACACTCACAATTGTAGATATCTGTAATGGCCTCAATGCAACAGAGAGTCTTCAGTATATTCAGGAACAGGAGCCGTAGGCAAGTGCTGGTTCCTATATGCAGTCTGGAATGAGAACTCAATATCTGTGTATGAGATGGCTTATTGAATAGAAGAGTGTCTTTGGAGGGTTTTAGGAACATAGGCCCTCGTGGAGCGAGTACCGGTTCCTATCTGCAATCTATAATAATAATGCACAAGATATGGATATATGATAGCTTCTGATATAGAAGAGAGTTGAGAAGGGATTTAGGAACATGGGCCCTCATGGAGCGAGTACTGGTTCCTATCTGCAATCTACAATAATGACTCACGATCTCCATACCTGCGATAATGTCTTAGACAGAAGGGAGTCTTCGGAGATTAGGAACATAGGCCCTCGTGGAGCGAGTACCGGTTCCTATTTGTAATAGAACTCACTGTGTTCACGTCTGCGATCGCTTCCAGGTAATAAGGAGTCTTCTGAGCATTCAGGGACATAGGCCCTCGAGGAGCGAGTACCGGATCACGTCTTAGCAATCTGAAATCAAGAAGAGAGAGCGGGGCGCCCGAGGAGCGGGTACCCCTAGGTAAGGTAGTGGAGGCAGAGCAGCGGAGAAAGAATTCCCCGAGTACAAGTAGTCTTGGACAGCCAAAGCTAGTCCAAATGGAGTCCTTGCTAACTCGATTTGTAGATGCAAGCAAAGACCTTTTAAGGTAGAAGCGGATGACGTCACTACAGGGGGACGCCCCCGAGGTTCGCGCCCTTGCCAGTACAAACTCTGGAGCGGCGAGGAGAAGCCGCAACAACATCTGTCCGTCAGATCTGAAGGGAGTCGCCTCTAAGGTAGAGAGGGTGGCGCGAGGGCGAGAACAGGCATGAACACAACACAGGGAGGATGACTGTTATCCACAAAGACAGAAAGATGCGGAAGGGGAGAAGTAGGATTGGTAGGAAAGGTAACAAGTTCAATCTTGGCCATACTGAAGGCAGGATCCCTGGGCTCCCGTGATTCTAAAGCCACAGACAGGGCCACAAAATCCAGCCATCCCTGCGGATTTAGCCTGTTCCCACACAATCACCGCGGGAGCCCAAGGCCAAGGCTGATGGGTGGTGCACGTCACTTCCTGCTCCCCTCTCCTGGATCATTCACTCCCTCCCTCCAGCACTGACTGGTGGCGGCAGCACATCAGGCCACATCCTCCTCCTGTGCTGCCCAGCGCTGACTGCTGCTTCGAAGCTGCGCGGTGAAGCTTACAGCCGTACGATTCAAAGAAGCAGCCAGGCCTGGGTGGCAGGAGGAGGGTGACATGGCCGGACGCTGCTGCCGTCCAATCAGTGCCAGAAGATGAGGGATGGGGAGGTGGGATCAATAGAGGAACACAGAGTTCTAGAGGGGATATGATTTTTTTGGGTGAGGGGGTTAGATCCTCCACCCATAACACTCCTAAAAAGACAAAATAAATTATGCACGCCCAATGCAAGTTGGGAAAACTAAATTTTACTATGCCAATATAAATGATTCAAATTTATGCAAATGAGCCACAGAATTTCTTAACTCTCACTGTAGAATCTGCCCTGAACTGCCGCAGGAAACAAGAGGCCCTCAATGAGGGCCATTGGCAAAGGCATCTATTACTTTCCACGCCCCCAAAGGGGGACCCAAAGCAGCTGACATCATCCATCAAGGCAGTGCGAATAATAATCAGTCCCTAAATACTGCCCCCTCCCAAGCTCTGCTCTTACTAGGGGGAGGCGGATGGCTGCATCACATCCCGAAAGAGAACAGACATGCCCAATATCACGATAAATCCCCTCAGAGTTGCAATGTACAGTAAGCCCTGCCACATTCACGAGACTACCGCTCTCTCGCCACAAAACAGCAAAGGCCCATCGAAATGTGGTGAAACGGCCGGGCTGAAAACTGCTACTACCGCAGGGGCACTTTTAGCCATGGGAAAGAGAGGCGTTCCTGTGGGCATGCTTAGGTTGGGGGAGGGGAAACGAGGTGCAAGCCTTTGGTTTTCCAATGTGCACGCGCTCCTTTGTCACACGCACCCCCACACATGTGCACAGCACGTGGATGCTCTTAGCGCAACTCTTGCATTTGCTAATTTCCAAAGGCACAACGCAAGAAGTTTCTCTCTTTGAAAATTTCCCTAAAGTACATGCGCTAAAAGAGTTGCCAGCTGACCCCAGTTTGACGGAACAGACTGATCCATTCCAGGTTTTCATCCCTTGGGTGCAGGGGGCTTGTAGCTCTGATTTTCTTAGGGAAATCAATGGGACAAGCAGAACTACAAATCCATGCATGCAATGCATGGATTTGTAGTTGCAATGTGGCATGCGGCAATGCATGCGGCATGCAATGCGGCAAAACCAGGACTGGATCAGTCTGTTCTGTGAAACTAGCTGCAACCCTCGTTAAAAGTGTCCGTGTAAATTGTAACTTCAGTTAAAGTGGCTGGGCAAACTGTAAATCACCGCAGTGCTGCTTTGTCAAACTGAGATCTGGCACTGGATTCCAGATGAAAGTTCCAGTGCATGGTTAGAGCGAGAGACAGAGAAAGAGATCTGGGAGTCACAGGTACAAAAGATGGCACCGAAAGCTGTAGGAGGTGCCTGAACACCAAGGGGACTGAGTGCAGAGAGGAAAGGGCCTAGGACAGAGCCTTGGGATGCACTGACTGATGATGGGATAGTGGTGGAAGAAGATCTGCTAAAACAAACACCACGGGTTTGATAGGAACGATAAGAGGAGAGCCAAACTAGAACAGAGTCCTGGAATCCAAGCAAGGCCAGAGCGTCAAGACTGTGATTTTGTTATTGTGTATTTCATCGTGTCATTGCAAATCACCTAGAGCCCCAAGACAGGCGATTAAGAAATATAAATAAATAGATGGTGATTAAGAGCGTCTAATGTAGCGGACAGAAGGTAGCAGATGAGGATCAATACTGGCCACTAGCCTTGGCACTTTGGCCAGGACTATCTCAGTGGCACGGGGAGGCCAGAAGCCAGTTCGAGAACGGCTCGGGATGCTGTTTCTGTACTTGTTGGTTATATTTGACTGCTAACTTTTAGAATATGCATTGCATAACATCTGCAAAGTTCATTACACATTTTTATTATAGGCACTTTTCCCACTCGTTGGTTCTGCTCTTTTACTAATGAAATGGAGGCCACTCCAAGTAGACGAAAACAGGATAATGGGTGAGCATTTCCAGGATGGTCAGCAGGAGGGAGAGAGACGTAAACCTAGAGAGCTGCTGTGACCTGCCCAGTGTCTAATGCAGCTCATGCAACCACAAAGTACACACAATACACACAGACACAGCACGGTTCCCACCACAGAAGGTGGTGGTGGTGAGGTGGAGGGGTCTATTGTCACATTTGTTCCAGTCCAATAATGTAAAATAATGCATCCAGATGACAATATATTCTGTATATCTCTGCTGCGAGTTGCCTCTTAGCTGTGGTCTCCTCGGCTTTTATCTAACCATTTATTCTTATTTGGGGCTTGGGGCTGCTTCCAGCGTTTCCCTAAGGTAATTCTGGTGGCTGAAATCAAGCGTAGCACGAGTTTGAATACAGTCGAGATCTACAGATCCTCAGGCCACGGAGTCAGCATCTTAGAATTATGGACAGAGTCCGGCCAATTAACATCTCCAATATTTCTGGGAACCATTATGCAATAAACCTGAGCTACAGCACAGTTCTGCCACAGCGTGAGAAGAGGTTCCCTCCTCAGCACACGTCTTGCAGTGCAAGGTAGACATCAGACGGCCTTCAATTCCCCTCTGAGCATTATTTTACACAGTCGTGAGCCCAGCGCCTACACATCCAGACACCCCCCCCCCACTACCTTTACCAGTTTTTTCAAGGCTACCTCTTTCACGTGCAATTTTGCTTTTGGTCTCGAGGAGACATGAAAACCATCTTAACTTAAAGTAGGGGGATCATGTGAATGGGGGAATTTCAACTTGCATTTTTAATCCTGTCTTAAGTTTGCACCAGATAAACATCATTTTGCACCAAAGTGGGAGCAGGAAGTCTTGATGTCCTCAGAAATATTATTAAACCATTTGAAACCTTAACCCACCAAAAGGAAGCTGTGACAGATGAGAGAGGAGTCTGGCGCCCCAGCACACACTGCCCAGCTATGCAGTTTAATATCTACCAGGCCAGTCCTACTTTTGTGTTATAAGAATTTCATCTAAGTATGTTAGAATTCATTTTGTTATGGAACCTGCTGTGCGTGCGTGTGTGTGTTGGGAGGGTTGTATTGTGTTAGAAATCTTACTGTTGTAATCCAATTGTGAATGCTGTCATTTATGTCGAGATGTTAAATCTTGATATTTCCAAATTAATAAAACATAAGTTAAAATATGAACCCGTTAGTGATCCTTGAAAGTAGCTGGGTGAAGAGATAGTGAAACCTTGGCAAAACATTCACTGTCCTACCAAAGCAACCCCACTAGACACTGCAAAAGTTAACCCCCACCCGCCTAAGATTCCCCGAGACGTGTGTCAATTAGCTTGAAATAACCCCCTTGATAAGACACAGGGGACCCTTCGGTAACATGCCACAGGATGCAGGGTCAGCTTTATCTTTATAATTCCACACATGCATCACCACTTGGGACATTTCATAACATGTAAAAATGAAATATGCAAACATCGACAGACATTAACAATTCGAGGCAAGCCCTCCTAACCTCTCAAACCCCCACCCCAGCCTAATGTTCCCATCATCCATTCTATACAATGCAATTATTTAGCCGGATAACCTGCATAGACAATAACGTGAACATCCGTGAGCAGCCAACCCTAAAATTCATAAACCAACCATCCCACTTCAAGAACCTCCAACTCAATTAAAGGGAGGATGCCAAAATCAATTAATGATGTTACCACACAGCTAAGTTTTTATCACTTTAAGAAAGCAGCGATAATCTCTCTGCAGTCCAAGAGCAAGAGGCAACTCGTTGCAAAACATTGCTCTCGTAACAGAGAAAATGCAACTGCTAGGTCCCTGTACATAGGTCTCCTTGGTATCAGGGACACACGAATTCCTCCTGCAATGACTACTGGCATGCATGGCTTGAAACTGTTTGTGAAATAGTTTTTAAAGTGGTTAACGAAAAACTGAACAGACTAATATTAAGATCTTAAATTTACACTGAAATTCTCCCAGTAACGAGTGGTCCCTGGCTTTTATATTTCCCAGAATATGAGCTGCTGTATTTAGAACCAGCTGACGCCTCCTTAGAGTAACCTGAGGAAACCCTGCATGCAGGGAAGTTCATTTCAGTTTATTTTAGCTCAGGCCTTTCTCTTTGGTAACTCAAGGCGAGTGAGATTCAGGTACAGGAGCTGTTTCCCTGTCCCGAGGGCTCACAGTCTCAGGGCCTGATTTACTAAGGCTTTTCTCCCATTCTGTGTCTGTGGGGAAAAATGTTTAGTAAATGAGGCCCCAAGTTTGTACCTGAGGCAACGGAGATTGAAGTAACTTGTCCAAGGTCACAAGGAGCATCAGCAGGATTTGAACTCTGGCTTGATGCAATATTCCGGCCTAGACAATATCAGTGCCTGAATAACCATGGCCGGACGATTCTGCAATAGAAACGCTCTCAACTACCAAATCACACAAAGCAGTGCAAATGCTGATTTAACCACTGCAGAAATCTGAGTGTATAAAGAGAGTGGCCCCTTACCTGAATTATCACATCCTCCAGTTGGACCCCCCCCCCCCCCTTCCCTATCCAAAGGACCTCTGTTTTCCTTGACATTTAACTCAAAACGTATGAGATTCATTGCACTCAGGCACAGAAATCTGCAGGGAGCTAGTTAACAGGACGATCATCTTGTATGAGGCCAACCTACCGGACCAGACTCCTAATGCAAGAACCCTCCGGTCTGCGGATTACATCACTTCCATTTCAGAGAAGTTTGAGTCCTTGACTGGAATTAACCTGTTACCTCCTGTTTGTCATCAGTGCTTTGAAGGTAATTTTCTAAGACTCGTGCAGGGTAGGTAGATACGCACATGTATATGCCAATCTCGCAAGCAATCTCTGTCTGTTGGTAAGTGAATCTTCAGAAGGGTGGGTGCACATGTTGCAGGTACAAAGGCAGTGGTCTCCGAGGCACTGCTGGGTGGGCTTTGGAAGTACACGCACACTCACGTATTTTGTAAATGGAGCACATGAATGTGTCATCAAACCTGCGCTCATGCTTGTACACCTGCTAATCATGTCGCAAATACCACATCAGACATCTTTTTTTCTCTGCAGTTTTTGGGTGGGGGAGGGGGTCTGGAGCAAGCAGTGGACAGCGCGGGTGAACCTGGTGGAGGTGTCCGTGAACTGGTGCTTGGAAGCATGTGCACAAGTATACAACACCTACATTTATAAAATGTGCATAAACTCGCACAGGCTACAATTTAACCTGTAAAATATATGTACGTACTTTTATCAAATAGGTGGATAAATTACGCAGAACCCAGCATTAAAAAACATGTATGTAGTGTAACATATAAATATACTTTCAGAGTGGGGACATGGGGGGTTTTATGAGGTGCACGCCTCTCACTGCACAGTAAAACGCTGGCGTACCTTTAGGGGCATCTACTTATGTGCCGAGTTAGGCACGCCGCTGGAAATTCCCCTCGGTATCTCTGGATACTTACTGCCCCTGTCAGCGTGTATGACGAGCACGCGCACTTCCACCCTGATTTTTCAAAATGGACTTACGCACATGGGGTAGATTTTAAAAAGCATTTACTCGAGCAAAACTGGTTTTTGCTCGAGTAAATACACTTTACTCAAGTAAGTGGGCTTTTCAAAATTGGTACAATATATGCCATTGAATTGTCCATAGGATTTACTCAAGTAAGTGCACTTTACTCGAGTAAATAGCTTTTGAAAATTGCTACGATAGTATGTCACATTTACATGCGTAACTCCTTTGAAAATGACCCCCATAGAGTCTGCTTTGGAAATCAGCGAGCACATGCGTGCCACCCTGCGTGGCGTGCACTCAAGAGCAATTTGGAAAATTAAAAATAGGCACGCAAATGGTTTCCCATGCCTCAACCCTGCCCCCGGGATGGGGTAATTTTCCAAAAAGCCCATTTCTGAAAGTTACACCTCCATTAAGCACAGTAATTGGAATCAGTCATTTATTATCTAAAGTTTGCATTAGTTGTACCTGCTTATGTTTTTGGAATGAGATTTACGTGCACACAGGAGATGGCATCCTGTATTCTTGGAATTAAGACATGTCCTTATTTAAGAAATGTGGTGAATTAGATCGAAATCTTTATTCTATAAACAATCAGAGCTGATTTATAAGGTAAACTATGATAAGCTGACACAGATTCTTGAAGGAGTCTTACTATAATCCTTGCATTCAGGGGAGTGGTCCTACTATAAAGTATTTGTGATAAATATCTTTCTCCCATACACAAAAGAATGACGTAGCTGCAAAGATAGAAAATTTCTAGAGACTTCCACAGTAAAGGTCTAAATTCTGGGGCACTTATCAGATACAGACGGCTGAGGCGAATGAGACCAGATTGCATCATCTGCCAGACAGGCCTGGTGGACTAGAAGAGAACCAGTCTAGGTACTGCTTTGACCCACGCAGACGTGACCCAGTTCCGCTGAGATCTCATCCCATCGCAAAGTCGGCCTGGGATCTAGCTCTGTGAGTTTTCACATGTTAGTACTTGAATGTCTCAGACATTCATGCCCGTAATTCTGTTTCCTGATCCTATTAAATTTTAAGTAGACTATCTACTTGTGAGGAATGGAATCTAATGCAGCAAATTGGGATTTTTATTAAATTATTATTATTAGAATAAAGACAATTTTTTTTCTTTTGTCCCATGTAAGACTGAATTATTTTAGATTATGAATGAGCCTGTTACAGATGCAGCTGGGTCCCTCCGGTAAGAGGGAAAGTGTGCAATTCCCCAGGACAGGAAGGAGTCATGCGTGGGACAGGGGAAACGCACTACACGCAGTCCCGGGTTTGCATCTGATCACTAAAATGTTCAGCTCCTTGCTGCCTTACGCCAGTCAGAACCCAGACATCCTTAGTGGGGCAAGAAGACATAAGTAATACACTTACATCAGTGCATGTTCACACACTGAACACCAACAGCACTGCATGCTGATCTCATATTGTAAACTGCAGTGAACCCCACTGCATGCAGTACCTGGGGATAATCATATCTAATGGTCTTAAGGTGACGGCAAAAGCCAGGAAAATGTTTGGCTGCATAGGGAGAGGAATGGTCAGCAGAAAAAAAAGGAAGTGATATTGCCCCTGTATAATTCCCTGGTGAGACCTCAATCTTATGTACGCTTCTGAGCCTTAACCTTCTAAAGGATATAAACCGGATGGAGTTGCTCCACAGAGTGGCTATTAAAATGGCCTTCATCATAAAGCATATAGGAACAGACTTAAAGATCTAAACATGTATACCCAGCCCTGCATTTGTCAATGGGCACCCATTATGCCTGTGCCTAGGGTTGGCAAACATTTAGGGGCAACAGGCTGGCTAAGATTCACTGCTTTCCAGCTCTCCTGAGAACAGCCCTCTGCTACCCTGTAACAGGGGTGAAAGTGCCTAAGGGTGACAAAATCCGGGGTGCTGTGACAGAGACATTTAAAGACCTCTAAGGAATAAATGCATAGGAGGTGGACCTCTTTCAATGCAAAGGAGGCTCTGGATTGAGAGGTCATGGGATGAGGGTAAAAGGGGTAACCTAAGGAAATATTTCTTTATAAAAAGGGTGGTGGATGCATGGAACAGCCTCCCAGCTGAAATGGTGGAGACAAGGACAATATCAGAATGCAAGTGGGCATGTGACAAGGACAGAGAATCTCTGAGGGAGAGCCCATAAAACTGAGCTGGAGGTATAGATGGGCCACATGGCATTTATTGGTCATTCTGTTCTGTTCCTCTCTCCTAATGTACACCGTGGATAACCTCACTGCACGCTGATCTCACTGTTGAGAGCTGATAATCTCTTTACACCCTCTGTTCTGCTATCCTCGTAACTTCACACTGCTGACATCACTGATGAGGTCACACTATACATTGCCTTCATCCATCCTGCATCCTCCCATCTTCACCTTTTCCTACCTCTGGCACAAGGTGCTACCAGGAGGAAGCAGAGTGTGTGAGAGAAAGTGCCCTTTTCACACCAACTCATGGGCGGCGAGAGCAGCTGATGAAACCTCTCTGAAGATCATGAGCCATGGAAAAAGTGATCAGTACCGGATAAACAGCGACAGATGTAGACGGAAAAACATGCATATACATACAAACTAACAACCACACACATACATGGACACACAGAGATACATTCTAGCACACACACACACACACACGCCAGCTGACTGCTACATAATCATTGGTTGGCAAACAGACCTAGAGCGCACACACCTGTACATGGACACGCAACCAGCAACCACACATATGCTTCAACAGACCATGGTATATAGGGTCAAACATACAGGAATACATCCATGAGCACACTGATTATATACAACATTCATACAGACTGGCATACTTGAATGCATATGTACCCAGGCATGCACATATAGCATCCCCTTTATCAGCATGTCCCTTAGTGTTAGTGCATCCGGCCAGCAAGGTGTCCCACCGAGGACCACCAGCACCCATCACCTCTCCATCAACACTCCCCCTCCATAGCAAGCTCCGACTTACAGGCCTGCTTTAGTCACACATTTGGTTTGTACTCATTGAGCCCTGGAAAAATCCAAAACAGAACAAGGTTTTTTTTGTGTTTCCCCACATGGTGTTGATGGCTCGGATCAGTGGAGGAAACGTCTCTCTAAAGCAGCAGGAGGCGTCTTTCTAAACCAGTGCCAAAATCACGCTGCCCGATACCGCCTAAGCAGTGACGTCCCCCCAGCATAAAACGGATTTCCAAAGTCAGTTCTAATCCCGACTGTGCCACGGACTTCGTGCCACTGATTAAGTGTCCTTTGATAATTTGCAGACAGACAGTGAGGGAAGCAAAAATGTTATCCTTAACGTAAAGTTAGGCAGGAGGCAGAGATGTCCCCAGAGAAAGCCGGGCTCTCAGAATGCTCCATTACTGAACCAGGGTCAGAACTCTCCAAAGATGGGGCAGGATACGAGCTTACAGGACCACAACCGTCATATCCGCAGAAGGAAAAACTGTATACGAGAGTTTCTTGAGAGCTCATATATACATCATCACGTCTGCCTATTTCTAATGCACAGCCTGCAGGGAATCCAGCTCTCTCATCAGTAACAGAACATACCAGAAAAGTGTCCTTAGTAAAGAGGTTCTCCTAGCACGCAGCTGTTCTACTTACACAGATCTTCAAACCCCAAGAAAAAGCCATTGGGTGCATGCTCATGCTGATTCTGTGTGCTGACGGCAGTGGCTTTACAAACAATTTAAACTTCATGCAGAGACAATCTTCAAGCACAAACAGCTACTGCTTCATGGTCTTATTCCTAGGTCTCTTCTCTCTTTTAATCCTATTTCTTATATTTTTACAGTATATTGGTGTAAGAGGTGTACACCTTTTATTATAGTCCGTCCATGTTTGAACAATCATAAGAACATGCCATACTGGGTCAGACCAAGGGTCCATCAAGCCCAGTATCCTGTTTCCAACAGAGGCCAAACCAGGCCACAAGAACCTGGCAAGTACCCAAACATTAGACAGATCACAAGCTACTATTGCTTATTAATTACTATTATAGCAGTTTATGGATTTATCCTCTAGGAAATTATCCAAACCTTTTTTAATCCCAGTTATACTAACTGCCATAACCATATCCTCTGGCAATGAATTCCAGAGCTTAACTATGCACTGAGTGAAAAAGAATTGTCTTCGATTTGTTTTAGATGAGCTACTTGCTAACTTCACAGAGTGCCCCCTGGTCTATCTAATATCTGAGAGAGTAAATAACCGATTTACATTAACTTGTTCAAATCCTTTCATGATTTTGGAGACCTCTATCATATCCCTCCCTCAGTCGTCTCTTCTCCAAACTGAACAGCCCTAACGTCTTTTGCCTTTCCTCATTGGGCAGCCATTCCATGCCCTTTATCATTTTGGTTGCCCTTCTCTGTACCTTCTCCAGTGCAACTATATCTTTTTTGAGATGTGGCGACCAGAATTGTACAGTATTCAAGGTGCGGTCTCACCATGCAGCGATATAGAGGCATTATGACATTTTCCATTTTATTAACCATTCCCTTCCTAATAATTCCTAACATTCTGTTTGCTTTTTTGACTGCTGCAGCAAACTGAGCCGACGATTTCAATGTATTATCCACTATGATGCTTAGATCTCTTTCCTGGGTGGTAACTCCTAAGATAGAGCCTAACATTGTGTAACTACACCATGGGTTATTTTTCCCTATATGCAACACCTTGCACTTATCCACATTAAATTTCATCTGCCATTTGGTTGCCCAATCTTCCAGTCTCGCAAGGTCCTCCTGCAATTCATCACAATCCGCTTGAGATTTAACTACTCTGCGTAATTTTGTATCATCAGCAAATTTGATCACCTCACTCGTCATGCCGCTTTCCAGATCATTTATAAATATATTAAAAAGCACGGGTCCTAGTACAGATCCCTGAGGCACTCCACTGTTTACCTCTTCCCCCAGTTCCATGCTTCAGCTGCTTGTACACATACACACAAATACACATTCACATTCCTTCACACGCAGGCTGATAGAAAAGCACGCATATACATGAGTTAATACACAGACATTTAAATTCTGAAATCTGAATATACACATTTGATCTACTGTTACAGCAGGGAATATTTTTACCTCTTCTCCCACGTTCGCCTTACAAGTCTCAGCTGTCACCTCTTTCAGTTCCCCAGTCGCTCACAATCTGCTGAATTTGCTTCTGCCAGCCCCCCTTACTTCCCCCCCACTCCCCCAACTCGGGGCCAGTCCTGCACCACCCACCCTGCATGCACTGCCATGCTGGGAGCCATGCCAACAGGAGCCCTTCTCAAGGGTGGCAGAGCTCGGCTTCCTCCTGCCAGTGTCTCCGCTGTAATACTGGGCCCTCCACAAGTCTCCTCCAAACCTCATTTGCATCTTCCAGCTACATTTGCATATTTTGGTGAGTCACTGGAGGAGCTGCGAGGCGGGTCTGACCCCCCCCCCCGCAGCTAATGTGCTCTAAAGGAGATCCAGGAGGCAAAGCTTCCCAGCCCATAATCTCTGACCTTGCACCAGAGGCCTGAGAGATCCCTTGTATCTCTCTAGATTTACAGCTTAGAAAACCTTCTCTCCATTCCTTCATCCCCTGCCCTGAAAGCTGTCAGACAGCATCGGACTCAGAGTAAGGAGCCAAGTAGGCAGCAGCAGCAGTCTCCACGGTCTGATTCTTCTGACTCACTTGGGAAGCCTTTCAGCACCCACTGTCAGCAGAGAAATCCACCCCTTCTCCTCCTGTCCAAGCCAGCGGGGTTGGGGATCAAGCAGCAGCACATAGAAGATCCGGAGGATTTGAATTTTTTCTTTAGTTAAATGACTCGCCTTTCCATCCCCAACCCTCAAGGCAAGTTACAATTCAAATACAATAGGTAATTCCCTGCCCCAGAGGGCTTACGATCTCACAGGCCGATTCAGAAAGGATCGCGGGAGAACGGGGGCTCCGTGTTGAGCGCCCACTCTCCTGGGCACGCAATCCTATATTTAAAAGAGGGGTCACGCTAAAAAGGAGGCGCTAGGGGCTATTACGTGCCCCTAGCGTCTCCTTGGCCCAGGAGAGGTGGCTCTGTCAGCGAGTTCAGGAAACTGACGCTCAATTTTACAAGCATCGGTTTTCCAAACCCGCCGACAGCGATCGGTTAGGAAAACGGATGCTGATAAAATCAAGCATCCGTTCTCCTAACCGGACCAGCCGGCACATTTTTTATTTATTTATTTATTTACATTTTTGGTTCCTCCAACTTAATATCGCGAGGGTATAAAGTCGGAGGGTGTACAGAAAAGCAGTATTTTCTGCTTTTCTGTACACTTTTTCGGGCTGCTCATAAATTAACGCAGGCATTAATTTATGAGCGTAAAATGTGCGAATTGGCCGCACATTTTACTTTCTGAATCCCTGGTGACTGACTAATAGCCTCATCAATATGCATTTACATGTGATGAGCGCTATTAGTTTTCAGGGGGTTTGGCCGTGCGTTTTCGAGGTGCTAAAAACCCCTTACAGTATAAGGGGTAATAGACGCACATCGAAATCACGCGGCCAAACCCGTGTTAAACAGTGCGCACGGCTGAGCGCACTTTTACAGAATTGTCCCATCAAGGGGTAATTTTCATGAGGATTTAGATGCTTAAAACTGTTTTACATGTGTAAATGCACTTCAGATGTGTAAGTGGGCTTTTGAAAATTGCTACAATAACTCCCTAACTCCTTTGAAAATTAACGCCTAAACTCGTATCTGAGGCAATGGAGGGTGAAGCGACTTGCTGGTCTGTAAAGACACAAGGAGCATTCATCGGTGGGGAGAACGAGAAATGAACGCTGCCTCCTTTGGTTCTCTGCCTCCAGCTCTAATCACTGGGCTGCTCCTCCACTTCATGTCGGGGGAAAGGCAGAGAGGGCCAGAAGAAGTTACGCAGGATCAGAGTGGAGCTACACACAGAGAAATCAGAGCGCGGGCAGGGCCAGGTACGCCGCAGAGTCTGCTCAAATCTTCTGCTGTTTGTGGTCAGTGAGTCAAGTGTGAATGTACACACGGGGGAAAGGGAAGGATGGCAGAGGAGGCTTCCTGCGGCCGTCTGTCAGCCGTCCACGGCACAGCTTGCAGGAAGCAGCAGCAGCAGCAGCAGCAGCGCAGGCCACGGAAAGGAAACGTCCTCTCACTTCCTGAGAGGATCCACGCAGAATGGCGGGTCTGTCAGATCACCGACAGGCTGCACCCCCCCAGCCCAGCCCAGGCTGGAGAGGGAGTGAAAAAAAAATCCCTGTGCCCCTTCGCGCGGGCAGCCCCTCCAGCTAATGGAGAAGAAATGCCACAGGTCGATGCAGTCACATTCCCCCATGGCCAAGGCCGCAAAATATGGCCCTGCCGGCAGTATTTGCCATTTTCCAGAGACTCGCAGGAAACTGGCAACCTAGGGGGGAGGAGACAGCAGGACTGGGGTGCACCTCCTCCACCTTACTGGTCTTCCCCCTCTTGCCCTGCCATCCCTCATTCTCCTGCGCCCGCAGATCCTACAGTCCCTGGACGTGTCTGCCTTCTCCTGCCGCTGACTTGTGGTTTGCACCACACAGGCTCCCCCTCGCTGTTCACCCAAGGGCGGCAGGAGGCAGACACAGCAGGGAGAGACACTTTCCTCCTCCTTCTGCCTTCAAGACGAGGGGCAAGATTGGGCAGCTGAGAGGAGAGAAGTGAGGGAAAGGGAAATGAGGAGGAGGAAGAACTGAGAGAAAAGGAATGGAGGAAGAACTGAGAGAAAAGGAATGGAGGGAGACAGAAAGGGCAGGGGGGAGGGAAAGAGAATTAGCAGGGGAGAGAATGGAGGAGTGGGAGAGAGGACCGTGAATACGGGAGACCAACAGAGACGGGAGGACCAGGAATGGGTCAAGGGATAGCGAGAGAAGTCAGAGAGAGGGCAGGAGGGAGTAGAGATTGCTGGGGTGGTGGTGGAGAGATGAGAGGTTGCATGAAACAGAGACGAAGCATTAAAGAGGAAAAACTGCAGGACAGACCATGAACGGAGCCTGAGATGAAAGAGAGCAGAGAAAAACTGCAGGACAGAGCATGACGAAGGGAGCCTGAGATGAAAGGGAGCAGAGAAAAACTGCAGGACAGAGCATGACGAAGGGAGCCTGAGACGAAAGGGAGCAGAGAAAAATAGAGGGGTGGAGGCAGCAAGAGAAGAAGGCACCTTTGGGAGAGAAAGGAATGAAAAAAAGTTTAAAAAAAAAAAAAAAGAAGGTTAAACTGACATGAGGCAAGGAAAGAAAAGCAAAACAGGAAAACAAAACACCCAGACACAAAGCTTGGAATATAATGTAAAAGTATTGGAGATTTATATCCTGTAAATAAGTCGCAGAATGGGCGTGGAAGTTCAAAAACTTTGCAGTCAACTTTTCTAAGTCTTGCCGCAGAACCCCCTGGGAGCGCCCGGGATTTACCGTAGCAATGGGAACAGTCATGTCTGTGACGCTCAACCACAGGAGTGGATGTGTTGCCTGCCTCCAACACAGCCAGGACTGGGACAGTGCTCCTGTCTCCAATGCCCCCAGGCTCCCCTGATCTCCCCAGTGCATGAGAGGGGCTGGGGGAAGCAAAGGAGGCCCCCTCGCTCACTCCTGGGTGCTGTTTAATTAACTCCCTAACCTCAAGCCACATCAAGCCAGCTGTCACTATCCACCATCCAGAACAGGCAGCTGACAACACCACGAACACCTCCTGAGCTTTGCGCTCCATTGCCACTCTGCAGTCAACCAAGAATTTTAAAAAGCAACTTTCAACTAGTGAACAGAGGCAGATCTGAGTAGGGAGTAAGGGTGCAGCCACAAACTCTGGCATCACCTGAAGTCAAGGATTTTAATGAGGAGCAATGCCCTTTACCTAGTGCTACAGCAACAATGTGGCAATCAGAAGGGGGCTAGTGCTGGAGATTCATCTTATCAGACCCTATCCCCCTCTTGTGCACACAACACCCAAATCTTATCAGTGAATAAAGACATGGAGGGGGAAAGTCAGAAAGCTGAGATCAGGAAAATTAAAAAGATGGAGGGCAAGGGGAGACGAGAGAGAGAGAGAGAGACCCTGGAGGAATCCACTCGCTGCCAAAAACTGCTGGGGACGTCCCCCTCCATGATGAGAATCAGAGGGTCGGTCCCAAAGGGCAGGATTCCCTATTCATATGTGTAACCCCCAAACACCCACACACAGAAGGGGGCACCCAGTGAGAACGGTTCAAGGACTAGAAGGGGGAATTCCCCCCCCCCCCCCCGACACACCACTGGCAGAACAAGGCAAACAGAATAAAATAACGTAAGCGCTAAGTGATGAAGTGCAGGACATGCTCCATCTCCCAGCACCCCAGCAGGGTGGTAAGGGGGTGCTGTCCTTCAACCCAAGAGGGAGGTAAGTCACACATGGTTACACAGCATAGACTCTGCCCCTGCAGCACTGCAGGAGGTCTCCCTACAGTGCAGGGCCTCCTGTGGGTGCATGCAGTCTGGGCTGCAGCCCTCAGTGGCACTTTCACTTCTCTAAATCTCTTCCTTTACTGCTCTAGAGCTCACTACAAACAAGAGTTTACTGAAATCCCCCCTAAATATAGAAATAAAAAAGCCACAAACAGCAGCAGCCAACTGGGCTGTGAAGTATGCCAGAGTTGAGAGGGAGCCCAAAGTCTGCAAGAGAAAAGGGGTGAGGGTAAAGGATCCCCCCCCCCCCCCCCCCCCCCCCCCCCCCACACACACACACACACATATTCCTTCATATAGGTCCTCCAACAGGGCAGCAAGCAGTAACAAAACCTCTGGCTTCCCTGCTTTTTGCCAGTGGCAACATAGCAGCTTGAACAATGGCTGATGACATCAGAGGGGAACCAGAGCAGCTGTAGCAAAGGCTGATGACTTCACAGGGGAACTAGAGCAGCTGTAGCAAAGGCTGATGACATCAGAGAGGAAATAGAGCAGCTGTAGCAAAGGCTGATGACTTCACAGGGGAACTAGAGCAGCTGTAGCAAAGGCTGATGACATCAGAGAGGAAATAGAGCAGCTGTAGCAAAGGCTGATGACTTCACAGGGGAACTAGAGCAGCTGTAGCAAAGGCTGATGACATCAGAGAGGAAATAGAGCAGCTGTAGCAAAGGCTGATGACTTCACAGGGGAACTAGAGCAGCTGTAGCAAAGGCTGATGACTTCACAGGGGAACTAGAGCAGCTGTAGCAATGACTGATGACATCAGAGGGGAACCAGAGCAGCTGTAGCAAAGGCTGATGACATCAGAGGGGAACCAGAGCAGCTGTAGCAAAGGCTGATGACATCAGAGGGGAACCAGAGCAGCTGTAGCAAAGGCTGATGACATCAGAGAGGAACTAGAGCAGCTGTAGCAAAGGCTGATGACTTCACAGGGGAACTAGAGCAGCTGTAGCAAAGGCTGATGACATCAGAGAGGAACTAGAGCAGCTGTAGCAAAGGCTGATGACTTCACAGGGGAACTAGAGCAGCTGTAGCAAAGGCTGATGACATCAGAGAGGAACTAGAGCAGCTGTAGCAAAGGCTGATGACAGAGAGGAACTAGAGCAGCTGTAGCAAAGGCTGATGACATGACCCTGCAGCTGTGCTACACTCAGGCTATAATAATTAACTGAAAGAAGAGTCTAATTTAACCTAGACAACATGGTATCTGTGAATACATTTCCCATCCCAGCTGCATACTTTTGTCTGTACAAGGCAAGCCTGGGCTATGAAATCCACAAAGGAGCTCAATGTCTCCACTTCACAATAAAATGCACTTTCCCAAGACAATTCTCCCAGTATTGGCTCACAGATATTACCTATAAATATTATCCATCACCAGATGTTGCAGAGGCAGACACAGCAGGGGATGCTGTAGAGCAGGACTGAGGTGCATTGATAAGAGCTGTGGGAGGGTTTCATGTGAGCTCAGGAGATGCTGAATCCCGAGAGAACATGTCTGAAAGAGTTAAAAATGTGTCCTACCTGTTGGCCATCTGCTGGAGTACACCATGGTCCTTTTAGACCCCTAGCATGCAGATGTCCCACTAAAGGATAGCTTGCCGTGTATTCCAGGATGGTAAAGTAACGTGAAGAGAGTCACAATCAGGCAAAGGCTCTGTGACAGGAGGGAGGGAGGAAGAATCACCACATCCGTCCCCAGACTACATGCCACTTGTAACCCTAGTCCCCTCCTCCTCAACATTGCCCTTCAGCAGCAGCTGATCCTGGAAGGGAGGGCGAGGCATCCAAGCAGTGCTATAGAGCCAGGTTTAAAGTAGCTACCTCTCATAGCAATGCACCCAGAAGCCCAGCGCCACACCCACAGAGACACGGTGCCAGACTGACATGTACACGTGCACACGGATGTACTGACACACAGTGAGAGGCATGCAAACACAGCTGGGGGTGAGGGAGAGCAGGGCAAGGGAAGCCCCTGGAAACTTTTCAGCAGTGGTCACCTAGCTGTTGATTAGAAGGGTAGGGGAGAAAGCACATCAACTTTCCTCTCTTTCTTTCTCCCTCTCTCTCTCTCTTCTTTCTCCCTCTCTTTCTTTCTCCCTAATCCCAGCATGCTCCTTCCTCCTCATCTCTATAAATCACTCACAACTCTGATTTGTACTCCAGGGTTTCCGTGCCCTCAGCTGAGATCCAAGTCCTAGGATTGCAGATAGCTTCAGGCTGAATTTTGTCTCCTTCAGCACCCCCCCCCCCCCCCCCATATGCTGTTTGTTGATACAAGAGGGGAGTGGGTGAAGCTGGAAGGAAAAATCAGAGCAGCAAACAATTGGTGCTCCTTTTTCAGTCCCTCCCATTCTGTTTCTTCTCAATTGCTCTGCACCCTTCTCCATTCCCTCTTTCCTGTTACCTGCATGATATCTGAAGTGGGGTGCAGCTGGAGCAGTAAACAGTGAGTTCCCAGATATGGGGATCAATGGTGCTTTCAAAACTTGGTGCTAGAGGCAACTACCTAGACACTGACACACACACAATCAGAGACACATATATTACCTCTCTCACCAAGAAGATGCTGGGAGGTTACTTACTATGAGGACTCCTTTTTAGAAATCTAGTGGTATGGTGTCAGGGTTATTCGTAACATCTTCCACCACACACCTCAATGGAACACTCTCTCATATTCCTCTTGCAGTCCTACCTCGCTATTACACACCCACGGCTGTGATCAATGAACCTCCCCCATCTCTCCTTCCTCTTCATTCAAAAACATGCAGAAACAGCAACCATCGAGTTGTATAGATAACCCCTGTAGTAATTGCATAGTCCCTGTATAAATAATAGAAAGAGTTTGCAAAGATAACACATAGCAATAGTACCTGCCTACACTGGACATTTCTAGGATCTGTATAGAGCATGCCTATAGGACTTGTACAGTAAAGCAGAGTTGCTTACCTGTAACAGGTGTTCTCCTAGGACAGCAGGATGTTAGTCCTCACACATGGGTGACATCATCAGATGGAGCCCGGCATGTGAAACTTTGAGTGACACACTGAGCATGCCTAGCATGCCACTATCCAAGCAGGGTCCCTCTTCAGTTTCATTACATAGAATTTGTGATAAATAAAACAAACCTAAAGAAACTCAACTCTGTGGGATGGCGGGTGGATTTCGTGAAGACTAACATCCTGCTGTCCTTGGAGAACACCTGTTACAGGTAAGCAACTCTGCTTTCTCCAGGGACAAGCAGGATGGTAAGTCCTCACACATGGGTGAATATGTAACTCCAGGCTGCTCTCAACATAGGCAGCATTTAACAGGTGCAAACGTGCACATCAACTAGTGCTGCTAGAACACGGGGAGACAGCCTGCACCCAAAGAAAGGGAGTGAGGTAGGAAAAGTTGGGTTTTTATGGCTGAAAGAGATTACAGAGGTCCAACTGACTGAAATGACTGTCACGTCATCCATCTTTGTCCAAACAATAATGAGAGGCAAAGATGTGGAGGGAACTCCAGGTCGCCGCCTGCATATCTCGTATACAGGTACTGCACGCAAGTGAGCCACCGAAGCTGACCTGGCTCAAACCGAATGAGCCTTGACATGGCCTTCAAGTTATAGTCCTGCTTGTGCATAGCAGAAAGAAATACAGTCTGCTAGCCAATGAGATAAGGTCTGTTTGGACACTGTGACTCCTAACCTGTTCTTGTCGAAAGAGACAAAAACTTGAGTGGACTGGTGGTGCGGTGCTGTTCATTCCAGTGTGTACAGGAAATGTTCACCCTAGTGAGAATGTGGCCTTGGAAAAGAGGTGGGCAGGACAACGGATTGATAGAGATGGAACTCTGTGACCACCTATGGGAGGAACTTCGGATGTGTACGCAGAAACATCTTATAACAAAATTTTGTATAAGGTGGATATGACACTAAAGCCTGAAGCTCACTGACTCTGCGTGCTGAGGTGACCGCCACCAAGATGATGACCTTCCAGGATAAAAATTTCAGGTCGCAAGATCGCAGGGGCTCAAATGGCACCCTCATGAGATGAGTTAAGATCACACTGAGGTCCCACAAGATCGCTGGGGGTCTTATCAGAGGTTTAAGCTGCAGTAGACCTCACATAAAATGCCCTATAAGCGGATGGGAGGATATGGAGGCTCCATCTACCCCCCCCCCCCCCCCCGATGATATGCTCCGATGGCACTAAGGTGAACTGACACAGAGGTGGTTTTCAAGCCAGCCTAGGTGAGGTGCAACAGATAGTCCAAAAGCCTTGGAGTGGAACATGAGAATGGTTCCACCCCATTACCCTCACACCAAACCGAGAACCTCTTCCACTTGAGACTGTAAGATCTCCTCGTGTAAGGTTTCCTGGATTCCACCAGAGACAAGCCGTCTGAAAGGTCCAGGGTCTGCAGGGTCACCTGGTCAACATCCATGCCATGAGGGACAAGGCTCGGAGGTTGGGGAGGCGTAGTCTGCCCTGATCCTGCATGATCAGGTCTGGAACAGACCACAGCCAGATCAGAGGTCATTGAGGACAAGTCCTGCAGAAGCAGGAACCAAATCTGGCATGGCAAAAAGGCACAAAACAGGATCATGGTGCCTCGGTCCTGTTGGAGTTTTTGGAGAGTCTTCGAGACTAGTGGTAGCGGAGTATAAGCGTACAGGAGGCCAATGCCCCAGTGACGCGAGAAGGTCTCTGACATCGACCCCTCGCCCTCTTGGACCATGGAGCAGAATCGATCTACTTTCTTGTCCAGGGAAGTGAACAGATCTATGTCCAGGGTTCCCCATAGATGAAAGATGCAGTTCGTAACCTCCTGTTTCAGGGACCATTCGTAGGGCCGGAAAGTCTGACTCTACAAATCTGCCAGGATGCTGTGCATCCCTGGGAGATACATGGCTCTGAGAAAAATGCCCTGTGAGAGAGCCCAGGACCAAATCTGTACTGCTTCTTGGCAGAGGAGTAATGATCCCGTCCTCCCCTGCTTGTTCAAGTACCACATCGCCATTTGGTTATCAGTTTGAACTAGGACTACCTTGTTGGACAAGTGATCCTGGAATGCCCATAGGGCGTATTGGTTCGCCTGGAGCTCCAGGAAGTTTATCTGGAGATGCTGCTCTTGGGTGGACCAGTGGCCCTGAGTACCGAGGCCCGCAACGTGGGTCCCCCAACCTATGTGAGACGCAATCTAAACCCGGACACAATCTAAACCCGGACACAATCTAACGACCCCACTATCACCTCCTCAAAACTACCAGCCTTCAACCATGCATTGTTTATAGCACTTAATTTGTATATTGTTTAACCGCTATTCTATCCTTTCTCTTCCTCCTTCTCCCAGTTCTGCTACCCCTGTTATATGTAACTGCACCTTCTGACACACAGTTCCAGTTTGATGTATATACTGCACCCCTGTTTTATGTAAACCAGCAAGATATGTTGTCATGATTGCCGGTATATAAAAACCTTAAATAAATAAAATAAATAAATCTGTGGTGAGAACGATCTGGGCCTGAGCGATCCTGAAAGGCTACCCTTCTCCAGGTTGGACAAGGTTTCCCACTACACGAGGGATTGTCGTAGTGGAATGATGATTAAGATGCAAGCCCGAAGGTCCTGGGTAGCTTGGCACCACTAACAGCGCAATGTCTATTGCGCCCTGCGCATGTGCAGCTGAGCAAATGGCATGACGTGAACCGTCGCCACCATATGGCCCAAAAGGCGCAGAAACTGATGCACCAAGACATGAGGACAGTGTGAGATTACCCTCGCCAGAGACATGAAGGTTAGTGCTGTCCCAAGGCAAGAAGGCCTTCCGCTGGACAGTATCAAACCTGGCTCCGATGAAGTCCAATTGTAGCGATGGTTGAAGGTGGGATTTCGGTAGTTGATGAAAAATCCTAGGTCCTCCAGAGCACGTATGGTGGAATGCAGGAATGCAATGCCCTGCCTGGAGTCGCTCTTGATGAACCAATTGTCGAGGTGGGGGAAGACATGTACCTGTTGCCTCCTGAGATAAGCTCCCACCATCGCCAGGCATTTTGTAAAGATGCGGGGTGCCGATGCCAGGCCAAAGGGCAGTACCTGATACTGGTAGTGTTCCCCTTCTACCATGAAGCGGAAATACTTCCAATGACCGGGAGAAATGGGAATATGGGCGTATGCGTCTTTTAGATCGAGGAAGAGAGCCAGTCCCTAGCCCTCAGGAGAGGGATCAGAGTTCCCAACAAGACCATCTTGAATTTTTCTCCGACAAAAAAAGCGGTTTAATGCCCTTAGATCCAGTATGGGGCAAAGGCCACCAGTTTTCTTGGGAATCAGGAAATACCTGGAGAAGAACCCATTGCCCTGCTGGTTTGGCAGCACAGGTTCAACCGCTTGAGCCATTAAGAGGGTAGAGAGCTCTAATCAAAGTATTTGCTGGTTCTCTGAACATCTCCACAGAGGACACGGAAGAGAAAGTGGAGGAGTCCCGTTGGACATGCAACATGTACCCCTGCTGAATGATAGATAGGATCCATTGATCCGAGGTGACTGAAATCCATCGATCGGTGAAGAGCTCCTGCTGTAGGATCGGTTTCCTGGCGTAGGACTTGCTGGTTCAAATTCCCTTGCCACCAGTCAAAACCCCATGGCAGGATTCTGTGGTGGGGGAAGAGCCGGTCGAGGGGCACGTGGATGTCATGCCCTTGGTCTAACCGGTGTCCGTTGGGGTCTTGCCCTAGATGCCGGTGGATAAACACTTTTGTGGCTGGTAAAACGGGCATCTTGGATATTGCCGGGCGGCTTCTTGCCTGAGGACTGAGGGTCCAAGGTGCTGGCCAATAGCTGTTGAAGGGTTTCATCATTGTCCTTCAGTTGTGCTATCGGCTTCTTAATTTTGTCCCCAAACAGATTCTCCCTGGTACAGGGTAGATCTGCTAAATGATCCTGTACTTCGGGTCGTAGGTTGGAAGCACGAAGCCAGGCCATGCGCAGAGCCCCAATTCTGGCTGCTGCAACTCTTGTTGCAGTTTCAAACATGTCATACGCAGAGCAGACTTCATGTTTGTCACATTCCAGACCCTGTTGAATTACCTTCTGGAAATCATCCTGAAACTATTGTGGGAGATGTTCCACTATATCCTGGAACTTGTTTCCAGAGGTTTCTGGAGTACTGGCTGATATGAGCTGATAACAGGCAAACATGAATGCCAACATTGAGCCTTGGAAAACCAGTCTTCTGAGAGCATCTAGGGCTCTGTGCTCACGACCAGGAGTAGCTGAAGCATGAGTACGTAGCCGTTTTGCCTTCTTTAAGGCCGATTCCACCACTACCGACATGTGTGGAAGTTGACAGCTTTCAAAACCAGTGGTGGGTTGGACTAGACAACATGGGATGTTCCCAGAGCCGAACTACTAACTCCTTGAAGATATCGTATACTGTCACAGCCACCACTTCCTTAGGCTCGTCAAAGAATTGAAGGACCTCTAAAATTTTGTGCCTAGAATCCTGCTCTGTTAAAACTGGAAAGGTACTGACTCTGCCATGACCTTTACAAATCCAGCAAAGGTCAAATCCTCTGGCGGGGACTTATGCCTCTCCTCTGGTGGAGAGGGCTCAGAGGGCAAGTCTTCAGATTCTTCCATCGAGGAAACGAATGCCTCTCCCTCCCAGGGATTGTAGGGGGCATCCTCCTCACTCTGAATGCCCAGAGACACTGGAGGTGGGGCCCCCAATGAGGCTTATGCCGAAACCCTGACAGTCTCAAGGGCATCTGTGGAACCAGTGTAGGCACCGAAGGCATCGGTGGAACCTGGGCATGCATCGGCACCGATGGCCCCATAGGCATCGGAAGTGCCGGGGTAATTGGCGGCTCCGACTGCATCAGGTCCAAAGACCCTGGGAGGGCGAGCACTGGCCAGAGCATTGGGCGCAGCCGGGATGCCGTCGACTCCAATGGACCTTCCTTATCAGAGGAACCACTCACCAGAATAGGCACTGGTGGCAGCAGCGGCGATGCACCCTTCGATAACAAAGGGACTCGAGGTATCGAGGCTGACTGTGTAGGTAAGACACCAAGCAGCAGGTCCAGCCTCTCCAACAAAGGTGCAAGCACCGATGGAGTTGGCTTCTGTGGCAGTGGCGGTCCCAGTGGAACCAGAGGCTCGATGCCCTGCAGAGCTCGGCCAATTGCCAGTCGCACATGTCTCTCCAACTCCTCCTCAAAGGCTGCCGAGGACAGGACAGCTTGAGGAGGAGGAGGTGGCAGAATCGGATCGCCCCCAGAATTGTGGGGTGACCGAACCCTTCACTGGTATCAGTGGGGATCACAGAGGTTCCTCAGGCTGTTCGGAGAGTACAACGTTCTCAGCCCAGGACCGCTTCAGGGGAGGCATGGATTATGTCAGTGCCTCCCGTGGTCCAACACCTTTGATGATGAAGACTGGTAACTGTGCTTCCTGGACTTTTCCCGGTGCTCAGCCTGGTCCCTTCCTGGAGCTGAGGGAGATGGAGAGGAACCCAATCTAGAACATGAGGATATCAATCTCGGACAGTCCCCTGCCCCTATTTCTGGACCAGGACCCAGTAGCAGAGGGGACACTGAGGGGGTCGTGACCAAGATCTCCTTACCCTGCAGTGTCTAAGTCTCAGACGCTGATGTTGACGGCTCCGATTTCTCGGCGCTGAACAATTTCTCCATTTTCTCCAGGCGTTTCCAGTGACCCTTGGGGGTCATCTGGGAACAAAGTTTGCAGCCATGGACATCATGCAGTGCCACTAGGCACAGGACACAAACCTCGTGAGGTCTGTGATGGACATGGTCTGGGGGCATGGGGGGCAACAGCGGAAGCCGGATGACACCATGAGAAAAAAATGCGGCGCACAGTCGATGCCCGGCGGCCACCAGGAGGCCACACTGTCAGTAATCGACCGCAAACTATGAGAGAAACTTAACCGAGACTGAGAAAAAAAACTCTGAAAAAAAACGCAGAGGGACCTGACGAGACTCGGGGAAAAGAGGAAGATTGTTTTCCACAGCAAAAAAGCATGAACTCCACAGCTGCAAGGCTTCAGCTTCACGGAAAAAGAGATACTGAAGAGGGACCTCACATGGATGCGTGGATAGTGGCATGCTGGGAATGCTCAGTGTGTCAGTCAAAGTTTCTAGAAGCTGGGCTCCATCTGATGATGTCACCTATGTGTGAGGACTACTGTCCTGCTTGCCCTTGGAGAACCATTTATAAAAGACGCCTGCAGTACTGTATTGCACCACTACAAATAATGCACACCCAGTGACTCAGAAGCAGGAGTGTGCATTGCCAAGTGGAAGATCTAAGTGTGATGCCAAAGCCCTATTTCTACTGCTCGAGCCACTCAAAAATGCTCTGGAGGCAGTATTCATAGCCCCTTAGTGGGGTGGGATGGGTTGGGGACAGGGAAAGCAAGGGAATCCCAGCCATTCTGCTGCAACGAGATCTAGTGGGTAGACTCAGAAAGCACGTGTACCAGGATCCAGAAGTTGCTGTGGTCTGTGGCCCCCAGCCAAAGTCAGTCATTGCAACAGTTGGACTAGATGGGAGCAGAGCGGGGAAAAACCCCAGGTATTTACAAATGAAGGCTCATGGCACCACAGCCCAACAAAATATGTTTTGATTGAGCTTGGCATCCAGGAGAGCAGAAAGCTAAAATAAAATCCTCAAAAAACAAAAATCACATTTGTATAGATAACACACTTGTAGAAGCTGTGTAATATCTGTTCAAATGACACACATGGAATGTGCATAGATAAAACACACCAATAATATCTGTGGAGAATCTGTCAGAACTGTATAGACAGCACACTTACAGCATCTATAAATAAGACTCCTATAGTAAAAACATAGTACCAGCACAGATTATACACAATTGTACCCATCTGGGCTGATGCAATACAGTGCGCTCAGCCAAGCACACTGTTTGACCCCATGGTTGGACATGCATTTCGGATGTGTGTCCACAACCCCTTATGCTATAAGGGGTGTCAAAAGCGTGCGTCCAAACCCCTGCGAAACTAATAGCGCTCATCACATGCAAATGCCGGTGGATGAGGCTACTAGCTATTCTCCCTAGATCCAAAAAAAATGTGCACCCGACCTGCACATTTTTATGCTCAGAAATTAACGCCTGCCCAGAGCAGACAGTTTCTGAGCAGCCCAAAAAAGTGTAGAGAAAAGCAGAAAATACTGCTTTTCTGTACATCCAAAAGGTTTAAAAAAAAAAAAAAAAAAAAAAAAGTGTGCCTGCGGTCAGGTTAGGAAAAGGGACGCTCGTAAAATTGAGCGTCCCTTTTCCTAACCCGCTGGGCGCCCGATGCCGAGGAGGCGCTAGGGGGCGCACATTTGTCCCTAGCACCTCCTTGGCAGCGCGACCCCCCCCCCCCCCCCTCATTTAAATATTCAATCTCTGGCCCAGGAGAGGTGGCTGGGAGCGCCTTAGGAAAGCGGGCGCTCAACACCAACACCCGTTTTCCATGCTGATTTTTTGCACCGACCCCTAGAGTATCTTTAGAGTAACTACAGATCCCGAAAGTGTTTATTCTGGGAATGGGACAGGAGATTCGGCCTTGGGAAGGACACTATCAGAATAATTCTTCACGCTCGTGCCCGTCCCACCCACCATGGGGGTTAAGCCTCTTTGCTGAGCTTCTGGCAAATAAGGATCTGCTGAAAAGGCAGAATATTCGCCCTCCAAAAACACACCAAAAAAAAACAAAAAACCCTCAGTTATTCTTAGCTGTCACTTCCACCCCCTGTGCGGGAAGAGATGGGCGTGAGGGTTAGCACTGCTGACGCTCACAAACTGGGTCAGCAAAGGTCTCTGCTCCTTGGGCAGTAAAACCTACTTCCCCTTTTATACATGGGGAAGGGGGAGGTTTCTTAATTAATCTCAGGTATTTGTTTTTTGTGTATCCGTCTTTCTCTTCCCACCCAAGCAAGCTCAGACACTCTCCCTTTCCTCTCCCTGCATTCTCTCCCTCCCTCCTTAAATGTATAAATTTCCTGTGTGTATAGTGACTGAAGGGCATGCATGAAGGAGGAGAAAGTATCACTGCAAGATGGTACAGAGAGGAAGCAGCCGGACAGGGAGAAACAAACAGATAAAGTTACCGTGGCCTGACAGAATTAAGAGTCCATGCAAGATGAGAGGGACCCCGCAGTCGAGGAGCACCTCTGTCTATCTGTGCATAAAAAGCAATCGCAGGACCAGCATTGGGAGGGGAGGGGGAGGGAGGGGCTGGGGGGGGGGGGCAAGCAGAACAATTGTCCATGGCACCAATGAGCGAGGGACACACTGTTCCCTCTAACCTGTGCGCACGCACTCGGATCGTGAACCTTGCGCATAAAGCAAAAGAAAGCACGCACAAAAAAATGGCCTAGCAACACAGATCTCTTTACTACATACTTATGCCTAACTATAAAAAAAACAGGATATCACATTTCTTTGATGTTTTCTATTTATTTAAAAGAAATGATATGCTTAAAAATCTTAATGCTGAATTATTTTCGTTAGAACAATTACTTAAACAGCCCTTTTGAAATCCTGATATTATCTGCATCTTGCTCAGGCACACATCGAGGTGAGCTTTCAAAAGACGCAGGCGTAGAGCAGTGTGTACGTGAGCATACGCTATTTTAAGAACCGCAACATCCGCACATTTATCGGGAACCACGCGGAAACTTATGCACATATAAAGCAGGGGCAGGCCAACACTTACATGCATGAGTTTCTGTTTGACAACCAGCCAAAGTGAGGCGCGTAAGTCTTCGACTTGCGTATTAATACGCTGCTTAATATACGGTGGAAGTGATCAGAAACATCTCAAAAGTGAAAAAATGACTGGGTGGGGGGAGATCTGGGTGAAATGGGGAGACCTCAGGCTGAAGAGCCAGGAGAGTCTTCATGAGCTGCAGATGAACTGGGCAAACTGGTAGACTAATTGGTAAAAGTGGCCATTTAATTGTTGCGTGCTTGTTAGAAAATCCCCTGACTTATGCATGTAAAAGCCGATTATGCAAGTAAAATCTTTTCATATATCCCTTTAAAATCTGAAGTACAAATACACAGATATATCATTTACATACACTTATCCAGCTAAATTTCAACTTATCCGGCTAAGTACGCTTTTGCTGCTGTTAGATGGACAAATTTGAACTTATCTGGATAAATAATGCTTTCCCCCCCCCCCCAGACGTTTCTGGCTATTTTTATACCCGGATAAATCAGAAAAGGGCTGCTTAGATGGACAAGTAGCGCTTTTCAGATGCATCTGGCTAAGTGCTACCACTTTTCCAAATAAGTCTGAACTTGCGTAGCTCACAGTTTTTACCAACACGAGCATGTGTTTGCGCATACGTACTTGTATTTTATAACCTGTGCATATCATGTGCGCACAGGTTATAAAATACGTAGTAAATTCATATGCGCCCATATACGCGCATATATGAGTGCATGTGAGCAGTCCTGAAAGTTATCTTCGGGGACAGTAACTTTAAAACGAGCGTGCACCTGCCCACGTAAGCGCGTATGTGGGTACGAGCTCACATATGCAGGAATTATAAATAGTCCGTGCAAGTGTGCGCACATGATATTAAATAAGCCTAGCGAGCGAGTCTGTGCGCCTAATTTTAAGCGGTTGCGCGAGGAAACGTTATTCGCGTGTCTTTCCTTAGAACCTGTCGGCTTTCACAGGTGCAAGTCAGCACATTGTATACCATGTGAGCGTGAAGGAACTAACCAGTTTGACCACTTAGTCCACCAGTTTGCCCAGTCTATCTCTAGGTCATCAAGACCCCTCTGGCTCTTCAGCCTTCACTCCCCTCAGTTTAGCCAGATCCCTCACCCAGCCATAACGAGTTTTATTCTGACTTTCACCTGAAAACAAGCAGAAGTAAATACGCACAGGAAATAGCGCATATTTAAAATCGGGTTTTATGTTCGTAAATGTTGCCCCCCCCAATCCCGGAACGCTCCCGACCCACCCCAAATCCGCCCCTTTTATTTTGCTCACGGTGTTGCGGGCACACACACATATATGCGCGTAATTTTGAAATAAAAGCTGCTCATGCCTGGCCCATATACTCACATATATGAGCCTTTTAACATGAGCAACTCTTTCAAAATTCACCTCTTAGTTTGTAGCACACAGATTTGAATTCAGTTTATAAAAAGTTGCACTAAAGAACATTTTTAAGCACACAGCCTTTCAAAAATGAGAGAGAACATTGCAAGGTACCCTGTGGTGAATGTTGCTGCCAGGGGTCATGACCCCTCCCCCTCTTCTTGTGCCCATGAGCCGACCCCCAGTACTGATCTGCACTGGCAGGAGAAGCGTGGTGCTGCAGCATTACCCACTGCCATGCCATCATCCTCTTCTGCGGTATGGCACTGCCTGCTGCCCTGTCCCACATGCACAGCATAGGACCAGTTTCATGGTATGGACCGTGCAAGACCCAAGAGTCTCAAGGGTCACATGCCAAGAAGACTGCCAGACTGTGCCATGGGGCAGACCCAACATCATGGCAGAGAAGCGAGAAGGGTGGTACCGGACGTGGAGGCCAACAGTGAGATGGACATGTGGATCACGCCTCTGACAAAATGGAGATTGGTGGGGGAGGGTCAAACATGGGAGACAGGAAGACGAGGAAGGAAAGGCCTGTGGTCGGAGAAGGTACACCCTTTACTTTAAGCACTGGGGTCCCAGCAGGTAACACCGGCCCTGGTCAGACATTTATTTCTCATAGGAGATTCTGTAATCCACATTCATCTCCCACGGGGGGTCCCTACTCCCCAGTGCGGTCTCTTCCCAGTGGTTCTCTCTGTCTGTGCCACGGGGGCCCCCAGTATCTAAGTAAGCATCTACAGCTCAATTCCTCTGTGCACCATTGATGACGGGGTAGAGGGATAGCCGATATATGTGAGTGATGTTTAATCAGGGGCAGGGCAATTCCCAAAGCCATTTGCACGGATACCTGCAGAAAAAGGCAGCGGCACACATGCGTGGGCAGAACGAACCTGCAGATTTTATCCCAATGTGGGGACCCATGGATAAGTGCTCCCTTGGTGGTGCAAGCCTAGCTCCTCGCCACAAGAGGGCAGCATTGCCTTGTGCATCTGTGCTTCCCGATCTTCTGTAACACCTCAGTTACCCAAAACACCTTCTTCCCTTCAGCACACTCCTGACAACAGTAAACTCACACATACAAGTCACAGATCTGTCTATACACACATGCACAGCCACAGAAATACGCTTACACCTCCATCTTACTCTCTCACCCCATGAGGTTCCCCTTTTTCCTTCTCTTTCCACCTTCCTGTTTCTCCCCTCCCTCTTTCAGCTGTAATGTACATCTCAGGCCCAGCCTGGCGTACTCCTGGGAAACGATACCCAACGCTCAGCTTTCTAATGATAAAGACAGGACAGGGAGAGTAAGGGAGAAGAAAGAAGGATGGAAAAGGGAGAGGAGACAGGGATAGACAGAAAGGGGAGATACAGAGGAGAGCAGTGGTGGCACAGAACTAAGGCGGGCCCTGTGGCGTAGATGGGTTAGGCACGAGGCCTGCTGGGAAAGTCCGGAGCTGGCAGGTTATCGGTGAGCACAGGGCCCACGAGAAGCCCTGCGTGTCACTACCACAGCAAGGCCCTGCGCCACAGGAAAGAAGGGAGAGCAGAGATGGCAGAGCTGGGAGCATCCCTGCCTCACCGCAAGCCATGTTAGGTATAAAGTGAGACTCTTCCCTCACTGCTAGACGTGCCTCAGCGGCCCGCCTTCTACCCATCCAATGCCGGGCCCCCTCCCTGGGATGCCAGTGCAGGGGTCGGCAGCAGCTCCCTCCAGGATTAATGGGAGCTAATATGTAGCTGTGTGCTGGAGAGACTCCCTGAGGAGCCCTGGTGCTCTTGTCAGGGATTCGTATTAATGCTTTATGGTGTTAATATTGGTGAGATGGCTCCCATTAAAGCAAGTTAATACTAACCCGCACAGACAGTCGATAAATACTGCGGATGCAGGCTCATCCCTACCAGATTTATACGCACTCCTTACCTCTCTCCTTCCACACACACTGCTTACCTCCCCAAAACACTCCTTACCTCTCTTCCCAACATACACACGCTCCCTACCACCCTCCTCCAACACATACAGTGCCTTCCCTCCCTGAAACTCCCTAATTCCCCAACACATGCACACACTCCATGCCTTCCCTTCTCCAAAACACACACACACATACTCCTCACCTTTCTTCTCTTACATAAACCCTTACCTCCCTCCTCACACGGAGAGCACCCACCTCCTCAAACCACACACACACACTCTCTCTCTACTTCTTTGCCTGATACATAGATACATATACACACATGCAAACACACACTGCGTCTAGGCTCTGGTCCCTGGCTCTGTGACCTTGGGGGAGTGACTTTATTGGAATGACAGTTACAGTCCAAAATAGTAGTGATGTGACGGCACTGTGCTGCCTGGAAGGCAGGGGGGAGACCTGCACAGAGCGGCAGCTACAATCCTAAAAGACACAGCATGGGAGTGGGCGTTGGATTCCATGCGGGTATTTCCTCTTCCCTCCCACACATCTCCTTCCTTCCATGACTCCCCAATTGCCTATACTGCGGTTCTCCCTTATGTGCACTGACCATCCTGGTGCCTCTCCCCTGCAGCATGCGCTGTAGTGTGCACAGTGTCCTGGCCCATCCTGCAAACTCCAAACTTTGCTGACACCTTGTCCTGTGACTCTCCTCTACACCTTCCCTCCACCCCTAGCCCATGCTGATAGTCCGCCTCACGACATTTCACTGGGTGCAGTTTGGGTGCTGAACACTAGAGGCGCTGCCACCCATGCCAGGCTGTCAGAGAAGGAAAGGCAGGCTTCTGTTATTTGGGGGTTTGCACGGGAGTGGAATATATTCCGTCTGTCTTTCTCTGCTTCCCTCCATCTCTCTGCCGGAGAGTGGAGGATATGCAGTGGGGAAACGGACGGAGAGGGGAAGAGAGAGAACGAAGGGCAGGCACACTGAGGGACAGAGGGAACTGGTACTGTCATTACTGCCCTTACGCACACCACTTTCTCACCAACGTGGCATCAAGCCTTCCTGACTTTTTGGGGGGGTGCCGAGACTTCCTCTGCTGGCGGGTGGAAAGGCTAGGGATAGAAGGGGGGATGCAGGCTCCATTCTCAGGGAAGCAGGTATGGGGGGGGGGGGGGCGGGTTCTGGGGCTGTGCACACCACAGTGGTGGCAGCGGCTGGGGAAGACAGATCACGGGGAAGTGGTAATTAAAGGAGACTGCTTGTGTCGGTGCCTGCCGCTCCCCCGAGTCTGCGGTTATTGTAACTGACACACGGGCTCCACTTTCCACACTCATATTTCTCTCTGGATCAATACTTTTGACTCCCTACAAGACAATAATCGCTTGTACGCGGACCGGGAGTCGATCAAATACATTATTAGAGTGCTCTCCCCAGGGGGAGTCAGGCGGAGGGAGGGAGGGGAAGAAGGGAGGGAGCCAGCAGGGGTAGGAGCGCACCAAATTCCAGAAACACAAAGTATTCCGCTGCCTTACTACCTCCCTTCTCTCCCCGTCTGTCTCCCCTCCCTTTCACTGCTTCTTTGCCTCTCTCCTTCCTGCCCCTCTATTTCTCCCTCCTCTGTCGCACCTGTCTGCATCTCTTCTGCTTTCTGAAGTGTCTCACCCGAAGCCATGCAGAGTCGGTGGCAGAGACGGGGATTAGAACCGAGACCCGGGGAGGTAATGTGACTTGTCCCTATTACCGGGCCGAGTCGGTGGGCAGAGGTGTGTCCTGGCCTCCTGCAGCGGTTCACCTGGGGCAGGATGAAGAATATCAGGCAAAACCTCCTGCAAAGCCTGAGCCACGCATCCAGGAATCGCCTAACGGTGACCAGGCTCTTTCAGGAATGGCAGCCCAGTACTGAGAGGGGAGCTTGTCCTGCCATGGCCAGAGAATGAGCCCCCGAGTCCTGCCAATTAAGTGCAGATAGGGCCGTCCAGGGAGCACTGACTGCAATGTCTCTGGATACAGGAGTGAGGCATCTTGCAGGGTTTGATTGCAAATACATTATTTGCCCTTTAAGTGCCAGTGCTGATGCCTAGCTGTAGGGGTTAGGCCAACAGCACATTCTCCATGTCATGGGAGTCACTGCCTGTTCGCCCATAAAGACGGGAGAATATGTGCATGTGTTTACGTCTATACATTCACTCTGTATGTAAGCACGCATCCACCTCTGTTGCATATTATAATATTTATTTAGGCTTTTGTATGGTGTCTACCCAGAGCACCTTACTATAAATGTAGAGTATAATATCAACACGTCATCAACCAATGAGAAATGATTCAGAAGCAATCAATCAAACAGAAGCCAGAGCAATAGGAAAAGTTCACCATAGCCCTTGAAAGAGAGGTTTAGGGGTTACTCCCACTTACCCATGGGTCTGACCCCAAGATTAATGGAAGAAGGAAACACATCCCTTCAGGTCTGCCCATATGTTGTGTGTGTGTGCCTCTGTCTGCTGGAGCTCACATTTGAAGGCTGTTACGAGGAGATGCATTCATTGTAGTGGTGCCCATGAGGGAACTGGATCCATTTTGGGCGTCAGTAAAAGAACAGCTTTCTCTCTTAGGCCCGGAGAGTTGGGCATCAGTCTATGAGTGATGTAGATTTATATTCTGCAGCCCACCCTAATACTCTCCTTACCCTTCTATACCTCTACCCTCACTTTCTCCTGACAGACACTTAATCCAAGATATTTCTAGCATCCAAAATACAATTTTTTTTCAAACAATTCACAACAAAATTAAAAGGCTCTGCTCTTTAGATCTGAGAGTCTTGGAGAAGAAAAGGTGAGCTAGCCATGACTGAATGAGAGTGAGTGATAAGAGAGATAGAAGAACAAAGAAGGGAGAATAGAGAGGGAGGGAGGGAGAAAAATGGGAAAGGAGAGAAACAATGAGGAAAGCAGAGGGTCGCAACAGAGAATGGAAGAGAGGAAGAGAAGACAGGAGGAGAAGCAATAGGGAGGGAGAAAGAGGGATGGGGGCAGGAGGAGGGCAGGACAGATGGAAAGACAGAGAGGAGGAAGAGCAGCAGTGTAGGTTTGGCAGCCCAAGACAGTCTCAGCCGCAGGAGTCCACGAAGGGGAAATATATCTTTTCAAGTCTAAGAAGGTGATGGCTGTAAATTATTGAAGAGGTTGAAATAAAAGGGGTGGGGGAGGGGAGGGGGGTGTGCTTGGGATGCTGGTGACAGGCCACGGCTGCAGTGCTCAGATTTGTTGAGGGGGGGGGGACCGGGGGTGCACGCAGAGCTCACACCATATTTGGCATTCAGGGCAGCTGACAATGAAAATGCTTTATTGCTTAGACTTTCGATCGATCGGTTTGTGGGGGGCCATCAGGGGGGCTCCAGCTACTCTCTTGACTGCACAATCCCAGCGACAACCCTGAAAATATTCTCTTTCCCATCACTTCACCCTAACCCCTCGCCCCTGCTCTCTCCCTGCCTCTTTGCTCTCAACTCTTCCCCCTTTCGCTATCCCCCAAACCCCTACCTTGCCCCTCACCCTCACCTGCACACACTCACCTTCCTCCTCTTCTCTCGTTCTCTTCTTGTCCCTAAACCCTCAACCCTTCTCTTCCCTGCCTCTTTCCACCCACTCCTACCTCGTCCCCACCTGTCTCGCCCTTACCCCACTCCCTTCTTCCAAACCCCCTTTTCACTCTTCCCCCCTCCTCCACCCCATTCTCACCCTCTCTACTGTCTTGACCTCACATCCACACCCAGACCTTTCCTCCTTACCCCCTCATCCCTATCCGCCCCCCACCCCCCATCTCCCTGAAGCTATTTTTTGCTCTCCTCACCATTTTCCTCCCCCTCATGTGCTGCTGTCAGCTCTTCTTGTCTGTGTGTCTGTCCCCCGCATTACACACAAACCTGCACCAAGCGAATGGATGTCTCGCTGCCTGCCTACACGTGTACATGTATGTAGGAACACACAGAGCAAGGGATCCTCACGCTGCATAACCTTTATACCAGAAACATGATTTTAAAAAACCAAACTCCAATACCGGAGACGCCCAGTTGGCATAAGAGACCATCCCCGGGCATTTCTGTTCCCTCTGTCTCACTGCATCCCCGGACGTTTAACGAAAGCACAGAAAGCGCCCTGCTGGGTCCATCGAGCCCAGCACCCCGTCTTTGACAGGGGCCAGTCTGGGTACACAACAGATCTTAAGGGGACGATCCCTTCCCTGTCGTTCTCCCCCAGGCACTGCCCAGACCTGCAGCTTATGTGCAGCGCATTGGCTGGAAAAGTTTCTCCCTTAAATTTTGTTCTAAATCTGCAAGTTTCATGGCGCACTCCCTAATAACCTCCTTCCAACCCACTGAAGATTTTGTGATTCCTGTTCAACCTCTTTTCATAAGGGAGCCTTCAACACTTTTGGTGCCCTTCTCTGCACCTTTTCTAATTCTGCTATGTCATTTCTGAAATGGGGCGACCAGACCTGCACCCAATATTCAAGGTACGGGTACACCATGGATTGGTAGAAGGCAATGATATTCTCAGGTTTATTCTCTATTCCTTTCTGAATATTCCTAACATTTAATTTCTATCCCTTCTATCTCACTGTATCACAGGCTGCAGGGAATAAAGACCATCCCCAGGTGTTTCTATCCCTTCTATCTCACTGTATCAGAGGCTGCAGGGAATAAAGACCATCCCCAGGCGTTTCTATCCCTTCTATCTCACTGTATCAGAGGCTGCAGGGAATAAAGACCATCCCCAGGCGTTTCTATCCCTTCTATTTCACTGTATCAGAGGCTGCAGGGAATAAAGACCATCCCCAGGTGTTTCTATCCCTTCTATCTCACTGTATCAGAGGCTGCAGGGAATAAAGACCATCCCCAGGCATTTCTATCCCTTCTATCTCACTGTATCAGAGGCTGCAGGGAATAAAGACCATCCCCAGGTGTTTCTACCCCTTCTATCTCACTGTATCACAGGCAGAAGGGAATAAAGATCATCCCCAGGCGTTTCTACCCCTTCTATCTCACTGTATCACAGGCTGCAGGGAATGCCCAGGTGTTTCTATCCCTTCTATCTCACTGTATCACAGGCTGCAGGGAATAAAGATCATCCCCAGGTGTTTCATTCCCTTCTATCTCACTGTATCACAGGCTGCAGGGAATAAAGATCATCCCCAGGTGTTTCATTCCCTTCTATCTCACTGTATCACAGGCTGCAGGGAATAAAGATCATCCCCAGGTGTTTCATTCCCTTCTATCTCACTGTATCACAGGCTGCAGGGAATAAAGACCATCCCCAGGCGTTTCTCTCTCACTTCTATCTCACTGTATCATGGGGTATTTACAAATAACAGAGGTGCACACAAAGTATGTATATTCATGTATACAACATGAGGAACACTTCTAATCAACAGGGTGCATTCTCTGTGCATTTAGCTAGGAATCCTGCAGAACAGGGGTGTAAGCAGTATACCTGTCACAGCTGTAGAAACAATGCAGAAAACCGGTAGCATGCCGTGGCCGGTGACATACACTTGATGTGCAGTAAGAAGTACATGAAGACTCAAAAGAAAAAGGAAGTCAGGCAGCTGAGGATGACACACCCCACCCACCCACACATACACACACTTGGGCTAGGGCTCGCCAATGTAGGTAACCGCGGGCACCAACCCTTGAAAAGTGAGAGGGTGAGAGCAGAGTAGAAGACACACACACACACACACTCCCCATACACAGGCAGCTTTTAAAGTTGTGTGGTTCGAGTGTCAGTCCATTGAATGCAAGGAAAGGTCCAGCAATAAAAAATTGCAAAGTGGCAAAATTCATCAATAAATGCAGATGAAAATTATATTTCTGGGAGTGGATAAGGCCAGGGGAGGGAGCCCAGAGATCCAGCTCCTCTTTTTTTCCAAGCCGAGGTGGCCCCCGGGCCTGGGTTCTTCGCTCACCCTTGGAGATGGCTCTTGCCTTAAATCCTAGTGCTGCTGTCTTTCTGCGCCTGCTGAAGGCAAATATAGTTTGTACGGAGCTTGAACAGGCTGATTCATGACCTAGAAAGATTTGCACCGAAGCAGTCAGGGGTGAAAGGGGCAGGATGGGGAGGAGGTTACTGCTGTGTGACCATAATGAAGAGAATATTTATTTGAGAGTAATTACAGGGGCTCTTAGTATGCCACTGGCTACAGGAGGAATTCTGAGTAGCCACTGTTCATTTCTAAATTGCTTTCTCCTATATTTTATATCTGGAAAAAAATGTAGTCTCTATGCTTTTTATGCACTCTTTTTTTTATAATCTTTTCTTATTTATGTCGGTCTCTTTCCTTATTCACGTTCCAGTTTCTCTCTCTATAGTGACTTCTCTCTTCCTACCCCTCATTTTTCTCTTCCCTAATTTTTCTCCTTTCTCTAGCCCTCCTCAAAGACAAGCATACACACTCCCTGCTTCCTTCAAGAATGTGTGTTCGCCTCAAAACCTAAACACACATCTTCTCTCCCACCTCAGACATGCAGCCTTGCCCTGCCCACTCACCCTTGCAGGCACTCATCCCCACTCTACTTCCTTAAGAATGTAACAATTTGCCAGACTGGGTCAGACCGAGGGTCAATCAAGCCCAACATCCTGTGTCCAACAGTGGCCAATCCAGGTCACAAGTAACTGGCAGGATCCCAAACAGTAAATAAATCCCATGCTACTATCAATAAGTAGTGGCTACTCCATACGTCTACTTGGTTAATAAACAGTTTATGGATATCTTCTCCAACAACCTGTCCAAACCTTTTTTAAAACCAGCTACACTAACTGCCTTAACCACATCCTCCAGCAATGAATTCTAGAGCTTAATTACGTGTTGAGTGAAAAAGAAGTTTTTCAGATTTGTTTTGAATGTGCTACTTACTAACTCCATGGAGTGCCTCCTAGTCTTTGTATTTTTTGAAAGAGTAAATAACAGATACATTTAACTGTTATATTCCACTCATGCTTTTATAGACCTCTATCATATCCCCACCTCAGACTTCTCTTCTCTTTAGCTTTCCTCATAGGGGAGCTGTTCCATCCCCTTTATCATTTTGGTCACTCTTCTCCGTACTTGTTCCGATCTTTTGAGATGTGGTGACCAGAACTGAACATAGTACTCCAAGCGCAGCCTTGCCCAGGAGCGATACAGAGGCATTATGACATTCGCCATTTTATTCTTCATTCCTTTCCTGATAACATTCTGTTTACCTTTTTGACCGTCACTACTCACTGAGATGAAGATTTCAAAGTATTGTCCACGATGACACCCAGATCCTTTTCCTGGGCCATAACTCCTAATATAGAACCTAACATCATGTCTACTACAGCATGGGTTACTTTTCCCCATCCGCATCACTTTGCACTGGTCCACATTAAATTTCATCTGCCATTTAAATGCCCAGGTCTTCCAGTCTTGCAAAGTCCTCCTGCAGTTACATATTGTCTCTTCCATACAGCAGTTTAAGCTATCAGCACATCATCAAACTCTGTAAAAAGACTAAACCCTCCCTGCTCTGAACCCCCAAGAGGAAATATTTCTTTATAAAAAGGGTGGTGGGGACAAGGATGGTATCTGAATTCAAGCGAGCACGGGACAAGCGCAGGAGATCTCCGAGGGAGAGGTAGGGACCATAAAGCTGATAGCAGGAGATGTGGCTGGGCCTCACAGCCTTTATTTGCTGTCATGTTCTACGCATGTTATCCCTCACCTCTCAGGCATGTCCTCTCCCCGCCCTCACCCCATCCCAGGCACACGTCCTCTTTCCCACCTCACCCCTCAGGCACGTGTTCCCTCTCTCCTTCCTCAAGCACTTATCATCCCTCACCCCCCACCCCACCCCCCAGGCACATTCACTCTTTTATCATTTTGATGATCCCTAATAGACTCCAGCTGAGCTTCTATTCAAGCCCACCAGTTTACATCTTTTGGGGGGGTACAAAAGAGTCTTTGTGTGGGGGTCTTGTTTGCCACTACCCAGTCTGTCTGCGAGCTGTTTAAGATGCAGACCCTCTGCCAAGTTCAGGGTCTCCTCCTGACCTCCCTCCCTCCCCTGAGACAGCAAGTCCAGGAATGTGAAAGGCAAGCAGAGAAGGAGCTGGGAGCTGGTAACAGGGCTGCTGTGTTATGCATGCGTGACATCACGCCAGCACCGCGGGCCGTGGACGGGCTGCCTGGATACCATTGCTAGGGGAGACAGACAGCCAGATATGGAAAGCAGCATGTCTGGCACCGAGAGCTTTCCTTTCCAACGGCCAGACTTCTCTTAGACATGTGCTGTAGGATTTGGAGAGAAATCTGTAGCTCCCACTTAATCCAAATCCTGAGCCTAACACCTCCACCCATACCCACTATCATAAACCAGTCTCCTCAATACCTGCATGAAAACACCAAACGCGCCTCCTTATACACCAGTCCAAGTCTGCATGAAAGCACCCAGCACTCCTCAAATGCCTAACTCCCCCAAAACTGCATATAACACCTAGCATTGCACATCATACAATTAACTTCCAAAACTGCACTTAGCTGGTCAGCCATTCATTTGCCCATCATTGTACATTTGTCTACACATGCATCTATTTATAAGAACATAAGAACTGCCATACTGGGTCAGACCGAGAGTATCCTGTTTCAACTGCAGACAATCTCGGTCACAAGTACCTGGCAGGATCCCAGACAGTAGATAGATTCTATGCTACTAATGTCCAGTGATAAGTAGTGGCTTTCTCCAAGTCTATCTGGTTAATAACCTTTTATGGATTTCCCCTCCAAAAATTTGTCCAAACCTTTTTTAAGCCTAACTATACTAGCTGCCTTTACCACATCCTCCGGCAAAGAATTCCAGAGCTTAATTGTGCATTGCATGAAAAAGAATTTTCTCCAATTTGTTTTAAATGTGCTACTTGCTAACTTCATGGAGTGCCTCCTAGTCCTGCTATTATCCAAAAGAGTAAATAACTGATTCACATTTACCTGTCCTAGACCTTTCATGATTTTGTAGACCTCTATCATATCCCTCCTCAGCCGTCTCTTCTCCAAGGTGAACAGCCCTAACCTCTTCAGCCTTTTCTCACATGAGAGCCAGTCCATCCCCTTCATCATTTTGGTCGCCCTTCTCTGTACCTTTTCCATTTCAGCTATATCTTTTTTGAGATGCAGTGACCAGAATTGCACACATCCATTTTGCCAGGATTGGAATAATCCCAGGCCCAAATTTCCCTGTAATGCTAAAATTTGGTGCTGGCTGGGCCGAGAGAGAAATAACACCACTGCTGCTCAAGTTGGCTGTGGCCCAGTCCCAAAGACAGATACCATAGTGGCCAGCCTGCGCCCACTCCGGCTGTAAAAAAGAGTCACTGCTACTGTAGCTGACCTCGGCCTGAGGAGAGATAGCACACCCCTGCCACTGGGACCCGTCATGGTGGAATGCTGGGTGTTACAGGCTAGGTCTGGATGCTGGGTGATAAGTTTTAGATTTGGGGGTTTTGTAATTTGTTATGTTATTGAATTCTAAGTCTTGGCTGACTCTTCCCCTAGTGAGTGTAGGACATGTGAGTCAATTGTGTGCTAGGGCTGCTATTTTTTTTACTATCTTTATTGTAGTGTTTATGAATTTTTAAAATGTTTTTCCTTTGAATTGAACATGCATTAATGAACTCAATTTTGTATATGTTGTATTAATTTGTATTTTGTAATCTGAATACATGGAATTCTTTAGGCATTGCTTATTAATTGTTTTCTCTGAGTTGTATATGTATTTATGAATTCAATATTTACAGTGCTGGATTCTGTAATCTGCATTTATGAAATTCTATATCCATTTGTTGTAAGCCATTCTGGGTGGTCCTTCAGGACTAAAATGGTGGGATAGATTAGATTAAGATACAGAGGCATGGAAGGAGTGGAGATAGAAAAACTGGATGAAAGAAGCTAGAAGGGAGGGAGGGAAAGTGACTGGAGGGAATAGAGAAGAGCAGCTGAAGGGAGGAAAAGGAAGGGAAGTGGCTAGAGGAGGAAGAGGTGAGGAAAGAAATCCAAAACGTAGCTGAAAAAAACCCTCAAAATCAAGCAACAAAAACAGACAAAAAAAGGAGCAAACTAAGAATAAAAAAGACCAAAAGAGCATAAAAGCAAAAACTAAATTAAGGGAAAAATTTTCTTAGCTCCTAAAACGGTTTGGCTGCTGTCCAAGTTTATCAATTAACTCCTTAACCTCTCTCCATCAGTCTATCCCCTCTATCATTGATGCATCCATCCGTGCAGAGATCATTCCCAGAAAGTGGGGAATGCATTTCCCTTGCATTTCATGCCGTGTGACCTGTGATATCTCAGGTGCCTCGTATACAATCTTACACTCAGTGAATCTGGCACTTGGCCGGACAAACGCCAAGGTTTCAAATTTCCCGGGCATGCACTGCCTCCAACTTCTCTGGAAAAAATGTAGCCAGACAATCCAGGGCTGTTCCAGGAAGAGGGCCACTTACCCAGCTAAGTTAGCCAGAGAAATGCTGCTGTTTGGCGTCACCCTGGCTAACTTCCTAATAGCCAGGTATCTTCAGCCAGATGCCCCATGGCTGAATATTGCCCTCACATTATTTATCTTTGCTAAAAGACTATCAGAGGTATTTCCCATTACCAGAGCAGAAGGACACCACATCATGTAGGAGGAAGACAGTTAAGAGCAATATGTAGCATTGCCTTCTAAAAACTGAACGGGAAACCAAGAAGCCAGACTCTGCATATGGAGCAACACTGGAAAGAGAGAAACAGAAATTCATTTCCTCCTCTTCTGTGCAAAATACAAAAGACAGCAGAGATGCATACTTCCCAAAGCTGACAGGGAAAACTGAAGACTTCCCACAGGAAAGGCTCCATATAATCCTGGGGGGAAGAGGAGAAGCAGCAGCAGCTAAAGCAGTAAAATACGTCGTATCCTGCCACGGGCCAGGGAAAGTAGGGACCAGCACCAGCACCCAGATAATTGTTCTTGCTATTGTCTATGGCGAAGCAAGTCATTCCATTTTCCTATTCACATACAAGAAAGTTTCCTGAATCTGGCCCAGAGCTGGCTCTGATTGTTATATTACTTTTAAAGCTACAGTCTAATTTCAGCACTATGGAAGGAGATACTGAAAGAAAAAAATATGTGGTCGGTAGACAAAGCCCGATATAGAAATACAGACTTCACAAGTGGGCGCCTGTGAAACATTTCTTATGTTTTAAATTCCGCCGGCGATCGCTCTCTCTCTCCTGTGGCATGGGGAGGAAGGCCAGCGGCCCTACAATCCCAGGACCAGGGAGGGGGATCCCCAGCACTGCACTCACAAACCGTGTGGCTCTCTAAAAACAAGCCAACCCCATCCAGAACTTTTATTCTTTGCAAAGACGCCTTGCCTAATGCGTGCGGAGCAAGTGAAAGGGCCCTAGCAGAGCATCCACACAGACATGGCGAGTTCCTTCCTGGCGTACAGATAATGACGCCGAAGGCAGAAAATACGGCTTCACAGGCCTCCTCCACTGTGGCGGCAGCCCCCTTCCCCACGAATCTCTTTAGGATCTGTACTACACTCAAAGCATTCTTTAGAATGCATTCAGAGAAGACCACACCAAGGAAGAATTACAAACCTGGTTAAGGGTTTCTTCTGTTCAGATACTTTTATTGAATTCTTGAGAATTTGTGTTTATCATTTCCATTTAGGTAACGTAGCATTAATTCGTTTGGGAGGAGACTACTAGCATGCTGCACATCACAGCTGCTGATACAACAAAAGGGCTTCAATTACAGCCCCTGGGATACAGAATGCGCTACAGGTTTCCAGATTTCCTGAAATGTTCTAAGTCGATTACATTTGTGGCTGCAACAACTTCATCTTTTTATGGCAAATATAGTAAGGATCCACCCGGTACAAACCTCTAGGAAAGAGCTGTTCCTTCCGTCATTAGGAGGAGTTTTAAGATCAAGGCGAGCTCTCTTTCCTAACTGCAGCCGATTTCCAAAGAATTTGAGATGAAAGTTCACATTGGATATTCAATCTATCCTTAATCCTTCCTCTCTCCCCATTTAAAATGCTCTTATATTGTTATAGAAATATAATTAGGGCTTTGGATTTTAGGTTTTAACCAATAAGCCGCAATAAAACAACCTCAATGCAAAAATAAATAACTAAATAAGGTGTTTATTAGATAAACACTGGAAAGCCCTCGCTTCCCCTAGTGCTCTCTCACCCCTCCTTTGCTTTTTCTGGATCTTCCGCTTTGCCTTTGTGTCTTTTCCACGCTAAAGATGCCTGAGCTGCACAAATGTACGTATGTGATTCAACCAGAAAAAGCACCCAACAACAGGACGGACCTGTGCCACGAAAACAGCGACAAACACTGATTTTTGGTACCCCCACAAAGTACCCCTATTAGCTGGACAATAAACACCTGAATTTACAATTTATAAAAATCAGATGCCCTAAATATAATTAATATATGTGAGACTGTTCCCATCTCTGTGGGCAAAAGCAACCTTATTTATCTTCCTGAGTACTGAATTTGGAGGGTTGTTTTTTTTAATTTTTACCTGTGTATAGACCGTCCTGTGAGCAACAGAATATGTCTAAGTGAGGGATGCAGACATCAAAGCCTGCAATGACTTGCTGCAACAGAAAAATAAATAGCCCATCGTGCAGATTCCACACAGGCCTTCAAATCCTTTAGCCACACTCTTCCCAGCCAGCAGCAACTCCCAGCAGGCGCGCAGGTTAAGCGCGATTCTAAAATGGGGAAATATAGTAGCAGGCTCCCGAGCCGAGGAATTCTGTCACCCACGCCACTCGCCTCCTGTACCGTACTGCCCTGATCAGCGACATCTAAGAGTCGCTCGCAGGGAAACAGCGAGCACAGAGAGCGGAGTAAAAGAAATTTCCAGCTTAGCTGTTACATACGGAGATCAGGGCACCAAGTAATGCAGGAAAATAGTGCCAGGAAAAGTTCATTCTCTCTAATGCTATTCTGGTGCTAACCATAAACTACCCTCTCTCTCTCTCTAGGATTCGTGTAGGATTTAATCACCCATATCTGTCCCCTTCACCATCTTTTTTTATACGTATAGATATATATTTGGCAGCTCAGAGTTGCAACAAATCTTTCAGACAAAAATACATGATCCAACAAAAGAACTCAGTTATTGCCCCCCAGTCACTCTCCCTCCCTCTGTCCCAGTATTTACAGCTACAGCCATCCATCTATTGCACTATCCACCTCTCTCACTCTCAAACCTCCTCTCCTCCATTCTCCAGTCCTACTGGAGATGCACTTGTTCAAAGAAGCACTTACTCTGTTTAAGCCTGTCCCCCTTCCCAGGTGATCCCCTGGCGCAGCAGTCCTGTAACTGCCCCATCCTCAAGCTAGATTTCTCCGAATCATTTCGATAACGCTAGATGCCATTTCTTCCCGAGTGTCTTGTAAGCTATCTAGGGAAGAGAACTTCCTTACCTACTGTACCGACATGATTTATACTACAGCCATACATTAATATGGGGCTACATCTGCTAGCATGATATACAAATAAGAAATATGAATCTTACAGTAACGATCTATGCTACTTAAGCATGTCTGTCCTACATGGATCCCAGAGAGCTGGCACTGGACTCCTCTGCACCCCGAAACTACACAATGACAGGGACAATCACGTAGCCATAACAAGCTCCTTCCCTGGGCTTTCTTCAATAACAAGCCACTGAAAGAGAAGCTATGACAAGGGGGGGGGCTGGTCAGCACCTTTTGACCCCCCAACTTGCTACACACTGGCATCAGTAAATCGGAAGAGTTTTTATTGTCACTGTATTTCTGACTGTCAGCAGAATCGAAGCACCGAGCAAAGAAAATATATATCTGTTTTTAAAGAAGTCTCTAGCTCCATCCACCACCTGAAAGAGGGACACCCAGGCTTCATGCAGCACACATGACTTGCAACATGCACAGAGACATTCTCACACGTACGATAGCTGCATCATGCTTGCAGTGCGTGAGCAAGCTTAATGAAGGCATTTTTCTTTGATGTGCCAAAAGGCGGAATATAAATAAATATAGAGAGGTTCTCAAACCAGCTCTAGAATGGTCTGTGAAAGACTGCAATGCCTGGCAGTGCCACATGGGAGAAGTCAATAGTCTAAACGGCTTGCAAATGGTACTGACCTAAAAGTCCCAGGCTCTATGTCCCTACATCTTTAAGTGCAGGAGCTCTTCTGGGGTTTCCTGATCCAAAACACTTTCCAATCACGGGAGGAAATAGGAAGCCTGATCGACAGCCCCACCAACACTGCAGCAAGGAGGCCATGCTGGAAGTCCTGGCACAATCAAGGACTGATCCAGGAGCCTCAGGCCTAAGGGAGAGATATTGCTGACCTGCTCAAACGTGCAAATAAAAAATTGATTTAGCCCTTTAATTTTTATGGTAAAAGAGTCAGAATCTTATAAAAATTGTATTGACCTGAAAGGACCTGATTCACAAGAGGCACTGCTTTGCAGTCCAAAAAAATTGATTCCCATGTCAAAACACAGAAAATTCCAGGCCTGTGGGGCTGGCTTACAGTAATTTGGAAAGCCTGGTTCTAAGATGCTGACCATGGGACGCCCGCACAGGAGACACCCTACTTTCACCATTTACAGCATCCGTGCTCCTACTGGTGCACGTGGCAGCCATGTTTTGGTGGAGGCAGAGGCACCCCAGAAGTAGTACTCCTTTCCTGCCAAAAGCTGGGTGGAAAACACCATGGCAGAAAGTCAAGAAAGCAGCAGAACAGAAAGTGCAATAATGAAACGTCCAGTTTGAACAAGCTGCTCTCTAAAACACTCCCCCTAGCAGTAGCACCCACAGGTCCTGACTGCCAGGGAGTGTATAAGAAAGGCTCTGCAGCCATCCAGTCCCCCAGGAGGTTTCACGTATGTGTCCGTCACCAAAACATCTGTCCTCAGACACAATAAAGGAGTGAAACAGCAGGAGGAAATATGGAACATAGTGTGGCGTGCACAATAAAAATGTAAGCTGCCACAAGAACTGTATAGCATCTTCAACACTTCAAGTCTGTTGGCCTAGGTATACACGCCATTGTATAAGCTTTTAGTTCCTGGCATCATCATTGCAGACATATTGGAAGACTATTTAAGGCTCAAGCTACAACATGCGGGCTATAAAATATTCAACCACAACTAGAACCTTCCAATCTTTCACGGTCACCTTCCCTGTCAAAACCAACTTACCCAGTGGCCCATACATCAATTTCAAAGTAACAAGGGAGCACAGTAAACAATGGCTGATAAAGACCAATTGGCCCATCCGGTCTACCCAGATGGGAAGATGCACACCCACATTTCCACTGCCCAGACCATCACCACCCTTCTGCAATTTTCCCAAGCATGTTCCTGGGTCATTCCTTCTACCAGTTACTCCTAGCAGCCCCTAAATACCAGGATGTTTGTCTGGCCACCATTTGTCTGTAGCCAGCTGAAGAAAATGTTCCATGAAAAGCAGAAAACCCTCACTGTGAAACTACATTTTACAAGCTTCATTCACTCATTTTCTTATAGGGATCTCAGTGTCTGTTTCCTTGGCACGTTGCCTTCATCTCTTCCTCTCACTTTCTCCATCCCCTGTGCTCTCCCCCTCCTCCTCTCTCCACTTCTAATTTTGTCCCTTCCTATCAAATTTCTGCTTTCAGTTGTCTGCACTCCCTCTCTTCTCTCCTTTGTTCCCTCGTGCCTCCTTTGTCTTTCATCCATCCCTTTTTCATTCTCACATTTTCCTTGCTCTCACCTTCTGTCGCTTTCCCTCTTTGAATTTTAGCTTCCTGCAGTGATCATTCAAAACTGGTGTTATTTGAACATTAGAGCGAATGCAGAATTCAATGGGACAAGGAAAAACAAAGTCAAGTGAATATCTTTAAGACAGCATCAGGTACTCTCTAAAAAAAAAAAAGCCCCAAAAAAATCCCCCAAAATATTAACTATCACACAATATAATGACTTATTCAACAAGGCCATCCCTATTTGCTTGGTAATGTAACAACTTCATTGCTGCCCTGTGTGTTAAGCAATGACAACAACCACTTTCAACATAAAACACCATAAAAACAATTGCTGTTTATAGAAAAACTCAAATGCATCATGATACCACCACCAGCATGGGCTAAATAGCAACTCAAAAGCCCAATATGGAGTCAGCAGAAAAGCAACAATGTTAAGAAAACAACCATCAGCCTGGGATGAATAGACTTCCCAAGAAAACCCTACATAGGTTCAACAGAAAAGAAACTTAATAACAATCATACTTTATGGTCAACAGAAAATATAGCACTCTCAGCATATGCTCAACAAGAAACAGCAAATCCAGCTCAGGCTCAACTGGAAAAACACTAACCCAAGGGAAACAACCCTAAATGAGTTAACAAAAACACACAACAATCGCAATATAGACTAAATAGGAAAAGTCAAACCAAGCTCGACAGCACATGGACTAATACAGTGAAGGCTCGACAACAAACACAACAAATCTAATAATGCTCAACAGCAAATACAATAATCCTAACTCTGTACTAAAAAAAAAAAAATGCAACAAATTCAGCATCTGTTCGACAAGAAACCCAACCATCCCACTATAAGCTTGAAAAGAAACATAGCAATCACATCATCTACTCAACAGAAAATGTAGCAAACCCAGGAAGAAACACAACACCGGCTGTCAAGAAAATGCAAGACTATCACCAGTTGTTCAGCAAGAAACACCACCAGCAAGCAATCCATCAAGATAAAAAATATAAAAAATAATAAAGAACATGTATCTCAACACCATACAAGGATGCCAAATTCTCAGTAACAGACAAAACAATAATGCCATCTTATGCTGAATGGGCAAACTGATACTGCAGAGTCATTCATCATTAAAATGCACCATCACCAAACATTTAGGGTCTTATTCAAAAAATAATTTTTAGGTACAGAATGGAAAACAATCCTCTTTGAATAAGTTCTTTAGTGAGAAATGCAGTAAGAACTCAAAATGGACTTCATTAAATCTAGACTCATCAACATCCACTCATTATGCTAAGCTACAAAGTTATCAACATCAATTCAACACAGTCAACATCTACATATTATAAAACATTCAGCAAACTTATCAAACCAGCGCAGTGCAATATCCACCATGATGTCAATGATAAGACAGTAGCACCAGTCAATGAGAATGGCATAGCACTCATCAAAAAAACAAGAAACCTGCTGCGCATAACTCCCTTAAAAATTCAGTCCAAAGGTTATTTGGGGTGGGGGTGAGGAGACACACTCACACCCACAGAGAAAGCCTAGTTGTCTTTCTTCAGAAAAAAAGAGCATGTTAACAAGGCAACGCTATCATTGAACACAGCAGCAATGCAGCATTATTATTATTGCTCACCTCACACTGGAATTGCACAGGAAGCACTCTGCAAAAACATGCAGCAATGAAGGCCGAACATGACAAAGGACCTGATAGCTGCTATTCAGAATATGCAAAGCTAGTTTCACCACCTGGAACAAAAGATGAACTTGTTATGGGGCCTAAACTAGCAGTTACTGAACAATGTATCTTAAAAAAAAGTGGCGTGAATGCAAACTTATAACTACTATTTAAACATTTTATACTGAAAATGTTTAAACAATACACAGGAGTATCAGACAGTTCAAGGGCTCAGGTATGTAATGCCTGCAAAACCCTCTAAAATCTATCATTTACCCCTTCTAATATGCAAAGTGTGCAAAGTTCATGTAGAAATGCTACTCTTAAAAACATAAATCCAAGTTAACAATCAATTGTACCAAGTGATATCTCCAAAGTTAATAAACATGTACTGAACACTATGATTCAGTCCCAACATCGGCCGACGTTTCAGCAAAATGCCTGCATCAGGGGAATTAAAAGTTTGAACAAAGAGTTAGTGAACTACGCCATGTGGGATCTTCACCCCTGCTTGAACTCTTCAGTGCTGTTCTCTGTTAAGTTTGATAAAATACATTTTAAGGGGTTCCCTATCAGAGTCGCCTGTTCTGCTTGCAGCTCAATATTTATTATTCACAGACTACAAAGGAGGGCTTGGTAATTAGAATATTAACTAAAGACTCTCTGGTTTGGTCCATTCCCTCCTATTACTGGACTACTTTGAACAATTCATCATTATGAATTTTCAAGATTTTGGGGAATCTGACATTGTTATTCATAGAAATCATTTTAATGAATATAAAGCAAAAGTCAGTGTATGCTTCTGAATTTTGCAGGTGGGTATCGGACCTCCAGTGGAATGAGCCAGGTCTTCCCTTTCATTTCAGAGGGGGTTTGGCTAGTAAAGTAAACTAGGGGATGCCTTGCAGAATCCCTGAGAGAGAGATCAGGAATTACCAGACCCAACTCCTGCCTCATCTGTGTCTGAGGCTCCTACTGAGCATCCAGAGATCTACCTCTAGCCAGGAAGAAACACCACTGCTAGACAGATCTCTGCTGTTACTGCAGGCAAGCCAGCCATCGATTGGTTTCTTCTTCTATCAGACCCAGTAACTGGAGGGACCAGAGGTGGGAAACTGCCAGTCCCAACATAGCAGAGAAGGTTGGATAGGGGCAGAGTTTTAAAATCCATTGGAAGTCTCTATGCAGCTCTTGGAAGGGAAGGGAGGTCCAGCAGGAGGCTATGATCAAGTCTTCAGCTTCTGCCAGTTTCGTGGATGCCACCTTTGCTCAGTAACAGTGGATTCCAGTGAAATATAAGGAATCCTTGATTCCAGAAGAAACAGTTGATGGTTCTGCCTCATCTTCTGGACCAGTGGGCCTGGAAACAACCATAGTCATAATAAACACCACAGAGGCACGTCAAAAATCAATTTGTTTTGACTTGATCCATGCTCCATGTTTATCAATCATTCTGAGGTTGGTCTCATTAGAGCAGTATGACCAAGTAATTGCTTGGAGACAAGGATCTATCTTGTCGGTCTCTGCAGCCAAAATTGCAAACTGGACTTAGGAAGGAAAATCTTTCACCCTTCTGACTTCAGCCAACCAAAGTAACTCTGTGGAGTGGCAGTATAAAGTACCTCAGAGCTATCTATTAAGTGTACAGCATTTTGTGATGTAGTTGGTAAGGTCACCTGGTGATCCCGGGCAGCTACTAGTTCCAGTCATGGTCTACTGGTGATTCAGTCCTGGTGCTGCAGAGGCCTCACCCCTCCAGTGATTTCATCAGCAGCCAACTTCTAGAAGGGGGGCCACTCTAGGAGGGTGTTTGCATCTGGACAGCAGCAATGGTAATAAGAAGGGGACTTCCATCCACCGAGCCCATCGGCTTATCAGCTGATGTTCCAGCCATTGCCTGTTGGTGCTCTGGTCTCAGTGCTGTGGAGATTCCACCCCCTCCAATGATGTCAATAGTGGCTGCCTTCAAGAAAAGAGCTGCATTGGGGGCAGATCACTCCCAGAGAAGCGAGCTCAAAGGAAGTTGCCTCTTTGGGAGCAACTAATAGTTACAGGTATAGCTGAGGCGAAATTTACAATTGTTGCAACCGTCCCTTCCTGACGGCTTCACTCTGCCTACCTTTCTTTCTTTGCACCTCCTCTTGCTATGGACGGACGCCTGGCTGCCACGGCATCTGCCTGCTGTCCTCTCCGGCACTGCCTCCCGCCATGCTCCGCTGGTACCTGAGGGCGTGCGCGCCGTGCAGCCCTCACTCTTATTTCCTACGTGACGTGACCCTCAGGGGCATCCCCCTGTGATGACGTCACGCTGCCCAGATATTTAAAGCCTACAATGTGGGGGGGGGCGCTGTTCGCATTCCATGTGAGAGGACGCACGTCGGCTCTGCTCCGCCTCCTCCAGGCCTAAAAACCCCCAAAAAAATCACAAAAATAATTTCTATTTTTTCGGCGGAACGCAACCTGAGGCTTTCAACCATATTAATCAGACTTTTACGATGACCAGCAAACAGAGACCGACCGATCTCCGCAAATTTTCATACGGGAAAAATTCAGCAGGCACGGACCAAGATGGCGCTGATTCTCAGGATCCAGAGCCTTCTGATTCGGAAGAAGTGGAGGAAAGCGCACACGAGCTGGGAGACTCGGGAGAGGGTACATCCACTTCTTTACTCACCCGAGAGGAGGCAAGAAGATGGTTTATAGAATTGAGATCCGACCTGAAGCAGTATAAGGCTGATATCATGGCGTCCGTGGTTGACCTTAAGATGACCTGGCAGCCATGGGTACCGTGTGGATGAAGTAGAAATCATGTTGAACGGCCATGGGGACCTGATAAACACATTGGTAACTCAGCAAGAAGCTACAGCTGCTGACTTTAAATCGATTCAAGACAAACTCGAGGATTTAGAGAACCGGGGCAGGCGGAATAATGAGGATCCAGGGAGTCCCGGAAACCCTGGATTTCGCGGATGCACAACTTGTTGCGACACAGATTTGTACTTTTATTCTAAATAAAGGAGAAGATGCCCCGGGGGGAGCAGCAGAGCCCAACACAAAAATACGAATTGAGCGAGCTCACAGAGCGTTGGGACCACGTAGAGATCAGCAGCCTCGGGATATAGTATTGTGCTTTACCAGCTATCCTCTCAAGGAACATATATTGAATGAGGCAAGGCAACTGAAGAATATCACCTGGAACAATCACCATATTTCTCTGTATCAAGATCTGGCACCGATCACACTCAAAAGAGATTTGACTTGAGAGAGGTAACAGCAGCACTACGAGACAAGGATATACGCTATCGTTGGACATACCCCTTTGGCTTGTCCTTTACTTATCAGGGGGTCAACCATCGGGTTACCTCCTTAGTAGAGGCAAAAGCAGCTTTTCTCAAGGCTCAGCTGCCAGTTTCCTTTTCCAATGCTAACCATGGGCGGTTTCTGCTCCTCACACAGCACCACGGTGGCAGAGGGCAGGAAAAGGAGGTAAAAGGCTCACATCGCCAAACAGAGCGAACCAAATCTCAAAACTCTGATCAAGGATGAACTGGAGCTAACTCTTTTTGCAGAGGTTCATTTGTACTATACGACCTGAAGGATGAGGTTTCCTCGCCAGGTTTGCCACAGGCGTTGACTGTTTTTGATTGGCTTTGGGTTGAACTGTTTGTTTCATATTCTTATGTTCTAATGTATTTATACTATTCTCAGGTTGTTCTTCACAATTAGGGGGGTTATCATATAATTCTTCACATTACGAGTTTCCAGGCCCCTAGGAGTCAAGTATCCTACAGCGGGACTTGGGATACGGCAGGATGTCTAGGCCTCAGAATCAACCAAACTAGCTCCTTTTTTTATGGGATGAGTGGACAGACAGAGGCTTATACTCACAAATGGAGGCACATTGTATGAGGGTTGGAGGGTGTTTGGCACTATCTACTCTGGGGGTATAGATGGATGCACGCAACACCGTTTCTTAATGGCGACCAAATTGATATCCCTTAATGTAAAAGGTCTTAATTCCCCCCAAAAGCGGCAGCTTCTTAAGCGGGAGCTTCAAAGGCAGGCAGCCGGGATTATTTTTCTTCAAGAAACACATGTTCGAAAGAAACATGAGCATTTACTAGCTTTCCCACAATTTCCTATCACCTGGTGGGCCGCCAGCACAACTGAACAGAGGTACGCGGGGGTGGGTATTTTGTTCTCCTCTTCATTTGTACACGAGCAGGTCGAAGTGGTGACTGACCCGGGGGGTAGATTTCTCATTAACAAAATCAAAATTGATAAACGAATTTTCACTCTTCTTAATGTGTACTTTCCTAACCATCACCAGGTGACTTTTATTAAACGGCTACATAACCTGTTACAGCAACATGCAGAGGGGGAGCTGATAGTTGGGGGGATTTTAATTTTGTTATGGACCCAGCTAAGGACTCCAGCTCGGGCACGCCATCACACCAGGAGGCTAGATGCGCTTGGCATGGGGTAATGGAGAAGTGGGGTCTGGTAGACATGTGGCGTTCTAGATTTGAACAACTCCCCGCTCTTATACGTTTTACTCCTGCCCTCACTCTACTTATACACGCATCGATTATTTTTTTGTCTCAACCACTTTGCAACCGAGGGTGCAACATGCAGATATTGATAATATCACATGGTCAGACCATGCCCCCATTTGGATAGTTTGCAAACTGGGTGATTCAGGTGGAGGACTTCGCACCTGGCGGCTCAACGATAGCCTTCTTAAAGATCCTACCTTTATAACATCTTTATCAGCACAGATTACAGAGTTTTTTCATGTAAACCAAATGGAAGGCATATCACCCCTTACAGTTTGGGAATGCTCTAAGGCCATGATACGAGGATCATGCATTGCCAGAGCAGCATACTGTAATAAAGAGCGGGAGGCTCAGAGGTGCCGTCTTACTAGAACTTACTGACTTAACCCGGAGGCATAGTAGTTCTCAGTCAGAGAAGCTTCTCAAAGAAATTTCAGCGGTTCGGACTCAGCTCCGATCATTAGAAGATTCGGCTATTAGTCATTCTCTCATGCTCCTAAAGCAGCAGTATTTTGAAGGGGGGAACAAAGCAGGCAAGCTATTGGCTAGACAGTTACGGGCAGCGCAAGCCCAGACAATAATAGCTAAAATATCAACTTCCCAGGGGCAGGTAGTTACATCCTCAGAAGAAATACGCCAATCCTTCACGGATTTCTATGCCCATTTGTACTCCCAGGAAACTTCCATACTCCCTGATAACATTGGTGACTATCTGAAGGGTACTCCGTTACCTCAAATTACCCCTCTGCAAAAAGAAGTCCTTGACAAGCCCATTGTTCCCCAAGTGCTAGCAGCTATTCAGAAACTAAAACCTGGAAAGGCACCGGGGATGGATGGCTTCACGGGTACCTATTACCTTAAGTTCGCTCTTTCACTGGTTGAGCCTCTGACCCAAGCGATTAATTCCTATTAGAAAGCTCCGAGCTCTCCAAGGACGCAAACACTGCTGGCATAACAGCTCCTTGCTAAGCCTGGAAGAGACCCCACACAGTGTTAGTTCATACAGACCGATCTCCCTAATCAACATAGATTTAAAAATTCTGGCTAGGATATTAGCTGCCCGTCTGAATGGGGTCTTACTGGGGATTATACATAATGATCAAGTGGGTTTCGTACAGGGACGCTTGGCAGCGGACAATGTCCGTCGGATTGTGGACATTATAGATCTAGCACACAAGGAAAACCTCCCTGCCATACTACTTGCTTTGGATGCCGAAAAGGCATTTGATTTAGTTCATTGGGATTTTCTTTTTCAGACATTAAATGCTATGGGTTTTGGGCAAACTTTTATTACATGGATTCGTAAACTGTACAACCATCCCGCAGCCAGAGTCAAAGTTAATGGCAGCTATGGACCCCAGTTCTCCATTCAGAGGGGTACCAGGCAGGGGTGCCCACTTTCCTCTCTTCTGTTTGCTATCTTTTTAGAACCCTTTGCCATCCACATCAGAGGCAATGAGGCTGTTAAGGGAATTTCCAAGGGAGGTGCCCATTTTAAGATATCCCTCTTTGTCGATGATGTTATGTTTACTCTTACGGATCCTGGGCGCTCCCTCCAGGGAGTTATGGATGAACTGGGCGCCTTTACTGCAAGATCTGGCATGAAAATCAATTTGATAAATCGGAAATTCCTTAATTAACATTATCCACACTCAGTGGTCACCGACTTTACAGCAACGGTTCCCTTTAAATGGGCAGCTACATCTCTAAAATATCTGGGGGTTAGGCTGGGGTCGCACACTAATTCTCTGTATGACTTAAATTATAGACCGCTGGTCGATAAGATCAGGGATAACTTGGAGAAGTGGCTGGAGCTTTCTCACTCCTGGTTAGGTAGATTAGCTATTAAGATGAATGTTCTCCCTCGTTTCTTATATTTTTTTTACCACTATTCCTATATACCTTTCCCCCATGTTGCTTCGAAATTAGCAACAAATACTGGGCCACTTCATCTGGCGGCGGCGCCCTCCTAGGATAGCCAGGGCTACTTTGTTTCAGCCTAAAATTCGAGGGGGACTACAGGTGCCCAATCTTCTGTGGTATTACGGAGCGGCACAACTAGGGGCCTTAGTTGCTCTTCACGGTACCAAGGAGATTCCGCAATGGGTCAGGCTAGAGCAGGCATACCTGGGCCGTTTCCCAATTGATGCTCTTCCTTGGCAACCACAAGTGACTAGAGGGGGTACTGATAATATAGCATTTGCTCTGCACACCACACTTCGAGTCTGGGACTTGTGGAGACGGATATTGGTGGGCCCAGAGCGTTTTTCTATGATGACCCATTTGTTTACTAAAGCCTACAATGTTTGCTAGCCTTTGAGTTAGCAAGGGAATCTTATGGATGGGATTCACTCTCTGTATCCAGCTACTCTGCCTCTCCAATTTCCATTAGATTCTTAACGCTAACGGGATACCCGCTCCTCGGGGGCCTCACTTGCTTTTCAGGTCGCTATCAGGAAACCGGTACTCGCTCCTCGAGGGCCCATGTTCCCTGACTCACTGCCTGCTCCTATCTTTCTTCTGCTTGTGAGTACTACCATCTTCACCTCAGAGCTGTTCCCTGGAACCAGGTACTCGCTCCTCGAGGGCCTGCCTCCGTTCCAGCCCTATTGCCATCTCCTACGTGGAACCACTGTGTGAGTACATTACCTTCAAGCCTCTCAGCTCTCAGGGATCAGGTACTCGCTCCTTGAGGGCCTGCTCTCCCTATCCTGGGGTTCTCCATACTGGAGATTTGTGCATATTCCACTGTACTCATTATTCTCAGTCTTTCCACTACAGAGCTGCTACCGGAGGAGTCACTGTTCCAGCGCCTGAGGGATACTAGCCCAGCTGGGCTACTTCTACTGCTCACTACGGCCACCTCTGGTGGCTTCATCACATTGTCTAATAAAAGATCAATCTCTGTGTGTCCTAAGCTGAGCCTGACAGCTCCTCACAGGACTTCCCCCCATGGGCGTGGTTAGCTGCCACAATGTCCAAGGGTCCACCCAAACCTCACTAATTATAACAGATTGCTAACTCCATGGATCCGACACAGCTCAATGCCTTACAGGCCGTCCCTGGCCTAGCCCTGCGCATTGCTAAACAACAAGATGCCTGGAGAAGCTCACTTCAGCGTTTCATCAGCTACAAGCCAGAAGACGCAAGGCGCTACTTCCAGTAATGAAGGTCAGTTACCTGAAGTACTATAAAGACTATGGTACCTCTGGCTGCCCCAGTTCGTTTCTCTGGAGAGATTCAAAGAACTAGAGGTTTCCTAAACCAATGCTGCATACATTTCGCATTGCAACCTGCATACTTCCTCACAGCTTACACCAAGACTACTTATATTCTATCTTATCTTGATGGAAGGGCCTTGGTCTTGGGCTTCAACGCTGTGGGAACATAAGGATCCAATCCTGCAGGATATTGATGGATTTCTAGAATTATTTAAATCCGTTTTGATGATCCTGCTTGAGTGACTGTTGCTTGGTTCTGACCTGGTAGACCTGAAGCAAGGCCAACCGACCACTGGCTGATTTTGCAATATGATGTTCAAGACTCTGCTACAGAATTATGCTGGGAACCTAAGATGCTGAAAACTCTCTTCTTCAGATGTCTGAATACCCGCTTGAAGGATGAGCTTGCCGCTCATTGGACACCTGACTCGCTGGATGAACTAGTGGCTTTGGCTACTAGAATTGACCACCAGCTTCGTGATAAGGTGAAAGAACTCAAGCCTACTAAAGGACCGGTTTAGAAGGAGACTCAAGCTAAACTTGCACCACAGATGGTTCCAGCAGTACCTATTGCCAGTGGAGAAGAACCGATGCAACTTGGTCGCAGTAATTTGACTTCAAAAGAGAGAAGACTTCGGAAGAGGCATGGCTTATGTATGTACTGTGGACAAGCTGGTCACGATGTCCCAACATGCCCTATTCGTCCGGAAAATGGACGGGGCTTAGTCCTATAGGAGGACTTAGGCCTTACCTCGCCTTCTCCTCCGCTCTCTCTACCAGTCTCCCTGACTTGCGGACCGTCTACAATCCAAACTCTTGCCCTTGTGGATTCGGGGGCAGGAGGCAACTTTATACTTCATCGCCTAGTGGAACATTTGAGGATTCCCCTCGTTACTTTAGAAGCTCCACTACTCTTGTCATCTATCCATGGAGAGCCTTTGCCTGCTGATGTCACTTGTCGCACCGAACCAGTGACTCTTCACACCGGAGCCCTCCATACGGAGACAATCCCCTTCTTTGTGTTAGAGAAGGCCATGCACCCTATCATCCTGGGGTTACCCTGGCAGCAGTTGCATCAGCCTCAATTCGACTGGTCCTCCTTGGAACTTTCCCGCTAGGGCCCAGGTTGTCATGGCAGTTGCCTCAAGGAAGTTTCTCCTGTTCTCTGCATGCCTACAACTCCAGTGATGGCAGGACTGCCGCCTTAATATGCATCATTCAGTGATGTGTTTTCCAAAGAAGCTGCTGACATCCTCCCTCCACACAGATCTTATGATTGTGCCATTCAGATGAAACCAAACACTGAACCTCCGAAAGGACGTGTCTTTCCACTCTCTGCAATAGAGAACATCAATGTCCGAGTACATCGATGAGAATTTATAGAAAGGTTTCATTAGACCTTCAAAGTCGTGAGCCAGCACAGGATTCTTCTTTGTGGGAAAGAAGGATGGAACTTTACATCCTTGTATCAACTATCGAGGTCTGAATGAGATTACGATTAAAGACCGTTACCTCCTGCCTTTAATCTCAAAGCTGTTTGACCGGCTTCAGGGAGCCAAGATATTTTCAAAACATGACCTGAAGGGGGCCTACAACTTAGTCCGAATTCGCAGTGGTGACGAGTGGAAAACTGCTTTCAACACTCGAGACGGTCATTTTGAGTACTTAGTAAAGCCCTTCGGCCTGTGCAATGCACCCGCTGTGTTCCAGAACATGATGAATGACATTCTGCGGGATTTGTTGTACAAGAGTGTCGTAGTGTACCTAGAAGACATCCTGATATTTTCTCAGAATATATCTCAGAAGACTTCAACCAAGTTCTACTAAGACTCTGAGAACACCAACTCTACGCCAAGCTATCCAAGTGTGAATTCCATAAAGACTCCATGCCTTTTCTTGGCTACATTGTGTCTAAAGATGGCTTCCAGATGGATCCCCAAAAATTAGAAAGTATCAAGAATTGGTCCCAACCTACCAGCCTGAAGGCCCTGAGACAATTTTTGGGGTTCACTAATTATTATAGAAGCTTTATACAGAACTACTCTTCTTTAACGATGCCCTTGACCGCTATGACCCGGAAAGGGGCCAATGCTTCTAAATGGTCTGCAGAGGCCATTTCCGTGTTCGAAGATTTAAAGACTGCCTTTTCCACGAACCATGCCTACGTCATCCGGACCCCAACAAGCCATTCATCGTAGAGGTCGATGCCTCTGACGTCGGTGTGGGGGCTGTTCTGAGCCAGACTGGAGATTCCAAGTCCTTATGTCCCTGCTCTTTCTTCTCCCGATGCTTCTCTCCGGCAGAGAAGAATTATGGGATCGGTGACAAAGATCTCCTGGCTATTAAGTTGGTATTCGAAGAATGACGGTCTTGGCTCAAAGGCGCTCAACATCAAATTAACGTGTTTACGGACTATAAGAATCTAGAGTATCTTCGCCATGCGCAATGTCTTAACCATAGACAAGCTAGATGGTCCTTATTTTTCAACCGCTTTGACTCTCGTGCTCAAATATCACCCCGGAGAAGAAACAAGAATACCAGAGCTGATTGCCCCTATCACGCTCCTTTCTCTCGGAGATATTCCGAAGAGCCGCAGCACATTATCGACCCGAAGAAAGTCATCTTAGCGCTACTCATTCTGTACCCCCAGTAAAACCATCATGCCAAAGCATCTCAGAAAGAAAGTGCTCTAGTTGGGCGCCACGATTCCAAGCTGGCTGGCCAGCCGGTCAACGCCGTACCCTGCGAAGCTACAGCAGTATTATTGGTGGCCAACTATAAGGAAGATACACTCTCCTATGTGGCATCTTGTGCCAAATGGCGCCAAGCACAAACCTACTTCTGGCCAACCATTGGGATTTGTTGCAACCGCTTCCAGCTCCTGGAACATGCCCTGGAAGCATATCGCTACTGATTTGTAGTCGATCTACCCCCTTTCTGGAGGTATGAATACCATCTGGGTCACAGTCGACTGCTTTCAGCAAGATGGCCCATTTCGTGGCACTGCCTGGCTTACCCTCAAGCCTCGGAACTTGCGAAGCTTTCATGTCCATATCTTTCACCTCCACGGGCCTACCGAAGCACATAGTCCTCGGATCGAGGATCACAGTTCACGGCAAGATTCTGGAAGGCCCTGTAGCAAACTCTTCGACATCTCTCTAGATTATACATCTGCCTATCATCCTCAATCCAATGGCCAAACAGAATGGATGAACAGGACCCTGAAACAATTCATTCGGGCCTATGTGAGTTGCCGTCAGAATAACTGGGCCGAACCGTTACCATGGGCTGAATTCGCCATTAATTCTCATCCAGCAACATCAACTGGATCAAAACCATTTGAAGTGGTAAATGGACGTTCACCATCACCGCCACTTCCACTGAAGCTCTCAGTGACGTCCCCAGCAGCTCAATCCACTGCTGAAGAAATCCATCAATTATGGACTCAGATGAAAGCAATGCTACTCAAAGCGAGTGATCGAGCCAAAAGGTTTTATGACGCTCATCATTCCAAAGTGCCTGTCTTTCAACCTGGTGACAAAGTCTGGCTATCCACTAAGCACCTTAGACTGAAGTTATTCTCCTCTCGATTTGCTCCTCGCTATGTTGGACCATTTTCAATCGTCCGACGTCTTGGCAATGTTACCTACAGTCTGAAGTTACCCTCCTGGATTGAACATCCATAACGCTTTTCATGTTTCACTTCTGAAACCACTCATCATCAGTGAATTCTCTTCCAAATCTCAGGAACCATCTCCTATCAATGCAGAAGATGACCTAGAATACAAGGTCGAAGCCATTCTTGATGTCTGCAAAGGAGGCAAAACCTGGGAATACCTTCTCTCATGGGAAGGTTTTGGCCCCGAAGAAAATTCTTGGGAACCTCTGGCTAATATCCTTGACAAAGAGATGCTCCATCAGTTTCATCTCTCGCATCCTTGGAAACAAAAACCTGGTACCCTGCAGAGGAAAACCGCCCTTTGAAGGGGGTACTGTTGCAACCGTCCTTCCTGACAGCTTCACTCACCTACCTTTCTTTCTTTGCACCTCCTCTGCTATGGATGGATGCCTGGCTTCCGCGGCGTCTGCCTGCCATCCTCTCCGGCGCCCCAGACCGGCTTGGGCGCTGCCTCCCGCCATGCTCCGGGTACCTTAGGTGCGCGCGCGCCTCGAGACCTCACTCTTATTTCCTACTTGGCGCGAACCTCAGGGACATCCCCTGTGATGATGTCACGCTGTCCGGATATTTAAAGCCTACAATGTTTGCTAGCCTTTGAGTTAGCAAGGGGAATCTTACGGATGGGATTTGCTCTCCATACCCAGCTACTCTGCCTCTCCATTTCCATTGGACTCTAATGCTAACGGGGTACCCGCTCTCGGTGGGCCTCACTTGCTTTTCAGGTCGCTATCAGGAAACCGGTACTCGCTCCTCGAGGGCCCATGTTCCCTGACTCGCTGCCTGCTCCTACCTTCTCTTCTGCCTGGAAGGATTCGCTACCTTCAACACCACTGAGTACTATCATCTTCACCTCAGAGCTGTTCCTGGAACCAGGTACTCGCTCCTCGAGGGCCTGCCTCCGTTCCAGCCCTATTGCCTTCTCCTATGTGGAACGCTGTGTGAGTACATTACCTCAAGCCTCTCAGCTCTCAGGGATCAGGTACTCACTCCTTGAGGCCTACTCTCCCTATCCTGGGTTCTCCATACTGGGGCTTTGTGCATATTCCACTGTACTCATTATTCTCAGTTCTTTCCACTACAGCACTGCTACTGGAGGAGTCGCTGTTCCAGAGCCTGAGGGATACTAGCCCAGCCGGGCTACTTCTGCTACTCACTACTGCCACCTCTGGTGGCTTCATCACATTGTCTAATAAAGATCAATCTCTGTGTTTGTGTGTCCTAAGCTGAGCCTGACCTGTGGCCCCTCACGGGACTTCCCCCCGTGGGCATGGTCAGCTGCCATAGTGTCCAAGGGTCCACCCAAACTTCACTAATTATAACAATTTAGTTGGATTGAGATATGTAAGCGTTTTGTTATAGATTAGAAGGTGGGTTTTGGAGCTAGTATTTATGAGAAGGGACTGGACTTGCTTGTTATTGCAGACTGATTTGTATGATGGGAATGCTATTTTATTGTCGGCGAGAGCGGTTTTTTGCTTTGTTTATTGTTTTTTTTAGAGGCAATATTCAAATGCTACTTAGCCAGATAAAAGGACTTATCCGGCTAAGTGATGGCTAGCTGAATATCCGACTACATCAGTGGCCGCCGCTTATCTGGATAAGTCACATACCCAGCTAAGTACATAGCCAGGTAAGGTGTGGGAGAGCAATGTTCGGATCAGGTCAGCGCTGTTATTTGGTTAAGCTTAGCCAGATAAGTAGCACTATTCATACTTATCAAGTAAGTAGCTCAAAGCAGGTCTAAACTTAGCTGGATAACATTTATTCTGCCATAACTAGCTGCTGAATATCCTATGTAAATTAGCCAGATAAATCTTATCCAGTTAGCTAAATAGACATTTAGCTTTGAATATTGGCCCCTTAGTAAAGTAAATTTTGTTTTAATGTATACTAAATTATCTGTTAGGAAATGTTATTGTATTGCTGAGAGGAATTTATAATTATGGGATGCATCCTAAACACTCTCCTATAAAGAGTAGGGAAAAGGGAGCTTAGCTTCAGGGACAAACTGTTATTGCATTGTACTTTAAAAAAAAGTATTATGTAAACTGCTTTGTATTTCTTTTTGGAGAAAAAGGTGGTATAAAAATAGAATAGAAAAAAATCATGGCAGATGTCCTTCTTTATTTGATCTCCAGCCAGGAGTAGAATTTCTTTTGGAATAATTTTAATCTTTTTCAGAACCTGAGTTGCAAAGCTCCAAGAATATCTGAATGATAACTTGGAAAAATGACTTGCTCCAACCTTTTACATATCTTCAGGAGCTCCCCGTCTTCTGTATACCAAAGAAAGATATTTCCTTATGCTCTTGTGTGTTTCTACTTAGCCCTAAAACTCAGTTCCATCCATAACAGATATCTGCTACTGTTCATTAATGAACTGTTTGAACACCTCCATGCAGTACACATTTTTGCAAAACAAGATTTGCAAGGTGCTTATAATATGCTGTGGGTCAAGAAGAGTGGTGAATAGAAAACTGCTTTTCAAATCTGTTATGGACAATATGAGTATTTGTTCATGCCATTTGGACTCAGCAGTGCACCTTCTATATTCCAGTAGTTTATTAATGTTGTTAACATATTTTTCTGACATGACAGAGCAGTTTTTCGTCATCTACATAGATTGCATTTTCATTTTTTTTTTGTTCTTTAGAAGCCCCTGCAATGAAAGGAGAACTTTTGTATTTGTTGGAACTCAAAATTTGGTGAAATGTTTCGCCAAAAAAAGAACTTTGATTACAAGATGACCTTGCAAAAAATTAACATTGTGTGTTCTTAGTTCTGGTTCACCTAAGACAGAAAAGATATTTGCTAAGTTAGAGGAGAGAACATTTGGTAAACACTATTAAAATCTTGACTAGACTGGCCATGGGCCTATACAAAAAGAAAGAAAAGGTAGTAGCTGATTGGTCCTCATCCAAGGATATCAAAGCGATACAACTAGTCCAAGGATTTGTTAACTTTTACTGTTGCTTCATCAAGGGATTTTCTTACCTAGCTTCACCAGTAACAACCTTGTTAAAGAAAGGTATTCCCTTATGTTGAAAAGTAGGGCTTCAGAAAGCTTCTGACTTCCTTAATAGTTGCCTTGCTACTCTGGACCCTCAGCTCAGTCATATGAGGTTGAAATTGACATATCCAGTACCACAGAATGTAGTTCACCATTGTGCATTTTACTCCCAGAAGCTGTCTGCAGTGAATGTACCCTCACCTAGTTCAATTATAAGACCAGATTATTTAGCTATGAGCACTGTTAATTCAGAGCTAATCACACATATCTGCTTCAGATCTACCTGTCAAGCAAAAAGTACAACTTAAAAATTCTGAGGAGATCAATGGGTCTATCTTGGCAGAAGGATTGTCTGTATATCAAAAAATACATATAGGTTCCAGAGGACTCTTTATGGTTAAAGAATATACACCTATGTCATGATTTCCCATCGACTAGTCATTTTGGGACAAAAAAAAAAAAAAGATGACAAACCTGACCATCTCTTTCTAATGAACAGAAATCAATGAAGATTTGTAAAAGAATTTCTATCCTGCAGGGTCTGAGCCTGTTCCAAGTACTACATGCCAAGCCTCAGGGACTAATGGTGCCATTGCCACCTCCATCTTGACCCTGAAAACTGATCTCAATGCATTTCATTATAGAACTGACACCATCACAGGTTGCGCCATGGTATTAGTGGTGGTTTACTTACTTACCAGATAGCACACATCATTCCAGTTATGGGACTCTCCTCAGCTAAGGCCATATTTTTGCTCTTATGAATGAGGTGGTAAAATTACCCAGACTCCCATGAACACTGTTTTGGATCAAGGAACGCAGTTCACATCTAAGGTTTGGCAGGAACGTATGATACTACTGAGGGTTTAGTCTATATCTGTCCACAGCCTATCAGTGAAGACGAATGATCAGAGAAGAACTATAACATCCTGGAGTATACTTGTGTTGTTTATGCACCTTCCACCAGAATGATTAGGTCACTCTACTTTGGACAGCAGAGTCTAAATACAATAAAGCCACTCACTCCTTTTCTGAGAAAAAAAATATATACTAATTATGGCCTGCTTGCTCATTTCCATCCAGTACCTGTATAGCAATTGAAGGATCCTGCAATATTAGGCTGCATAAAAGCAGTTCAAAACATCCATGCTCAGCTAGTGCAATATGAAGAAAAAGCAAAGAAACTCCAGAAGAATTAAACAGAGCCACTCATCATCAAGAGAGGAGAGAAGATCTAGGTATCAGCTCAACACCTAAAGACTCAAGGTTGGTAATTAAATCAGAAGTTTATAGGCTTATTTGTAAACAGGTTAACATAGTGAACTTTGAACTCCAACTTTCCACAATCATTCCAAGCCTATCCTGTCTTACAGCAGCACACTAAAACAATATCATAGTAATCCATTCCCACCTCCAACCCCAGTAATGATTCAAGGTCAGGAAGAATTGAGGTAAAAGAAATAAACAATTCATTCAAAGACAGTTTGAGACCTTTACTTTCTTGTGGACTGGGAGAGGTATGGGCCCAGAGGAGCACACCTGGAAGTCAATCGGAAACTTTAACATATACAACCTAGTTAAATGTTTCCTATCTAGCATACCTTCAAAAACCAGCTCCAAGGGCCTCTGGAGATCCCTTTTGGGAGACAGAGATATAATTTCATGCCTTACTGAATAGCAAAAGGAGACCACCATATATACAGACTGGATTCACCAAGAAAAAATATCCGGTGATTATGTTCATTTGAAGGCATGCACAAATGTGTTACAAACCAATATTCCCAAAAATGTCCATAAACATAAACTTGCAGATCTGGATGTATTAAAACAGAGGAAAAGACTGCCACCAGCCTTTTTCTTTGAATTTGTAGACGGTTGCTGTCATGATAAAATGTATATCACATCACAGATGGCTTTGCTTTGAGTGAGTTGAATTTTTTATTCTGTAAAGAAAATTTCTCTAGCTCATACGTTTTTTGTTCTTTTTGGCTTTACACACAAGAGGCAGCCTGTTTAGGTAAAAAGCCTTTGTTGACCGCGACTTTTGGATTAAGCTAAGTGTATTATTTAAGAATTTTTGTATCCTGGATAAAGTATTGAGAAGCACATCCTAAGGATTTTTCTAATTCTATATTGAGCATCGAAGTTTTTTTTTTTTTAAATCGAATAATTAAAGATAGGTTTTTGGTCAATTAAGCAGTGCCATAGCAGCCATTTGTAATTTTGAAAAAAATATAGAAAATACATAAATTAATAGAAAATCAAAGGAAAAATAAATGGATTGACGTTATAACGGTGCTGCTATTTAATAGGAAGGTTTTTTTGTGACTAATTATTTTGCCCCTTCAACCAATTCATAAGGTGGTTGATTGTGAATTGGCATCTGAAGTCTTTTTCCTCCATTTTAAAACATGCCAACCTGCAAGTTTTTATGTTTATGGATATTTTTGTGAATATTGGTTTGTAACACTTTTGTGCATACCTTCAATTGAACAATTGAATGAATATACCGGATGTTTTTTTCTTGGTGAATAATTTAATGCCTTGTCAGTCCTGTACTGGCAAACCATGCATTTACTGGCATAGAGCCTGTGCTTTGAGTCAGTTTTTCTGGAGAACATCTAGCAGCCACTGTAACTAGGAAGTAAAGGGTAGTGGTGGTGATGAGTCCGTTCTGAGGGGTATGGAGGCATCTATCTGTCGACCAGACATGCTGTACTGGGAAGCGTGCTGTCTGCTGGATGCCAAGATCAGAGGCATTATGAAGAGATTGCCAAGAAAAATCTAGCCCACTGACTACTGTCTAACGCTGTTCATCCATGATGACATGAATGATACTGCTAAGTACCACATAGAACAAATTAAAAGTGACTTCATGGCTCTGAGAGAGGATGAAGCAGATATCTGCAGATATCTGCACTGGTGGTATTCTCCTCAGTTCTCCCATTCAAGGATAAAAATCCTGGCGGGAAAGCTCCTATTATGGAGATGAATGAATGGCTGCATAGATGGTGTCTACAAGAGTGTTTTAGCTTCCAGGGCCATGGGATGATGTTCCAAGGCCTGCTGAGCAGAGAAAATCGACTGAGGAGAGCTTTAAACTAGGACTGTCGAGGATGGGTTAACAAGACTTAAGAGAAATGGGAAAAAAAGGCAACAGCTGGAAAATTATGTGCACCAATGCTCACAGGATAGGAAACATAATTCCAGATCTAGAAGCAGCCATGAAAAAGGCTGACTTGTATACAGTGGTAGTCACATTGCATGGTACACAAAGAACCTTTAACAACGGAAGCTCCCTCCACCTTTGCGGGCAAAGAGACAGTGGATTACACCACAAGCACAGTCATTCTGATACTGTCTTCCTTATATTAAATAAAATTGTGGATAACAGGACATTTTTTAATATATTTTGTATAGATTGGGTTTAATAAGATTTGTCCCTCTCATATGATACAGTTTTGTCATGATTACACAAAGAAGCTTGACAGATATAGTATACATGTGGAGAATTCTTGCTCATACATGTTGTATTGCTGCCCAGATGAAAGCTACAGCCGAAACATCAGAAGGCATGGATTTGTCAACAGGCACACAAGCCTATGCCTAGACTGGCAAAAATCTGGGGGCAGCAGGCTGGCTGAAGATTTGCTGCTTTTCAGCTGCAAATCTTCATTTGCAGCTGAAAAGCAGAACTCAGAACTCAGCACAGAACAGCCTTCTGCTTCCTAATCCTGAATTGTAAACTGCTTAGAATTATTGCTAAGCGGTCTAGAAGTATTTTAAATAAATAAATAATCCAGCCCCTCCACTGCACTCCCAGGCAGCTGAAGGAAAGGTGGCGTGAGCCTAGAGCAGACACAACACAGCAAAGGAGAGCTGCTCTGCTCCCTATTACAGCTCCTCCCCTCTTATCATTTAGGGACAGCCTGGAGAACAAAAAGCAAAGGGGGGTCATTTTGGGGTGGCTGGAAGGGGTGAGAAAAGAGGCTGGGGATGAGAGGGGATAAGCTAGGGTGTGTCTCTCTGTGAGAGAGGAGAGATTGGTGCTGTGTGTGAGTATGCCAGATTTGGTGGGAGGTTAGAGATTGGATGCAAGGGGGGGCAGGACTGGAGCATGGTAGGGACACCTACCTCCACCCCACACTGCAAGTCAAATGCCAAATCATCTCTCCTGTAACAGAGGCAGTCCTCCGACTGCTCCATGAGCCCTTTCGGACTGGTCAGAGTTGGACATGTGGCACAGGGAGAAGGTCCACTCTGTGAACAGGTCAGCAGACAGGTGACAGGCCACAACCAGGCCAGAGGAGGCGAAAATCCGAAGAAGTGGCAGAGGTTAAGGCAGTCGGCAGGCAAGGGCAAGGTCTGAAAACAGCCTGAGGCCAAGGCAGATAGCAGACAAGGCGGAGATCAGTGAACAGGCAAAGATCAAGATAGGCAGCAGGATCCAAAGCTCAAAGACTCAGAACCTGTTGCTCAGGCATCATCCAACAGAAATGAGTTCAATGACATAATCAGGGTGAGCCACAGAAAGTCCAGGGTGCTGAGCCTAAAAAACCAGGAAGTGAAGAGAGGCTAAAGCCAACCAGGAAGTAAACAAGGGGCCTTGGCCAGAGACTATGCCAGAACTCAATGTTGGAGCTATGTTACATCTCCTTGATCTTGGATTCTACACTCCAGATCCTGGAAGCATTATTCCTACCTCTCCCCTCGCCCAGATCTTTGGACTCACCTCCAATAACCTCTGATTTCCTCCTCTTTTCCCCCATCCAAATTTCTGATCTTCCTCCCCATCCTCTTTCCTTCTCAGACTCCTTCCCCCATCCCTCTCACCATTCCTGAGATCCCATCTTCTCCCCATCCTTGAGATCTCCTCCCTGTATTGATATTTGAGATCCCTTTTCCTCACCCAACAAAAAGAAAATAAATTATACAGACACAAGCAAGGTTGTAAAAATGACTATTTTATAACAATAGACGTTTGTCAATATTTTTCTGAAATTTTCACTTTTTTTTCCACATAATCTACCCCTGAGTAACTGCAGGAAACTGTGGGACTGTGTCGTAAGACTTTCTACTCCTTGTTGTCCAACATTATAGAGGTGGGGGAGCAGAGGGCACGACAACAACAATAGTGCCTTGGAGTGGCAAAATCCTAAATCCATCATTGAATGTCAAGACTAACTGGATTACATGAAAAAATGGACAACTTGGAAATATTACTGTTATGCTCAGGCTTGTGAACCCTTGGACCAACGGGAGGATGGTATACCTTAGAAGGTGGATCCGTAGGTTCTCCCGTCGGGTGGCGAGGCAGAACAGAAGATGCGACCAGCTGACCCTCGGCACTGGAGACTGAGGTGGCTGTGGAGGCAGACGAGGAGTCTTGACGTCGAGAAGACAACTGAGTCTCCGCCACTGGAAGCCCGCGGTCCCCCCGGGAGGAGCCCGTAGGGACCCGGACCGCTGGGACTTAGGTGGGCCCTTGGAGATGATGGTCCAGAGAAAGTCTGAGGTCAAGTGCCAGAGGGTCGTCGCTTACCAGGCCGAGGTCACACACCAAGGGATTGCCGCTTGCCAGTCCGAAGTCACACACCAGGAATCACCGCTTGCCAATCCGAAGTCAGAAACCAGGAATCACTAAGACGAGACAGGAACCAAGAAGCAAGGATCCAAGGCACAAGAAGACTCACCGAAGCGAGCAGACTCAAACAACGCTGGAAGGATGTTGCCAAGTCAAAGAATGAGCAGAGGAAGTTTCCTTATATACTTCCTCTGCTCTGGCTCATAAGGATCAGCTGTGGTCACTTAAAGGGGTGAGGTCCCTTTAAATCTCGGAAGGAGGCGCAGCCTCGCACCTAAGATGGTGGCGGCCATCTTGGATCTCGGGCCGTGGAGGAGAGCTGCCTGATGCCGCGAGGGAGAAGCAGGGACGGCTCCCAGCCCAGCGGCCACCCCGGGGACCCGCGTCAGTGCGCGGGAACGACGGGGACCGGGCTCTAACAGCTTCCCCCGATGCTGCCGCGGCGGGTCGCCGTCGCGGGTTCAGGTAGGGGACCACGGCCATCCGGCCAAGGAACTCAACAATCACTACTGGAGACGCACAAGGTAAGAGTGGCTTTGCTGTACCTTTGGTGTTTGTAAACATGTTTTGGGTTTGTTTTTTTTTAATTTTTAAACTTTATTCATTCAAGAGACATAAAGCAGCCTGTAACATTATTCCAGAAAATAAGCCATAAAATTGCTAAAATTGCAGACCAATATTCTCTTGATGAAATTTTTAATTTCTTCTCACAATAACAATTAAATCAATAACACACCCACACACACAAAACCCTCCACAACCACAGCCAATCCATAGAATTAGCTATACATTGTCACAAAAAATGCAATAGATGACAGACTCCATAGGCAAAGTACAGCAAAAATAAAAAAAGGTCCCACAATCGCAAGGTCCTCCTGCTTCAATGGAGAAGTCCCCATTTTCAGATGTAGAAAAGCATTATTAAATAGTTCACCATTCTCAACATGACAAGGCTATTAGTGCCAGGATACCCTAGTGCAGGGGTGGCCAACTCTGATCGATCCCTGAGCGCCACAAACAAGTCAGTTTTTCAGGATATCCACAATGAATATGCATGAGATAATCTGCACACAATGGAAGCAGTGAATGCAAATCTATCTCTTGCACATTCATTGTAGATATCCTGAAACTCAGGCCTGTTTGCGGCTCTCAAGCCACTTCTGCCCTGGTGGCTGATGGTCTGTGGGATGGGAGCGTTTTTTTTTGGGGGGGGGGGGAGGGGGGTTAGGGGATATAATTAAAGTTGAATATATGCATTTATGTCTGTTTGGTACAAGGCCTGGACACACAAAAAAACAAAATGTGCCTTGGACTCACTTTTAGCATCTGTATATTTGGGGAAATTGCTCTGGGAGAGAGGGTAGGGGGCTAAAAATGAACATGTCTATTACCACTTTGATGTGGAAATATTGATGTACGCTGTTTCAGCTTGTTCAGTATTTGTTCCTCTGTGTTTATTCCTTAATAAAGAAGATTTTATCATAAAACAGGTCACCATAAGCTGCTGCTATAACAGAGTAGTAGGTGAATAAACTTCTACCCAAACTGTTTAAATAGCCTTTTTGGGCCAACAAAACTGCCAAGTAAAAACAAAACACAGCACTAAGATTATCCAACTCACTCACAGGTCCTAGCAGTATCACTGAAGCCCTATAAGTGATTTTCTTCCCAACCATTCTCACAATTCTAGACAAAACCTCAGACCAAAATGACTCTAGCTTGGTGCACCAATGTCTATGTGACATTTAGAACAAGGAGGGGAATCAAAGAGATGGAACTTAAAGCCTCTAACCCTGTCAAGATAAGCCCTGTATAAAATCTTAAATTGAGTTTCTCTAGTATAAACATCAGACAGTAACTTATACAAAGTGAAACATTTCTGCAGGTCTAAAGCAGAAAGCACACACACCTAAATCCTCGGACTATTAAGAAGCCAAATCAGTTAAATGCAATATTTTAACATTACCCTGCAACTTTTTATACCACCATGTTATCTTATACAATTGAAAAGTACCAAAAAGAGAATAATCCAAGTCCTCCAAAATAGCACCTGCTACGCCTCCTCACACAGTAGACAAAATGAAATGTCTCACTTGCAAATATTCCCTAAAAATGAGTATCTGAGTATTGGGAATATTCAGCGGATTCCTCACTTCCTGAAAAGATAAAAGATCAGTGGAGCCCGGAAAGAAATCTTCCAAAACTTGTCCTATCCTTTATTTCTCCAAATGTGAAAGAGACGAAATCTAACCCCAAAGGGAATTGAGTATTATCAACAATCTATAAAAACGGGGATACATTAGGAGATAACCCCCAAAAATGCATGCACCCATCTCCAGGTTTTCCCCAGTGATACAAATAACTGACTCAACTGATACTGATGGGAAGGGGGGGGGGGGGGGGCCACAAACACTCTTTAATGTAGCAGGTTAATTATAGAGATGATCTTTCTTGGAATGAAGGCGATCACATTATTTTTATTAAGATTCAACAATATGACTGCAATTAGCCTCAATTGACAAGCCACATTATACCATCTCAAATCAGACACATTTAGTCCACGTAATTGTTTATCTAGAGTTAACACTGCATAACTATTTCCAACCCTTTTCCCTCTCCAAAGAAAACACACAACAGCTGATCTGAAAATATTAATATCATCTTGTTTTACCCAACAAGGGACCATTTGAAGGGAATACAAAATCGAAGGCAAAATAACCATTTTAACTAACCCACACCTGCCAAATAGAGAGGCACTTTTTGCCACTTTGCCAATAAGGATTTCAGATCACTAATGACTGTATGAATATTAAGATTATAAATATAGACCGAAATGTCCTAGGTAGCTTAAAGCTCAAGTAAACAAAATAAATCCTCAGCCCACCTGAAAGGAAAGTTGGAACCCCACACACGAGGTAAAGAATCATCCATGGGGAAAGCAACAGATTTAGAATAGAGAACCCTTAGCCCAGAAAACAAATCATAATGTGAAATTTCATCTAGGGCAACCAAAATGATAACCAAAATGGCTCCCCTATGAGGAAAGGCTAAAGAGGTTAGGGCTGTTCAGCTTAGAGAAGAGATGGCTGAGGGGGGATATGATAGAGGTCTATAAAATCTTGAGAGGTCTAGAACGGGTAGATGTGACTCGGTTATGTACTCTTTCAGATAATAGAAGGACTAGGGGGTAACTCCATGAAGTTAGAAGTAGCACATTTAAAACTAGTCAGAAAATTCTTTTCCATTTAACACACAATTAAGCTCTGGAATTCATTGCCAGAGGATGTGGTTAGTGTGGTTAGTGTAGCTGGGTTTAAAAAAAAAAAAAAAAAAAAAAGGTTTTGATAAGTTCCTTGAGGAAAAGTCCATAAACTGCTATTAATCAAGTTGACTTAGGGAATAGCCACTGCTATTATTGGCATCAGTAGCTTGGGATCTACTTAGTGTTTGGGTACTTGCCAGGTACTTGTAGCCTGGATTGGCCACTGTTGGAAACAGGATGCTGGGCTTGATGGACCCTTGGTCTGACCCAGTATGGCAACTTCTTATGTTCTTATGATTTTATGAATGGAATAGACCACTTGGGATCCCCCATAAACAGCATGTCATCCATGAAGAGACTAATCTTAATTTTCTACCTGTGAAGGACATTGCCTCAAAATGTAGCCAGATCCCACAGTTTAACCAGTAATGTATCCAAAAAAAATTTAAATAGCAATGTGACAAGGGGAACTCCTCTCCAGTGCCTCTACATAAAGAAAATATAGCAGAATAGTGATAACCAAAATCCTGGCAGTAGATGAGATGTCTCATGCAAGGCCATCAACCCATTAAAAAAAAAAATCACAAAATCCATATTTAGAAAACAGCCAGAATAAATATATCCGATCAACTTTGTCAAACAAGTTCTCTGCATCCCAACTCAAAAGAAGAGCCAACAATTGTTTAGATTCAAGCGTTAGAAGGGCCTTAACCATATTAACAACAGAGTACCTATTTTCTACAAATCGTATTTGGTCAGAAGCAATCAGATGATATGCCAAAATGGAAGCAAAACATTTTAAATCAGAGTTGAGCAGTGATATGGGTTGAAAAGATTCAGGCAACTCAGGGCCCTTACATTCAACAAAATAATAATTAATGCATGCACTGTTTATATCTGCAGAGAACCATTTAGCCTCCACAGCCTCTTCAAACATTGACTTTAATGCCAGCACCACTAAGAGCACCAAATCTTTATGAAACTCATTGCCTAGACCATCAGGCCCTGGCGTCTTGGACAATTTCAATAACTGAACTTGGACTGAATTTCCATTTCAGAGATCGACCGATAGATAAGCAATCTGATCTGAAGATAACTGAGGTACTGGTTTTCAGAAAAACAGAGTAATGAAGCATGAGAACTAGGCTGCACAGAGTACAAAATTTGAGAAATCTCCGATAACTTACGTGTTCTAGAGCCATTCTGGGATCTGATTGTTGAAATATATTTACATTTTTCATTATTTATCAATTGCCCAAAAACTTCCCTGCTTTGTTGCCAAGCCTATGAAGCTTAAATTTGTACTAAACAAATTGAATATTTGCTTTCTGTGCCAATAAACTACTTCGATTTTTCCTAGCATCCAGTATTTTCTGCTTATCTGACTCTTGCAAAGAATGGACTTGCTGTTGCTTAAGTTTCTGATTGTCATGGGTTAACTGTAAAATACATATCTCTCTTTTTTCCTCTTACCAGCTATATAGGCAATAATCTGCCCTCTGAGATCTGCATTACCCGCTTCCCAAAAAGCGGAGACACTAACCCCAGAATCAATACTGTCTCTATAACAGTTATTCTAGGCCACAGATAAAAACTCCCCAAACTCATCATCATAAAATAGATTTGGATTCATCCTCCCAAAATGTATCGGGCCACCCTCACCCACAACAGAGTGATCAGAAAGCACATTCTTAATTTTAGATTATACCAGAGTTGCAAAAACAGTACTGGAGAGAAGAGAGTTTACATGAAAGAATACACCATGAGGAGCAGAGTGTGTAAAACACGCCAAACATCCATCAGCTGGAGCTCAGATGTACAAATGAATGCTCATATACTCCCAATCCTTCTTTAGTGCCCTTGCAGGCTTACAATCAATTCTGCTATCAGCTGTGATATTAAAGTCCCCAGCAAGAATAATATGACAATCAGTAAAGGCAGACAACCTGGGCAACCATTAAAAAAAACCCAAAATGGTTATAAACACTGGGCACATCCACATTGAATAAAGCATATTTTTTATTTGCTATACAGCTAATCAAACGTACATAGCATCCCTATGAATCTTCAATTTGCTTTTCCAAGTGGAATGGAAAGTTCATCTTAATTAAAATAGCAACACCTGCTAGAAAAGGACACAGAAAATTGATCTATCCAATCTCTGCACAACTTACGATGTTCCTTTTTGTCTAGCTGCGTCTCCTGCAAAAAGCCAATGTCTACTTTAAATTTCTTGAACATGTTCAGTATTTTATTCCTCTTAATTGTTGAGTGACTGCCATTCCCAGAAAAAGTTATGGAGAAAGCAATATTATCCCAACTAGAATATCACTTGGAAGAGCACCATATCCCATACCCAAATCAATTCGGATTTAGGAAACATCTTTAATGGACTTTAAACCTCTCTTTAATGGACTTGAAACTACGAGGACGTGATTCAGACATATCTTATTGCTTGGTGCTAATTGACTTAACATCAGCCTTTGACATGGTCAATCATAATCTATTATGCCTTCAGTTCAGAAACATCGGGATCGGTGGTATAGTTAGCAAATGGTTCTCATCATTTCTCTCTAACAGAACATTTCAAGTCAAACTGGGCAATCAGATATCAGACATTTTCCTGTGTGATACAGGTGTCCGTCAAGGCTCAGCCCTCTTAGCTACACTATTCAATATATACAGACTTCCACTATTTAAATTACTGACAAATCTAGAAATTAAATTCTACTTGTATGCAGATGACCTACAATACTACATACCACTCTCCAGATCATTTGAAAATATAGCAACGATAATATCCAAATACATGAAAGCAATACAACAACTTTCTCAACTTAAACTGACACTAAACACTAAAAAGACTGAAATAATTTGGCTAAGTAGAAGCCCATCAATGGGTAAGCCACCCGCCTTAGACCTCGGCAACTTTCAAACGAATCCCTCAACTCAAACACGGCATTTAGGCATACAGCTAAATAAGAATCTAACAATGAAAATGCACATAAGGAAACTGATTAAGACAGGTTACGCTAAACTGCGCACACTACAAAGATTGAGACCACTATTAACTATGGTGGACTTTTGTATAGTGTTACAAACTCTAATATTCTCAAAGGTGGACTACTGTAACTCCTTACTAAAACCAGCTCAACTACTTCAGGCATTCTGACTATTAATAGGATCTAAGAAATACGATGGCACTGCATTAGTTACCAATACAATCCAGAATCTACTAGAAAGTAATTACAATAATATTTAACATTATTCTTTCCAATAACACCAGCTTATTAGGAGTAACACTACAGCCACACAACTCAATGAACACTAAGATCCCAGAATAAAGGACTTCTCACAAAATGAAGCACATACCTAACACAAATATGGGATCGGGAATTCTCCATAGCTGGTCCAAAGCTCTGGAATTCTCTACCAGAGACTCTACGTAAACTACCAGATAGAAAGAATTTTAAAAGTGAACTAAAAACCTGGTTATTCATAAACGTATATAATTTAACTTAAAAACACAGAGTATATGGTGCCTTAAAGACATGAAGGACAAAAGATAACTATCACAAAGAATAAATCAACTGAGAGATCGCAAGATTCTCAAACATCCCACAGTCTTAAATATGTAAACTACCATTCCTATCCAAGAAACCGCCTCTAGTCAGAGGGAAATTAATACCTACAGACAATAACCAACACTGTATCCAATCTTTTGTTTCAGATTTTGCTTAATTTATAACTATGAATGTCACTTTGTAAACCACTGTGATCTACTCAAGGAACGATGGTATATAAAATGTTTAAATAAATAAATCCATATTCAGGGAGAAAAAAAATTTATTTCAAGTATTGTAGCAGTCAAAGACATAGCAACACATAGTACATGAAATTTTGCAACCCCAGGAACCCTCCCCCCAGCTAGATCCCCTAAGGTGGAGAAATTGGCATATCTCAGGCAATGCGCTTCCAGCTGTCAAAAGCAACCCACAAACCCCAGCACATACAGACACAATCAATGCATCCTTCATCCCAAACTTATTTATTTAGATTTACATTCTGCTTTACAGCCACTTCAAAGCAGTTCTTTAGGTACCTGAATGTAATCCACTTTGAAGTGGCCCTCAAGATTCAAACACTTCTACCCAAGACACCTCCCAACTCTGCAATACAAAATAGCTCTTCTCGCTTTTTACTCCTTCTCCACAGACTCCATCACATTTAAAAGCCTCACGGTGCTTCCCCAAAGATCAACAGAATAAGAAATGCTGCAACTCGCCAACATGCAGATGACATTATGAAAACAAAACCACTTTTTAAATACGAGAACAGTTGAGGCTTGGTAACCAGGACACAACATTATGAAAAAACATAGCCGCTTAAAAAGAAAAAATTATCAAGCAAAACCTAACATCAGTGTAAGAGGAGTACAAAATATAAAACAAAATGCCATCAAATGAGTTCAAGTTAACATAGCTCCTTGCAATAAGTTACATTTAGTATACGATTATCATTTGGACAGCGGTTACGAAGACTGGAACAGACATAAACCCATACTCTGATCTCAAGGAAGGTCATAGAAGGAAGGCTCAGATTCACCAGACAGACACTCAGGCCCTCACTCCTCAATGAAAAAAAAAGGGGACAATAAAACCAGGCTTCATGATAAAACAGGAGAGAAAAATTTAGCTCAAGCACTTAAAGGTGAATTTTAAAAGCCTGATGCACGCATTAATTAGGGGATGAGCAAATATGTTGGGCACTCGAGCACCAAGTGAATTTTAAAAGCTGCAGAGATATGCGCGTATCTCCCGGAGCGTGCACATCTCAGGAACCCCAACTATTCGAACATTACTTCTTCGAGGTCTATTTTCAAGATCTTCCACTTTAAGAGTTGTGTATTCACTTGCTGTAACTGAGATACTTGAGTCTGTAGCTCCATCATCCTGTCCTCCCGCTGCGAGATCCAATTTTCGGTCATTTGGATGTGAATAGAGTGCGAGTTCACCTTCTCATTCATTCCCTCCGGGAACGACCGCATTTTGGAAAGTCTGTCTTCCAAAGCGTCAGTGACTGACTTGCTAACTGATTTGGAGAGTTCCAGAGATTTCTTTCCCATGTTTTTCCAAGAGAAGCTCAAGCACCTGGGGTTCCACGAGATTTTTGGCCTTCTCCACAGGAGCCTTCCGAATTTTAGTAGCATTTCTGGGGACTCCCGAGACAAAGATTTGTCCATAAACCACACCCAAGGCTACTAAGCAAAAACACCTCAAAAGCAGCCAAAACCAAACACTCACAGAAAAATGCAAGAGTAACGAGCAATGTTTGTGGGGTCTGCCACAGAGCTCTGCTCAAGACACCTGCTCACTAGCTGGTTGCCATACAACTTGGTCTTTTTTTTTACTTTACAACGCAAGATTTGAATATAAAATTAACTTTTGATACACTAAAACATTTTAAGTAATATTCACATATATAAAAAAAAAAAAGACTTGGCATATGACACCACCATTACTGGCCTCATTAATAGCTTAATTATGCTGTATGCCTACAAATGATGCCAACCTTGTATTTATAAGCTTTACAACTTGTCTATGCATGAAGAAAGAAATATTTTAAAGATATTTGAAATTTTCTATTTGAGTCACTTTTTTGATTTATTTAAAATGAGGATATGGTAAGATGTATTTATTTTTTTCATCTGGGATAGATTTATATCAGGCTATAATGTGTTCAGGAAGAACACAGAAGGAGCAAAAGGAGAAGTAGTGGCTCTATGAATAAAAAATATTATTAAAGCAACAGAACTGCAGTTTAGGTGAGGAGGATGCACTGAGGGTTAATCTGGAAAGAGGGAATGGAACATCCATTTCTATTAGTGTGATATTCAGATCTCCTTCACAGGTAGAAGAAATGGATAAACTGAAGACATTCACAAAATTGCTATGAAAGGGGGAAAATATTATCGATAAGTGATTTCAATCTGCCAGGTTTGATTGATACATCCCAGCTCTGGTGTTATCTAGAAGCAAGGAAGTCTTGGATTGTCTTCAGGAAGAAATGTTCCGGCAACTAGTAACAGAACCAAGATGTGAATGGGCCTTACTGAAGCTGAAATGTACAAATAGGGAGAGTGATTCGAATGTCATACTAGGCAAGGGTCTGGAGCACAGGGAGTGGTGGGTCTTTCAAAGAAAGAGTCCTAACTTCAAAAACACTAACTTTGTTGGGATGGGGGGAGTAGCTCATGGAAGCATTAAAGGGTGGCAGAAGCTAGGGGAAGTAGAAGAGCAGTGGGCAAAACTATAAGAGCAACTAATATTTTTGTTAGTGAATAAGTATAAGAGCTAATAGAGGCCACTATGGTTTTCTAAAGAATTAGCTGAAAAGATAAGGGAATAAAGGTTAGCAGTCATAAACTGCAAGAGTCTGCAGAAAGGAAAACAGGCAACAAATCTGGAAAACCTAAGAAGCTAGGAAACAGCAAGTTTGCTTAACATAAATGGGTTTTCGATAGACAGCAGGATAATCAGGCCGGGATTTCAACATAGGCAACAGTGTTACGGCTAGACTGCAGTGAGGGTAGATGATGGACCCTTGGGCCGGCCTACCGATGACCACAAGGCAGGCCGGGAGGCGAAGGCACGAACTGGCAAGGTTTCACCCGGAGCCTGGGATCCCCCTGGGAGGCTTGGGCACTGCTGAGAATGTCGTGGAGCGGTAGTGCGCAGGGAAGGCAGGAGGCCCACTAGGAGCTGAGCCGGCTAGAGGCTTGCCAGAGAGTCAGAGAGACAGGCCGGGTCAGAAGGCTGGCCCAGAGGGAACGCTCAGGGCCAGAGCAGGCGGGCAGTGGTAAGCAGTCCATGGCAACCCGGGTCAGGGCAGGCAGCGGGCTGTAGCGAAGTCAGAAGCAAACCGGAGTCAAGGCAGGCTGCAGGCTGTGGCGAAGTCAGAAGCAAACCGGGGTCAAGACAGGTAGCAGGCTGTAGCGAAGTCGGAAGCAAACCGGAGTCAAGGCAGGCTGCAGGCTGTGGCGAAGTCAGAAGCAAACCGGGGTCAAGGCAGGTAGCAGGCTGTAGCGAAGTCGGAAGCAAACCGGAGTCAAGGCAGGCTGCAGGCTGTGGCGAAGTCAGAAGCAAACCGGGGTCAAGGCAGTAGCAGGCTGTAGCGGTCAGAAGAAAACCGGAGTCAAGGCAGGCCGCAGGCTGTAGCGAAGTCGGAAGCAAACCGGAGTCAAGGCAGGCAGCAGGCTGTAGCGAAGTCAGAAGCAAACCGGAGTCAAGGCAGGCCGCAGGCTGTAGCGAAGTCAGAAGCAAACCGGAGTCAAGGCAGGTATCTGGGAATCAACAGGAAACGCAGACAGGAAGCAACTAGTCAGCTAGGAACCTCGTTGCAAGGCGTTTAATGAACGACTGAACGCCGGTTATGTCGGAAGCAGAGCGTGACGTCAACCGAGAAAGCGGAGCCGGGCTTCCGGGAGCTGGACACACGAGGCCGGAGGGAGAACAGGCCTGCAATGGCGTCCGCCGCGTGGGAACCGCGTGGACGGAGGGCCTCCCGGGACCTGGGCTGGGCGGAATCCCGCGGCTGCCGGAGCGGAGGAAGGCGGGCCTGAGCCCGATCAGGAGAGGGGCGGTCGGGACCGCAACAAACAGGGCCTAGGGCGACAATTTTTTTTATTTTTTTTAAACTTTTTATTTAACAATTTGCATGAGGTCAGATGCACAATATCATGTTTAGGTACAGAGGTAGAATTTATAGATATAACTACATTGTTATCAGTAAGAAACTAGAAAGAGTCATCATTAAAGACCAGCTCATGTACACAGTTTCAGAGCACTTGAGGTACACCATATCATCTCCAATAGCATTCCCAAGTTAGGGCGCCAAATTTTGAAGGTGCCAAGTATCCAGGCCAAAGAGCCTGCTTCCACTTGCTTTAGGGTAGTATGCCGGCACAGCATCACAGGGGAGCCACCATATCACTCTGACTAGAAGCATCAACATCTTAAATCCGGCTCCAAGGATAAATTAATCATGACTTATGGGGGAAGACAGACAGTGTCGAACAGACCCATCTCTCTAGCTCAGCAGATTTTTACTACTGAGCATGCAAGAGAGTTCCTGTGCACACATTGCCTTTGAGCACCTCTGTTGATTGTAGAACCTACCTAGCTAAACCTAAGCAACTCTCCATGGCTAATTCATTCTGCTGTTTACAGAGAACCCTGTTTACGGTAAGCAAACTTGCTTTCTCTATTGACAAGAAGGAATGAAATAGCCATGACATGTGAGGAGTCCCAAGCTGCGGGCTGCAGCAGAGCACTTACTGTTCTGTCCCCAGCAGTGGATACATGTTTGTATCTGTATATACTGTTTAACTGTGTTTAGTGCAGTCCTCCCTTCTAAGGATTCTTGATACTGAAACATTATTTGTAACCCATGATAAAAGTCTGTGAACCTTCGCCTTTAAGAGGAGTCTTTGCCCTTAAGAGAAGCTCCCTCCCCCCTCCACTTTCTCTCACTATCAGAAGAGCTTGAATGCCCCTCAATCTAACTTGAGTCTTCCTAGGTGCCTTATAGGCTCAAGGGACTGCCCTTCATGCTCCCCCTGTATCACATGGTTCTTAGGCTCACTGCCATTGGACATTGGACCTTGCCCCCCTGCCCCCAGCTTGTGGAGGTGTTTCCTTTAGCAGCTCTCGAGGAGAGTTCAGTCTTGCCCATGCTTGTTCCTGAGCCAGCAGCACTCTGTAAAACTTCCTGAAATGATCGTGTTTTTACCTTTTCTCTTCATGAGAAGACTAAATCAGCCTCATATCCCTCATGCTTCCTACCTCTACCATAAACTAATTCCTGCAACACAAGAGACCTCCTTCTCCCTCCTGCTACCCTGTCTCCAGTTACCAAAGATCTTTGCCTTGGGGCTTACGTTTGAGATGCAACAATTGTAAGCAGAATTTACCTGTACAATAATTTCAAACTTAAAGAATCTTTGTCTTGAGGACTGATTGGAGAAAAACTTTATCTGCCTGGATGGCAAACTCGGACATCTACCTGACCCAGAACACTTACTGAAAAAGCAACCCAAACCCCACCCCTGTGGACAGTGCACTACTGGGTGAAAAGGTTGCTTTCCCAAAGTTACTGTCGTTTCTTGAGAGATTGCCCAGACAGTAGTAGCACATGAAGATATTTATTTATTTATTTATTGTTTTTGTTATACCGAGTTTCATGATAGGCATCACATCAACCCGGTTTACAAACAACAAGGAGTGTAAAGCATAACGTAACGTAAAAAACAATATTTTCAATAAGAACCTTGAACTTTAAATACAGTGAATCAGAAAAAGGGAGAGGGAAGGTTACAAAAAACAAGGAAAATAAACTTGGGATGGAAGGGGAGAAATTGAACAGCACAATATTTACATTTCAGCCTATTGATACATTAGAATAGCAAGTGAAAAAATAAGACTATGAAACGGTACATAGGTAATCAAATGAATAAATATGACACAGTTGTGAATGGTAATAGTATGATAAATATTCAGCAGGAATTAGTGAGAGAGGGTTTGAGGTTGGTTGTACAGATATGTACAGATGATCAAGTTGATCATCTGTACATATATATATATATATATCTGTACAGATATGATCAGATGATCAAGATATGTACAGATGATCAAGTTGCAGCTTCGCAGATTACTTCAATGGAGACGGCTCTTAGGTGAGCAACTGAAGTAGCCATAGCTCTTAGTTGATGAGCCAACATATGCTTGGCAACAGCTAATTCCAGTCTCTTAGGAATGTAAGAGACAAAAAGCTGAGAATCCTGACGATGTGGTTCAATTCTCTTCAGATAATAGGCCAAGGCCCTTAAACAGTCCAGTAAATGGAGGGCCTTCTCCCCTCTATCTGCAGGTAGTCTTGGAAAGAATGAGTGCAAAACAATGGCTCAATTGAAATGAAATGCTGAAAGCATTTTTTGGTAGAAATTTAGGATGAATGTGGGGCACCACTCTTTTGTGGAAAAACTGTAGATTCAGAAAGTAATGAACCAATGCTTGTAGCTCTGACTCTTCTAGCCAAAGCGATAACGACTAGAAATACCACCTTCAGGTAAGAAACTTTAAGGAAGCCGACTCCCAACAGTTCATAGGGAGACTTCTTCAGTTGTGCCAAGATGATATTGACATCCCATAGCACCAGTGGCTTTGCAACCAGAGGTCGCATATGCCACAAACTCTTCATTTAATACCAGAGGATAGATGGAGATTGGCTTCCATCCACTTGAGGGTGGTAAGCAGCAATGGCACCGAGATGCACTTTGATCAATGACATACTGAGGTTCAAAGAGGAGAGGGAGTACAAGTACTGAAGTAGATCTTTCGGAGCACAGGCGGAATGGGTTCAAGAAGCCTGCCTGACACCAAGAGGAAAAACACTTCCATTTGAAACTGTATGCTCGTAAACAGCTTCCTGTCCAAACTCATGTCGTTCTCAACCTTCATAAATAGTGACAATGATGAGACTATCAAGCACTCAACATCTGTGTTGTCAAGCTGAGGGAGGGGAGGTTCTGATTATATAGATGACCCTCTTCCTGACTTAGTCGAGCCGTATTGGATCCCAGAGGGATTGGTGGATAAACAATCTGATGAAAACCATACTTGCCTGGGCCATGCTGCAGCAAAGAAGATAAGATGTGCCTGGTCTTTGAGTACCTTCTGCACTGTTCTTGCCACCAATGGAAGCAGAGGAAAGACATACAGCAGACCTGCATCCCACCTGAGCAGAAAGGCATCCAGAGTGGATATGAACCTGCTCTGAAAAATGGAGCAAAAGTTCTCAACTTTCCTATTGTCTTCTGACACGAACTGGGTGACTGATGGGTGACCCTAGAGCAGTGGTTCCCAACCTTTTCAAGTCCAAGGCATACCTACATTAAAAGAAATATTGTGTGGCACCCCAACCTCCAGGGAGCAGGCAGAGCAGACACTGAGAGGACTCATATGACCAAAAGAAGAACTAGGGAAGCACTAAAAGCACCATCAGTCTCTCTTCCAAATTTTAAAATAAAGGGAGAGAGGAACATATGAACCCTTTACGATGCATCCACTCCTTCTATACACAAGTGCAGGAGAAGGGAGAAGCTGGTGTGATGTAAGCAGCTGACTTGTTGGTTATCTTGGCTGCTGCATGTGGCTGCCAGAGCTCTTACATTGCTGCTGTTGTTCCCAACACTCCATGTAAGTCATATCCAGTTCTCAGTGCACATTCTCCCCATCTCATTCAATTTGGAGATAGGACAGAGGCTAGAAGGACTCAAACAAACCAGAGGTGGATCAGTGTCAGAAGAAGGTGGTTTTATTAATCATGTGATAGTCTGCAGTCTGACACTGATCCACCTCTGGTTTGTTAGCGACTCTGCTACATTGGATCAGCTTCCGTGTTGTTTTTTAGAAGGACTCAAAGTCAGGGAAGATGAGGAGGTATTGTGTGCAATGTGTATGCTGCACAAAGTGAAGGCCACATATGTAGCACACACATGCCCTTCATGCTACCATTAAATACCACACTCCAGGGCTCATGCTATAGCTAGGAAGAAGCAGCATGCATGATTACACATGTTCTCAAAGAGAAGCTCCTACACATTTAAGATCCAGCACTGGTGTCCCTTGCTACTATGAGGCACTGAGAGCAGAGCCCGGGTGCTGGCCTCGATCTGAGCATGAAGCTGTGGGTGACTTTTTTGTGGCACAATTGATCAGGTCTGAAGGCACACCAGGGTGCCATAGCATACTGGTTGAGAAACACTGCCCTAGAGGTTAAATAGTCTGTCTGCCATACCCTGGACCAGGGACCAGTCATGGGGACAAAAAGCCCTGTTGAGACAATGCACCAGCATGTTGGAGATTCCAGAAAGATAAGCTGCTTGGAGAAAAGCTCTGTGATTGCAAGCCCACTCTCAAATTTTTAGAGATTCCTGGCAGAGAGTCCAGGACCCTGTGTCCCCTTCTTTGCTTACAAATAACATTGCCACTTCAATGTTAGTTTTGATCAGAATTCTCTTTCCCTGAAGGAGCTCCGAGAATACTCTCAACACATGGTAAATGGCTTGTAGCTCCAAGTGACTGATCTGTAAAAGATGTTCCATTACTAATCAGATCCCCTGAGTTTGGAAGGGGCCTATGTGCACGACCCACCCTCTGATGGATGCATCCATCACTAGCATTACTTGATGAGATAGAATTAAAAGAAAAGCACCTATCACCAGGATCTATGGATCTAGTCAACAAAGGTGAGATGTTTTCATCTTTGCTACAGCTTTCACAGTGTGTGCCAAGGGCTGGAGCAGCTGATCCCACTGGGAGCAGAGGCCCCATTGAAGAACCATCATGTAGAGGTACATCATAGAGATCACACACACTGCTACTGTCATGTGCCCAGACCAGAGCTTGATCTGAACCAGTGTTCAAAGACAGGAAAGAAGGAATGCTGTCTCCTCCAATGAATCTATCCACTCCCCGATGAATTTGATTCTCTGGGTAAGATTAGGTTTGACTTGGCAAACTTGATTATGAACCCTAGCAACTGGAGAAGCTGGATTGTCTTTTGCAGGGAGCCCTACACCCCCACCTGGAAAGGTTCACTCACCAGCCGGTCGTCCAGGTAAGGAAAGACACAAATCCCCTTGTGATGAAGGTGTGCGTTGCTACCGCTAGGCATTTTGTAAAGACCTTCAGAGAGGCCCGACTGCTGCAGCAGAAGAACTCACCAAGATTTCAAATGATTGACGGGAGGAGTTGATGTGCACACACTTCTGCATCCAGAAGGGCCTGCTGATAGCCTTCCTGCTTCCTGTCAAGAGACTTTACAAGTGGCTTCAATGTATTGATGCCGCCATGTAAGTATTGTACCATGTGAAGCTGATGGGCAACCACTTGGGCATGGAACATAAAGTTCTGGCAGTTTCTTCCTGAAGTTTTTCAACAATATAGGGACCTTTCCTAGGGGGTGTGTGTGGGGGGGGGTGGGGGATGCTGGGAACCATCTTGGTCTTTTAGTTTGTTTCAATGCTGACTCTATAACCATGGACTAATGCTGGTTGAACCACACCAAACCCTGGTGATTAATGGGCCCCTGTATTTGAGGTCCAGTTTCCTGGCTACTGGGGGAAAGAGGCAGGAAGCTGGATTACCTCACATTCTTGTTGGCAACTCCCCATGGGATTGAGTGAATCTGTACTGCTGCAGGTTTAGCAGATGTTTCCAAAATCCGTAGTATCCAGAGGACTTCCGCACGAGAATCTTTATTAATATGGACATTGATTCCGATCACCTTACCCAATTGAAACAGGAATTTAGAGTATGAGATGTCTTCTGGAGATTAAGTAGCTGGCAGGTCAGGTAAGGGGTGTCTGAGGGAATCCCCATAGATCCTTCCTCCAAATCCAGAGGTGAAGGGACACGAGCCCATGACTCCATGACATCAGTGAAGACCAAGGCAATAAGGGCGGAGTCCGAGGGCATATTCCAGATAGTGGCATCCCATACTCCAACTATCTGAAATTCTCCTCAGAGAGGGATGGCTGGCGAAGGTTAGATCCTGCCACTGGAACCTCTGATGGGATCTCCCAAGACATGGAAGTGCGAAGGACTCCACCTTGCGGGAATAAAACCAACATTTTGGACAGGAGAGTTTGAAAGTTTCTCTCCTTGTCACTTGCTCCTAATGAGGTAAAAAAAAAAAAAAAAATCTTCAACAATTCAGCTACCTGGTCTATGGGTTGCTGTGTCCTTTAATCTGAATTTGGGGAAGAGGCACTGAGAAGCACATACTGGACTCCAGGAAGGGGCTCCCTCTCAAATGAACTATGCTGATAACCACATGGCGACCATAGGTACAGTGGAGCATGCTATACTACCAAGCGTCCATGCAGGGGCCTCTTCATTTTCATCTTTTCTGCTAATATCACCCATGTATGAGGCTGTCATACTGCTTATCCTCTGGGAAAATCTAGGGGCAGTAAAAGAGCACTGTGAAAAACTAAAAGGAGATATTACAAGAGCAGCTAACCTTTTTGCTAGGAAAGTAAATAAAGAAAAGTGGAAAGAGAGGCCACTATGGTTTTCTAAAGAAGTAGCTGAAAATATAAGGGAGAAAAGATTAGCATTTATAAACTACAAGAGATCCCAGAAAGAGGAAGACAGGTGACAATGACAAACTAAGAGATGCTGGGAAAGTAGTCAGGAATGCAAAAATTCAAACAGAAGAAAAACCAGCAAATACGGTAAAATGGGGGTCAAGACTTTTTCTTTTTTTTAAGATATGTTAGTGATAGAAGGAAGTGGAATCTGAAGGGAGATATGATACAGACCTTCAGATACCTGAAAGGTTTTAATGATGCACAATCGACAAACCTTTTCCGTTGGAAAGAAATCAGTAAAACTAGGGGACATGTAATGAAACTCCAGGGAGGACGACTCAGAACCGTCAGGAAATATTTCTTCATGGAGAGGGTGGTGGATGCCAGGAATGCCCTTCCGGAGGAGGTGGTGAAGACAAAAACAGTGAAAGAATTCAAAGGAGCGTGGGATAAACACTGTGGATCCCTAAAGGCTAGAGGATGGAAATGAGGAAAAGAACGTATGGGGGTAACTTGCTGGTGTGGCGGTTTCTATCCTTAACCATCAAGCCTTCTTACTGTTGATGCAACTCCATTATTGCTCTCTGCTTTAATGGCAGGGGGAAAAGAGGAAAAGGGGAATTAGATTCAGACAGCAACCAACAAGGACATTGGATTTTACAGTCTGGGAAAACAAATAAGCATGGGAGGAACTTGCTGGTGTGGCGGTTACTACCCTTAACCAATAAGCCTGAAAATGTGAATGCAACTCCAACATTGCTCTCTGCTTCAACAGCAGGAGATAACAGGGAATTGGACTCAGACAGCAACCAACAAGGGTCCTGACTGACAGTTTGGAAAACTAAGTAAAGGGGAGACTTGTATGGCGCAGCAGATGCTACCATAAGCTTGCTGGGCAGACTGGATGGACCTTTTCTGCTGTCATTTTCTATGTTTCTATGTTTCTAAGTGCAAATGTGGCATTGTGAGACTCAAAGGTGAAGGGGAGGAATATGCAGAGGCTGATGAGGAAAAAGCAAAATTGCATATCAAATATTTCTGTTCAGTGTTCACTGTAGAAGGGCTAGGAGCAGGACCATATAAAACAAACACAAATACGATTTTCAGAGCAATGTGTTCACAAGGAGCTAATTATACTTAAAGAGGTCAATTTCAACAGCCATTTAGATGGATAACTTACATGCTCTGAAGCAAGTCTAAAGTGTGGCTGGATAATGCACTACTTAACCGGATATTTTGAACCAGATATCCGGCTAAGTAGCGCTATCATCTACTAAAGAAAAGAACAAAATAAGCTGCCTCTTCCCCTCCCTAACCCCTCCAATCTTTTAAAATAGTAGTGATTTGTCCGGTATTGTTAACTGGGCCCACATTCCAATTTTACCTTCAAAAGGAGCTCAGCCTGCCTACCCCCCCACCTACCCACCCACAAGGAAAGTGTCTCTCCTGCACCCCATTCCCATCCCTGCCAATACCTTTTTTTTCTCTGCCAGGTGTGAGGGGTCCTCAGCGCTGCTCTGTCAGAGGCAGCTCTGGAAGCATAAGCTTACGTTCGAGCTTATGCTTCCAGCACTGCCTCTCTGACACGCTTCCACATAGAAGATTTATAAATAAATTGAACGTCCTTGGTATGGGACCTAAAGTGACTGCCTGGGTTAGAAACTGACTGAGTGTGAAGCGACTAAAGGTAGTGGCAAATGGAGTTTTCACTGAGGGGGAGGAGCAGTACTAGAGGTTTTCTTGGACCAATTCTTTTCAACATAAGGATTATTGGTAAAGATTTGTCTTTTGGCAATGATACCAAAACCTTGAAAAAGGTAGCCAGCCAGGAAACTGTGGTAAATATGAGGGATCTAGCAAAACTTGAGGAATACTCTAAGATCTGGCAACTAAGATTTAATGCTTAAAAATCCTGAGAAATGCATTTAGGGTGCAAAAACCCAAGGGAGATGTACAGTATTGGAGGTGAAGTTCTTCTAAGCACAAAGGAAGAGCAGAATCTGGGGGCAATTGTATCTGATGATCCTAAGGTGGCCAAACAGGTGAATAAAACTGCAGAAAGATGCCTGGCTACATAGGGAGAGGAATGGTCAGCAGAAAACGGGAGGTGATATTACCCTGCAGAGGTCCCTGGTGAGACCTCATTTGGAAGACTTTGTACAATTCTGAAGACTGCACCTTCAAAGGGATATAAACCAACTGGAGTTAGTCCAGAGGGTGGCTACTAAAATGGTCAGTGGTCTTCGTTCTAAAGCACATGAGGACAGACAAAGATCTAAACCTGTAGACCCTAGAGGAAAGGCGAGATAGGGGAGATATGATAGAGACATTTAAACAACTCAAAGGTTTCCATGCTCAGGAGGTGAGCCTCTTTGAATATTTTATTCATTTATTTAGACATTTTATATACTGTTGTTCCATGTATAGATCATAACGGTTTACAAGATGACATTCATAGTTATACATTCAACAGATAGCAAATGTTGCTTACCTGTAACAGGTGTTCTCACAGGACAGCAGGATGGAGCGCCAATCAGCAGGAGTCCCCCTTCAGTCTTGTTTAATAAGCTACAGGAAGTGCCGAAAAATAAAATAAGAAACGTAACGAACCCAACACCGCGGGGCGGCAAGCAGGTTTCGTGAGGACTAACATCCTGCTGTCCTGTGAGAACACCTGTTACAGGTAAGCAACATTTGCTTTCTCACAGGACAAGCAGGATGGTAGTCCTCACACATGGGTGAGTACCGAGCTGAGGATGTCCGAGTATGCACCAAATGTACCCAGGTGTGCAAAGCACTAGGACTGGGGTGAAATTTGGCTGAGGGTATCCTGAACCCTACCGGGCAGGCGGAAGGGTGTTGGTACGTCAAGTTAAGAACATAAGAACATAAGAACATGCCATACTGGGTCAGACCAAGGGTCCATCAAGCCCAGCATCCTATTTCCAACAGTGGCCAATCCAGGTCATAAGAGCCTGGCAAGTGCCCAAAAACTAAGTCTATTCCATATTACCGTTGCTAGTAATAGCAGTGGTTATTATCTAAGTCAACTTAATTAATAGCAGGTAATGGACTTCTTCTCCAAGAACTTATCTAATCCTTTTTTAAACACAGCTATACTAACTGCACTAACCACATCTTCTGGCAACAAATTCCAGAGTTTAATTGTGCGTTGATTGAAAAAGAACTTTCTCCGATTAGTTTTAAATGTGCCACATGCTAACTTCATGGAGTGCCCCCTAGTCTCTCTATTATCCGAAAGAGTAAAAAACCGATTCACATCTACCCGTTCTAGACCTCTCATGATTTTGTGAATAGGTTACGCAGGACAGATTGGCCGAAGATGGAATCTTGTCTTCCGGCCATGTCCAAGCAATAGTGGGCTGTAAAGGTATGGAGAGAACTCCAGGTGGCAGCCCTGCAAATGTCAGGAAGCGGCACAGAGCATAGGAGTGCTACTGAAGTCGCCATGGCCCTCACAGAGTGTGCTTTAACACGGTCTTGAAGAGGAATGCCTGCTTGCTGATAGCAAAAGGATATGCAGTCCGCTAACCAGGAGGAGAGAGTCTGCTTACCCACAGGCTGCCCCAATTTAATGGAATGGAAAGAGACAAACAATTGAGTGCTTTTCCTGTGGGCAGCTGTACGGTCTAGGTAGAACGCTAGAGCCCGTTTACAGTCAAGGGTATGCCGAGCCTGCTCTCCTGGATTGGAGTAGGGCCTGGGAAAAAAGGTAGGTAGTACTGATTGAGATATAACTCCGATACTACCTTACCTTAGGCAAGAACTTAGGGTGAGTGCGGAGTACTGCCCGGTCCTGCAGTAGTGTAAGGCAGATAGGTAACTAGGGCCTGTAACTCACTAACTCTGCGAGCCAAAGTGATTGCCAAAAGGAAGATCACTTTCCATGTGAGATAGCGAAGTTCACAGGATTGGAGAGGCTCGAATGGTGGTTTCATGAGCCGACCCAAAACCAGGTTGAGGTCCCAAGAAGGGGCCGGAGGACGCAGTGGAGGCTTGAGGTGAAGCAAGCCCTTCAGAAAACGTGTTACAAGGGGTTGTACTGATATGGGAACATCCCCGACACCTTTATGGAAGGCGGCCACCGCACTAACATGCATTCTGATGGAGGAAGTTTTTAGACCTGACTCCGACAAGTGCCAGAGATAGTCCAGAAACTTTGTGATTGGACAGGTAAAGGGGTCAAGGGATTGAGCTGAGCACTATGACTGAAACCTGTTCCATTTGTAAGAATAAGATTTTCTCGTGGAAGGCTTCCGTGAAGCGATCAGGACACAGGAAACTGATTCAGAAAGGTTAAGTGGCTGAAGGATTAACCTTTCAACATCCATGCCGTCAGGGACAATATATAAAGAAACATAGAAATGACAGCAGAAGAAGACCAAACGGTCCATCCAGTCTGCCCAGTAAGCTATGCACTTTCTTTTTTCTTTCTCTCATATTTCTGTTACTCATGGCTCTTAGTAACCCCTTGGTTCCATTTCCCCTCCACCCGCACCATTAATGTAGAGAGCAGTGTTGGAACTGCATCCAAGTGAATATCTACCATAGTTAGGGGTAGTAACCGCTGCAATAAGCAAGCTACACCAATGCCTTTGTTTACCCAGACTATGTAACTCAGTCCTTGTTGGTTATTGTCTGTATATAGATCCACCTTTCTACGTTCCCCCTGCCGTTGAAGCAGAGAGCTGTGTTGGATTTGCTTGAAGTATCAGACTTCTCCCTGTCGTTGAAGCAGAGAGCTATGCTGGATGTGTGTTGGAAGTGAAGTATCAGACTTTCTCACCTGCCATAGAAGCAGAGAGCTATGTTGGATTTGCTTGAAGTATCAGACTTCTCCCCTGCCGTTGAAGCAGAGAGCTATGCTGGATATGCATTGAAAGTAAAGTATCTGGCCTATTTAGTTTGGGGCAGCAACTGCCGTGACAAGCAAGCCACTCCCCGCTTTTCGTGAATGCAAATCCTTTTTTTTTTCCACACTTCCTCCTGCTGCTGAAGCCCAGAGCAACGCTGGAGTCGCACCAACCATGCGCATGTTCATTGAATAAGGGCATAATCTCCAGGCAGTAGCCGTCACTCCCGTGAGCCACCCACTCTTCATTCACGTCCTCTAGACTTGATGGATCCACAGTGTTTATCCCACGCCCCTTTGAAGTCCTTCAGAGTTCTGGTCTTCACCACTTCCTCCGGAAGGGCATTCCAGGCATCCACCACCTTCTCCGTGAAGGCAAGGCTTGAAGATTGGGGTGGCGCAGGCACCCGTCGTTTTGTGTAATCAGAAGCGGGTCCTTTCCCAAGGGAATGTGCCTGCGACTGGAGAGATCCTGAAGTATTGGAAACCACACTTGGCGAGGCCAGTGAGGTGCTATCAGGATCATGGTTCCCTTGTCCTGACGTAACTTCACGAGAGTCTTTGAGAGAAGTGGAAGTGGAGGGAATGCATATAGGAGACCTGTCGCCCACGAGAGGGAGAACGCATCTCTTGGTTGTGAGTGTTGGTTGTGAGTGAGAGAGCAAAAGTTCTCTACTTTGCGGTTTTGACATGTCGCAAAGAGATCTATATGAGGGTAACCCCATTGTTGGAAGATCGAGTCCACCACTAAGGGGTTGAGAGGCCACTCGTGCGGTTGAAAGGCGCGACTTAGCTTGTCTGCCAACACACTATCCACTCCCGGCAAGTAGGTGGCCCTGAGGTACATCTAATTAGGACTTCTCTGCCCACATCTGCGCAGCTTCCTGGCACAGTAGGTAGGAGCCCGTCCCTCCCTGTTTGTTGATGTACCACATGGCCACCTGGTTGTCCGTCTGAATCAGGATGACTTGGTTGGAGAGGCGATCCTGAAATACCCTGAGAGCATATCTGATTGCTCGAAGCTCCAGGAAATTGATTTGATGTTTAGCTTCCTCTGGAGACCAATTGCCTTGTGTCTGCAGATTGGCCACATGGGCTCCCCAGCTGAGATTGGAAGCATCGGTGGTGAGAATTATTTGAGGGTCTGGAGCCTGGAAGGGCAAGCCTTGGAGGAGATTGATTTGATTTTTCCACTAGGCGAGAGACTGACGGAGTGAGTCAGTGACGTGGACAATGGTCGACAGGGACTGAATGCATTGAGTCCATTGTGACCTTAGAGTCCACTGCATGACTGTCATAGCTAGGCGGGCCACTGGGGTGACCTGAACTGAGGACACCATGTGTCCCAGTAGGATGAGAAAGCGGCGTGTAGTCATGTAGCGCTGAGACTGCAGCTGGTGTGCGAGAGAGACGAGAGTGAGAGCTTGTTGTTGAGGTAGAAAAGCTTTTGCCTGCAAGGTGTCCAAGTCTGCCCCTATGAATGATAAGGTTTGAGATGGGACTAAGTAGGATTTGTTGTAGTTGACGAGAAATCCTAGCGAAATCAGGGTGTGCAAGGTAAGATGTAGGGACGACAGAGCAGCTTGCTGAGTGGGAGCCCTGATCAACCAATCGTCTAGATAGGGGTAGATGTGAACACCTTGAATCCTGAGGAAGGCTGCAACTACTACGAGACATTTCGTGAAGACTCATGGTGCAGACGCGAGGCTGAATGGAAGCACTCAGTACTGATAGTGCTTGGAGCCTATTAGAAATTGCAGGTATTTGCGATGAGATGGAGTTATCGCAATATGAGTGTATGCGTCCTGGAGGTCTAGAGAGCAGAGCCAGTCTCCTCTTTGCAGAAGAGGAAGGAGAGAACCCAAGGTTACCATCTTGAACTTTTCTCGTTGGAGGTACTTGTTGAGGGCAAGTAGGTCCAGAATTGGACGAACGCCGCCTGATTTGTTTGGGGATTAGAAAGTACCAGGAATAGAATCCTAGGCCTTGTTGGGAATAGGGCACTGGTTCTATTGCTCTGGACTGGAGAAGGAGGGAGACCTCCTGTTCCAGGAGTGGCGAGTGGTCAGATGCTCCGCACTTCAGCCGAGATGGGGAGTCCGGTGGGATGGAGAGAAAGTTCAGGTGATAACCCTGAGAGATTATGGCGAGAACCCACTGGTCCGAGGTGATTGTGAGCCACTTGTAGAAATGGCACAATTGACCTCCCACTGGTATCTGAGGCAGGGGAAGCTGGCTGCTGCTCTCTATGCAGGAGTCAAAAACCGGAAGCAGGGCCCAGCTGAGGAGCTGCTTACGGCTTTTGTTTTCGTATCTGACGAGACTGGGCCTTTTGGAAAGGTCTCATGGAACAAGTCCTAGACGGTGGTGGATAGGACTTTTTTGGATGGAAGAATGACTTTTTAGTATCCTTCCTGAATGGCTGCTTGGAGGCATAGTCAGAAGGCATCAGAGAGAGCTGTCTCAGGGTCTCATGATGGTCCTTGAGTTCCGCCACCGTTCGTTGAATCTGTTCGCTGAACAGATTGTCTCCTACACAGGGCAGGTCGGACAATCTGTCCTGCACTTCAGGGCGAAGGTCCGAAGACTTGAGCCAGGCCCATCTTCTCACCGAGATAGCAGCTGCAGATACCCTGGTAGCAGTGTCAAAGATATTGTAAGATAATCTCATCTCATGCTTGCCCGCCTCAAAACCCTTGTTTACTAGGGTTTGGAGCTGATCTTGAAATTGCTGAGGCAGGGAGTCTGTCAAGTCTTGTATCTGCTTAAATAAGACCCTGTTTTATTGGGTCATATAGAGCTGATAAGAGGCGATTTGAGAGATGAGCATTGAGCCCTGGAAGACCTGGCGACCAATGGCATCTAGAAATTTTTGCTCCTTGCCTGGGGGAAAGGAAGTGTTAGGTTTTGATCTCTTTGCCCTCTTTTTGGCAGATTCCACAACGACAGAGTGGTGATCCAATTGAGATTTTTGAAAACCTGGGGCTGCCTGTACCAAACAAGTTGTGTCAGCCTTCCTGTTGACTGGAGCAACAGAGCCAGGGTGGTTCCCAGTTCTTTTTGAGGAGATCCAGAAGAACTTGGTGAATAGGGATGGAGGTTATTTCCTTAAGAGCATCCAGGAATTGCAACAGCTCCATCATTTGATGCCTGTCATCTTGTTTGGTCTGTAATTGGAAGGGAACCAATTCAGACATCTCCTTTACAAAGTTTATGAAAGAAAGGTCCTCTGGAGGAGAACGCTTTCTGCTTTCAGAAGGAGAAGGTGGTGAAGCAGGTCATCGGTGTCTGGTGAAGAATCATCTGTCCAGGTATCGTAGGGATTGGCATCTGCCCCTCTAGGAGCCCTAGGGGGACAGGATGGTGGAATCCCTGAAGGTCCTGGTCTAGGCTCCGAAGGAATCGAAGGAATAATTAGAGGCACCGATGAAGGCATCGAAGGCACCGGTGCAGGCATCGAGGGCATTGATGATTGGATCGGTGGCACCAATGGACGTATCTGCATCGATGGACATATTGGCATCGATGGCTGAGGCATCGGTAGAACTCCCAATGGAGGGATGCGGAACGGTGTTTCCCCTCCCGATGTCAAGGTAAGCGGAGAGGGCACCGGAGCCATCGGTGACCCGGAATCCATCGGTGGAAAAGCAGCGAGGAGCGCTTCCATTCTCGAGAGCAGCGGTGCCAACGCTGCCAGAATCGGGTCAGCGATCGGTTCCATGATCGGTACCGGTGTCGGAGGAACTTGGAGTCAATGCATCGCCTTGTCGATGGCCTCCTGAGCCAGCCGGTCCAGTTCTTCTCGGAGACCTGGAGCAAGTAGCCCCGGCTCTGGAACAGAAGGAGGCAGAAGCATAGCCGGAGGGACCACCTTTAAAGGCAGAGTCACGGCTCCCAATCCCCTTTCAGGTGAGGGCTGCCTCGGTGACCCGGTCGCCTTTTCTGGACGGGGTTTCTTTGACGGCGGCTCAGACGATGTCGAGGTCGATGATTTCGCTTTCTCGATGGTCCGAGACTTCTGATGTCGGTGGCGATGTTTTTCTCTATGATCCCCTCGATCCTGAGGGGGAGTAGAGGTGGTTGAAGGCCGAGAAGTCATCGATGCCGGACGGTCGATACTGGCATGGAGTTGATGGAGCCGGTTCTGACAACGTCGATGCAATAGAAGGTTCGGGGTTTGAGCACGGAAGAGAAGTTAAATCTTCTCCATTCTGGCCTTGCGACCTTTTGGTGTCATTAGGGCACATTTGGTGCAGGTCAGGACATCATGCTCACATCTGAGACACATTACACAGACCTTATGAGGGTCTGTTATGGACATGGTGCAATTGTAGTCCGGGCACCGACGGAACCCCGACGCCATTGCCATGAAAAACTCGAGCCGCGGTACGGTCGACGGCCAGCAGGCCGCGAGGGCCAAACTCGACGGGAATCGACCGAAGACGGGTAAAAACTTACCGGAGTACCGCGAAGTCAAAAATTTGAAGGAGGAACCCCTGTGGGGTATGAAACTTTTTAATAATTCTGTGAGGAAAATAACTGTCAGGAATCTCTGTGGAGTTCCTTAACCATGTGGCTACTGCTGCGCGGAAAAAAGAAGACTGAAGAGGGAGCCCTGCTGGCTGCAGGGTTGGTGCCATGCTGGGCATGCCCAGTAGGGGCCAGTCAAAGTTCTGGAAACTTTGACAAAAGTGTTCCGTGATTGGGGCTCCATCCTGTGATGTCACCCATATGTGAGGACCACCATCCTGCTTGTCCTGTGAGAAAAACAGACAAAACATAGACAAAACAAAACGATTGGTTATGATGTTGGAGTTCATATGTAGGTATTAATTATTTCCATCTATCTAGAGATGGTTTCTGGGGCAAATGGAATTATGACCAGAACATAAGGCTAGGAGTGTTGGTAATCACAGATAAGGTAGTTTTCACTTCTTAGTCTATGGGTTATTTGAGAATCATGCATTCTCTCGTTTGATTTATTCTTCATGCTGCGATTATCATTTGTCTTTCTTGTCTTTTATTGGGTTCATATATTCTGAGGTTTAAGTTAGATTATATACATTAATGAATAGCCATGTTTTTAATTCACTTTTAAGTTTCTTTCTATCTGGTAACATATGTAGAGTTTCTGGTAGAGAGTTCCAGATCTTTGGACCTGCTATGGAGAATACTCTCTCTCTTATTTGCGTCAAATGTGTGTTCCATATAGAGGGAATATTCAGGAGATCTTTATTTTGGGATTTTAGTGTTCGTTTAGGGTTGTAGGACTGTAATGTCACTCCTAGCAGTCCATGTTATTGGAATGAACGATGTTGAATATTATCGCTATTACTTTATAGAGGTTCTAAAATAAGGGATCATGGGATGAGGGTGAAAGGAGATGGACTTAGGAATAATCTTAAGAAATAGCCTCCCAGTACAGGTGGTGGAGACAAAACAGTATCTGAATTCAAGAAAGCATGAGAGATCTCTAAGGAAATGATGGGAATTATAATGCTAAATTTAACTAGATGGATGGGCAGACTAGGACGGGCCCTATGGTCTTTTTCTGTCATCACGTTTCTGTTTCTAAAAATACCTGCAAGGAGTAAACGGAAAGGAGGCTCTAGAAGAAGGGGTTCTGAGATGAGGATGAAAGGGAAAAGACTCAGGAGTAGTTTAAGTCAATATTGCTTTACAGACAGGGTGGATAGCGCATCCAACAGCCTCACTATAGATATGGTGGAGACAAGGATAGTATCAGAACTGAAGAAAACATGGGAGAGCCACCGAGGAAGAGGAAAAAGCAGAAGAGGTGGGCAGGCTGGATGGGCCTTATGTGGTCTTTATCGGCCATCATGTTCTTTGTTTTTATCTTCAGTCCTCTCTGTCTACCTGGGTTTTTCCCAGTAGCCAGTTCTTTAGACCAGCAAGGGATCCATTTGCAATCCTGGCTCTCTACTGGTACAATGGACTTTCTGGACCTGCTTCCCATGATTCTAGGTATGGCCTGTTTTTACTCGCCTGGAATTTCACCTGCTGCTGCTTGCTTGTCTGGACCTTTGCAGTTCCTGCACTCCCTGTTTCCTCTAATCCACAACCAGGCACTGACATCAGCTCAAACCTGACCTTGCTATTTCCTGTTCATCTTCTGCTGTGCCATTAGATACCATTTACAAATTGATTATCTACCTGTTGGACTCTACTGGCCACAAGTACCTCAACCAAATATACTTAACTAGGAACTGATCAAAATTGAGATGAAGGCAGCAGTCCAGCAGCAAGAAGGGGGCTTCCCAGTCTTTTGCATCAAGTGTTACATGTAAGATTTTAACCACCGGTGAGAAGTTGTACATGTGCATGCGATACAAAGAGCTCCTGGATCTCAGAGAACGAGTCCGATCTCTGGAGGCTAGAGTGGCAGACCTGGAGAAGCTGAGACAGACAGAGAGGTATATAGTCCCAACTTCAGATTGGCAGCCTAGGTGCTGCCTTGGAGGAAGAAGGTCTCATGATGGGAGAGCATCAACCAGGTGCAGCAGGAAAGGATCCTGTAGCAAGGACCTGCTCTCCAGGTGATGCATTGTCCTTTCGCACTGAGGATATCTCCCCAAGGCCTACCGCCCAGGAGGGAAGGGTTAGGTCGGCCGTCATAGTTGGTGATTCGATTATTAGGAATATAGATAGCTGGGTGGCTGGTGGGCGTGAGTATCGCCTGATAACATGCCTACCTGGTACGAAGGTGGCGGACCTCACACATCACCTAGATAGGATTTTAGACAGTGCTGGGGAGGAGCCAGCTGTCGTAGATAGGAAAATGTGGGAGGGAGGTTCTGGAAGCCAAATTTACGCTCTTAGGTAGAAAGCTTAGATCCAGAACCTCCAGGGTAGCATTCTCTGAAATGCTCCCTGTTCCACGTGCAGGTCACCAGAGACAGGCAGAGCTCTGGAGTCCCAATGCGTGGATGAGACGATGGTGCAAGGAAGAGGGATTCAGTTTTGTTAGGAACTGGGGAACCTTTTGGGGAAGGGGGAGTCTCTTCCGAAAGGATGGGCTCCACCTTAACCAGGGTGGAAGCAGACTGCTGGCGCTAACCTTTAAAAAGGAGATAGAGCAGCTTTTAAACCAGAACAAAGGGGAAAGCCAACAGTCGCTCAGCAGCGCATGGTTCGGAGAGAGGTATCTTCAAAGGATACTAATGATGCATTAGAATTAGGGCATCCCGACAGTGAGGTTCCAATAATAAGAAAAGTAGTCCAAGTGCCTGTAACTAAAAACTCACCTGAGCTAAAAAATTCTAACTTATCCCTATCAATTAAAAAGCAGAATGAAAATACAAACAAAAAACAAACTTTGAAATGTTTGTATGCTAATGCCAGAAGTTTAAGAAGTAAGATGGGAGAATTAGAATGTATAGCAGTGAATGATGACATAGACTTAATTGGCATCTCAGAGACATGGTGGAAAGATAACCAATGAGACAGTGCTATACCGGGGTACAAATTATATCGCAATGACAGAGAGGAGCACCCGGGAGGCGGTGTGGCGCTTTATGTCCGGGATGGCATAGAGTCCAACAGGATAAACATCCTGCATGAGACTAAATACAAAATTGAATCTTTATGGGTAGAAATCCCTTGTGTGTGGGGGAAGACTATAGTGATAGGAGTATACTGTCCACCTGGTCAAGATGGTGAGACGGACAGTGAAATGCTAAGAGAAATTAGGGAAGCAAACCAAATTGGTAGTGCGGTAATAATGGGAGACTTCAATTACCCCAATATTGACTGGGTAAATGTATCATCGGGTCACGCTAGAGAGATAACGTTCCTGGATGGACTAAATGATAGCTTTATGGAGCAATTGGTTCAGGAACAGACGAGAGAGGGAGCAATTTTAGATCTAATTCTCAGTGGAGTACAGGATTTGGTGAGAGAGGTAATGGTGGTGGGGCCGCTTGGCAATAGTGATCATAATATGATCAAATTTGATTTAATGACTGGAAGAGGAACAATATGCAAATCCATGGCTCTCGTGCTAAACTTTCAAAAGGGAAACTTTGATAAAATGAGAAAAATTGTTAGAAAAAAACTGAAAGGAGCAGCTACAAGAGTAAAAAATGTCCAAGAGGAGTGGTCATTGTTAAAAAATACCATTCTAGAAGCACAGTCCAGATGTATTCCACACATTAAGAAAGGTGAAAAGAAGGCAAAACGATTACCGGCATGGTTAAAAGGGGAGGTGAAAGAAGCTATTTTAGCCAAAAGATCTTCATTCAAAAATTGGAAGAAGGATCCAACAGAAGAAAATAGGATAAAGCATAAACGTTGGCAAGTTAAATGTAAGACATTGATAAGACAGGCTAAGAGAGAATTTGAAAAGAAGTTGGCCATAGAGGCAATAACTCACAGTAAAAACTTTTTAAAATATATCCGAAGCAGAAAGCCTGTGAGGGAGGCAGTTGGACCATTAGATGATCGAGGGGTTAAAGGGGCACTTAGAGAAGATAAGGCCATCGCGGAAAGATTAAATGATTTCTTTGCTTCGGTGTTTACTGAAGAGGATGTTGGGGAGGTACCCGTACTAGAGAAGGTTTTCATGGGTAATGATTCAGATGGACTGAATCAAATCACGGTGAACCTAGAAGATGTGTAGACCTGATTGACAAACTGAAGAGTAGTAAATCACCTGGACCGGATGGTATACACCCCAGAGTTCTGAAGGAATTAAAAAATGAAATTTCAGACCTATTAGTAAAAATTTGTAACCTATCATTAAAATCATCCATTGTACCTGAAGACTGGAGGATAGCAAATGTAACCCCAATATTTAAAAAGGGCTCCAGGGGCGATCCGGGAAACTACAGACCAGTTAGCCTGACTTCAGTGCCAGGAAAAATAGTGGAAAGTGTTCTAAACATCAAAATCACAGAACATATAGAAAGACATGCTTTAATGGAACAAAGTCAGCATGGCTTTACCCAAAGGCAAGTCTTGCCTCACAAATTTGCTTCACTTTTTTGAAGGAGTTAATAAACATGTGGATAAAGGTGAACCGGTAGATGTAGTATACTTGGATTTTCAGAAGGCATTTGACAAAGTTCCTCATGAGAGGCTTCTAGGAAAAGTAAAAAGTCATGGGATAGATGGCAATGTCCTTTCATGGATTACAAACTGGCTAAAAGACAGGAAATAGAGAGTAGGATTAAATGGACAATTTTCTCAGTGGAAGGGAGTGGACAGTGGAGTGCCTCAGGGATCTGTATTGGGACCCTTACTTTTCAATATATTTATAAATGATCTGGAAAGAAATACGACGAGTGAGATAATCAAATTTGCAGATGACACAAAATTGTTCAGAGTAGTTAAATCACAGGCAGATTGTGATAAATTGCAGGAAGACCTTGTGAGACTGGAAAATTGGGCATCCAAATGGCAGATGAAATTTAATGTGGATAAGTGCAAGGTGATGCATATAGGGAAAAATAACCCATGCTATAGTTACACAATGTTGAGTTCCATATTAGGTGCTACAACCCAAGAAAGAGATCTAGGCGTCATAGTGGATAACACATTGAAATCGTCGGTTCAGTGTGCTGTGGCAGTCAAAAAAGCAAACAGAGTGTTGGGAAAGGGAATGGTGAATAAAACGGAAAATATCATAATGCCTCTGTATCGCTCCATGGTGAGACCACACCTTGAATACTGTGTACAATTCTGGTCGCCACATCTCAAAAAAGATATAATTGCAATGGAGAAGGTACAGAGAAGGGCTACCAAAATGATAAGGGGAATGGAACAGCTCCCCTACTGGTCTGACCCAGTATGGCATGTTCTTATGTTCTTAACTCTATGAGCACAAATGCTCATGGTCTAGGACTAGATAAATTCACAGACTTGCAAGCCTAAATAGTAGAGGAAAAATGAAATATGGTTGTTATTCTTAAAAAGATGTGGTTCAATGATTCTCATGAATGGCACATAGCTATTAGGGTTGCCAACTGGCTAGCGACTGTTGGCAGGCCATGCAAAACCTCCGCTCCCTTTTCAAATGAGATCTAGAGGGGAATGACCCCCCAGTGGGAGGTGGAGGGACGAGCATGCTACCATTGAAATATGCCTCAATAGGTAGAGACAGTGTAACATGAGCAGACAGCCTTGGAAGGTGATCAAGACCCTTACTTTGAAGGTGATTAGCCCCTATTGTAAAAGTATGAGTCACAGTTTCAGACTGGGGCTTGCATATGACAACCCCTGGCTCTTACTGCTGAATTACAGTCAAATATCACTTCACAAACCGATAGCGGTAAAGTCCTAAATTTCATAACTTTGACTTAAAGAGGAATTTATGTTGGAAACAGCTTCCCTATGAGGAAAGACTAAAGAGGTTAGGACTTTTCAGTTTGGAGAAGAGACGGCTGAGGGGGGATTTGATAGAGGTATTTAAAATCATGAGAGGTCTAGAACGGGTAAATGTGAATCTGTTATTTACTCTTTCGGATAACAGAAAGACTAGGGGGCACTCCATGAAGTTAGCATGGGGCACATTTAAAACTAATCAGAGAAAGTGCTTTTTCACTCAATGCACAATTAAACTCTGGAATTTGTTGCCAGAGGATGTGATTAGTGCAGTTAGTGTAGCTGGATTTAAAAAAGGATTGGATAAGTTCTTGGAGGAGAAGTCCATTATATGCTATTAATTAAGTTGACCAGAAAATAGCCACTGCTATTACTAGCAACAGTAACATGGGATAGACTTAGTGTTTGGGGACTTGCCAAGTTCTTATGACCTGGATTGGCCACTGTTGGAGACAGGATACTGGGCTTGATGGACCCTTGGTCTGACCCAGTATGGCAAGTTCTTATGTTCTTATGTATTGAAGGACAGGATGATCAAACAAACAGATTCACACCCTGCACGACAAGGGGGAAGGGGGGGGGGTCAAAACAGCCTACGCCTAGGGCATCTGAGTTTTAGAATAAAACAGATAAGGCCAGATGGGATAGGAGAAGTTGCATGTTCTCCCTTCTTCCTAAATCTCAGCCTTCTGATTGAGAGGAGGAGTCTACAATCTGGGTAAAAGATAACAGCAAGTCATGAACTTTGCTCAGCTGGACAAGCCATAAGCTTAGCTAAGTTACAAACCCTTAGGACAGAAAGCCCTCTCTTGAAAAAGGATGCTCTGGGGCATGGCTGTGCAGAGACTGGTTATGCAGGGGTGGAATCGCAGTCCTCAGGAGGAGATGGACCCAGTGGCTGCAATCTGGACACAGTGGAACCCCCCCCCCCCCCACCTTTTATGACTGGCAGTACCCACTGGTCCAGTTGCATTCCTTCACATAGGTGAGATGGGGTACAGTGGGAAGAAAATGAGGGGCAGCGTAACTGTACTGGATCAAAGAGAATGCAAGAGGTTCTTTCTTTTCTATATAGTGATATCTTGTGGGGACCAAGTCACTAAATGTGCTCTTTGAAACCTTATAAAAATGTATGTAGTCATACAGTCTAATAAAATTTGGACATACTTGTAAATACTGCCAGCCCTGTTTACAGTCCGATCTGTTTTTTGGGGTTTTCCTAGGGTGAAGGGAGGGAAATCCCACCCACTCACACCTTCTTCCCCAGGTGGAGGCACCAGATGCCAAACACCCGAGGACCGATGTAGCCCACCCGAGGCGGGCTCCCACCAGATCAGTCCCAGACCCAGGAACATGCCCCCAAGGTAACTGGGCATGGTGGTGTTACAGGAAGGAGGGAGAAGAGCTACCGAAGGGCCTGTAAGCATGCTGGGCTCACAGACCCCATGCTTACATCCTGCCTGCTGCAGCTACTGCTGATGTCTCCTAGCTGCCCACATTTGGAAAAAGAGCTAGAATTACAGAACAGGAAGGCAGGTGGCACATAGAGAAACCAACATGAAATGAAATTCGGTCTGGAGAGGGGAAAGGAACAACAGCTGTACCAGGCTATAGTCTGTTCAGGAAGGATAGGATTGGCAGAAAAGGTGGAAGAGTAGTACCTAATTTAAAAATATTACAAGCAACTGAAATGCAGGCGGTACAGGAAACTACCATTCAAAAAGTAAAAGGGAACTCAGAAACAAGAGGACAGGGAAGAGTATGTGGAAAGGCTGAGAGAAGCAGGGAAGGTAGTAACTAAAGGAAAAAATATCTAATACAATAAAAGGTGAACAGACTTTCCAGATGTGTCGGGGAATGGAAGAACATTTTTTTGAATATGTAAATAAGCATGCAGATAAAAGTCAACCAGTTGATATAATGCATTTGGATTTTCAGAAGGCATTTGACAAAGTCCCCCATGAAAGACTCCTTGGGAAATTGGGAGGTCATGGGATAGGAGTCAGTGTCCTATCAGAACATAAGAAATTGTCATACTGAGTCAGACTGAGGGTACATCAAGCCCAGCATCCTGTTTCCAACAGTGGCCAATCCAGGTTACAAGTACTTGGGAAATACTCACACAATAAATAAATCGCATGCTACTAATGCCAGTAATAAGTAGCTGCTATTCCCTAAATCAACTTAGTTAATAGCAGTTTATGGACTTCTCCTCCAAGAACTTGTCCAAACCTTTTTTAAACCCAGCTATGCTATCTGCCTTAACCACATCTTCAGGCAAATAATTACAGTGCTTACTTGTGCATTGAGTGAAAAAAAAATTATCTAATTTGTTTTACTTGATAACTTCATGAAGTGCCCCCTAGTCCTTCTATTATCTGAAAGAGTAAATCACCGATTCACTTACCCATTTTAGTCCACTTGTGATTTTATAGACCTCTATCATATCCCCCCTCAGCCATCAACAAGTTGAACAGCCCTAACTTCTTTAGCCTTTCCTCATAGAAGAACCGTTCCATTCCTTTTATCATTTTGGTGGCTCTTCTCTTTACTGTTTCCAGTGCAACTATATCTTTTTTTTAAGATGCAGCAACCAGAATTGCACATATTATTCAAAGTGTGGTCTCACCATGGAGCAATATAAAGGTATTATGTCATTCTCTGTTTTATTCACTATTCCTTTCCTAATAATTTCTAACATTCTATAATGCCCCTTATCTCCACACCCCTGGCACAGCTTTCTGAAGTGTGCTGCATCCTAGGGCCTGGTTGAAACCACCTGCACTTCCTATAACCTTTTTATAGACCATTGAGCCAGTATTTCCTGTGGGCGCTGACTGATGAGGTCATTCCAGTTCTGGTATATAAGGAAACTCAGTTCTACCACCCAGCATCTCAGCAACAGGCTCTCCTGCCTTGTCTGCAGTGCTTGTTGCTTCTCTTCATTGTGCCTGACTGTTTCCTGTCCTACTCTTCATCCTACAGCCGTGGTTCACATCCAGATCCTAGTCTTCCTGCCTTGTCCAGCTCCTGGTCTCCCTGCCTTAGCTCTTGCCTGTCCCCAGCCTTGCTCCTCTCCTTATTGATCCAGTCCAGCTCCCTGTATGCTTCGATCCTTGTCTCTCTTGTTCCGTCCTCTCTGACTTGATTCTGACCCTGGCCTTACCACTGTCTGAATCTCAACTATGCCTGTCTATCACCTGCCCTTGCTCCTTGGCCCTAGCTGTTCTCTATGGAATCTTCACCTAAGTCCTGTCGGCCCTCGAATCCAAGGGCTCAACCTGAGGAGGAAGGGGATGGTAAAGATGAAGCTCAGATCTGGCCCCCATTACTACAAGTCTGCCTGCTGGTGGTAGGGGCCCCACTGGAACATCAGTTGGTCAGCACCAACCTCACCACAGTGCAAGGGCTCACACAACATGACCCATTGTTTGCTTTTTTGACCGCCACCACACACTGAGCCGAGGATTTCAATGTATGGTCTGCTAAGATGCCAAGATCTTTTTCCTACGTGGTACTTATCTTGTAACTACAGCATGGGTTACTTTTCCCTATGGGCATCACCTTGCACTTGTCCACATTAAATTTCATCTGCCATTTCAATGCACAATCTTCCGGTCTCGCAAAGTCCTCCTGAAATTTATCACAATCCGCTTGTGATTTAACAACTCTGAATAATTTTGTGTCATCTGCAAATCTGATTGCCTCACTCATCATTTTCTTTTTCAGATCATTTATAAATATATTAAAAAGCACCAGACCCAGAACAGATCCTTGAGGCACGCCACTGTTTACCTTTCTTCACTGAAAAAAACAGACCATTTAATCCTACTCTCTGTTTCCTGTCTTTTTTTTTTTTTTTTTAATTTCTCTTTGTAAAATTTTTGAAAAATTAATAAAGTATCCACTTTGATGTGAAATGTGGTATTACAATACAGAAAAGAAAAATATATAGCCTTGATTAAACAAACAACTATGAATTCAAATTTTAGGAAATAATTCTTTCCATTGTATTACCTGTTAGACCTCTAGATAGGGGGGATGGGTAACTGCACATTTTAGGAGATAACTAAGGAAAATTATTGAAGAAAAAGAGCCTCTCAAACCGTCTTCATTATATTATGGATTAGACATATTATTACTCAATTGTAGTAGAGCTTTCTTCCCATCTGCAAAACTCTTCAGTTGTTCCGGCTGGTAAAAAATATAACTATCATCTTTATACTTTATAATACACTTGCACGGGAAGCGCAAAAAAAAGGACGCTCCCAGTGCCTGTATCTCTTGCTTCAAATCAAGGAAGGCCTTCCTCCTCTGTTACTTGGTCTTTGTAATGTCAGGATATATTCTTACACATGCACCCATAATGTGGGAATTAGTCTTTTTAAAATATCTCCAAGATCTTTTTCGTTGAAGAAGGAAATTAACAAGGTTGTTCTCTCCACAATTTCATATGCTGATGATTCAAAAAAAAACAGTTAAGTTCTCAAGAACATTAGGGGTTATTTGCTTCGGTTGAGCTTTTCATATCGGGAGAAAGTATACCTTATCCAGAGGTGGAGTTTTTTCAGCGGAAATCTCAAGTATTTCATTAAAGTATCTTTTTTTGATAGTCAAACGAGGTAACTCTCCTACCACTCTGGGGAAGTTTAAAATCCCCAGGTTTAGATGTCTCATCACATTCTCCAGATAGTCTATTTTTCTATTAATAGCCCCATAGTTCTGTACCATAGTTGATTGAACCGTTTTAACTTTATATCTTATCTATTATATCTTCTTCCATTTTTTTGAAATTTTCCCACTGCTTCCTGTTTGAATTATTCAGAGTTTTCATTCATTAAACACATCTGAGATGATAGAGAATTTATATTTGCAGAACATTCCGATAGAGATTTTGCTAGGGTGGATGTTAAAGGCTACAAAGAGTCTAATGTTACTATCTCCGGTTTTATCGGTACTATAACCTCGCCAGGACTAATAGAGGGAATGGAATCTAGGTTCTCACCACTTCCATTGACTTGCCCCTCTTCAGTTTCCAGCACAAGGCCTCTGGCAAGATTCTCTCTGGTTCCTCCAGGTATCTGAACGGTGTCTCTCCCCGGCACTAACCCCTCTTCCCAGTTAACTCGAACGTCCTAGTCAGGGCTTCCAGTCGGGCCGGGTGTCGAGGTTCCCCGTTCAGCGGGAGGTAGTCTCTGATCCAAAGGGCTGAGGGAGAATACTTCCGAGGTCGGGTCGCATTCTCCTTCCTGCGACCCGACAGCCGGATCACTCAAACCCTTCTCTGGTGGGGTTTTTTTTTATCGGGCCATCGGCGCCATTTTTGAGTGGCAGCCAAAATGGCGCCGATGGCCCGAGAGCGGGAGATCGGTCCCCGTGCCCCCACTGGACCACCAGGTACTCGTAAAAAGTTTTGGGGGGGTTCGGGAGGGTGGGGGAAGGTAAGGGGTCAATTTTAAAGGGTTGGGCCTCACTAAAAAAATTTTTACGATGTGAATCAGAACCTATTCCGATTCACATCACCACGGATCAGATTTTTTTCTCCCTCTAGCCCAGTGGTTCTCAACCCTGTCCTGGGGACCCCCCCAGCCAGTCGGGTTTTCAGGATACCCACAATGAATATGCATGAGAGAAAATTTGCATACACTGCCTCGATAACATGCAAATTTTCTCTCATGCATATTTATTGTGGATATCCTGAAAATCCGACTGGCTGGGGGGGTCCCCAGGACAGGGTTGAGAACCACTGCTCTAGCCAAACCCGATCGTTAAGACGATCGGGCACACGATTCACATCCCTACTTAGAAGCCCAGTCTCCTAGTCTCACAAGGTCCTTTTTCAGTTTCTCACAACCTGCTGCTGTTTTAACGACTCAAAACAATTTTGTGTCATCTGCAAATTTGGCCACCTTACTACTTTTTCCCTTTTTCAGATCATTTATGAATATGCTAAATAGCACTATAGACCCCAGGGAACTCCACTAATGATCTTTCTCCACTTGGAAAACGGACCATGTAGTACTAACCTTGTTTCTTGTCTTTTATCCAGTTACCAATTAAATATTTTAGGGATGGCATAGAAACCAAGATTTTACTATTTATTTATTTATAATTACTTTTATCCTGCACACTCCAAGGTTCGGGGCGGGTTACATGAATAACATACACAATTTTAAAAGGCAACAGTCAATACAAAATTTTCAAACAAAACAGGTTCATAACAGTAATCAAGGAACATTCTCTGCAGAAAGAAGGCAAATTTTCTGATTGGAAGGCCTGAGTAAATAGGTACTTTTTTTCTTGAATTCCTTGTGACTGGATATAGACTTTATTTCTAGCGGGATTGAGTTCCAGATTTCTGGCCTTACAATGGAAAATGCTCTTTCCCGAGTTATTGCTAGTCTCATGTGTTTTGCAGTTGGAGTATCAAGAAAGAATTAGCTGATCTGATATTTCATGTTGATGTAGTGTAGAGTTGAGCTTTTCCATGGATTAGTGATGTTCTGAAGGAGGTTAAGATCCTGCAAAAGACTAAATGCACAGTAGAATCTTTATGGGTAGAAATCCCATGTGTGTTGGATAAGAGTATAGTGCTAGGAGTATACTACCATCCACTTGGCCAAATTGATCAGATGGATGATGAAATGCTAAGAGAAATTAATGAAGCTAGCAAATTTGGCAGCACAGTAATAATTGGATATTTCAATTACCCCAATATTGATGGGTATATATGACAGGGCATGCTAGGGAGGTCAGTTTTCTGGATGGAATAAATGGCTGTGTCATGGAGCAATTGGTTCAGGAAACAGCGAAAGAGGGAGCCATTTTAGATTTAATGATGGGGCCACTTGGCAACAGTGATCATAGTGTGATCAAATTTGCCTTAATGACTGGAAGGGGTGACATTAAGTAAATCTACAGCTCTCATACTAAACTTTCAAAAGGGAGACTTTGATAAAATGAGGAAAATTAAAAAAAAAAAAAAACCAAAACAAAAACTGAAAGGTGCAGCTACAAAAGTTAAGTGTGTAAAACGGGCATGGACATTGTTTAAAAGAAAACATTCAAAAAATGTTTTTAAATATATCCGAAGCAGGAAGCCTGTGAGGGAGACTATTAGATAATCGAGGGGTTAAAGGGACACTTAGGAAAGATAAGGCCATTGTGGAAAAGCTAAATTAATTCTTTGCTTCGGTGTTTACAAATGGGGATGTTTGAGAGATTCCTGCTCCAGAAAGTTTTTCAAGGATGAGTCAGATGAACCGAACCAAATCATGGTAAACCTGGAAGATGTAGTAAAGCAGATTGACAAACTGAAGAGTAACAAATTGCCTGGACCAGATGGGGGTACTCCCTAGGGTTTTGAAAGAACTAAAAAATGAAATTTCAGATCTATTACTAGTAATTTGTAACCTATCATTAAAATCATTCATTGTACCTGATGACTGGAGGGTGGCCAATATAACCCCAATATGTAAAAAGGGCTCCAGGGGCGATCCGGGAAACTATAGACCGGTGAGCCTGACCTTGATGCTGGGAAAAATTGTGAAACCATTATAAAGAATAAAATTACATAACATATATATAGACATGGTTTAATGGGACACAGCCAGCATGGATTTACACAAGGGAAATCTTGTTTCACAAATATGCTACATTTTTTTTTAAGGGGTTAATAAATATGGATAAAGGTGAGCTGGTAGATGTAGTATATTTGGATTTTCAGAAGGCATTTGACAAAGTCCCTCATGAGAGGCTTCTAAGAAAACTAAAAAGTCATGGGATAGGAGGTGATGTCCTTTCGTGGATTGGAAAACTGGTTAAAAGACAGGAAACAGGAAGATGGTGCCTCGATCGACAGCACAGTGAGACTGCTCCGGCGTTTTTCTCTTGGAAAGTTTTCTCAGAGGATTTTAAGATGCCCCCAAAATGAAAAGGAAAGCAGAGGACTTACCCCTCTATGTCCTCGCTATCTCCGGGGCAGTTGCAGTTGACTGGTTGAGATTCCTCCCTGTTGATCTTAACCTTATAGTGCCTGTTCTGAAGGAAAGATTTGAACCAGGCGAGGGCGACGTCTCTGATGCCAATGTCTGACAGACGATCAATCAGTGTATTATGATTGACCGTGTCAAATGCTGCTGTTAGGTCAAGGAGGATGAGTAGACAAGGTTGTTTTTTTTCGAGGTTCAGTAGGATGAAGTCCGTTAATGAGATTAGAAAAGTTTCTGTGCTTCGAGATTGGCAGAAGCCGAATTGCGAAGGGGACAGTATGTTGTTGTTACTCAAGTATTCTGTCAGTTGTTTATTTGCAATTCGTTCCATGATTTTTGCGATGAGGGGCAGATTTGCTATTGGGCGAAAGTTGGCCGGGTTATCTGAAGAGAGATTTGGTTTTTTTAGGAGTGGTTTTACAATTGCCATTTTGAGAGGGTCGGGAACTAGCCCTTGGGATAAGGAGCAGTTGATGATTTGGGCTATAGGTTTGGAGATGGATTTAGAGCAGGTGATGAGGAGGTTAGTTGGGATGGTGTCCTGAGGATGAGAAGAAGGTTTAATTTTTTTTAGTATGTTTTCGATTTCTAAGGATGAGGTCAGCTCAAATTCTCCAAGGCTTGCCTTTTGTGGTGGATTGGCAGCTAGAGGTGTTGAAGGCGTATTATCTTTGTTTTTCTTGGCTTGAGTTAATAGGTTTGGGATCTTGTTTTTGAAGTAGGTCGCAAGTTCCTCTGCTTTGCTTGCAGCTTTATCATCTGGTATAGACGTCGAGGCGGGTTTGGTGAGGGACGAAACCAAGGAAAAAAGCGCCTTGGGGTCAAAGAGGAAGTGGTGTATTTTTTGTGAGTAAAAGTCTTTCTTTGCTTGGAGGATGGAGATTCTGTATTGGTGCATCATTGACTTAAATGCTGTGAGGTTGGTGGATGAAGGTTTTTTATGCCAAAGCTGTTCTTTTTTTCTGAGTTCCTGTTTCATGGATTTCAGGTTTGGAGTGTACCACGGTTTTTTGTTGCCTTTGTTTGCTTGAGAGGCTTTGGTGATAGTAGGGCAGATAGTATCGGCCACTTTTTTGGTGATGTTGGTCCAGGAATCAACGGCTGAGTTCGCGTCTGTGAGGTCCAGTTGGTTAAGTTCTGTGGATAAGCTATTGCTGAGAGTTTCTTGGCTGCAAAGCTTTCTGAATTGGACTGTGTTGTTCTGCTTTTGTGGGGGGATAGGTTGGTGTATCTTAAGTGCGGTGGTGATGAGCTTATGGTCAGACCAAGGCACTGGTAGACAAGTTAAAATGGAGGAGGGAGAGAGGCCGTGGTTAATGAAAATGAGGTCGAGCGTGTGACCTGCTTTATGGGTGGGTTCATTAACTATTTGTATGAAACCCATGTAGTTAAGTGTGTCGAGGAAAGTTTCACAACTGGGTGAACGAGGAGAGGAGTCCACATGGAGATTAAAATCCCCCAGGAGTATAGCTGGTATGTCGGTATTGATGTGATTCGCTATGCTTTCAATCAAAGGTGATGGGTCTGCTTCAAGGCATCCTGGGGGGGTATATATGAGACCTGTTTGCAGGTGGGAGGATTTGAATACAGCAAATTCTAGAGATTGTAAGGATATTGTAGTCTGTAGAGAGATTCCTAGTTTTTTGTTAGCTGCAAGGAGGAGACCACCTCCTCTTTTTTTCAGTCTGGGGATGGAGAATATGTCATATGCGTGCACAGGGAGTTGGTTGATTGTAGCAATGTCTTCTGGTTTTAGCCAGGTTTCAGTGATCGCACAAAGGTCAGTGTGTGTATCAAGAAGATAGTCATGAAGAAGGTGAGTTTTTTTTGTGAGAGCCTGTGCGTTCAGCAAAGATAAAGTGAATAGTGAGAGGCCTAGCAGTTGGTTCAGGGGCGAGATAATAATAGGGATGAATCTTTTTTGTATAGTGTGTGGTATAGCTTGTTTTTTTGCTGGAGTTCTCTTGATGTTATGGATGATGGTGATGGGTGAGGCAGCCATGCTTGCTTTTTTGTGGAGGGTGTGTTGAAGGTAAAAATTATAGGGTGGGCTGTGGGATGTAGGAGGTGGAGTGTTGTTGAATCTAGAGAGTATGAAACGAGGTTCGAAGGTCTAGGGAGTAGAGCTGGAGCTGGAGAGAACTATATTTGATGGTGGACTGGTCGGAATTGAAAATTGCTCAGAACTTGCTGAAATTACCCTGCTGTGGGAGGAATTGGAGATATGGCCGCCGTGGGAGTGGAGAGATGTTGACCTGGACTGTCTGCTGTGACTCCACTCAGGGCTGCACGAAGGGGCGCACAAAGGGGCTGGCCCTTTTGTCGTGCTCCTTCGGCGCGCGGCGCACAGCACCTAGCAGAACCCCGTTTAAAGCCCAGCAGGGCTGGCTCTGATTGGTGGCCTCTGGGTGGTGGGCGGGACTCGGCGCGCTTCTTTTTTTATATTTGCTGCTTTTCTTTTTTTTGATTTTTAAGCTGCCGGAGCGGTTGCGTGATCGGGGCTGAGCCCGTCCGGGTGGGGGGTAAATTTACTGACCTTCCCCCGACGGGGCTTGGCGCCAATCGCGCAGGCCTACCCCAGGTGAAGCGATCCAGCGAAGAAGACGAGAAGAGGAAGGAATGGTGCCCGCAGAGCCCCGTTTAAAGCCCAGCAGGGCTGGCTCTGATTGGTGGCCTCAGGATGGTGGGCGGGACTCGGCGCGCTTCTTTTTTTTATATTTGCTGCTTTTCTTTTTTTTTATTTTTAAGCTGCCGGAGCGGTCGCGCGATCGGGGCTGAGCCCGTCCGGGTGGGGGGTAAATTTACTGTTTCACCATATGTTGGTGAAGTGGCACAACCGACCGCCAACGGGTACGGATAGTAGAGGAGGTTGGCTTATGCTCTCCAGCGAGGAGTCAAAATCCAGCAGCTGGCACCGGTGGAGGGGCTGGCTGAGTCTTCTGAGGCCAGGATTGTCTGGCCTGACCTTTCTGGTAACGTCTGGAGGGGCGATCTCGAGTAGCAGGAGGATAACATCTCCGTGGCTTGAAGGATGGCCGATTCCTCTTCAGCAAGTCCAGGAGATCTTCATGAACAGGTACGGACATGATCTCCTTGGGTGCATCTATGAATTGGAGCACTTCCAGCATTTTGTGTCTGGAGTCCTCTTCTGTCTGAAGTTGGAATGGTATGGCTTCAGACATTTCCTTTATAAAATTAATAAAGGACAGGTTCTCTGGAGGAGAACATCTTCTCTCCTCAGAGGGAGACGGCTCTGAAGGTAGATCATCAGTACCCTGGGAAGAATCATCGGTCCAAGGATCGTAAGGTTGATCACCAGCTCCCATAGGATCTCCAGAGGGGAGTAATGGTGCTATTCCTGAAGGATCAGGCCTAGGCACAGACGGCATCGATGGTGGCACCGATTGAGGATGATGCGGTATCGATGGCAGAATAGGCACCGATGGAACCGTGACATCGACGGGCGAATCTGTGGCAAGATCCCAGACGGTCCAGGGATAGGTTCTGGCATTGGTGTTTCCTCATCTTCCAATGACAAAGGTATCGGTGTGGAAGGCGGTGGACATACCGGTGTCCTCGACTCCACCGGTGAAAGGGCACCGATCAGCGCATTCAGTCTGCCAAGTAGCGGTGCGAGCACCGTGGGTATCGGGTCAGTGACTGGGGCTGGCATTGGTGTCGGCGCCAATGGGGGTTGGAAGCAACACAGTGCTTTACCGATGACCTCTTGGGTCATCCAATCCAATTCCTCGATGAAGCCTGGGACTCCAGCTCCGGAGTAGGAAGCAATACTGGCGTAGCTGGAGGGTCCACCAGTGAAAATGGAGTCGCGGCTCCCGGCACCAATGAAGGTGGGGAACGCCTCGGTGACCCAGTCACAGAGGAGGATGAAGCCTTCTCTGGTTGGTATTTCTTTATCGGTGGCTCTGTCGACGCCGATGCCGAGGGCTTGCCTTGATCAGCAGACTGAGCCTTCCGATGACGTTGTCGACGCTTTTCACGATGCTCTCCTCGGTCCTTCTCCGGAGCTGATGAGGAAGAAGTCGACACCTTCGGAGTAGTCGGTGCTGGTCGGGCAGCACCGGTGTCCCGCTGCTGGCGAGAGGTCGATGGCACCAGCTCAGACGATGTTGAAGCGGTCGATGGAGTCGGAGGATTTGCCTGAAAAAGAAACTTCATCTTCTCTGAGCGGACCTTACGGCCCTTCGGTGTCATTTGGGCACATCTGGTGCAAGTTAGGATGTCATGGTCGGACCCCAAACATAACACACAAACCATATGCGGGTCTGTGATGGACTCTGTCCAAGGACAGTCGGGGCACCGACAAAAACCCGACGCCATGGCTTCAACAAAAATTTTAACTGCGGTGTGGTCGATAGCCGGTAGGCTCTGAAGGGAAAACTTGACGTGAATCGACCGCAAATGAGGGTAAAGCCTTAACTTTTGACCGCGGAGTACTGAATCAATAGGGGGACCCCTATGGGATAGAATGTTTTGAAAAATTTGAAAGAAGTTCCGTGAGGAAAATTCCTGTCAGGAATCTTTAGAGAGCTCCTTAACCCGCATGGCTACTGCTGCGTGGAAAAAAGGAGACTGAAGGGGGACCCCTGCTGGATGCAGGGTTAGTGCCATGCTGGGCATGCCCAGTAGGTGCCAGTCAATGTTCTAGAAACTTTGACAAAAGTGTTCCGTGATTGGGCTCCATCCTGATGATGTCACCCATATGTGAGAACTACCATCCTGCTTGTCCTGTGAGAAATGCCATTCTGAAATAGACCAAAATTCCATCAAGCTCAGCTTATCATCTCCAACACTGGCCAATCCAGATCACAAGTATCTGGTAAGATCCCAAAGAATAAATCCAATCCTTCTTTACCATAACAAATATAAGCAATGGTTTATGGCCTTTTCTTCCAGGAACTTGTCCAAACCCTTTTTAAACCCAAGTACACTAATTGCTTTAACCAAATCTTTTGGCAACAAATTCCATAGTTTAATTGTTCACCAAGTGAAAAAAGACTTTCTCCCATTTGTTTTAAATGTGCTACCTATTATCTTCATGGAGTGTTTCCTAGTCCTAGTTCTATTGAAAAGGGAAAATAACCGTTCCCTATTTACCTGTTCCACCCGACTCATGATTTTATAGGCCTCTATCTCATCTTTGCTGCCTCTTCTCCAGACTGAAGAGCCCTAACCTCTTCAGCCTTTCCTCATAGGGGAGCTGTTCCATCCCCTTTATCATTTTGGTTACCCTTCTCTGCACCTTTTCTAGTTCTGTTATAACATTTTTGTGATGGGGTGACCAGAACTGCATACAATATTCAAGATGCAGTTGCACCATGGGTTGATACAGAGGCATTATGATAGCTTCCATTTTATTTTTCATTCCTTTCTTTATAATATCTAACATTCTATTTGCTTTTTTGACCGTCACTGCACACTGGGCTCAGGATTTCAAAGTATTGTCCACAGTAAATCAAGATCCTTTTCTTGGGTTGCAATGCCTAATACAGAACTCAGCATCATGATACTATATTTTGATTATTCTTTCCTATTTGCATCACTTTGTAGTTGTTCACATTAACTTTTATCTCTCATTTAAATGTCCAATCCCCCAGTCTTGCAAGTCCTCTTGCAATTCCTCATAATCAGTTTCAGGCCGATGCAATACTGTGTGCACAGGCTAGCGCACAAGTTAACTCGTGGCTGGACACATGTCCATAACCCCTGATGCAAAAAGGGGATCAGCGCATCCAAAACGTGCATCCAAATCAGTGTATAGCTAATAGTGCTCATCACATGTAAATGTTATGTTGATGAAGCTATTAGCTAGTACTCCCGATGTAAAAAAGAACTGTGCACCCGAGGTGCACATTTTAATCCTCAAAAATTAACACCAGCCCTGGAGCTGGCATTAAGTCTTGAGGAGCCCCCAAAATTTAACAGAAAGCAGATAATTCTGCTTTTCTGTGGTTCCTCTGGCTTACTATTGTCGCAACATTAATTTGGAGGAACTACAGAAAGCAGCAACATGGAAAAAAAATTAAGAAAAAAGTCTCTACAGCGGTCAGGTTCAGAAAATGGACACTCAATTTACAAGTATCCATTTTTCTAACCCGCCCACAGCCACTTCTCCTGGATGACCAATGCCAAGGAGGCGCTAGGGACACATAATTTATCCCCAGCACATCCTTTTTAACCCAGCAGCTCATTAGCCTACTGCATTGCGCGCCTGGGAGAGGTGCATTAGGACAGCGGATGCTCAATTATGAGCTCTCGTTTTTCGTGCACCCATACTGCATTGGCGTGTTTGTGATTTAATTACTATAAATAATTGTGTCATTTACAAAATTTAATCACTCATCACTCCCTTTTCCAGATCATTTATAAATATATTTTTTAAAGAACACCAGTCCCAGAACAGATCCCTGGGCACTCCACTATTTACCTTTCTCATTGCGAGAAATGACCATTCAGTCCTACTCTCCATTTCCTGTCTTTTAGCCATTTACCAGTCAACAAACTGACACTGCCTCCTATCCCATAACTCTTAATTTCCTGATCAGCCTCTAATGAGGGACTTTGTCAAACACTATATCAACTGACTCACCCTTGGTCCACATGCTTATTAACCTCCTCAAAAAAATCTAACAGATTTTTAAAACTTCCATTTGCTAAATCCATATTGGCTCCGCCTCATTAATCTATGTCAATCCAGATAGCCGTAATTTTGTTTTTCAGACTAGCTTCTACCATTTTGCCCAGCACCGACATCAAATTCACCGTTCTGTAGTTTCCCAGATCACCTGGTAACCCTTTTAAAAATGGGTATTACATGGGCCATCCTCCAATCCTCAAGTATTAAAACTGATTTGAATGAGAAGTTAATTACTAGTAATTAGTCTGCAATTTCATTTTTTTAGTTTTAGACGCAATGATTTTTTACTTTATAGTTTGTCAATTTGCTTTATTACATCTTCTTGGTTCATCTTGATTTCCACCTTCAAAGAATGTGCCTGGCATATGAACCTCCTCAACATGCTCCTCAGTTAAAGACCGAAACAAAGAATTCATTCAGTTTTTCCACTATGACCTTGTCTTCCCCCTGAGTACTCCTTTTACCTTTCATTCTTCTAGCGGTCCAACCAATTCTCTCACTGACTTCTTGCTTCGAATATACTTCAAAAAGTTTTTATTTTAGGTTTTTGCCTCTGGCAAGCTTCTTTTCAAATTCACTTTTGGCCTGCCTTATTAACACTTTACATCTAACGTGCCAGTGTTTATGCTCTTTCCTATTTTCTTCAATTGGATCTACCTTCCAATTTTTGAAAGATGTCCTTTTGGCTTTAATAGCCTTTTTCACCTCACATTTAACCATGCTGGCAGTTGTTTGGTCTTCTTTATACTTTTTCTAATGTAGGGACTACATCTTGTATGGGCTTCCAAGATAGAGATTTTAAACAGTGATAAATGGAGTTCACTTCAAGAAAAGGGGGTTATCATTTCCTTGCCTCAGTGATTAATCCTAATGCTGACTCCATTCAATATTTTTATAAATACTGCAGAGGAATTAGCAGGAAAGGTTTGTCCTTTTGTAGATGATATTAAAATTTGCACAAAGTGGACATTCCTGAAGGAGAAGATAAAATAAGGCATGATCTAATGAAGCTTGAGATATGGTCAAATATTTGGCAACCAAGATTCAATGCAAAAAAATATATATAGTCATATATGTAGAGTACTGTAATACAAGAGAACAAAATATGTTGTGGATCAGAAAGTGATGTGTACCAAACAGTAAAGAGACCTCAGGATGATTATATCCAATTATCTCAGAGCCTAGGTGCACAGAGATGTACAACCAGTAAATAAAAGGAGATGTCTCTATAAAAATCACTGGTGAGACCTCCTCTAGAATATTATGTCTATTTTTAGAGGCCACATTCTCAAAAGGTTATAGACAAAATAGAACTACCAAAATAGTGTAGATTTGGCACCAAACTTTCTATGGAATGAGGAGAGGAGAGGAGGACAGAAGAGACATTAAAAACATTCAAATATCTCAAAGGTATAATATACAAACACTGCAGCAGAAAGAAAATTCTAGAACAAGAGTTCATCACATGACAGAGGGTAGACAGGAGTATATTAGAAAATATTTATTGGGCTGGCCTAATAGCTCAGCAGTGCTGCTGTGCTCTGCTGTGTGAAATACTGGGGTTCAGTTCCTGACCTGGCTGGGGCCGAGGAAACTGCAAGGCAAAAATGGAGGGCAGGGAGAAAAAGTATCAGCATTGCTCAGTGGCAACACATACTAGTCTCCAGAGGGAATCACAACCTATGGCTCACAGACCACTATTGTAATGACTAAGCCAGGGAAAGTTATAAAAATAGGAAATATAGCCCAAGCAGTTGCAAATAAAGGTTCGTGACACCGGTGTAAAAGTATCTGGCACCCTATGTGAACCTTTGGTCATGCACCTATCTCGTCAACTTACCTATTGGTGGCAGCTCTGGCACAGCGCTCCCTCCTCCTGGCAGCAGTGGCTCCAGCACCAGGGCTTCCTTCTTTGCTGGTATTGGCTCTGGTAAAACACACCTCTGTGCCTCTCGCTGATGGGATTTTGCCCCCCTAAAATATTGGTGCTCTAGGCAACCGCCTAATTTGCCTAATGGACGCACTGGCCCTGCATGACACTAGTGGCCAATAGAGACTGGTTTTGATTGAGCTGGAAGCTCAAAGGCAAAAAATACAATAGAAAGAAAAATATAGTTAATTCTTTACAGAAAAGGAGGTTAATCCCAAATCAGTAATAATTCATGCAAGCACACAGGATCCATATTTATAGAAATACAGAAACATAGAAATGACGGCAGAAAAGAACCAAATGGTCCATCCAGTCTGCCCAGTAAGCTGTGCTGTATAGTTTACCCCATGCTTATCAGTTTCCCAGACCATAAAAGTCAGGGCTCTCATTGGTTGCTGTACGAATCCAATTCTCCTTTTCCCCGATGTTGAAACATAGAGCAATGTTTGAGTTGCATCGAAGTATGAAGGCTTATTGGTTAAGGGTAGTAACCGCCGCACCAGCAAGTTACCCCATGCACTCTTTTCTTCACTTCCATCCTTTAGCCTTTAGGGATCCACAGTATTTACCCCATGAACTTTTGAATTCTCACACTGTTTTGGTTTTCACCACCTCCTCTGGAAGGGCATTCCAGGCATCCACCACCCTCTCTGTGAAGAAATTTTCTGTCGTTGGTTCTGAGACGTCCTCCCTGGAATTTCATTTCGTGACCTCTAGTTCTACTGATTTCTTTCCAACGGAAAAGGTTTGACGTTTGTACATCAGTAAACCTTTCAGGTATCTGAAGGTCTGTATCATTATCACTCCTGCGCCTCTTCTCTTCCAGGGTATACATATTCAGATCTTCAGTCTCTCCTCATAGGTTTTCTGATACTGACCCCACACCATTTTGGTTGCTTTTCTCTGGACCACCTCCATTCTATCTCTATCCCTTTTGAGATATGGGCTCCAGAACTGAACACAGTATTCCAGGTGAGGCCTCACCAAGGACCTGTACAAGGGCATCACCACCACCATTTTCTTACTGGTTATTCCTCTCTTTATGCAGCCCAGCATTCTTCTGGCTTTTCTTATCGCCTTATCACATTGCTTCTCCATCTTCAGATCGCCAGACAGTATCACCCCAAGATCCTGCTCTTGGACCGTGTACATCAGCACTTCCTCCCACATCACAACCAGCTCTTTTGGATTACTACACCCCAGATGCATGACACTGCACTTCTTGGAATTGAATCCCAGCTGCCAAATTTTCGACCACTCTTCAAGTTTTTGTAAATCACTATTCATTCATGTCCACTGTTGCAGATCTTGGTGTCATCCACAAATAGACGAACTTTACCTTCTATCCTTTCCGCAATGTCGCTCACAAAGATATTGAACAGAACCGGTCCCAATACTGATCCCTGTGGCACTCCACTTATCATGGCTCTCTCTTCAGAGTAGGTGCCATTTACCATTACATGCTGTCTCCTATCAGTCAACCAGTTTGTAATCCACGCTCACTCCGAAGCTTCTCGTTTTGTTCATAAACATCCTACGCAGGATGGTATCAAAATTGCTGAAATCCAAGTAGATAACATCGAGTGCTCTTGCTTGATCCAATTCTCTAGTCACCCAATCAAAAAAATAATTCAGATTTGTCTGACAGGATCTTCCTCTGGTGAATCCATACTACCTCGAGTCCAGCAACTTACTGGATTGTAGATAGCTCAGTATCCTTTATTTCAGTAGAGTCTCCATTAATTTTCCCACCACCAAGGTGAGGATAACCGGCCTGTAGTTTCCAGCCTCCTCTCTGCTACCACTCTTGTGAAGCGGGACCACAATAGCTCTTCTCCAATCCCATGGCACCACTCCCGTTTCCAGGGATCTATTGAACAGGTCATTTAGTGAACCCGCCAGCACATCTCTGAGTTCTCGTAGTATCCTGGGATGTTCCTCATCCAGCCCCATGGACTTGTCCACATTCAGTTTTCCTAGCTCTTTCCATACATACTCTTCTGTAAAAGGAGTTGTGTCTAGCCCATTCCCTTCTACGGTCTTATGAACCAGCAACGGTCCTTCTCCAGGGTCTTCTTTAGTGAACACAGAACTGAAGTATTTGTTTAAGATTTCCACCATTTCCTTGTTTGTCTCAGCACATTGCTCCTCGTCACCTTTCAATTTCACTATACCACTTCAGGTTTTCCTTCTTTCTCTTATATATCTGAAAAATGTTTGTCACCTCTCTGTCTCTTTGGCAATCCTTTCTTCTGCTTGACCTTTTGCTTTTCTGATTTCTTTCTTCGTCTCTCTCAGTTTCACCAGGTATTGTTCCCGGTGTTCTTCTTTTGGGGATCCTTTATACTTCCTGAAAGCTGATCTTTTTGCCTTTATTTTTGCAGCCACCTCCTTTGAGAACCAAATTGGTTTCTTTTCCCTCGTACATTTGTTTACTTTTCTAACATATAGATTTGTTGCTTTAGTAATAGCTCCTTTTAATTTAGCCCACTATTGCTCCACCTAGCCCATTTTCTCCCAGTCTTCTAATTTCTTCCTCCAGGTACATCCCCATTTTGTCAAAGTCTGTATTTTTTTTAAATTATGAGGAGGTGAAAAAAGAATCAGATCAACTGAGGTCATGGAGTGAAAAATCATTTTTAAAAAACTTAGGCAGTCAAATATTTTTTAGGAGCCAGGGAAAATGTATCCTTATATTTTTCTCATTTTCTCTTTTTTGTTGTTGCTGCTATTCTGCTTAATCTATTTTACAGTTTAGGGCTTTTTTTATTTTTTGCTTTTCTGAATTTTAAGCATCAGGTGGCAAATTGTAGGTGCCCAGGTGACTTGGCTCCTGCTGGGGGGTCTATGGTATGGTAACAGAAAATAAGTTGTGTAGACTAAATTGGCTTTACAATCTTTATCTACCGTCATACTCTACTGTTAGTTGTCACCAGCTACTTTTTCTACTGATGACAAGTATCTTATATAGTAGAGTTCTCTTTGACACATACACGTCAGATCACTAAATGACCATGATCCAATCTATCTGAAGCATGGCCTATCTCCCTACAAACCCTCTCACAATTGATGGAAAAAAAAAAAAAGAATACTACAACTTCCTACTCATAAAAACTAATTAAGGGTGTTATTCCCGCCATGTTAAAGAAGGTCACTGTTCATTCACTCCTCAAAGAAAGCCTCCCTAGACCCCAAGATCTCAGATAACTGCAGGCCCATATCAAAGACCTTATTCCTGGCCAAGATCATCAAAAAGATAGCCTTCCATCAGCTCCTGTCTCTGCTGAAGGAAGGACATCCTCTTGACAAATTGCAATCAGGTTTCAGGAAGGACCACAATATTAACGCTATTCTCCTGGCTCTACTGGATGACATCCTTAGGGCCTCTGATGCAAGAAAGCCCTCCATCCTGATCCTATTTGATTTTTCCACTGCCTTTGATACCACAATGTCCTAATAAATAGGCACGGTATGAAGGACCCAGTCTTATGATTTTAGCCGTTCCTAATGGACATACCATAACAGAATACCTCCTCCTCTGTCAAATTCCTGCCTTGTAGGGTTCTATTTATTTTTCAGTTCATATTCTGCCTTTCATGAATAGTCAGCCACTTCAAAGTGGATTACATTTAGGAACACAGGAGGTGTTTCCCTGTCCCCAGATGGCTTTTAATCTAAGGGCCTAATTTACTAAGGCTTTTTTTCCATTTTGGGTCTGTGGGAAAAATGCCTAGTAAAGAAGGCTTAAATTTGTACCTGAAGCAAAGGTAAAGTGACTTGCCCAAGGTCAAGTGGGATTTGAATCTTGGCTTCCCTGGTTCACAGCATGCTGCTCTAACCACTAGGCTACTCCTCCACAAGGATCAATCTTCTCAACAATCCTTTTCGATATTTCAAGCCACTAAATGAAATAATTAAGAAATCCAGTCTCCAATATTTTGTCTACACCAGTATCATTCAGGTTTTTGTATCAGTGGATCTAACAGAAAAGTAGCCAAACAAAAGATAAACAATTGTCTTGCAAAAATATGGAGATGGGCCACCTCGAATAAACCTACCTGGGAACTCTCTGGATCTGACCCAAAGGCTCCAAAGTTACAAAGGAATTCCTTGGTCTCTGGGCAAACAAACTCTGGGTGCAGAGCTGAGGTAGCTTATGCGAGCCCCAGAAAAGGAAGTCATCTGGGTCGATGTGGGCAGGCAAAAGAACGAGAATCAATGTGCAGCAGAAAGGAGGTGGCGGCCTATTAGCCATGTGACCATAAATAGCAGCAGAGGTAGTGTCAGCCCACATCACCGGCAGAAGGAGCAGGGGTGTCATCAGCCCATGTGGCCAGCAGAAAGAAAAAGCTTCCCACCCACCACATGGGCCCAAAAGAGGAGGCTGCTGGCTTGTCCCTGGGGGGGGGGGGGGGGGGAGAAAGAGGTGGTGGAGAAAGAGAATGGGTGAGTATGTGTGTGAGAGTGGGAGAATGTATGTGTGAGAAGGAGAGAAGTGAGTGTAAGTGAGGAAGAGGGAGAGACGTGAGACTGAGTATGTGCTAGAGACAGTGCGCATGTAAAATGGAGAATGAGAGGAGTGAGAATGTACGTGAGCATGTGAAAATGTGTGTAAGAGAGGAGAAAGCTGATGTTCCTACCAACATTCCCCTCCCCCCAGATCTATCCACAAATTTCTCAGGGTGATGGAAATCAAAAGTTCCCAGGTATGCTAATAAAGTCAAGTTTAATCCAGCAAAACAGAGCTATTAATACTACATACATCTCCTGTATCCCTTGAAGAATTACAGCTTTCACTGAATGATACATCTCTCTCAAAGCCCGAGGTCAGAAGCCTGGGTGCCCTCCTGAATTCCAAACTAAACATGGAAACCCAAATTTCCTGAGTTGCAAGGAACATCTTCTACCACCTTCGTTGAACAAAGCAGGTAAAGCTATATGGGGATAAAGGCAACATGACCACTCTGATATAAGCTTTTGTCCTGTCCTGAATAGATTACTTCAACATACTGTACATGGGTCTCCCTCAAAATGTCTATAATTAGTATAAAACGCTGCAGCTTGGATGTTATCTGACTGCAGCTGCAGGGACCACATTAACCTAAAGCTCCTGGCTACCAGTTTCCTACCAGGCTCAATTCAAAGCCTTCTGTATTTGCCGTCAAGACACTAAACAATCAGGGCACAATCTATAGGATCACCTGTCCCCCTACAAACCCTCTTGCAATCTCTGATTCAAAACGGATGGGTTCCTAAAGTTGCTAGGCTAGCCCAAACCCGCAGGTGCACCTTCTACACATTCATTTCCAGGCTCTGGAACTTGCTTCAGACACAGGCCAGACTAGCCCCTGACATATTGCCGCAAGGTAAAGAGCTTCTCTTCCTCCAGGCTTATCCACCTTAGCCAGTAGACACTAGCCTCCCTCTCATCTTTATGCCCAACTCATTAGATCATTTCCATGGCTATCATAGTATGCAAAATAATTTCTACCTCATACTACCGATCATTCCCACCCAATTCATTTTGGCTCCTATTTTCTACCTATCGTTTAGCCAGTTACCAATCTACAATAGGACACTGCCTCCTATTCCATAACTTTTTAATTTTCTGAGGACTTGTTCATGAGGGACTTTGTCAAATGCCTTCTGAAAATCCAAATACAGTATAGAAACTGGCTCATCTTTACCTAAAAGATTGGTAAGACAAGACTTCTCTTTACTAAAACCTTGTTGACTCTTCCCCATAAAACCATGCCTATCCATAAGATCATTTTGTCCAGCACCAACATCAGGCTCACCAGACTATAGTTTCCCGGATCACCACTGGAGACCCTTTTAAAAACTGGCATTACACAGAGCACCCTCCAGGCTTCAGGTATTGCGACTGTTTCAGATGATAGGTTACAGTGGAATGGGTAAACGTGAATTGGTTGTTTACTCTTTCAAAAAGTACAAAGACTAAGGGACTTCTGCAATTATCATCAACAATTTATCCACCAGTACTCTTCATTGTCAAGACCACTCATGGCTCTCACCAAGAAGGGAGCCAATGCCACAGACTTGCCTGAAGAAGTTGTGAAAGCTTTCAACCACCTGAAAAGGGCTTTCCTCAATGCATCGTGACTCCAACACCTCGTCACCTCCAGGCCCTTTGTCATAGAGGTAGATGCTTCTGCCCAGCATGACAAAGGCAGCTTGATGCCTTGCTTCTTCTCCAAGTAGTTCTTACCAGCTGAGAAAAATGACACTATCAGTGATAAAGAATTGCAGTAAAACTGGCAATAGAGGAATGGCGCCACTGCTCAAGAAAGCCATACACCTTATAACCATCTACACAGACCGTAAGAATTTACAATGTCTGAACCCCCTCCAAGCCCGTTGGTCATTATTCTTTAACCACTTTGAGTTTGAGATTAAGTATTGGCTAGCAAAAAAGAACCAATGTGCTGATGCCCTCTCTTGCTCATTTGAAGCTGAAAACACCCCGGACCCAACACATCATATCATAGATCCAGCAAAGATCCTCATAGCCACAAACTTCCTGGTACTTCCAGGAAAAACTATTGTTCCTAAACACCTCCAGGAAAAGTTACTACAAAGGGCACACGATTCTCAACTGGCTGGCCCATCCAGGGTTTCAAAGAACTTTGGAATTATCACGCCATTATTGGTGGCCACAAGTGAAGCATGATGTATGGAACTACGTACAATCCTGTCCCACCTGTGTGGCCCATAAATCTTCACATGCCCATCCCTGGGGCTTGTTGTAACCATTACCGGTTCCAGTTAGCCACAGATTTTGTGACAGACCATCCACTATCTGATGGCTGCACCATCATTTGGGTAGTGGTAGACTGCTTCTCCAATATAGCTTACGTCATCCTGTTGCCCGGGTTGCTTTTGGTGCAAAAATTGGTGCAACTCTTCCTACTACATGTCTTCTAACTCCATGGCCTACCACAGAGAATCTTATCTGAGGAACACAATTTACTTCAAAATTTTGAAGAAGTCTGTGCAACAAGTTCAATATCTATCTCCCTGGACTTCACCATAGTTTATCACCCTCAAATCAATGGACAAACAGAATAGACAAACCAAGTTCTTAAGGGTTTTTATGAGCCTATGTAAATGAGCGACAGGACAATTTGACATCACTGCTACCCTAACCAGAATTCTGCCATAACAACCATATGAGCGAGGCAACCAGGTCTTCACCCTTTTGAATAGCCTATGGCAGGCAACCTCACCTGCTGTTACCACTCCCACTGGTAATACCATCCCCGGTGGTGGACGCCATGGGTCAACAACTAGGAAAGTTATCACAAGAAACTAAATGACTCCTAGCTGCAACTGTGGATAAATAAAAGAAGCAAGGGTACAAAAGATATCACCTGGCACCCAACTTCAAATCCAGGGGACAGAATTTGGTTAAGCTCCCTCAAACTTGAGACTGAAGATACCTTCCATGAAATTCGCACCCAAATACATTGGCCCATTCCTAATTCTCTGTCAAGGGGGTCCTGTGTCCTATTGAAATTGCCTCTTACTATCAAAATGCATAACAATTTCCACGCCTCTGCTCAAGACATTAATTTTGTTTTGGCCATCCCGTACCATCCCTGAGTCTACCAACATAAGAACATAAGAAAATGCCATACTGGGTCAGACCAAGGGTCCATCAAGCCCAGCATCCTGTTTCCAACAGTGGCCAATCCAGGCCATAAGAACCTGGCAAGTACCCAAAAACTAAGTCTATTCCATGTAACCATTGCTAATGGCAGTGGCTATTCTTTAAGTGAACTTAATAGCTGGTAATGGACTTCTCCTCCAAGAACCTATCCAATCCTTTTTTAAACACAGCTATACTAACTGCACTAACCACATCCTCTGGCAACAAATTCCAGAGTTTAATTGTGCGTTGAGTAAAAAAGAACTTTCTCCGATTAGTTTTAAATGTGCCCCATGCTAACTTCATGGAGTGCCCCCTAGTCTTTCTACTATCCGAAAGAGTAAATAACCGATTCCCATCTACCCGTTCTAGACCTCTCATGATTTTAAACACCTCTATCATATCCCCCCTCAGTCGTCTCTTCTCCAAGCTGAAAAGTCCTAACCTCTTTAGTCTTTCCTCATAGGGGAGTTGTTCCATTCCCCTTATTTTGGTAACCCTTCTCTGTACCTTCTCCATCGCAATTATATCTTTTTTGAGATGTGGCGACCAGAATTGTACACAATATTCAAGGTGCGGTCTCACCATCGAGCGATACAGAGGCATTATAACATTTTCCGTTTTATTCACCATTCCCTTTCTAATAATTCCCAACATTCTGTTTGCTTTTTTGACTGCTGCAGCACACTGTACCGACGATTTCAATGTGTTATCCACTATGACACCTAGATCTTTCTTGGGTTGTAGCACCTAATATGGAACCCAACATTGTGTAATTATAGCATGGGTTATTTTTCCCTATATGCATCACCTTGCACTTATCCACATTAAATTTCATCTGCCATTTGGATGCCCAATTTTCCAGTCTCACAAGGTCTTCCTGCAATTTATCACAATCTGCTTGTGATTTAACTACTCTGAACAATATAGTCACAGAAGAATATAGAATATGAGGTGGAGGCCATCTTAAATTTGAAGCACATCTGAGGCAAGTTATACTATCTCATATCATGGCAAGGTTTCGGTCCTGAGAAAAATACCTGGGAGCCTGATCAAATGTTCATGCCCCTCAGCTAACCAGGAAATTTCATAGCCTTTATCCCCATAAGCCCAAGCCACGGGGCCTGGGGAGAAGGCTTAAAAGAGAGGATACTGTAATGCCCCTCATCTCTGTTCTGAAGAGACTCCAGCATCAAGCTGCTCCAAGGACCCTGGCTAGAACTTCCTGTAGCTCTGAACTTCCTTTATAGATCCTTCAGCCAGGACTTCGTGTAGCGCTGGCTGATGATATCACATCTGGAATGAGCATATAAGGAAGTCTCCTGTGACCAGCCAACGCCTCAGCAACAAGTCCTCCTGCTCTACAATGCATGTTGCTACTTCACTGTTCCTAATCCTGTTTGTGCCTCGTTCCTGATCCTGTGTGTGCTTCCTGTTTTCCTGCTTCTATCTGTGTTCCCTGCTCCTGCCCTTACCTCTCTCTTACCTCCCTCTTCTCTTTACCTTAACCCTTAGTTCCTCTCGGACAGATCTCTCATGCTTGACCTTGGCCTGTTATCTGACTCTCCCTGAATGCTTCCTGACTCGACCTCAGTCTGGTATTTGACTCATCATGCACGCCTGCCCTGACTTCAGCCTGGATTCCAACTTCACCGCTGTCCACCCTGACCATTGGTCTGTACCCAGACTTCCTTCAACCATTGGGAACTTGCCCAAGTCCTGGCAGTCCCTGAACCCAAGGACTCAACCTCCGGGGAAAGGGGTTGGTAAAGGTGAAACCCAGATGGGACTCCTGTACTGGGAGAGAATTTCCTTATATGTTCTACCCAAGGCTGTCAACCCCATCGATTTTGGATTACCCTGGCTCATGCTCCACAATCCCTCCATTGGCAGGGGGAGGGGGGATACTACAAATTTCCCGCTGGAAAATTTTCTTCCTGCCAAGAATGCTGTCTCTCCCGGGTCCTCCTGCCAGTCACCCTTGCTTGGACACAGATCCCAGAACTTCTGGGCCTTCCCCCTCAGTACGTGGCCTTTCTGATGTTTTTAGTAAGCAGCAAGCAGAGACCCTGCCGCCTCACAGGTCTTACAACTGTCTGATTGACCTCCTGCCAGGTAAGATGCCCCTTAGGGGCAGGGTCTAGCCATTCACAGCCCCAGAAACCACAGCCATGACCAACTACATCCAGGAAAATCTAGAGCAGGACTTCAACTGCCCTTCCTTGTCTCTTGAGAAGGCAGGATTCTTCTTTGTGGGCAAAAAGGATGGCTCTGTTAGGCCATGCCTTGATTTCAGGGGCCTCAATGCCATTACTCAAAGAATAGATACCCACATTAAAGAGCTATTCCACCACCTGCAAGGGGCATGAATCTTCACCAAGCTGGATCTCTGAGGGGCCTACAATCTTGTTTTTTATTTAAAGTTTTTTTATACCGGTATTCGTCGAAACAAATCGGTTTACATGTAACGTGCAACAGAAAGGAAATACATTAAACAGGGTGAATGTTGAACTTGGAAGGGTATATAGACGATAGCTAAGAAAAGTTGTTAGAGTCAAACATTGCATATCTTAAAACGGGAAAAGCTATAACATTGCAGTTAGTATTTACAATTAGTTAACGAGTAGTTATCAAGCTGTGTTGGAGGATAAACATTGCATATCATAAATAAGGCAAAAGCCATGACATTGGAGTTAGTTTTTACCATTAGACTGGGCAGATAAGAGTGATGGGAAAGGATGGGGTGGTAGTGGAAGGTGGGGAGGTAGGGGGGAGGGATGGATAAATGAGGTTAATCTGGGAAGGCTTTTCTAAAAAGTCAAGTTTTAAGCTTTGTTTTGAATTTTTGCGTATTTGTTTCCAGTCGCAGGTCTGATGGCATGGAGTTCCAAAGTGTGGGACCCGCTATAGAGAAGGCACGTGTTTTAGTGGAAGTTAGACGATAGGTCTTGTGAGGTGGGATTCAGAGGGTGCCTTTGTGGATTGCTCTGATGGGGCATTCAGAGATGTATAGGTGAATGTGGTTTCTAGTCCAGCTAATGTTGTTGTTGTGTATGGATTTGTGTATAATGAGTAAATTCTTGTAGAGGATGCAGGCGGAAACTGGTAGCCAATGCAGATCCTTAAGGATTGGAGTTATGTGGTCAGTTCTACACGTGTTAGTTAGTATCCTGGCTGCAGCATTTTGGAGTATTTGTAGGGGTTTAATGTAAGACGCAGGGAGTCCCAGGAGGATTGCATTGCAGTAGTTAATTTTCGTGAGGATGGTAGCTTGAAGGACGGTGGGAAAGTCGTTGAGGTGTAGGAGGGGTTTAAGTTTCTTAAGGGTGTGGAGTTTGAAGAATGAATCCTTTATCGTGACGTTGATGAATTTTTTAAAATTGAGTTGGCTGTCAATAGTGACGCCGAGGCTACAAGCTTGTGGTTGAAGGGAAATTGCGTGTGCATGCAAATTCCTGTCTATTAGATCCTTGGTGGTGTTATGCTGGGAAATGATGATGAGTTCTGTTTTTGTAGTGTTCAAAGCAAGGTGTATTGAGCTGAGGCAGTTCTCCCATATTTTTATGGTTTTGTCTAGTGATTCTTGGACAGGAATGAGAATTTGGACATCGTCTGCGTAGAGGAAATGTGGGAGCTCTAGGTCGGTGAGTAGTTGGCAGAGGGGGAGGAGGTAGATGTTAAATAGTGTGGATGAGAGTGTGGATCCTTGGGGAACCCCTTGGGTGAGTAGGGTGGGTGTGGATTTGGAGTTTTCAATTTTGACTACATAGCGCCTATCCTTAAGGTAGGAGGTTAACCAGAGGAGGGCTGAGCCAGTGATATCGATTTCAGAAAGGCGTCTTATTAGGGTGTCGTGGTTGACGGTATCAAAGGCAGCAGAGATGTCAAGTAGGGCTAGTATGTAAGAGCCGCCAAGCTCCATTCCTTTTAACAAGGTGTCGGTAAGGGAAAGCTTCAGGGTTTCGGTGCTCAGGAATTTCCGGAATCCAAATTGGCTGGGTGCAAGTATGTTGTGGGTTTCGAGGTAAGTTGTGAGTTAGATGTTGACCACTTTTTCTATGACTTTAGCGAGGAGGGGGAGGTTGGATATCTGTCAGTAGTTGGCAAGGGCTGAGGTGTCAAGGTTAGATTTTTTCAGGATGGGTTTGACTGCTGCAATTTTTAGGGGCTCGGGAACTATGCCAGAGGTGAGTGAGCAGTTGATTATTTGCGCTAAGGGTTTGGCGATGATATCTGGGATGTCTAGCAGTGCTTTGGTGGGTATGGTGTCAAGGGGGTGTGAGGATGGTTTGAGTTTTTTTAGTATGGTTTCAATTTCTAGAGCAGAGGTAGTGTCTAGTGTGTCCATCATTGTGTTATTGTTGCAATGTATAGTGGAAGTTAGGGGGCAAGGGGTTGAGAAACGCAGCAAGATGTTCTTTATTTTGTTATGGAAGAATTGTGTGAGTTCTTCGCATTTGCTTTTGGGATCGATGTCTAGGTTATTGGGGGGTTTGGTTTTGGCGAGTTCTGTAACTAAGGCAAATAGGGCCTTGGGGTTAAATTTGTAGTCATGAATTTTTGCTGCACAGTGGTCGCGTTTAGTTTTGAGGATTGTTATTTTGTAGATTTGCAGGGTGGACCTATATAGGGTGAGTTGGTCAGGTGAGGGGTTCTTGCGCCATTTTCGTTCGAGAAGTCTAAGGTCAAGTTTAAGGTTTTTTAGGAGAGAGGAGTACCAAGGATTTTTTGTATGTTGCACGTGGTTGATTTCTTTGGAAGTGAGAGGGCAGAGTGTGTTGGCAATGTTTGTGGTGATGTTGTTCCAGGAGGCCAGGGCTAGGTCAGGGTTGGTAAGGTCTAAGTTGTGTAGGGAGTTAGTGAGAGCAGCTGTGAGGTCCTCTTTCTTGCAAGGTTTCTTAAATTGTATGGTTTTGTCACGAGTTGGAGGGGTTGTGGTGGGGGAGTTTATGTGTAAGTGTGTTTTTATGAGGTAGTGGTCAGACCATGGCACGGGTGTGCAGGAAGGGAGTTGGGATGCGTGGATGGGGGAGTTGGTGAATATTAGGTCGAGGGAGTGTCCGGCTTTCTGTGTGGGAGTGTTAAGGAGTTGTTGGAATCCTAGTGCATTGAGGGCGTTAAGTAGGGTTTTGCAGGAGGTGGAGGGATTGGTGTCATCTATGTGCAGGTTAAAGTCACCTAGGATGATGGTGGGGGCATCAGTGTTTAGACTGACTGTGATGTATTCGATGAGAGGAAAGGGATTTTGCTCCAGGAGGTTTGGAGGGGCGTATATTAGGCAAATTTGTAATTCTTGGGATTTGAAAAGACCAATTTCCAGGGGTGGGGGATCGATGCATATAGGTTTTATGTTAAGATGCTTTTTTACGGCAAGCAGGATCCCCCACCTTTTTTCTTTGCCCTAGGAATTGAGTGGATGTCGTAGGAGTGGGTAGGGAGTTGGTTGAGGAAGACTGTGTCAGAGTGTTTTAACCAGGTTTAACGTGATTGCACATAGGTCAGGTTTACAGTCTATGAGGAGGTTGTTGAGGATGGAGGATTTTTTCCCTAGGGATTGAGAGTTGAATAAGATGATGGAGAGAGTGGTAAGGCTGAGGAGCTGTGTGAGGAGGGAGATTGTGATAGGAATGAGGGATTTTCTGTGTGCTGTGGGCATGTTGATGAGAAGAAGTGTGTTTTTGGATATTCTGCGTTTGATGATCGGGATGGTGTGGGTTGCCATAGTTGAATATTGAATTGGTTAATTTGAATGGGAAATTGTTATTATGAGTGTGTCTTATTAGCGCTCTCTTCTTGCATTGGGTTGTGCGCTGTTTATGTTTGAATAATATTCTATGTATGAGTATGGCAATGAAAGAGAGGGAAGCGGGTGGGGTAGATTAAGAGTATATTTAAGGGGAGATTAGGGGTGGAGGAAAGCGCAGTGAGAGATGGGTCTATGCTAAGTAGTGCGCCATGCGCACGCTGCCGGTGGTCTGGGCCTACTTTCAAGTCCAGGTATGACGCCCCTCGTGGTGCTATCAGTTCAGTGGGGGGGGGGGGGGGGGCGGTCACTTGCGGCAGGCAGGCGTTGGTGTAGTTGTTAGACTTCAGAGGTAGGCCGAGCTCTCTCACTGGACAGGTCGTTTGGAGGCTAGGCACCCTGACCCCGGTGGGTCAGTGTCGATCGCACGGGTGTGCTCGCAGCAGGTTCAGGCGTGTAAGATAGGTAGGGTGGTTGCTCAAGTGTGCTGCTCAAAGGGGCACTCTAAGGGGCAGGCCCCTTTGTCACACTCCGGTGCATGGCGCCAGCAGTGAGTGCCCCGATTTAAAGGGCTTTCCGGTCGTCTCGGGCGGAAGTCGTCTGCGCTGGGTCTGGCCTCGGATAGGCCAGTGGTGTTGGAGGGGTCGCGGTCTGCATCGGGCCGGGTGGACCGTGCGATGGTGCGGGTCGATCGGCGGTGCGACGCTTTCGGAGGGGGCCTCTTACCCTGAGCAGCAGCTTCGTTGGGGGTCTCTTACCCCAAGGAGGGTCCCGGCGAAAAGGAGGGTGCCAGCGGTGAGTGCCCCGATTTAAAGGGCCTTCCGGTCATCTCAGGCGGAAGTCGTCTGTGCTGGGTCTGGCCTCGGATAGGCCAGTGGTGTTGGAGGGGGCAAGGTCTGCGTCAGGCCAGGTGGACCGTGCTGCGGTGGGGGTCGATCGGCGGTGCAGCGCTTTCGGAGGGGGCCTCTTACCCCGAGCGGCAGCTTCGTTGGCGGTCTCTTACCCCGAGGAGGGTCCCAGCGAAAAGGATATAATCATATATGGGAGGGTGACGAGTGTGGAAGACGACATGCAACACTAGGGATGGCCATTATGAATATCAGGTCATGCCATTTGGCCTTTGCAATGCCCATGCCATCTTCCAACATATGGTGAACAAGATCTTCCTGGACCTCCTATACTCCCATTTTGTGGTATATCTGAATGACATCCTCATCTTTTCACATTCTGTAGAACAGCAGCACAAGCATGTAAGACAGCACTTCCCCCAGAAGTTGAAGCTGAGAGGCCTGAAGAGGGGGCTTAGAAGAGGGAGTACTGTAACACTTGACAGGTTATGGGACAGCCCCGCGTCCGGCCACACTTACCCCCTGGAGCCGCTGACCCACCCAAAGCCAAACTTGCTTCCTTCACAGCTGGAACACCGCTGCTACTGTGTGCTCCCATACTTGCGGCTGTGCTCACTCTCTCCTCTCAAATTGGCCCCACAGAAGGAAATCTATGGCAGCGCTGCCTGATGATGCCATGGGAGGCTGCCCTCATAAGCCCAGTCCATCCTGTTCCTCAGCAACTCAACAAAAGGTCCTCCTGCCTTGCAGTGCATGCTGCTAATCCCTATGCCTTGTCTCGCTGACCCTGTGCCTACTTTGCTATCCTTGCCCTTGCCTTGCCTCCGTTGCTTTGACCTTCCACCTTGCCCTGTCTTGTCCCTTAATGTCTTGTCTCTATCTGTCTTGCCTAATTCTCCAGTTCTAACCTCTGCCTTGGATTCTGACTGTCTCTCATTGTCTGCTCTGACCCTTGGCCTGGACCCAGATATCGAATGCTCGCTGCCTGCCCTTAAAGGACACTTGCCTAAGCCCTGCCAGCCTCTGGAACCCAAAGGATCAACCCGCAGGGAATGGGGCTAGCACAGGTAAAGTTCCAGCTCAGATCCCAGTAAGGGCATGTCCGCCAGCTGTCGGCATGGGCCTAGTAGGTTCACTTATTAGGCTGCGTCAACCACGTCCCAGCCCAAGGGCTCACAACTGTGACACTTGCTCAGGATATCAATACTCACACCTTCTCAGATCAAGCAAGTGAATTTGCAAACTCAGTCTATTTTCCAGCACACACAAACAATTATAAACTCTAAATTAATTCAAATCTTAAAAGGTGAATTTTCAAAAGTTGTGTATGTAAAAAATAGCACTTACGTGTGTAAATCCAGCTATGAAAGATAAGGGTAAATGAAAATTTTTAAACTCTGGAGTAACCTCATATAGTGCCACTAGGGGCTACAAGCTTTTGATTGGAGCTCTAGAAGGCGCTAGGGCTTTTTTAATCATTGGTCACTCAGAGTCTATGATTCTTCATTAGAAACTATCAAGCACATATTCTATGATAGGTTTGAATCCACCTTATGGTCGAATAGATAATAGGTCTTTATGTTACCAGTCTGTGTGTAGTTCAAAATTAGGTTGTGCCGAGCTTCATTTATAAAATGTCTTGTGCTGTCCTAGTGCTGTCCGACACTGCAATGTTTCGGAGGACACTCCTTCTTCAAGTAAACAAAGGATGCTTGATGTCGGCAAGTTGCAACTGGTGGGCAACCTAGACCAATGTGCAACAAAAAACCCTTTAAATGATGAATAACATCTAAATATGGAGGCGCAACAGGATTTGGGAGGACACCTACTTGGTCTATGTGGAACGGTCAATGTATCATTAGGATCGAGACTTCATGAACGCTGGAAAAAACACGCCAAAAGTTCAAAATTTATATTTTGTGCAAAATCCAATTCTATATTATTATGTAACGGACTACAGCATAAAACTTACATGAGCGGTGAAAAATGGTCTACCTGCTGCATCCGATGAGTCCATCATTGACAATTGCCCACTGCAAAATGCTGACTTTTATATGAAAAGATTCCCGCCGGCCTGGAGGATTGACAGGTGGATGTGACGTGAGTATCCAAAAAAGGTTATATATGTCATTCGGTGGCCATTTTGGAAAAACAGGGAAAGCCTAGGTCTCCATAAATGGGTATGTACGTCATCTGGAAGCCATCTTGAAAAAAGAAAAGACCTTGTAACGTTGTCAAATCGGAGAATACCATTCAACTTTTTCATTCAAACCAACGGTTCAATGCACTGTAAGTGGTGGATCCATTGATTCCCCTTAAAATTAAGAATCGAATGTCTGTCCCCTCCACGTCACGAGTGGGGGACGTGCTCTAAAATTAACCATTTGAGATATTCAAAGGAGTGATTGGCAGAGATGCAATGTTGTACAATGGGTGCTTTGAGATCCTTGTTTTTAACGCGACTTTTATGTTCGGTTAATCGTGTCCGGATTTTACATTTTGTGCGGCCAACATATGTCAAAAGGCAAGGACATTGTAGGCCATATACCATGAAGCTCATGTTACAGTCTACTTCCTGTTTTCTATATATTTTAATACCACTTCTGGGGTCAATCCATTCTATGCCTATGAGTGCTTGTGCACAGAAGATGCATTTCCCACACTGGGTTTGTCAGACTGCACTGGCTGCTGGTTTAGTCTGGAGAGCTGCCCTGACCACATGTTGCTTAATGTTCTTAATTTTAAGGAGAATCAATGGATCCACCGCTTACAGTGCATTGAACCGTTGGATTGAATGAAAAAGTTGAATGGTATTCTCCGATGTGACAATGTTACAAGGTCTTTTCTTTTTTCAAGATGGCTTCCAGATGATGTACATACCCATTTATGGAGACCTAGGCTTTCCCTGTTTTTCCAAACTGGCCGCCGAATGACATATATAACTTTTGGATATACTCACTTCACATCCGCCTGTCAATCCTCCAGGCCGGTGGGGAAGTTTTTCATATAAATGTCAGCGTTTTACAGCGGGCAATTGTCAATAACGGACTCATCGAATATAGCAGGTAGGCCATGTTTCGCCGCGCATGTAAGTTTTATGCTGTAGTCCGTTACACAATAATATAGAATTGGATTTTGCACAAAATGTAAATTTAGAACTTTTGGCTCGTTTTTTTCAGCGGTCTTGGTCCTAATGATAAATTGACCGTTCCACATAGACGAAGTAGGTGTCCTCCCAAATCCTGTTGTGCCTCCATATTTAGATGTTATTCATCATTTAAAGGGTTTTTTGTTGCACATTGTTCTAGGTTACCCACCAGTCGCAACTTGCCAGCATCAAGCATCCTCTGTTTCCCTGAAGGAGTGTCCTCCGAAACATTGCAGTGTCGGACAGCACAAGACATTTTATAAATGAAGCCCGGTACAACCTAATTGTGAACTCCACACAGACTGGTAACATAAAGACTTATCTATTCAACCATAAGGTGGACTTAAACCTATCATACAGAATATGTGCTTGATAGCTTCTAATGAAGAATCATAGACTCTGGGTGACCAATGATTAAAAAGCCCTAGCGCCTTCTAGAGCTCCAATCAAAAGCTTGTAGCCCCTAGTGGCACTATATGAGGTTTCTCCAGAGTTTAAAAATTTTCATTTACCCTTATCTTTCATAGCTGGATTTAATATATTTTGCTATTTAGTAGTTTCCAGCCATTTCTGGATTTTCAGTTTTTGTGATTTTAAAAACCTCAACATGCATGCATAAATTAGGATCCGCAAGTACGTTTACATATGTAAAAAAGGGGTGGGCCAGGGGCGTTCTGGGGAGGGGCCAACACTGATTCGAGTATGTTGCTATTCTATAAGCAATAAACACATGTAAATGTAGCATCTTACTGGCATATATTTACTCCTACTCATTATCAGGAGTAAGTGATCATAAACATCTTAAAGAATTATAAATGACTGGGTAAGGGTCTGGGTGAGATAGGGTATGAGCTGTAGATAAACTGGGTGAACTGGCAGACTAATTGATAAAACTGGTTATTTAATTGCAACGCATATAACAATCGAGTTATGGGGATAAATGTGTCTAAATAACATGAGTTAAATCTACTCATGTATCCCTTTAAAATTTGGGTACAAATACATGGGTATATCATTTGCGTATACATATCCGGATAAATTCTAGCTTATCTGGATAAGTAGTTGCATTTATAAACTGCTTCAATATTTTTATGATGAATGCAGTAAACAAAAACTTTAAATAAACTAAACTAAACTTATCCAACTATATTCAGATTTGTGCAAGCGCTATTTAGCCAAAAAGGTCAGATAGCCGGATAAGTCTAAAAACTTTACTTAACTGGCTATCAGATTTAGCTGGATATGTAGCACTTTAGACTTATCCAGCTACCGGACTTAGCCAGGTAAGCGTCACTTTTTTTCTTTTTAGACTTATCTGGCAATCTTACATAAAAGCGCTATTTAGATGAACAAGTAATGCTTTTCAGACTTATCCAGCTAAGTGCTGCTACTTATCTGGATAAGCCTGAACTTGCGCAGTTTCTATATACAGGAGCATGTTTGCGCAAATATGTATTCGTATTTTAGAACCTGCATAAATCATTTGCGCGCAGATTATAAAATACAGTAGTGAATTTGCATGTGCCCACATGCACGCATAAATGGGTGCACACAAGCAGTTTTGAACTTCGTCCTCAAAATACACGCAGGATTAATTCAAGCTCTAATGAATATACACACACACATTAATAGTTCAGCCCTCCCAATTCCTTTGCAGGATTTAAGCACTCTTTCTCAGCAAGTACTACTTACCCACCAGCAGATGGCAGCTTCTGCTGTCAGCATTCCCTGAGGACTGACTCAGGTGATACAGTGCAGGAGACTTCAGTTCAGGTCTCCTGTCCGACAGGACCTGAAAGGATTCTGAGAGTTGCTGAAGCCACGTGCATCATGCGCTCGATCCCAAGGCCAGAAGGAAGATGGTTACCTCTACTGCAGCAACCCCTGCTGGCCGAAAGCACCACAATGTTCCCTCAAGCCCTCCTGGTTGGCAAGGGCACGTATTGCCCAGGCATGCGTTCCAGTGTGGAGGATGCTCGAAGGGGTGAGGAGGGGGAAAAGACAAAACTGGAGTGTAATAGAATAAGTAATAGATACAATTTCCTTTTAATTGTGCACACCACCACTATGATAAAGACTCTGCACTGACTGGGTTTCTTAAAAGAAATTATTTTTTATTTATTTATTTTTTTACAGTGCCCTTCGCCATAAGTATCTGAGTCCAGTCAGGAATGGTACGGACAATGAAGAGCAAGAGACGGCATAGACCGGGCACTGATAAGCACGCATTTCTCTTACTCTGCTCTCTTCCCAGACACGTCCTAGGATGGGTATTCAGATAAGAAATCTTCACTCTGGACCTGGAGCTCCCTGTTCTGCTGGCCAGACATCTGGCAGCAGGGCGGTTAATGCTGTGGACCATAGTGGCTGCTGCTGAAATACCAGAACACATACTCAGCAAACTGGCCCTGCTGTTTCTATGGCTCTTTTATTGTCTCTGCAATATGCCACTTCCCCAGTGCTCTCTGGGAAATAGCATGTCTGCTACAGCCTCTCCACTTTTCACAAGGATACAGCCCAATGTCATTGTAACACCTAGCAGAGAGGGAGAAAGAGGCAAAGGAAGCGAGACAGTGGGAGAGAGGGACTGAAAAAGAAAAATGGAGGGGGAGGAGTCAGAGAAGAGGGCAGAGAGGAAAGGAGGGAGAGAAGAAGAAAAAGTTAAAAAGAGAGTCACATAGGGAAAGAAAGAAAAATACAAGCGAAGTGAGGAAAAGCTTGTTGCAAGGCATCTTATTCATCTAACACATAGTCACCATTTTGTGAGGAAGTAATTAGAGATCTGCACAGAGATGAGTACCAGGGGCCGTCGTAATAAGCCGGGCTGACCCTAACGCAGCTTTTAACTCCTGTTTTTGCGCAGATTTTTTGGCTCTAAACATAACCCCAATATGTAATAGGGATTCTAGCACTGAAAAAAAACACAAACGGTAACACAGGAGTTACAACCCCCACTAGGATTAGCACAGGGACATGCTAAGCCCATGTTATCAGGGCGTCCGCTATTACCCTGCAGGAAGGCAGGCTGGAGGTGGCTCTGCTCTCCGCACAAACATGAATTTTAGAGGAAAAAAAAAAAAGAGTATATTTTGGAAGTCAGGGTGACAACAATTTTGAGTGCATGAATCGCTAAGAAATGTCCTAGCAGATTTAAAGGGGGGGGGGGGGGGGGGGAACAAGAAATAATTGATCCTTCCCTGTGCTAAAACTACATCCATTTCCGGACAGCCTTTAACACACAATGAGTCACGTCAGCCAAAATTCACACTAAACGCTCTAAAGCAAGGTTACAAAAAGAAGCAAAAGGCCCAATTTTCACTAGTTCTGCAATGCACTGTTTGCATAGGGCACTCTGGTTCTATTTACAGTTTACAAATGGAGATTTTGTGGAAAGTCCAGGGCCCCAGCAAGGACCGTTAGCACAGACTGCAGAAGTAGCCGTATACACATTATTTCATAACATAAATCATCATACGACAGCATCAAATGAGGGACACAGCACTGCACCAGTTTCCATAATCCACCCCTATCTTGCCCAGAAAGGCAATTCCATCTCTAAAATCACCACCGACTCTGCTACAATAAGACAAGTCAAAAGGTCTGACTTCACTTTGCTGTATCCCTGTTCAACTGTCGAAGATCATGCTTTGCTTTCTCATTTGCACTATATTTGGAGAATCTCTCAAATTAAACACCTTGGGGGAAGATGGATTCAGGTAATCTATTCTGGGTTAAATAGGTGCTGAAATTCATCTTGCTAGCCTCATAAGAAATAAGCTGGGTAGGAGCTGTTTTTGGGGACAGCACACTTGCCTGTAATGTCTGTTTAAAGGCATGAAAATGGCCTGTGAATTTTAAAAATGCATTTTTTTTTTTTTTTTTTTTACAATTAGCATGCTTTTTTTTTTTTTTAATCACGGAGCATTTACAAGCCAGTAGTTTACTGCATCCCTTGGTACCAGGGATTTCCAGCTTGCAAGTAAAATAAAACCTGTGCTATACATTTTCATGGGTTTCATTACGTTGGCCCCATTTGTATATCAGGGAGCAAGATATCTAAGACAACTTCTACCCCCTCGCCCCCCAAAAAAGCCTTTTTGTATCCATATTGCAGATAATAGTTCCTCCTCGCTGGCCTTAGAGTGTGAGTGAAAGACGGACACCGGATCTGTTCACCGACACTCCGAGTGCTCCTGGCCCAGCCTCAGCCCATCAATACGTACGAAAAGGTTGGAATATTTTCCCCATCTGCATTGCTTTACACTTCTCCAAGCTTAAAGTCACCTGCTACCTTACCATCCCTCACTCCGTTTTCTGAGATCCCTTCATAGCCGGGGCCAGTTCTTCCTATCGGAAGGACTAGGCAGTCACCTAGAGCGCAGCGATTTGAGGGGGGAACCTCACACCTAGGCCTGAGTACCCAGGACTCTGCCCTAAATCTCTGCTTCCTGCTCCAGACCTTCCCCTTCCAAGCAGCTGGCACGGAATAGGAGGAAGAGTAGGCTTCCAGCTCCATGATCCAGCCTCTCTCCCAGGGCCGGTTCTTCCCAAGGCAAACCAGGCAGTTGCTTACAAGCGCCAAAATTTGGGGGGGGGGGGGGGGGGGGGCTGATAAAATCCCACAGTGCACGGTCCAGAGGAGTGCTGTCCTCAAGCCAACAGTGGCTGGAGGCACTTCTGTCATGAGGCTGGCATGCTGGGCCAGATCTGCTGCCTGTAGATACAATGGGGGAGGGGGACACATGACAAAAGGTTCACCTAGGGCACTACATAGTGATGCAACGGCTCTGCCCCCCCCCCCCCCCCCCTCACGTCATGAGGTGGTAGCACAGCACAGGCAAGCAACTTTTCTTCCTGGACTAGCAGGACAGTCAGTACATTTGGGAGTGACATGTTCCCAGCAGCCCAGCAGGGAATAAGAGGGGAGGAAGGTCAGGATGGAATTCAGTTTCAGGTAAATTTTAAAAGCCGCATATGGGCGTCCATGCACGGGCAGCTCCCAGAGCGCACACATGGACGCACCGATTTTATAAACACGTACATGTCGCCACATGCATGTTATAAAATCCGATACCCGCGTGAAATGGGGGGGGGGGGGGGATTTAAGAAACATGTGGGGTCTGGACAATAAAAGAGCGGACTGGGATGGAATTTCCTAAATCCCCTAGCTAACCTTCCTCCCTTTTCCCCATCCGCCTGACCCCTAAAAGCCCCCTAACCTAATTTTGTTTTTTATTTTGCAAATTACCTGCTCCCCAGAGCAGCAATAAGTTGCACAGCACGCACTATCCCGGCCCACCCATGCCCCTCCCCCAGCCTGCCCCTTTTTTAAGCCGCCGGTTCTCCGCGCGTACTAGGAGATACGCGCCTTTAAAAATCCCTGCGGCGCGTTCAGCCAAGCAGGTCTCTCCCAGTTTTTATGCACGCCGGTGATTTAAAACTAGGCCTTGTCTGCATATTTCTATTTCTATGACTGAAGTGAAGTCTTTTACAAACTTGTAGTTTCTGTGAAGGAATTTATAGCAGCTTCTGTTTCCTAGTAGGTGGTGTATTTGCATTGTAAGCCCCTGAGTAATATTTGCATTGCTGCCTTTTCACTGGTAGGGTTGTTACTGTTTGAGTTCTGGAATTAGTGCTGTTTTAGTATGGCAGGCCTGCTATATAGGCTCTTAGTGACTTTTTTTTGCAGGGTTTTGTGTTACTTCACAGTCTCTGGTAATGGAGGGAGTTTATGTCACTCTTGTTGAGGTAACAATAGAAGTCCATTTTTTTTTTTATGGTGAGTTAGTTAGGGAAAAAAATTCTAGTTCAGGCCAGCCAATCATTTCAGAGATTACCTTCAGCCAATGCAGTATGGATTTAAAAATCACAAATGACACATTTCTCAGACATAGATGACTTCTAGAACATTTGTACAACGTGTAATAAATAATATACAGCACATACATATGCACACACACATGCATATAGATAGAGATGGAGAGATGAAAGAAAATGTAATATTTAAAAGTATGATGTCCAATTATGTGTTTTCTTTTGTTTCCAGGATTCATCATTGTTGAGTTTAATTATCAAAATCTCAGGAAAGGGGGGGGGGGGTGACCTATGGGCTTGAAACTTAATGGAGGAGGGAATTCCAAGGTTGAAGATCTGCCTAAGGTGCCTAATACCCTTGGCACCAGCCCTATCTGAAGCTCGTCACCATCTGCTTCCATTTTTATTAGTCAAATAATTTTGTAACAGATTTTAAAAGTGCAAAAAACCCCAAAAAGATACTGAAATGCTGGAAATCAATTATCCTGTGCACGTCTGAAAAACACAGATTTGGTGTTGTGCAAAAATTTGTAGCAAAGGTTGCACCAAACCCTGCTCTTGAAAATCAGCCTTCTGATCCCCCAGGCACTCTGCTGACAGCCTTCAGGATCCCAAACCTCTCTCCAGCAAGGAGGATCCTGGGGAGGGACATTAGCAGAGTCCTGTCACCTCCTCCTCAGAGACCTCGGCCCAGGAAACAGCTTCCACTGGCCATGAATGATCTCACAGTAGGATTTTAATTCGACACGGAAGCCCTAGCTCTGCCATTTCCTTTCCCCTTCTCTTTCAGTTGGCCCCTAAATCCTTCTTATCCCTGCCTTTCTTTCTTGCCTTTCCCCATGTGCTTCAATCTTCCTTTCTCCTTCTATCCTTGCCTTCTCCTCCCTCTCTTCGCCGTTGCTGTGTATCTCTCCCCTCTTCCCCTCCCCTCTTCTGGCTCTCGGTGCCCCTCATTTCTCCCTCTCTCTGTCTCTCTCCCCTCCCCCCTTCTCCAAGTAATTTGGGCGATTGGAAGAGCTGTCTGTCACTCTGGTCTGGCAGAGGGATACAAGCTGTGAAACAGGAATGCTCCGAGTCATTTCGAACATCAGGGGGCTGAGAGTGAGGTCACAGAGGGTCACACTGCCCTCCTCTTCACAACAAAGGAAAGGAGCATGGAGAGAGAATCACCACAGTTTACTCCATCCAAGGTTGGGTGGGGGGTGGGGACTGGAGACAAGGCCAGAAGTAGTGGATAGGCAGAATTGCCACAGCCACTCTGGAAGGGAGAAATACAAGGCCAGAAGAAAAGCAAGAGGCAGATCAGTGCAACTATACTATTCAGGGGACAGGGAGAGGCACAATCAAGCAAATTCCCTGTTTACAGGCACGCGCCCTTTCTCCGTAGACCGTATGAATTAGCCATAATGCTTAGGATGACATCATCCAATGGCGCTGATACAGTCCCGGGTCTCAGAGCTCAGTAAATCTTTACTGAGCATGCTCAGGAGTTCTCATGTGTGCAGCCCCATAAACCCCTCAGTCTGTTCTAAAGCTTAACCTTTACCAAAGTAGTCAACTCTCCAGGGAGGCGGGCAGGTATCCAGTACGGCTAATTCTCTCTACTGTCTAGCTAGAAACCTGTTTACAGGTAAAAAAATGTGTTTGTCTGTCAGCAAGCGGGCATTTACTGAAAAACTTCAACCCCATCAAGTGCAGAATGGGCTACTGGGAGAACAGGCTGCACAGAACTGCTTGTCCAAAGTTACTCTTCAGGACATGTTGCCTAGAGAAGAAGTGGGCAACTCCAGTACTTGAAGGCCACTGACCGGTTGGGATTTTAAGGATATTCCTAATGAGCATGCATGAGGTGCATTTGCATACAACTGAGGCCATCTGCATTCAAATCTATCTCATGCAAATTCATTAGGGATATCCTGAAAACCCAACTGGTTGGTGGCCCTCAAGGACCAGATCTGCCCACCCCTGGGCTAAACCAAAAGGTTTCCCAACCACTGGTCCATGGACCGGCACCAGTACCCAAACGCATTTTTGCCAGTCTGCAGAACGATTGCAGTAAGATGAAGAGGAAGCAAATCTTACCCTGCACCAGCCAACAGAGACTCGTCCTAAGCAGTGGCTGGTTGAGAAGGAGAGAGATTTTTTATTTCTTTTCTGAGAACTATACTTTTGATTGGATGAGGGGAAGAAAGAGTGCTTTTTTATTATTATTTTAGAAAGTTTTCATAAACTGGCTAGATACCTTCTTAAAATGACACAGACCAGCTGCAGGGCTGATTCATGAGATTAAAGACCAGGTAGTGGGGAGAATATATCTCCCGCCCCCTTCAAACTCCAATCATCAGCGCTGCAACTGGTCCACATTATTTAAGGAAAGTAGCAAGCCAGTCTCTGGCATACAATAGGTTGAGAAACACTGATTTAGGCCAGGGGTATTCAAACGGGAGGGTGCCATGAATGAGATTCCAGGGGGCCACAAATGTCGTACTGTGGGGGAAGGTGCATGTGGCCGCCACTGGACCCAATCCCACCAGCAGCTGAGCAGAGAAGGACACCCTGTCTGTATAGGCTCGCTATATTAGAATTCACAAGAATAGCATTTTCTCTATGCTTATCTCACAATGCACAAGATCAGTATGGAGGAAGTGCTAGTCCTGCCAATTTTTGATATCGCAAGGCCTGTACAGAGGAGGAAGCAGCAGCAGAACGGGCAGTGCCAGAAGCAGCGATGAGGGATTGACTTCTCCCTAATAGCCATGAGGTGGCAGTATCAACGGCATCAGGAATGAAAGAGGCTCCGAGGCTGCCAGCAAAACAAAGAGAGGGGGCATGCCTTCAGTGTGTGCATGAATGGGAGCTTGTGCATGTGTGTGGGTGTGTGTGAGAGAGAGAGAATGAATGGTTGCCTGGGGGGTCCGTGTGTGTGTGTGTGTGAGAATGAGTGCCTGCTTGTGGGTCTCTGTGTGTGAGAGAGAGAATGGGTGGCTGCCTGGGGGTTGGTGTGTGGGTGTGAGTGTGGGTGAGAGAGAGAGAGAATGAGAATGAGTGCCTGCCTGGTGTGGGTGTGTGTGAGAGAGAGAGAATGAATGCCTGCCTGGGGGATCTGTATGTGTGTGTGTGTGTGTGTGTGTGAGAGAGAGAGAATGGGTGGCTGCCTGGGGCTCGACCTGTGTGTGTGAGAGAGAGAGAGAATGGGTGGCTGCCTGGGGCTCGACCTATGTGTGTGAGAGAGAGAGAGAATGGGTGGCTGCCTGGGGGTCGACCTGTGTGTGTTTGTTAGAGAATGGGTGCCTGCCTGGGGATCGGTGTGTGTGTGTGTGTGTGTGTGTGTGTGTGTGTGTGAGTATATGTGAGAATGAATGGGTGCCTGCTGGGGGTCTGTGCGGGTGAGAGACTGCACGTAAGGGAATCTAGGGGAGTAAGAGCTTTTGTGTGCAAGGGGGGGAGGAACTTAGAGCCTGTGTATGAGGCTGTGTGGGTATATATGACAGTATGTATGTATGTTTATGTGTGTAAGAGAATGGGTGCATGCCTGGGGGACGATCTGTGTGTGTGTGAGAATGAATGGGTGCCTGCCTGGGGGTTTGTGCGGGTGAGAGTCTGTGTGTGTATGAGGAAACATGGGGGAAGAGGGACTTAGAGCCTGTGTATGAGTGTGTGGGTATGTATGAGAGCATTTACGTATGTATATGTGTGAGAGAGAATGAACATGCAAGCGTGTTAGTGTGAGCAAGAGAGAATAAAATTCGGGTGGTCCCCCTAGTCACCTATTATCAACAATCTCAGTGTGACTGGAAATCAAGCTCCCAGGTATGGACACAGCAGGAGCTTTTTTTTTATTCTTATTAGTTTTCATTATTGGGTGTTATTTGATATGTGTACTGTTTTGAAATATTTTATGGGTGCTTGGGAAATTTTTTTTTTAATGTATATGACTAATAGAGTTGTTCTATTTGTCAGTAGTTTTGAAATATTTATTCTTTTATTACTATGATTCTTCTATTATAATTGATGCTTTCTTGATTTTATTGTTTTATGAGGAATGTTGGTTCTGTTTTTCCATTGTTATACTTTAGACAGAGTCTGGCTTTTTGGACTTTCCGTTTCACTTTTTGTCTGCATATTGCTGGTTCTAATTTGTGATCCTTTATTCTGTATTTGGTGACAGTCTCTGCTCTGTGTGTGTGATGAAGGTGAGAGATTCTGCTAGCATGTAGTGTCTGTGTAGGGATCCATAGCAATTGGATTTGTTTTGTTTCCCCAGAAGGTGGTGTATTGGTATTCTGGGACTCGGTGTAATATTTAGTGTGCTTCTTTTTCACAGGTAGGGCTCTTGTTTGAGTTCTTGGTGTTAACTACTGTTACGTTATGATAAGTTTGCTGTATAGATTTTTAGTGTCTTTTTTACAATGTGGCTGGCAGTGGAAGGAGTTTGTGCTGCTGTTACTGTGAGGTGCCTGTCTGGATGTAGTGTGGTATCTGCCTCTCTTTGTGTTTGTGTGTATCTGATTGCTCCTATCAGCAACCTGAAGAGAATCAAAACCTTAATTTTGGGTTTCTGGCTGGCAGTGTGATTGCCTGCTATTTGGCAAACGGTTCAATAGCTGATTGGGTGATGAGAGACTGACACATATAAATGTATATTATATACATGATGTAACCCAACTTTGGTGGGTGGGTGCCCAACAAATCATATGGATGGAAGAGTGGGGCTGAAGCTCAAAAGGTTTGCTCATCCCTGGTTCTAGACAATAGTGCGACATGAAAGTGTGAACTGATAACTAAGTAGCAACTTTGCATATCTCCACCTTGGAAGTGGCCCTGAGATGAGCCACTCAGGTCACTATGGCTCCTGCTTGATGAGCCTTGACAGAGTCTGTAATCTGTAAGCCAGCCAGTGTGAAACAATGTGCCATACAGTCTGCTAGTCAACAAGAGCTCGTTTGGCAACTGCCTTTCTCAATCTGTTGGGATCGAAGGACTTGAACAGTTAAGAAGCTTAATGGTGAAGTCAAGTCCTCTCCAGGTAATATACTAGGGCTCTCTTACAGTGCAAGGCATGAAGAATCTATTCTTCATTGTGCACAGGTGGTCTTGATAAGAATGTGAGCAGCACAATAACTTGATTAAATGTGAAACACAGATACTACTTTGCAAGGAACTTGGGATGCGTTCGTAGAATCACTCTGTTGTGAAAAAAAATTGCAAGTATGGTGAACATGAAATCAGAGCCTGTAGTTCACTACAGTACCTGAATCTAAGCAACTTTGAAGTGTCTGAAAAAGTGGAATATAAAACCTAAATAAATAAATCAATAAATACTCTTTGTGCCTAAATTACAGCCATGAGAAACACTTTCGAGGTGAGAAACTTCAAGTCCACCAACTCAAGAGGTTGAAAAGGAGATTCATGACTTGAGAACAAACTACATTAAGGTCCTAAAGCCACTGGAGGTTTACTGAGCAGAAGATTGGAATATCACAATCCTTTCATGAATCTTGATACCAGGGGATGGGTAGAGATCAGAGCCTCTTCTATTTGCTGGAGATATGCCACAATGGCACTGAGGTGAACTTTGACTACAGAAGTGATAAAGCCTGAGGACAAGAGGAACAAAGATACTGAATTAGGTTTCTCAGGCTATATGAGAAGAGGTACAGTTTGCTGGCCCTACAAGTCAAAAACTTCTATCTGAAGTCATAAGATCTTCTGGTCGAAGGTTTTCTGGTGGAAATCAGAACATCCTCAACCTCTTTGGGAAGGCACAAAGAGGATACTACTATGCATTCAGCATCCATGAGGTGAGGGCCAGTTTGGATGGCAAAGCCTGCCTTCCTCCTGTAGGATGAGAATCAGAGATGTTCCCATTGGAACCCGAGACTGAATTGACACAGACAAAATAAAGGATACCACACCGGTCATGGTCAGGCTAGTGCCATGAATATTATCCTCTCCTTGTCCCAAAGGATGTTTTGGATTGTCTGTAGCAGCTCAGATGCATGGAGTAGAATTTTTTTTACCATTCTGTTGCCTTCTGAGGTGAACAGATCAATTGCCAGCTTTCCTCAGCATTCCCTAGTGACTGAATAAATCATCTGCGATCCTTTAATCCAGGGACCACTCATGCAGTTGTAACTGTCTGATGAGGTGATCCACAAATGTGTTCTGGATTTCCAAAATATAGGTCTCCTGAAAAGGGGTATTGTAATAACCTGCTAATGACAAGATGTAGCAGGCCTCCTTCTAGAGGGCATAAGAGCCCATGCTTCCCTGCTTATTTGTGCAGAACATAGCCACTTGTTTGTCCATCTAGAACAAGATTCTTACACAAAAGAAGGTGAGAGAAAGCCCTGAGGGCATAGCAGATGGTTAATTTGTAGATGACTCTCTGCTGGGGACCACACATCTCTGGTATGCACCCCACTCCTTGGTGGAAGTGTCAGTAGACAGAGTCACTTGATGGAACGTGCATCAAAACCCAGATTCATCCACTACTGCAAGGATGCTCTGATCCCAGGGATCACAAAGATTTAGAGGGATCATGGTGAAATGAGTCAAAGGAACCACATGCACCACAGCAGCTATTCTCTAAGAAGTATCAGAACTGACCTTACTGACACTAGATCCTTCTGAAGGAGAGACAGAATGGGGGAGACCACAGGGGCCATGCCCTCCCTCAAGAAAATATTTGGGCTGCACCAGCAATAACTCACAGCAGATAGAAAACCCATGGCCGCGCAGGATGACGACACACCTGCAGGAAGGAAGAGGGCCTGCGGCAGTGTGGTATGATGACATACCCATGGGGCTCCCACCCCACATGGGCAGGAAAAGGACCTGGGGTATCGCAGAATGGTGAAACACCCATGGGGGTTCCCACCCTTCCGTAGACAGGAAAAGGACCCGCAGCAGTGCGGAGTACTGAGGCATCCACAGGGTTCCCAGTCCTCCTGAGTAGGAAGAGGACCTGCAGTACAGAATAGTGAGGACTCCACAGCACCAAAGACGAGTGAATGAGAATGTGTGTGGAGAGGGAATGGGATTGGAGGGCTCAGTAAGTGAAAAAGATAGAGAGACAATGAGAATGTGTGGAGAAGGGATGGGATTGTAGGGAGTCAGTGAGAGAGAATGAGAATGTGCGTGTGTGTGAGTGTGGATAGGGAATGGGTTTGGGAGAGGAGGGAGATGGGATAGGGGTGAGTGAGGAAGAAGAGGAAAGATGAGGAGGTGAGTGAAAGAGGGGAGAAGGGAAGGGGTAGAGTGAGAAGGGATGGAAGAGAAGGAAAGTGTGATTGAGTGGGTAGAGGAGATGTAAGGAGTAACGGAAAGGGAAGGGGTGTGAGTGAAATGGGAGAGGGGAGTAATAGGGAAAGGTTGGGAAGTAGAAAGGGAATGACATTGTTTGGGAGGGTGGGAGTGAGTGGGAGAGGGTGTAGGGCTAGTAGAAGCACTTGGCAGCTGCCTAAAACTCCACAGTTTTGGGGGTGGGACAGCAGTGGCAAAACTGCAATGCTTGTGACTCCTTGTACTTCCCTCCCGATTGGATCCAGAAAAGAAAGATGTATCACATGAGCCTGTGCAAGTGGGAAGGAGCAGGATCAGCAATGGCCCAAGCCCCAAGAGGAAAGGAGTGCAGTCAGATCCAGGAGCTGCAGATGGAAATTGCTTACACTTTTGGTTTCAGGAGAAGAAAGTGAGAGTGAGTGTGAATGAGTGCAATCGCGGGATAACTAGAAATCAAAATTTCATAGAAGAGTGGGAAATGTATTTTACCCTTATTAGTTTTAATTATTGTTGGATGCTTTGAATTGTTTTTTATAGATTTTTGGGAACTAAAATTTGTTCTACAATTATATAATGTTATCCTATTTGTCAGCTGTTTTGAAATATTTATTCTTTTTATTAGTATGATTTTATTATTATGATTTGCATTTTATATTTTTTTTTATTGTATTGTTTGCTGTTTTATGAGGAATGGTGACATTTCTGTTTTTCCATTGTTGCACTGCAAACAGAGTCTTGCTTGTTGAGGTTTTCAATTCAGTTTTTGTCTGCACGTTTTATTCTCTATAATATAGTGAGAGTATGTCTGTCTTTGCATATGTGATACAGGTGAGGTATTCTACTAGCGAATAGTTTCTGTGTGGCGATCTATAGCAGCCCAACCTTTTTCCTAATAGGGATGTGTATTGGTGTTTTAGGGCCTGGAGTAATATTTGCAGTGTTGCATTTTCATGGGCAGGATTCTTATTGTTTGAATGCTGGCAATTAGTGGGGGGGGTTTTATATGGGAGGTTTGTTATATTGTAACTGTAGTTCAGTTTACTTATGGCTTTCTGAGGGCCATGTCCAAACCCAACACACTTTTAAAATAGGCCTAATAATAGAGATTCCGAGTGTCTTTCTTGCAGGGTTTTCTCATTGGCGAAACAGCAGTGTAAATATAACATACATGCTGTTGTCAATGATTTTACCTCAGAAGACTATACTTTGAATGACCTTTTACATGTAAAATCTGTTATTGCATAATTATTATATATGTTGAGGGCAGAGAGGGCACAAGGCTGTAAGATTCGCCTAGGGCACCTAATAACCCTACACCAACCCTAAGAGAATTCACCACACATGAGCCCTTACCATTCACCCATCTCCCACTTCCCCAGCGGGGGGGAGGGGGGGAATGCTGAGGCGGCATATTGAGATGAGCTTTGATGTTCTTTTTAATCAAGTGCAAATACGACTGTTTCTCTATCTTCAGGCCACATTTTATTGGTCTCTGATTACATCTCTTGGTATTTGATGATCTTCTCTCTCTCTCCATACATAGTACAGAATAGTTGCTTAGTACTGACACTATTAATAAAGTTGTTTTTCTCAGGGGTAGATCATCCCCGCCCACAGACAGAAAGAAGACCCCAGTGGTTTTCTATCATTGAACATTTTATTAGTCTGTGAATGAATAATTATATTCTATGATTTAAGCAAAGAAAGTAGGAGTGGGGAAGGAGCTGGGGGTGGTGTTGGAGTGGACCTAAGGGCAGAGCTTGGTTGCTCACCTCCCCCCCTCCCCCCCAACCAAAAAGGTATTCTGCTGGCCCTGACTAGGCCTATCAGCAATGTGGCTCTTTCAACGGAGAGAAAGCAATTGTGGCTTACCTGTAACAGGTGTTCTCACAGGACAGCAGGATGTTAGTCCTCACATATGGGTGACATCACAGGATGGAGCCCAATCACGGAACACTTCTGTCAAAGTTTCCAGAACTTTGACTGGCCCCTACTGGGGATGCCCAGTATGGCACTAACCCTGCAGCCAGCAGGGGTCCCCCTTCAGTCTTATTTGATAGCTACAGGCAGTGCCGAAAAAATAAAACAACAAAACGTTATGAACCCAACACCGCAAGGTGGCGGGCGGGTTTCGTGAGGACTAACATCCTGCTGTCCTGTGAGAACACCTGTTACAGGTAAGCAACACTTGCTTTCTCACAGGACAAGCAGGATGGTAGTCCTCACATATGGGTGAGTACCGAGCTGAGGATGTCTGAACATGCACCAAATGTACCGAACGGCATGCAACAGGCACAACAACTGGGGTGGAATTTGGTAGAGGGCATCCTGAACCCCACTGGGCAGGCGGAAGGGTGTTGGTACGTCAAGTTGGAAATAGGTTACGCAGGACAGACTGGCCGAAGATGGAATCTTGTCTTCCGGCTTTGTCCAAGCAGTAGTGGGCTGCGAAGGTATGGAGAGAGCTCCAGGTGGCAGCCCTGCAAATGTCAGGAAGCGGCACTGATCGTCGCTGTGCTACTGATGTTGCCATGGCCCTCACAGAGTGTGCTTTAACACGGTCTTGAAAAGGAATGCCTGCTTGCTGGTAGTAAAAAGATATGCAGTCCGCCAACCAGGAGGAGAGAGTCTGCTTACCCACAGGTTGCCCTAATTTGTTGGGATGGAAAGAGACGAATAACTGAGTGCTCTTCCTGTGGGCAAGTGTACGGTCTAGATAGAAAGCTAGAGCCCGTTTACAGTCAAGGGTATGCAGAGCCTGTTCCACTGGATTGGAATGGGGCCTGGGAAAAAAGGTAGGTAGTATGATGGATTGATTAATGTGAAACTCCAAAACTACCTTGGGTAAAAACTTAGGGTGAGTGCGGAGTACCGCCCGGTCCTGCAGGAGTTTAGTGTAAGGCAGATAGGTAACTAGGGCCTGAAACTCACTAACCATGCGAGCTGAAGTGATAGCTAAAAGGAAAATCACTTTCCATGTGAGATATTTTAGGTCACAGGAGTGAAGAGGCTCGAATGGAGTTTTCATGAGCCGACCGAGAACCAAATTAAGGTCCCAAGAAGAGGCCGGAGGATGTAAAGGTGGCTTGATATGGAGCAAGCCCTTTAAAAATCGTGTTACGAGGAGTTGTACTGATATAGGGACATCCCCGACACCTTTATGGAAGGCGGTTACTGCACTGACATGCATTCTGATGGAAGAGGTTTTTAGACCTGACTCTGACAGATGCCAGAGATAGTCCAAAAACCTTGGGATTGGACAGGAAAAGGGATCAACTGCACCATGATGTGTACCTTTTCCATTTATAGGAATAAGATTTTCTTGTGGAAGGCTTCCGTGAAGCAATCAGGACACAAGAAACCGAATCTGAAAGATTAAGTGGTTGAAGGATTAACCTTTCAACATCCATGCCGTCAGGGACAAGGCCTGAAGATTGGGATGGCGTAGGCATCCGTCGTTTTGAGTGATCAGATGCGGGTCCATTCCCAAGGGAATGTGCCTGCGGATGGAGAGATCCTGGAGTATGGGAAACCACACTTGGCGTGACAAGTGAGGTGCTATCAGGATCATGGTTCCCTTGTCCTGACGTAGCTTCACGAGAGTCTTTGAAAGAAGAGGAAGTGGAGGGAATGCATAGAGCAGACCGGTTGCCCACGAGAGGGAGAATGCATCTCTGGGCTGAGAGCATTCGCTCCGAATGAGGGAGCAGTAATTGCCCACTTTGTGGTTCTGAGGGGACGCAAAGAGGTCTGTCTGGGTGTATCCCCATTGGCGAAAGATTGAGGTCGCTACTGAGGGGTTGAGAGACCACTCGTGTGGCTGGAAGACGCGACTCAGTTTGTCTGCCAAGACATTGTCCACTCCCAGCAAGTAGGTGGCCCTGAGGTACATCGAGTGGGAGAGTGCTTCCGCCCAAATCTGCGCAGCTTCCTGACACAGGAGGAAGGAGCCTGTGCCTCCCTGTTTGTTGATGTACCACACGGCCACCTGGTTGTCCGTCTGAATCAGGATGACGTGATTTGATAGGCATTCCTGAAAAGCCCTGAGAGCATATTGCATTGCTCGAAGTTCTAGGAAGTTTATTTGATGTTTGGCTTCCTCTGGAGACCAAGATCCTTGTGTCTGTAGATTGTCCACATGGGCTCCCCACCCGAGGTTGGAAGCGTCTGTGGTGAGAATGAGTTGAGGATCTGGCACTTGAAAAGGCAGTCCCTGGAGGAGACTGGTCTGATCTTTCCACCAGGCGAGAGACAAACGGAGTGAGTTGGTGATGTGGACAATGGTCGACAGAGGCTGAACAGCTTGAATTCATTGTGACCTCAGAGTCCAATGCATGAGTCTCATGCATTGGTGTAACATGGACGGAGGACGCCATGTGTCCTAGCAGGATGAGGAATTGGCGAGCTGTTGCTGTATGTTGAGACTGCAACTGGTGAGCGAGGGCCACGAGTGTTAGCGCTCGTTGTCGAGGTAGAAAGGCTTTTGCCTGTAAAGTGTCCAAGTCTGCCCCAATGAACGACAAGTTTTGAGATGGGATTAAATAGGATTTCCCGTAATTGACAAGAAATCCTAGAGAAATTAGAGTGTGAAGGGTGAAATCGAGGGACGACCGAGCAGTTTGCTGGGTTGGAGCCCTGATTAACCAGTCGTCCAGATAGGGGTAGATGTGCACACCTTCTTTCCTGAGGAAAGCTGCTACAGCCACGAGGCATTTGGTGAAGACTCGTGGTGCAGACGCTCGATATTGATAGTGCTTTGGGCCTACTAAAAACCGGAGGTACTTGAGATGAGCTGGAGCTATCGCAATGTGGGTGTATGCATCCTGAGGTCCAGAGAGCAAAGCCAGTCTCCTCTTTGTAGAAGAGGTAGAAGCGAGCCCATGGTTACCATCTTGAACTTTTCCCGCTGGAGGTACTTGTTGAGAGCATGTAGGTCGAGAATTGGACAAAGCCCCCCGGATTTTTTGGGGATCAAAAAGTACTGGGAATAGAACCCTAGGCCTTGCTGAGAGAGTGGGATGGGTTCTATTGCTCTTAACTGGAGAAGAAGGGAAACCTCCTGCTCCAGGACAGAGTGGTCGAATACTCTCCACACCTGCAGAGGTGGTGAGTCTGGTGGAAGAGCAAGAAAGTTTAGGTGGTAACCCTGAGCAATGATTGCTAGCACCCATTGGTCGGTTGTGATTGATTGCCACATGTTGTGAAAGTGGCACAATCGACCTCCCACTTGTATGCTTGGCAGAGGAACAGGCTGCTGCTCTCCAAGTGAAAGTCAAAAACATGAAGCAGGCCCCGGCTGGGGAGCTGCTTGTGGCTTTTGCTTTCAGGCCTGGCGAGGCTGAGGCTTTTGATAAGGTCTCGTAGTTCGGGACCTTGCTGGTGGAGGATAGTACTTCCTTGGACGGAAGAATGACTTCTTAGAGTCCTTCCTGAAGGGCTGTCTTAAGGGGAAGTCAGAAGGTATCGATGAGAGCAGTTTAAGGGTCTCATGATGGTCCTTTAATTCAGCCACCATTTGCTGGATCTGCTCACCGAACAGATTGTCTCCTACACATGGTAGGTCAGACAGCCTGTCTTGTACTTCTGGGCGAAGGTCAGAAGATTTGAGCCAGGCCCATCGTCTTGCTGAAATGGCAGCTGCAGACACTCTAGTAGAGGTGTCAAAGATATCGTAAGCTGTTCTTATCTCATGCTTTCCTGCCTCAAACCCCTTGTTGACAAGGATTTGAAGCTGGTGTTGGAATTGTTCAGGCAGGGTTTCAGAGAAGTCCTGTATCTGTTTGAAGATGACCCTATTGTATTGGGTCATATACAGCTGGTAAGCAGCAATTCTGGAGATGAGCATGGCCCCTTGGAACACTCATCGACCAATATTGTCTAGGAACTTGTGTTCCTTAACAGGAGGGGTAGATGAGTGAGGCTTCGTCCTTTTTGCTTTCTTTTGAGCCAATTCTACCACAACTGAATGGTGGTCGAGCTGAGATTTTTGAAAGCCGGGGGCTGACTGCACTAAATAGGTAGTGTCAGCTTTTCTATGGACTGGGGCAATGGATCCAGGGTTTTCCCAGTTCTTTTTGAGGAGGTCAAGAAGAACTTGATGAATGGGAATAGAAGTGATCACTTTAGGGGCATCCAGGAACTGGAGAAGCTCCATCATCTGGTGCCTATCATCCTGCTCTGTCTGAAGCTGAAAAGGGACCAACTCAGACATTTCCTTCACAAAATTAATGAAAGAAAGGTCCTCTGGAGGAGAACACTTTCAACTTTCAGTAGGAGAGGGAGGTGAAGGTAAGTCATCGGCGTCTGAAGAAGTATCATCACCCCAGGTGTCACAAGGATCAGCAGACTGACCTGTAGGACGAGAAGGGGGTTGGATACCCGAAGGCCCCGGCCGAGGCTCCAAGAAAATCGAAGGAATCGCCAGGGGCACCGTGGACGGGCTGGAGGGTATCGGTGCCAGTATCGAAGGCATCGATGAATGAATCGGTGGCGAGGAACGAATTGGCATCGATGGCTGAGGCAAAACTCCCAAAGGAGGGATGCGGAACGGTGTTTCTCCTCCCGATGAAGCTGTCAACGGGAGCGCACCGGAGCCATCGGAGACCCGGAAACCATCGGTGGAAGGGCGGTTATGAGCGCCTCCATCCGGGATAGCAGCGGTGCCAGCGCTGCTGGAATCGGGTCGATGACTGGTTCCACAATCGGTGCCGGTGTCGGTGCCGAAGGGACCTGGAGTCGTTGCATCGCCTTGTCGATGGCTTCCTGGACCAGCCAGTCCAGTTCTTCCCGGAGACCTGGAGCAAGCAGCCTCAGCTCCGTGACAGAAGAGGGAGGTGGAGGCACAGTCGGAGGGACCACCTTTACAGGCGGAATCGCGACTCCCAAACCCCGATCGGGTGAGGGTGGCCTCGATGCCTCGGTCGCAGGAATGGTCGGTGCCATTCCTGGACGGGGTTTCTTTGATGGTGGCTCGGACGGTGGTGAGGTCGATGATTTCGCTCCCTCGACGGTCCGAGTCTTACGATGCCGATGGCAATGTTTCTCCCTATGATCCCCTCGATCCTGAGGGGGAGTAACGGGCGCCGATGGCCGTGAAGACGTCGATGGCGGACGGTCACCGGATGGTGGTCGATGCTGGTGCGACGTCGACGGTGCCGGTTCCAATGACGTCGATGTGATGGACGGCGTCGGGGTGTGAGCATGGAAGAGAAGTCCCATCTTCTCCATCCTTGACTTGCGACCTTTGGGTGTCATGAGGGCACATTTGGTACAAGTCAGGACATCATGCTCCCGGCCTAAACACATTACACAGACGCCATGAGGGTCTGTGATAGACATGGTGCGAGTACAGTCCGGGCACCGGCAGAACCCCGACGCCATGGCCATAGAAAAAAATCGAGCCGCGGGACGGACGACGGCCAGTAGGCCGCAAGGGCCAAACTCGATGGTAATCGATGGAAAACTGTCAAAAAACTTACCGAAGTACCGTGGCTAGAGAGAAGTTAGAGGAGGGACCCCTGTGGGGCAATTTAACGTTAGTTAATTCCGTGAGAAAAATTCATGTCAGGAATCTCCACAGAGCTCCTAAACCGCAAGGCTACTGCAGCGAGGAAAAAAAGAAGACTGAAGGGGGACCCCTGCTAGCTGCAGGATTAGTGCCATGCTGGGCATGCCCAGTAGGGGCCAATCAAAGTTCTGGAAACTTTGATAGAAGTTTTCTGTGATTGGGCTCCATCCTGATGATGTCACCCATATGTGAGACTACCATCCTGCTTGTCCTGTGAGAAACACTCTCTGAAGTGAGTCTATCCAGACTTCTAGGAACTGAAATCTTTGAGACAGAACCAGGTTTGACTTGGCAAAGTTGACCAGTAAACCCAGGGATTAAAGGAGCCATATGTTCTTCTTCAGGGACTCCAGAACTCCTAACAGAGGTGGGCCCCATCACAACCAATTGTCCAGATATGGGAACACTGCAGACTCCCTGCCAATGAGCCTGTACTGCCACTACCACAGGACATTTTGTGAATACCTTCAGGGCCAAAGGGGAGCACTTTATATTGGTAGTGTATGTCCACCACAAATCTGAGGAACTTAAGAACATAAGAACATAAGAAAATGCCATACTGGGTAAGACCAAGGGTCCATCAAGCCCAGCATCCTGTTTCCAACAGTGGCCAATCCAGGCCATAAGAACCTGGCAAGTACCCAAACACTAAGTCTATTCCATGTTACCATTGCTAATGGCAGTGGCTATTCTCTAAGTGAACTTAATAGCAGGTAATGGACTTCTCCTCTAAGAACTTAGCCAATCCTTTTTTAAACACAGCTATACTAATTGCAATAATCACATCCTCTGGCAACAAATTCCAGAGTTTAATTGTGCGTTGAGTAAAAAAGAAGTTTCTCCGATTAGTTTTAAATGTGCCCCATGCTAACTTCATGGAGTGCCCCCTAGTCTTTCTACTATCCGAAAGAGTAAATAACCGATTCACATCTACCCGTTCTAGACCTCTCATGATTTTAAACATCTCTATCATATCCCCCCCTCAGTCGTCTCTTCTCCAAGCTGAAAAGTCCTTTCCTCATAGGGGAGCTGTTCCATGCCCCTTATCATTTTGGTAGCCCATCTCTGTACCTTCTCCATCGCAATTATATCCTTTTTGAGATGCGGCAACCAGAATTGTACACAGTATTCAAGGTGCGGTCTCACCATGGAGCGATACAGAGGCATTATGACATTTTCCGTTTTATTCACCATTCCCTTTCTAATAATTCCCAACATTCTATATGCTTTTTTGACTGCCGCAGCATACTGAACCGACGATTTCAATGTGTTATCCACTATGACACCTAGATCTCTTTCTTGGGTTGTAGCACCTAATATGGAACCCAACATTGTGTAACTATAGCATGGGTTATTTTTCCCTATATGCATCACCTTTGACTTATCCACATTAAATTTCATCTGCCATTTGGATGCCCAATTTTCCAGTCTCACAAGGTCTTCCTGCAATTTATCACAATCTGCTTGTGATTTAACTACTCTGAACAATTTTGTGTCATCTGCAAATTTGATTATCTCACTCGTCATATTTCTTTCCAGATCATTTATAAATATATTGAAAAGTAAGGGTCCCAATACAGATCCCTGAGGCACTCCACTGTCCACTCCCTTCCACTGAGAAAAGTGTCCATTTAATCCTACTCTCTGTTTCCTGTCTTTTGGCCAGTTTGCAATCCACGAAAGGACATCGCCACCTATCCCATGACTTTTTACTTTTCCTAGAAACCTCTCATGAGGAACTTTGTCAAACGCCTTCTGAAAATCCAAGTATACTGTATCTACCGGTTCACCTTTATCCACATGTTTATTAACTCCTTCAAAAACGTGAAGCAGATTTGTGAGGCAAGACTTGCCTTGGGTAAAGCCATGCTAATTTTGTTCCATTAAACCATGTCTTTCTATATGTTCTGTGATTTTGATGTTTAGAACACTTTCCACTATTTTTCCTGGCACTGAAGTCAGGCTAACTGGTCTGTAGTTTCCCGGATCGCCCCTGGAGCCCTTTTTAAATATTGGGGTTACATTTGCTATCCTCCAGTCTTCAGGTACAATGGATGATTTTAATGATAGGTTACAAATTTTTACTAATAGGTCTGAAATTTCATTTTTTAGTTCCTTCAGAACTCTGGGTTGTATACCATCCGGTCCAGGTGATTTACTACTCTTCAGTTTGTCAATCAGGCCTACCACATCTTCTAGGTTCACCGTGATTTGATTCAGTCCATCTGAATCATTACCCATGAAAACCTTCTCCATTACCGCTACCTCCCCAACATCCTCTTCAGTAAACTCCGAAGCAAAGAAATCATTTAATCTTTCCGCAATGGCCTTATCTTCTCTAAGTGCCCCTTTAACCCCTCGATCATCTAACGGTCCAATTGACTCCCTCACAGGCTTTCTGCTTCGGATATATTTTAAAAAGTTTTTACTGTGAGTTTTTGCCTCTACGGCCAACTTCTTTTCAAATTCTCTCTTAGCCTGTCTTATCAATGTCTTACATTTAACTTGCCAACGTTTATGCTTCATCCTATTTTCTTCTGTTGGATCCTTCTTCCAATTTTTGAATGAAGATCTTTTGGCTAAAATAGCTTCTTTCACCTCCCCTTTTAACCATGCTGGTAATCGTTTTGCCTTCTTTCCACCTTTCTTAATGTGTGGAATACATCTGGACTGTGCTTCTAGAATGGTTTTTTTTTTTTAACAAGGACCACGCCTCTTGGACATTTTTTTACTTTTGTAGCTGCTCCTTTCAGTTTTTTTCTAACTATTTTTCTCATTTTATCAGTTTCCCTTTTGAAAGTTTAGCACAAGAGCCTTGGATTTGCACACTGTTCCTCTTCCAGTCATTAAATCAAATTTGATCATATTATGATCACTATTGCCAAGCGGCCCCACCACCATTACCTCTCTCACCAAGTCCTGTGCTCCACTGAGTATTAGATCTAACATTGCTCCCTCTCTCGTCGGTTCCTGAACCAATTGCTCCATAAAGCTATTATTTATTCCATCCAGGAACGTTATCTCTCTAGCGTGTCCCGATGATACATTTACCCAGTCAATATTGGGGTAATTGAAGTCTCCCATTATTACTGCACTACCAATTTGGTTCGCTTCCCTAATTTCTCTTAGCATTTCACTGTCCGTCTCACCATCTTGACCAGGTGGACGGTAGTATACCCCTATCACTATAGTCTTCCCCGACACACAAGGGATTTCTACCCATAAAGATTCAATTTTGTATTTAGTCTCATGCAGGATGTTTATCCTGTTGGACTCTATGCCATCCCGGACATAAAGCGCCACACCTCCTCCCGAGTGCTCCTCTCTGTCATTGCAATATAATTTGTACCCCGGTATAGCACTGTCCCATTGGTTATCCTCTTTCCACCATGTCTCTGAGATGCCAATTAAGTCTATGTCATCATTCACTGCTATACATTCTAATTCTCCCATCTTACTTCTTAGACTTCTGGTATTAGCATACAAACATTTCAAAGTTTGTTTTTTGTTTGTATTTTCATTCTGCTTTTTAATTGATAGGGATAAGTTAGAATTTTTTAGCTCAGGTGAGTTTTTAGTTACAGGCACTTGGACTATTTTTCTAATTATTGGAACCTCACTGTCGGGATGCCCTAATTCTAATGCATCATTAGTATCCTTTGAAGATACCTCTCTCCGAACCATGCGCTGCTGAGCGACTGTGGGCTTTCCCCTTTGTTCTAGTTTAAAAGCTGCTCTATCTCCTTTTTAAAGGTTAGCGCCAGCATTCAGGTTCCACCCTGGTTAAGGTGGAGCCCATCCCTTCGGAAGAGACTCCTCCTTCCCCAAAAGGTTCCCCAGTTCCTAACAAAACTGAATCCCTCTTCCTTGCACCATCGTCTCATCCACGCATTGAGACTCCGGAGCTCTGCCTGCCTCTGGTGACCTGCGCGTGGAACAGGGAGCATTTCAGAGAATGCTACCCTGGAGGTTCTGGATCTAAGCTTTCTACCTAAGAGCCTAAATTTGGCTTCCAGAACCTCCCTCCCACATTTTCCTATGTCATTGGTGCCCACATGTACCACGACAGCCGGCTCCTCCCCAGCACTGTCTAAAATCCTATCTAGGTGACACGTGAGGTCCGCCACCTTCGCATCAGGTAGGCATGTTACCAGGCAATCCTCACGCCCACCAGCCACCCAGCTATCTATATTCCTAATAATCGAATCACCAACTATGACGGCCGCCCTAACCCTTCCCTCCTGGGCAGTAGGCCTTGGGGAGATATCCTCAGTGCGAAAGGACAATGCATCACCTGGAGAGCAGGCCCTTGCTACAGGATCCTTTCCTGCTGCACCTGGTTGGTGCTCTCCCATCATGAGACCTTCTTCCTCCAAGGCAGCACCAGGGCTGCCAGTCTGAAGTTGGGACTTGACTACTATGTCCCTGAAGGTCTCATCTATATACCTCTCTGTCTGATGGGCAGGGTGAATAGGGAATGTATACACAAGCGTCCTTCAGATCCAAAGCACACATCCAATCTTTTGGTTGAATGAAAGGGAGAATCATCTGGAGGCAGTTCATCTTTAACCTCCCCGGCACCAAAAACTTGTTTAGTCTCTGAAAGTCCAGTATAAGTCTTAGACACTCCAACTAGGGAATCAGGAAATACTTGGAATAGAATCCTCAGCCAAACTTCTGAGGAGGGACAAGTTTGACTGCCTTCTGCTGAAGGAGCGACTCCACTTCCAATTAAATTAGGCTGACTGAGAAGGGTCAGATCTGAAGAATGATTTTCGTTGGGTTACAGAAGGGCAAGAAAATCCTAAGTGGCAGCCATTCTCCACAATTTTCAGGACCCACCAGTCTTTGGAGATACAGAGCTATTCCAGGAGGAAGGACTGAACTCTTCACCCCACCAGAGGAGGTAGGTCTCTGATTCACCCAAAACCCGTCCTAGACCTCAGCTGGTTATACTGCTTTTTTCTGATGTCTTTCCCTCTGTTGACCTCGGGTGGGCAACTGTTGCTGAAGAATGGGAGGAGCTCAAAGACAATAAAAACAGCAGAAGGGGTCTCTTAGGAAGAAATATGTGGAGAAAATACTGGCATTGGAAAGGGGCAGTTGGTCCCCTGCCACGGCTGACATAATTGCAAGATGACTTGATGTTCTTTAATCAAAGCCAACTCTCTTGATCTTTTTTGCTGAATAAATTGTCCCCGTGCAAGGCACATCAGCAAGATAAATGTGCACATCATCTTGGAGACCACTCTTTCACAGCCACATGAGCTGTAAGGTTCCTATAGAAGAGATAAAGATTTGACTACAGTATCAAAAGCTTTCTAAGCGGAATAGATGAGGTTTTTTTACACATTCTTCCATGCCCTCTACTGCTCAGCCTGTTCTGAGTCTGCTGAATCTGTCAGAGGCTTTAACTTTTACATGCATTCGTACAGATGCTGCATCATGTAGACCTAGTGAGCTGAGATCTGGACACTCAACATGGACCCCCTTTTCCCCCAAATCTGTCCAATGCCTTTGGGTCCTTCCCAGGAGGTATGCTGGAGTAATCATGAATGTGTATAGCACATTTCATCACTCCAGATTGGTGGAGGGAAGTTGGAAAATTCCAAAATCCAAGGAGGCTTGGATCCTGAACTTTAAATCCAACTTTTGGGTCACTTGCAGAAATGATATTGGTGTTTGCCACATCCTCATTTGGAGGACCTACAGAAGCTTGTGAAATGGAGTAGCCACAGAATCCGTTGGAGTTTGAAGGAACACAAGAAGCCTGAAAACATCTGTTCTTGGGTCTTTTTCCTTCCTGACCACATCTTTGACAACTTAGCCAAGAACTTGGGGGTAGCAGAGATCCTCCAGAAGAGAGGCATGCTGAGACAAATCAAGTAGTGGATCTGAAGGAATCCCCCATAGGATCTTCTTCCTCTCCTGACCATGGTGGAATATTAAGCCACAATGCCAATGAGCATGAGGGCTACTGCTGCTCTGAGAAGGAATTATCTGGTAAGAACAGAATGGAAAGAGTCCATTTTATCCCCTTCTGAATTATGAGGGAGCTCCCCTAGATAAGCAGAACCCACCATCTTGTGGTGAGGACTTACTCTTAACTCCAGAAGCTCCTACGGGGAGGCACATACTGATACAGAACCTTGGGTGGCCCCACTATATAGGAAAACTTCCTCCATCTTGGTTAGAAGAGGTTTCATTTTCCGTCTCTGATCTCCAGGGCTTAAGGAGGCAAACAAATTGTTTATTAACTCCAATAACTGAGACCCTTTAAGCCTCTACTCTAGAGTTGGAAGAGAGACATCCTCTTCAGAAACCCAAATCAGCTCATCGTTACTAAGGAAAGTCTACATAATCACAGAAGAACTATGTACTGTGATAGCTGTGTCTGCCATGGCAGTGGCCAACTTCAAGGCACCCCATAAGAACATAAGAAATTGCCATGCTGGGTCAGACCAAGGGTCCATCAAGTCCAGCATCCTGTTTCCAACAGAGGCCAAACCAGGTTCTTGTGGCCTGGTTTTGCCAAACACTAAGAAGATCCCATGTCACTGATACAATTAATAGCAGTGACTATTCCCTAAGTAAATTTGATTAATAGCCGTTAACGGACTTCTCCTCCAAGAACTTATCCAAACCTTTTTTGAACCCAGCTACACTAACTGCACTAACCACATCCTCTGGCAACAAATTCCAGAGCTTAATTGTTCATTGAGTAAAAAAATTCTCTCTGATTAGTCTTAAATGTGCTACTTGCTAACTTCATGAAATGCCCCCTAGTCCTTCTATTATTCGAAAGTGTAAATAACCGATTCACATCTACTCGTTCAAGACCTCTCATGATCTTAAAGACCTCTATCATATCCCCCCTCAGCCATCTCTTCTCCAAGCTGAACAGCCCTAACCTCTTCAGCCTTTCCTCATAGGGGAGCTGTTCCATCCCCTTTATCATTTTGGTTGCCCTTCTCTGTACCTTCTCCATCGCAACTATATCTTTTTTGAGATGCGGCGACCAGAATTGTACACATACCGAAAGCACTGACACTTCTCTTTGAATGTTGCCCTGGTCCTTAGACTGCACTAACTACTTCTCCTGCTGAGCCCTTACCACAGTGGTGGGACTACTGAGTTTATACACCAAAGCACTCAGCTCCAATACAATGCACGCTGTCTTGGCATGCCATGCAGAGCAGGATGTCTGGGCCTTAGAGTGAGAGCTCTGCCCCAAGGATACAAACAGCACCTTGGTCAACCCAGGTAAAATAAAAAAGACTCTGCATCATGGAAATCTTCTGTGCCATAATGGATGAAGGCACCTGTGCCAATGAGGCTATCTCCCACCTTGGTGTCGGAGGAGGGGGTTCACTCTGGTAGAACCCTGTGATAACAGCAAAAATTCTCTCTTCAGTTCTGAGGGGGATAACACTGAAGGGGGTCCCTCAACTCATTTGGGTGCTCTTCTTGGCAACTCATCAAGTGCCACAGGCTTCTGTGCCACACTCAACCCCTGACCTGGAGCTGGCGCTGGGGGGGTGGGAAAGGGAGGGTCAAGATGGCAAGGAATTTCACCTAGACTCCCCGCGTTGGGAACCCAACGATACCTCAGCTTCTAGATAAGGAGCACCTCTGTTGTTCAACGCCCTACCAAGGCTTAAGACTTTTACCTGCTGGCACGCTCCTCAGGGCCTCCATCTTCCAGGCACAATGCTGTTGTACCTTGGAGGTCATTTGGCCACAGCTGTAGCAGCTGGAGCGTCAAGATCTGGGCCCAGACAGCAATAGTTGATTGTGTGCATATCTGTAACAGATCTCTAGTGCCCACAGATACAGGCCTTGAACCCTCTAAATGCAAGCTTCTTGGCATTCACCATACTTATCTTGTTTTGTTTTGTTTTTTTTTAACTGAAATGTTCTGTTTGAAGAGCTGCAGAGACAGCAGCAAGAAAATAGACAGCAACAAGACAGTAACAAGCACAAGGCCATAAGATGAAAAAAATCAGAGACTGGAATGTGTCTATGCAGTAAATTGGACACGGAAGGGCTCATAAGGCAGCACATAGGTGGGAACTCGCACACACATGCTCAGCAAAGTTTTACTGAGCTCTGAGATCTGGATCCATGTTGGCGCTGTTGGATGACATCACCCCAAGCACTATGGCTACCTCACGCCTGCTTTTCAACGGAGAACCAGAGCTCTACTCTATCCTGGGGTGTACAAGGATAAAGGCAGAGGAAGGATCACCACACAGCTTACGCCATACAGGAAATGAAGGGGGCTACAATGCAGGGGGTAAGGAGGGGAGAAGCAGAGTTACTACATCTATTCCAGCAGGACTAGGGGAAGGAAGAGAGGCAGAACAGTACAGCTCACTTCTCCCAGGGGCAGAGGAATGTGCATACTTCCACAGTCACTTCCATCAGCAAGAATGCAAGGAAGGTGGAGAGGCATGCAAAGAAAAGAAGCAGGAAAACAGCATGTGGAAAAGATGAAGAACAAGAGCCAGAAAACACCCACTCCATTAGAAAGAACATAGACAACATTCTGTAAATGTGGCTTCTTGGATTAGTTCTAAGTGTCACGGAGCCCAGCAGCCTGTGTTGTCTTCACAGACAGGTGATTTGTGTCCCTGGCCTGCTATCAGGAAGCACACACTGGCGTCTGTCCTAACATCTAGCCAAGGGGAAAGAATTCAGCCGCATCAGGTCTGAAGGCTGGCAGTCTGCACAATACCAGGATAGGGGCTGCACAGCCTGGAAGGTACAGAGGGAACATGCAAAAACATTACACTGGACCCTACAACAGCAGCACTACAGCTCCTACTGAGAGGTGCGGTATGGAAAAGAGCATAGACTGGGCTGCTGCAGATCCCTTCACAGGGATCTGCAGCAGCCCAGTCTACACACTAGCAGAATCCCTCAGCTGGGTCACAGAAGACCTTCAAATACAGAACTGATGACCACAAATTGAAATCTAAAATATGCAGACAAAAAATGAAATGGAAACCCCCAAGAAGCTGGACTCAGCATGGAGTGCAGCACTGGAGAAAAAGAAACAGAAAGGCATTTCCTCCTGGCTGTGCAAAGTACAAAGAGGGAAGAGATTCACATTTCCCAAAGCTGATAGAGAAAAATCAAAGACCTCCCCCAAAATAATCAGGAAAAACTCTGTACAATGCCATCAGGACTGCAACCTAATCTGACCGGAGACAATGCAAACCAGCGCCAGAATCCGGGAATAATCTTTGTTATTTCTCTTCTGCACTACCATTGTTTGCCATTCACCACTATGTATTACTTTGGCAATTCATGCACAAATTTTGAAACCAAGGCAGTTTCTTGAAAGAGGTAAGAGGAGAAAGGATGAAAGAGAAGGGGGAGGAAGAGAGAGAAAGCAACAAGAAAAGAGAAGGTGAGAGAAAAACAGGCACAGAATGCGACTACAAAGAATGGTGAGAGACAGCAAGGAAGAGAAAAGGAAACAGAACAGGCAGCAATCACTTAAGTGCCTCCACTGAGCATTTAATGGACATTTAACAAATTAGTCAGGTAATTAAAGACTAATAGACTTAAATATCAGTTAGTACTCCTACCAGAATCAATTGCTCTTTAATTAGCTTGCACTAGCTAAGTTGTTAATGGTCCATTAACTGTTAATATAAAGTAAACATGGGAAAGTCTGATTCCTGATTGGTCGGGCAAGTTCTCAGTGTAGGATGGTGACACGACTCATCCACAGGCAGCTGAGCAGCCTTCATTTGCATAGGTCCTGAAGCTCTGACCAATGGTAAGGAAGCTTTGATACCTAATTGCATCACAGCACAGGTGTGACATCACCAAGCTACAGTGATGCACAGGTGGAAGCAGAACCAGCACGAACGCTGCTTTTCCAGGTAGAGATTCACTGTGGGCCAGTACTGCCTGAAAACAGCACCCAAGACACATGGAGAGGTGGGAGAGCAAGAAAGTGCAGACTGGAAGGCTTTTGTCCTTCATCCTAATTTCCTCCATGCACCCCCTCTTTCCACCTCCTCTGAGCACAAAAGTAGTGTCGCTGCCATGTTAGTCCACCTGAATAGGGGTCAGCCATTTGTAGGTGTCCCTTTCTTATCGGACTAATTCAGTACCATCTTAGCTAAATTTTGAGGGCTCTGCTCCTTTGAGATATCACCTAGAACATTGTTGATCTTTATTTCAAACACCTTTTCTATGCAATAAAGAAACTCCTCGCCAGTTTTCCCCCTCTATTCAGGGGTAGGCGACTCTGGCCCTGGAATGCCACAAACAGGTCAGGTTTTCAGGATGCCCACAATGAATATGCATGAGAGATTTGCATACAATAGAGGTAGTGCATGCAAAAATACATCATACAAATTCATTGTGGATATCCTGAAAACCAAATTGGTTTGTGGCAGTCTAGGATTGGAGTTGCCTAACCCTGGTCCTATTCTCTCTCCCCCTCATATTATAACTATTATTAAAATTATTCTTTATCATTATTCAACCTATTTACATATCACTCCCATTGTAGGAGGAGTCCATCATTAACCCAAAACTATACAGAGTGGAACAGAATCCCCCATAGAAACCGTGCACCTCCAGTTCTGTAATATATATGCTACATCCACAGAAACTCCCCCTACAAAGGGTACAAAGTAGAACTAGGATGTTTCCCCTTACTGCTCACCATCAGGCCAATGCAATATGGGTGCGTGCCCAGCTACCTCTCCTGGGTCCAATATTTAAAATGATGGGGGTCGCACTAAAAAGGAAGCACTAGGAAAAACTGTGCGACCCTAGCGCCTCCTCGGCATCGATGGCTATCAGTGTGGGTTAGGAAAATGGATGCTCAATACGACTGTCTATTTTCTCCCGCTACTGGCACAATATACGCAGCCTGGACCGCGTATCTTGTGCATGTATATTGGGCGCCCAGAATTTTTTTTTTCAAGACTTTTTTGTTTACCTGGATCTGCTTTCTGCCGATACTAGGAGAAGGAATCACAGAAAGCTGGATTTATTTTGTTTTTTCCAATGAGCCCTTGAGTGTGGCAGACCTTTACGCCAACCCCAGGCTGATGTAAAATTTGCCGCGTTGCAATGAGCGCATTGGCTGCATGGGAAATTTTTTAATCGCAGGGATTAGCTAATAGCCTCATCTACATGTATTTTACACGTGACGAGCGCTATTAGCTTCGCAGTAGTTTGGACGCATATTTTGGACACATTAATCCCTCTATTGCATCGGGGTTATGGATGCATGTCCAAAACGCACGCCCAATCGCATGTAAAGCCGTGCGCTCAGCTGAGCATGCTATATTGCATTGGCATGTAAGAAAACATTTTTCAAATTCAGATGTCACCTTAGCAACAATGACACAAACTCCTCACATTACCAGATACTTTGTAAAATAACACAAAGCATTCCCCCCAAAAAGCTCAGCATCTGCCAAACTCCCAAGGCACAACTGCAAAACTCCTACCTATGAAAAGGCAAGACTTCAAATAGTAACAGCAGAAGGGGCTCTAGAAGACCTGAAGGTAGACTGGAAAACAAAATAAGGATGGCTACCAATCTCTACATAAAACGCACACACTAGCAGCAGCCCTCATCTTAGACCCTCCCAAATGCAGACTGTGTGACCACAACATAGAAATAAAAACATGCAGACACCAACTGAACTGGAAACCTCGAGAAGCCCGACTCTGTATGCAGTGCAACAGCAGAGAAATGCAAACAGAAAACACATTTCCTCCTGTAGTGTGCAAAATGCAAAAGATATCCGACATGCACATTTCCCAAAACTAGTAGGGGAAAAAAAAAAAAAGCTTCTCACAAAAGAATGAGCATGAAAACCTCAGTCTAATCGTAGGAGAAATGGGAGAAAAAGCTACAGCAGCAAAATACGTGGTCTCCTGCCACCAGGCCAGAAATGAAATCTGAGCAGAGGTAACCCGGAATATCCGGAGAAGCCTGGAATTGTCTGTTATTTTCTTCTGTGCTTTGTAATTTTCCCCTTTTACTACTTTCTCTTGCGTGTGGTTAGAGATTTCTTATGAGCAGTCAGCTGTTGAATTTGGCAGACCTCCGCCAGTCTGCTACGTCAGGCTGCAGCCTTTCCCCAGTTAGCGACACAAAAAGTGCCCTGCCAAGAAAGTTTCTCCCGTCTGAAGATCTCAGGTTAGTAGAAAGAGGGGGCCAAGAAGGGTTACCGGGTACAGAAATCCGGGAACTTGGGATTTCTGGAGAGAGGCGCGGGGGGGGGGGGGGGGGGGGGGAGAGAGAGAATAAAGAATGGGGCTGTCCGAGGGGTGATCTGGAGGCTTGCCTGCGCTGCCCTTCATTATCGGAGGAAGGGGCTCTGGAGCAGAGCAAGCCTGTGTCACTGTGAATGCAGGAAGAGCCAGCAGTCTCGTGTGCTGCTTCCCATTGATTCTTCATTACTTGCCTAACAAAGGCACACTGACATTCTGTCATTTTCAATCATGCGGGCACTGTAATAAACAGGCTTTTGATTGGAGGCAACAAGCACTCGCGATTGCTTTATCGAATTATAATATTGGGGACCCCCCACCCCTCCCAGCAAAAAGAAAAAGAAAAAACAAAGAGCAGAATACAGAAGTCAAGCCCTGCTCAGAGGAGGTAATATAAAATATAACCCGCATGTGTGGGGAAATAGATCTCGATATGTCTCTACTTACAATAATCCCTGCTTAGCGACTGTACATCCCTCTGCACACCGACAGTCGCTTTGTGACGGCACAGTGCTGTGTACATTGATGGCATGTTATAAATAATTCTACCTTCTCATAAAAGATACGAGTATTACAGACCGTCCCCCACTCCCTGACAAGCAGAATATGAACAGAGTAGCCAGGAAGCTCCCACTGCTACCACTCCTAATACAAGGAGCAATTTCTCATGGGTCAGGGACCGACAAGGCAGTGAGAGGAGGAAACCCAGATGTGTACATCTGTACCTCATCCCGATTGCCAGAAAGAGCAAGAGAGAGGAAGAAAGGCAGAGAGACAAGGAGGGAGAGCACAGTAGAAGGGCTGAAGAGGGTCCAACAGAGAGCCAGCGTGAGGTAGCCATTCACTGCCAAAACAAGCAAATTAGAGCATGGAGAGAGGTCAGGCAGCAGGGTCACCCCTACACATTCCTCATCTCAGGGACTACCAGGTTGGGGGAGACAGAGGAAGAGAATGAAGGAGAGAGGGTGTGAGGGAGAGAGAATGCAGAGTCAGACACACAGGAGCCACAGATGGAGGTACATTGCACCTTTATATGGGAGGCAGGTTCATCTCTCAAGTCCGATGTCCGCTTCTTGGGTTGGCAGGGGCCTGGTGTCTGCAGCCCCTCGGCTAAGAAGCCAGACTCAGGGGCACGCATACCTGGTTTCAGAAGGAAGCTACAACTGCATTGATTAGGCCAGGCAGTGGGAAGGGAAGTAGGGGGGAGAGGGTTATAAATTAGGAAAACCCTAGATGATTGCACATGAAGAGGCTAGTTCCAATTTAACTGGAAGCCCAGAGGAGGAAACTGCCAAGACAAAAACAATAGCTACAGAGTCGCAGACTTCTCTTCCAGTCTGACGGACATCAGGCCTATAGAAGTCTGATCCTATTAAGTGCAACAATACGCCCTTGACTTCTCTTCTCTTCCTCACACCCAACAATAGTCAGGGTCAGGCCTGATACTGAGAGCTCTCCCATTATATATATATTCCAGATACCCTGTTATAGAGAGGCCAGTGAATTTCTTCCGATTATAAAGATGACAGTCTCCTCCATTTCAGAGGGGTTTCCCGATAAAGACCCAACTGTAGACCCTCGGTACTAGAGGAAACTTTCTGCAGCTAACAGGGCTCTTCACTGCAGGATTTCACTGTATCTTATAAGCTAAGAGGAAGAAGTTCCATCTCTCTCGCAAACGTGGACACAGCCCCGTGAACATACATGCAAGCCCGCCATCACAGAAGTGCACACCACCACCTCCCTCCGCACAGAAACACCCACACATAATTATGCATGCGTGCACACTCCAGAGCAAACGGCAGCCTGGGAAGTGTAATACTGTGTGGAGAATCGATCCTTGTGTCTAAACCAGGTTTGCTTCCTGGAAGCTGAGTTTCATTATTGTAAGAAGTCTGATGGGAATAAAATGTTATAACACGAGGCGGGGAGAACAGGGGTAGCAGCAGGTCTGCAGATGCCAAAGACAAATTGATTTGGGCTTGTAACGAGTGGCACCCTCTTTATTCCAGCCTCGCCCCACACCTCTGTGGCATTGCTGGAAGATCTGAGGAAGTAAAAGTTGTTTCTCAGAGGACAGAAACTGAGGTGGCAGGGGGAGGAAGAAAGAGAAACAAGATAAAGAGAGAAGAAGAGCAATGGAAACAGAGAAAGAGAAGGCATAATACACCAACCTGTATTGTTTGGGATTACCAAATTCTGTCTCCACTAAAATTTAATACACATTTTTACATACACAAATAAAACTTCCTCATATAAAGCAAGTTATTGATCACCAAGCTAAGGAAGAACATAATCTTCTCAATAACAGACATCAGAATAGTCGCTAGCTAATAGCAGGAGAGAAGCCATCACAATAGATGATGACATCAGAATAGTCGCTAGCTAATAGCAGGAGAGAAGCTGTCACAATAGATGACAACATCACAGTGATGCTATATGCAAAACAGCTTTCACAATGAGAAACGGCATCACAAAGCCACTACCCTTTCCTGATAATAGCTGTACGCAACAGCAGCCAGAGTTACATTACACTGCAAGCGTAGGACTTAACTTGATATTTTCCCATACAAGAAAGTTTATAACCAATGTAAACCAGGAGTAGGGGAAATCAGATTACATTAGATTTTCGTTTGACCAAACGTATCACTTGTTTTCACAAGACAGCTAAGGCTTCCCCATAAATGTGCTTGGGAAGGAGCCGTGCATGAAGGGCGGTTTGTAAAAAACCTTCTATGTTCTCCTAAAAGGCATAGCATCCTATACATGCACAACACAAATATGCAAGTATCAGAAACCCACAGTATACACTTCAACATGTACACATAAAAATTCAAAAAAACTGTCACCAAACTATAATACAAATACAAAAAAAAAATAGACATTCAACAATACAGAGAATTTCTCACATTCAAAAAAAATGAGTATAATTAATATCCACCTCGAAATGATGTTCACATCTCTAAATAATCAGAATAACCTTGAAATAAACACAACAAAGTAGACAGAACAAGCAGGACAAACAACATAATACAATATAGACACACACTCACACTCCAGATGGGTATAATAAAGAAACAATGGCCACTTACAGTGCCATTCCATTTTTGAAGGGATGCCTTTGTTCACTTTTAAATGATCTTGGAAATAAACGTATTGGTTGGTTTCTTCCTACTTGTTTCCAGTAATGAACATTGCTGATAACGAGTGTAGGCTCACCATAGTTGTGGACATTTTGTGGTGTGTCCGTATTCAATTAATCAAATTCCTTGTGTTTTATTCTACACAATACTCATCTCGTTATTTATATAATACAGTGCCCTTGTCGTCTGCTATATGTAGGCAAAACACTCCATCCAGTGAAGACGTGCCTTCATGAGAACAGGAGCTACATTCAGAGGGGTCATGTTGATGTGCCTGTGAGACAGCACTGCATAGAATAGGGCCACAAAACTAATGGGCTTTGGTTTTTTGGGATATAATACATCGCCACTGAACTTAGAAGAAGCCGATTAATATTATCTCCATGAACAGAGCAGTGGATTTCTTCGTTGACTTTGACCATTCGGTTTGAATGAGAAGGTGGACCGGTTTGCACCCGGGTGAGGTTGTTCTTTAGGGCTGGCATGACGACTGCAGTATTCCATTGTAGCAGAGGTGATCAGCAGTTTAGCTGGTGTTGGTTTAGAAGGGGTTTTAGGATTGGAATTTGGGATCAGGGGATCGTTTGCTGCACATCTGGGAGCCCTTGTGGAGAGGTGATTTGTTTTCCCTGGGATTAGGTTCAACGTATATAAGAACATAAGAAATTGCCATGCTGGGTCAGACCAAGGGTCCATCAAGCCCAGCATCCTGTTTCCAACAGAGGCCAAACCAGGCCACAAGAACCTGGCAATTACCCAAACACTAAGAAGATGGATTGGCCACTGTTGGAAACAGGATGCTGGGCTTGATGGACCCTTGGTCTGACCCAGAATGGCATTTTCTTATGTTCTTAAGATCCCATGCTACTGATGCAATTAATAGCAGTGGCTATTCCCTAAGTAAACTTGAATAATAGTTATTAATGGACTTCTCCTCCAAAAACTTATCCAAACCTTTTTTGAACCCAGCTACACTAACTGCACTAATCACATCCTCTGGCAACAAATTCGAGAGCTTTATTGTGCATTGAGTGAAAAAGAATTTTCTCCGATTAGTCTTAAATGTGGTACTTGCTAACTTCATGGAATGACCCCTAGTCCTTCTATTATTTGAAAGTGTAAATAACTGATTCACATCTACTCGTTCAAGACCTCTCATGATTTTAAAGACCTCTATCATATCCCCCCTCAGCCGTCTCTTCTCCAAGCTGAACAGCCCTAACCTCTTCAGCCTTTCCTCATAGGGGAGCTGTTCCATCCCCTTTATCATTCTGGTCGCCGCATCTCTTTTTTGAGATGCTGCGACCAGAATTGTACACAGTATTCAAGGTGCGGTCTCACCATGGAGCGATATAGAGGCATTATGACATTTTCCGTTTTATTAACCATTCCCTTCCTAATAATTCCTAACTTTCTGTTTGCTTTTTTTGACTGCTGCAGCACACTGAGCCGACGATTTTAAAGTATTATCCACTATGATGCCTAAATCTTTTTCCTGGGTGGTAGCTCCTAATATGGAACCTAACATCATGTAACTACAGCAAGGGTTATTTTTCCCTATATGCAACACCTTGCACTTGTCCACATTAAATTTCATCTGCCATTTGGATGCCCAATCTTCCAGTCTTGCAAGGTCCTCCTGTAATGTATCACAATCCGCTTGTGATTTAACTACTCTAAATAATTTTGTATCATCCGCATGCTTTTTGTATTTTATTTGGTGTTCTCTTGTAGTTGGACTTTTTGATGGGGAACAGTCAGCATGGAGTAGGCCCTGAGGAAACCTGTGTAGGACGAAACATGTCAGGCTTACAACTGTTGAGTTTTCATCTGTTCCCGCATCATTTGCAAGCAGTGATGCAAGCTCATATGAGTAATCAGCCACATTGAAGATCTGGACTTGGATTGCTGTTTCTAATGTGCTCATTAACATCTAAATTTGAAGGATTTACACAACCTCAAGTCCGCTATCTATGCCTTTGTTGAACTTTTGGGATTTTAATATTCACTTTGTAAAGGTGGCAATACAGACTTTAACAACTTGTTTCTTAAACTCATATAAAACAATAACAAAGTGTCTGATATGCAAGACTAAGAATTACTACAAACTGGCATAGACAGTTTGAGAGGACAAGACTAACTATACAGCTGCTTATTATTTAATGATTGCATTTTTGGGGCGAAACAGCTGTTTTGTTTCATTCTTGATAACTCTCTTGTATTTATTATTTAAAATAATGGATTTTGGAATTATATTTTAGTTTTAGGTGTGGGGTGTTTCTTAGTTGTGATGTGGTATGTGAGTTGAGATTGTCTATATTGTATTGTGTTGTTTATCCCTCTTTTTCTGTCCAACTACTTTGTTGTGTTTATTTAGAAATTAATTTGAATATTTAGAAGCTGTATACATCATTTAAAGGTGTGATTTTAATTATACTCACTTTTTGAATATATTCAAAATTCCCTTTATTGATGATAGAAATACACCTGTGCATGAGCACATATACACAGACAGGTAGGAACACATGCACACAGAAGACTAGATAGAGCCTTATGGTATCTGTTTCCCTGTCCAGGAAATCCTCCAGAGATCCAGATGATCAAGGAGTTCCCAAGATCCCAGGAGGACAAGCCCAAGAGGAGGAATGTAAATATCAAGTAATACAGTCAAAATCCAGCTGGTCCCTCAGCCTATCCTCTAGAAACAGTGTCTTCCACTCCCAGTTCTGACAAGGCAGCTTCCCAGCTCAAATGACATGAGGCATCCACGTGAGCAGTGATGAATTCAGAGCAGGCAAATAGGGCAGTCACCCAGGGTGCAGACCTAGAGAATTAAGGGTAATGGGAGTGAAGGCAGGCCATAGCTGGGGTACCACCTAGGGGCCAAGGCACCCTTAATCCAGCCCTGCGTGCAAGCTCACACAGCCAGGGAACCTGCAAACCAGCACCACTCCCAACCGTCTGCCTGGAGACGGCTCAGAAAAGCACCACAGGTCAGCAGCTTGCAAATGGATGTCATCGCTTAGCCCAAGTTTAAAAATGGCCAAACTTGTCAGCAGGACAACACCTGCTAATCCCCTTTATCTTCTAGGTAATGGATGCCAGGAGGGGGATAATTTTTCCCAAATTATCAGATTAATTTAAGAGGCAGAATAATTCAAATTGTTTCACTGCTTTTCCTTTATTCTAGCAACTTTGTGACAGAAAATCAACTTTAGTAGCATATAAAAACCGACTGAAATTAAATTATTTTTGTAGTAATAACTGCTGGGTGATTTATAAGGTGCATCCACTCTGGTTGACACTTAAAATCACCTATATCTTTACGCTTTCTTGAGAAAACCATATTTTGGAAATACCAAGAAAATGCATTACAGCCCCTGGAGAACATTACCCCAAGTGCTTTCATACTGAAGTAATTAACTGCAAACATTTTTGGATTAATAGCCTCAGTGTATTTAGATTTCAATAAATAAATGTATGAGGTTCAGAAAGCAGAGGTATCCAAGGTGGAACATGGGGCTTGTAGAGAGAAATACAGCATAAGGATAAGAGCCCAGTGCCTGGGAAACAGACACAATTCAGTGGCCCGGCAAACACAAACAGCAAGTCAGGTACTATGGAAATACCTACAGACTGTGCTCAAGAATACACAGAAATATATATTCCCAGCGAGGTGCACATACTCAATGTATCAACACACACACACACCCCTCCTCATATCCATCACATCCACACATACATGCACTTCAGAGCTACCAAGGAGCCAGGTCCTGAAGGAAGACGTCACTGATCCTCGTTTCTGAACTCACATCCCAGTGCACTGTAGTAACTGTAGCCTCTGCTTCTTTCATTTGAAAATAAAGCCGTGACTGGCCCAGTGGCTTAGCAGTACTGTGCAGTGTCTTGCGGAGGACCCGGGTTTGGGTCCGAAACTGACTTAGGTTCCTTGGGCTGCTGGAACCGGGGATGCTGCTGCGGAGGGAAGGAAGGAGGGAGTCTCTGAGATTGCTGAATGACAATACATACCCTGGCTGCATTTAGGCTGCAGGTTCCAGAAGCAGCCACAATCTGCAGGCCCTAGTCAAGGGCCAGCACAGCAGAGGCTGAGCTAGGTAAAAAGTGGGAACCCCCCCCCCCCCCCCCAGGTAGATGCAAATGAAGGCTTGTGGAATTGCAGCCCGACACAGGCTGATTCCAATTGAAATCTAGGAGGACTCTGTTAGGCCAAAAAAATATATAAAATGAGCATGTATGTATGTGTGTGGGGGGGGGGGGGTGTACAAAGCCAGGTCTGGCCTAGACTGCCTGTCTCCTTGTAGAAATAAGGTCACTTATTGGTTTAGACATACACCCAAACAATGCAGATTTTGTCCTTGTGCCGTTGACCTCGGTCCTAAAAAGCAAGGGTCTCACTTTTACCTGAGATAGGATATATCCAGGACATGATCCAGTAAGCTTTTTTTCGCCACAGACACGGATTTGGTAAAACAAAGACCTTTGTAGATTACCCCCTAATGAAATGTGAACAGTAACTGCTGTCCATGTGAGAATGAGAGTAATACAAATTATAAATGCACAGAGTGGCTCTCATTCAATTAAATGCATCTTGCTAGTGTTCAGGATCTGGATTCCAAGCAGGGAAGTATTTTTATACAAGTTACTTTGAAATATCTTTAGGTGGCATCACAATGCATATAGCGAAAATCTGCCAAGCACCTTCAGAACATTAAGAAGTGTCACGCTGGGTCAGACCAAAAGGTCCATCGAGCCCAGCATTCTGTCTCTGGCATTGGCCAGTCCGGGTCACCAAGAGATACCTGGCAGATCCCGGATCCACTCCCTTGTCGCTCATGGCAGAGAGGGATAAGTGGTGACGTTCCCTGCATCCACATCTCTCGAGCCGAACATAAACCAACCTCAGCAAAATGCTAAGGATATTTACCAAAAGAAAATATGGTAACAGAGCTGTAAAGAGAGGAAAGATGCACAAAACAAGTACACTACAGAAGGTAGAAGAGGTTAAAAAAAATTAACTTAAAATTAAATAAACCAATAACTGAATGATACAAAACATCATCCAACAGGGCAAATGGACTGTATGCTTGGGTTGCGGTAATGTTGTAAATCAGATTCATCTCCGGCCCTCCCACAGCCAGAGCAGGAAAATCACTTCGGAGTGCAAGGGCCCATATATTTTATATATCCCCATGTGCTGAATTATTCATGAGCTCCCCACTGCATAATTCATGAGCACAAATAAAATATGTTCATCTCTTCCACCTTTTTGTTTGATTTTTTTTTTAATTAAATCAACTAAAGGAGAAAAGTGGGCATGAGAAAGAACGTCATTCTTAAAAGAGGGAATGGGAAGAGCAGGCGGCAGAAGAGAGGTGCATATGGGGTAGTGGGGAAAATATGACTGCACCCATAGACAGTGAAGTGGAGATAGTGGGGCAAAAGAGATGCCTCTTAAAATGGGCAACTAAGGAGAAGGGGTGGTGAAAAAAGAAATACACAAGAGGGGAGTGGGTGTGTGGGGGGTGGAGGCGGATACAGCCTAACACAGGACAGCAGGGAGAACTGCACCCTAAAATGGAAGAGTTTGGGGCCAGGAGGGGGGTAAAAATAGAAGCAGAGACGCACCCTAAGAGGTGGGAAGTGGGGAACAAGTACTCCAAGAAAGCTGCGATCAATCACTCCACGTCCCCTCTCCCCCACAGATTCCCTCGCACGGGCCTGGGGGGGAAGGGTTAACCCCCCCCCCCCCCCCCAAAAAAGGAATAAAATTCCTGACCCTCCCCCCCCCCCCCTCAACCTGTCGCCCTCTCTCATCTACTGCCGGCTTAATGCCGATCGTAGCCTATTGTTTCCCCCCTCAGGACCTCTAATCCCCGCCGCTCCGCCGCCGCCTTCCCCCCCATCGATCGAGCGCCGGAGCTGGCTCGGGCTCCGGCTGTGACAGCCGCGAATCGATACGAGGCTGCATAAAAAGAAGCGGCGCGGGCCGGGCGCTGCTCACTCGCTCGCTGCCGCCGCCTGGCACTGCACACACACCCCGCCCCGCTTACCGTGCGCCGCGGCCTTCAGGCACCAGCCCGGCTCCGAGCCCGAGCGCCGGAACACGAAGGGCAGAGGCAGCGGGATGAACATCGTGGCGACGTCTGGCAGCCTCGCATAACCCGGCGGCGCCCGCGAGGAGGAGCAGCAGCAGCCCGGCAGCGCTGGCAGCACGTGGAGAGAGACATATAAAGGGCGCCGGATCAGAGGCTGCAGCCGGGCTACATGGGCAAGCGGCGCGCACCCACGCCCGGGAAAGGCTGCACTAGGCTGCACCGCCACCAGAAAGGTGCAAGGCTCTCCCGCTCATGGCTCAGCCGCTACGGGCTCAGGGAAGGAGAAAAAAAAAAAAACCACCTTGAGCAGGCATCTCTCCTCTACGAGTGAGTGTGTCTGTCAGTGTCTGTGTATGTAATGTACATAGAGCGCGATGGCTCTCTATAGGGGTAGGAACACCAGCACAGTCAGCGCCGCTTGCTTGTGTGAGCGCCGCTATTTCCTAGCAGAATATTAATGCCTCGCCGCTTTCTCCCAAGCCACTTCTTAACAATGCACGGCCCCCCCCTTCGCCCCCTCTGATCTCCACTTTATTGTCTCCCCTCTTATCTATCCCTCCTTCTCCCTCTCCCTGCTTCTCCCTTCAGGTCTGACAGATGACATCCAGCCGCGGTGATCCAAGCCCTCCGTCCCTCACAGTCCCCCCTGGTTTCCTTTCAGCTCCCTCACAGCCTCCCCTCCCCCTTACCACCACCTCCCCCCCCCCCCCCCCCCCCCAACCCCCAAACAGACCCTCAATACAAGTCCAGTCCACCCAGACAAAAGCAATCATTTCTTAGGTAGAATAGAGTGTGGGTACAAGAAAAGGAAAAAAAAACAAGGAAAGAAACAAAAAAGATTAACAACTCCTTCTAGTTCTCTAACATCTCTCCCAATAAAAGAAAAATGGGGGGGAAAACCCATCTCGGCGCACCTTCCCCCAAATCACAAACACCGTTTGCCAGGTACAGAAGAGCTGATAGCAGCCACCGTTAAAACAAAATTACATTATAAGACACAGTCACTAAAAGCAGCTTCCTCCCCCCACCCCTCTAAAACTCCGGATCCCCACCCGCCACTATCTGAGGGCAAAGCAAATCTTCACAAAAAGCAGCGGAGAAGCGCCCACTCTGCCTCACTGCTCAGGCAGCCCTCCCCCCCCCCCCCTTTACTTTCCTCTCCACCTGTCTATGGGCCATTCAAGTCCTCCTTCCCCAACACTTTTCTTCCCCTCGGAATCGGATCTCTCTCTAGTCGGAAAAAAAAAGGGGAAAGAGGAGAGGCAAAGCAGCGCTAAGGGGGAGTAAGTGAGGTTTTTTTTAAGTCGCGCCAAACAACTTTCGGTCCTCCCCGCTGCCCTCGGGAAGAGAGAGCTCTTGGGGGGGGGGGGGGGGGGGAGAGAAAAAAAACAACACTAACGTGCGCTCCCCCAGCTCTCCGCGCGAAGTGCAAACGCATGGCCGAGCCGGGCTGCGTCCGCTGGAGCGCCAGCATTTCGGGTCGAATCCCGGCTCGGGGCACCCGCTCATTTATTTTATTCATTTATTTAGATTCATTTATATTCCACCTATTTCCTGCAGCTGTCCTAAACGGATTCCAGAAAACATAAAACATGAGATTAGGACAGCTACACATACAAATAAAACATGGTAAAACAAATCCTGGGTTTTTTTTTCTCAAACATTTGTTTTATTTTTTCTTTTTTGTGTGAACCACTATTCTTTTTTTCACATTATTTTAATTCTATGTGCCTTCTATTCTCCCTTTCTATTTTCCTTTTACAGTTTCTTCTTGTATTGCTTCTTTTTTTTTTGCTCTGTTTGCCTTAAGCATTTTTTCTATATTTTTCCGCCTCTGGTTTTTTTTTTATTAGATGAGCAAAGGGCTATCCTACAAAGCACAGAAAAAAATATAATTGAAATTTAATTTTCTTTTATCTTAGATTAAAAGATCATAATTGCCAACAATTTTAGCTCATTCTTTTTTTTTTCCCCTGGGACTTTAGGAAAAAATTAAAGGGACAGAAAAGCGCTCTGCGACGGTGGGGCTGTTTAATTGGCAGGGCTGTAGCCCGGGTCCCTCACCCCCTACACTCAAACCATTTTAATGAGACACCCAAGGTAAGGGAAGCTGCTGCTCTCAGCAGAACTTGGAACAAGCGGTGCGAAGAGCGCTAGATAGGGACGGACGGGCAGACAGAGGGAGGGGACAGAAGAAAATGAAATTGGTGAGAAGCATACCGAGAGAATAGGTGAAGAGATATGATAGCCTTGGAGAGGTAAGGGTTTAAAAGTGCCAGCTCTGGAGACACTCCAGCTTTCTTGGCATTTTTTTTTATTTTTGGCAAGTTAACAAAATAGCCCCTTTCCGAGAGGCTGCAGCAATAGATTTATATAGATACGTATGCAGGGCTCTCTTTAGTTGATATCTGTTAGAGACAGAAAGAGAAATCCTGCAGCCTTCAGTGGCCTGTGCTAGGGCAGGAGGCAGAAAGCGGCCGGCGCAGCAGGTTGTGTGTTAACCTGCCACTCAGTTTCCCTTCTGTCCCTGTGTGGTGACCAGGAACCTGGGGGTCAGCTCCTCTTTATCCGCCCACTGCGACCCTCAGTAATTGTCCCTTCTGACTGATCTAATCCCCCACCCCCTTCGAAAGTCTTTTTTTTTTTTTTTTGCTCTGGATGCACTGCCCTTTATAAAATTCCTCTCTCTAATTCCACACCCCATTCCCAAGAGGATGGAACAATCCGGTTTCAGAGCTCTCTGTTTAGCTGCATTTACTTAGTTCTAGCTTTCTATGTGCAAAAATGTTAACAAAAAGCTTTTTACCCAAAGGAAAAACAAACATTCACATACACCACATACAAAGTCTGTGGCTGTTCACCTAAAATATAACCTCTATACATGTTTTTTTATTTCGTGCCAATAACTGTATCTATTATTTTAAATTTAAAAAACCCACTAGAATATACCACCACTTTCTAAAAACTGTCATGTTTAATTTTTTAAATTCTGCTATTATTTTTACATGCATGTGTAAATCTGTAGAAGAGGCTAGATGTAGAGACAAATTAGTACAAATTGGATTTATTTTCTGACTAGCCCAAACCCAGAAAAGGAAAGGATAGCAATATAGAGTACACTGGGAGATATATCTGTGACATCTTTCTCTACAGTTCTTTTGCTGGAAATATGAAAAAAAATAGGACAAATAACAGACAGTAGCTAGCCAAGCCGTGACCTTGGTTGGAGACCCCTGAAACAGAGAAAACGCCCAGGCCTATGGGGCTACACCGGTTCCACGGGGAACGCGAGGAAGTGCACGCCTGACATTCAAACACTCAAGGAGCGGTTTACACATGGAAAGCACATTTTATTACAGAAAAAAAAAAAAGCAAATTTGGCCACCCAACTCAACCATCCTCCCCCAAAAAAAAGACACCAATTGCATTATTGCCATCCTCGCACACAGACTAAAAAGAACAATCCTGTTTTCTCTGTCACCATATTTATACTTTTTTTTAAAATTGAGTTGAAAATTAAAGAAAGAAAAATTGTGGAAGCCTAAAAGGAAACCCTTCAAATCCAACAGAAAAAAAAAAGATAAAATGAAGAGATACTTATTTCATAAAATAAAAATTAAAGTAAAAAAATCTTGCAACCACAAAGAAAAATATGATGCAGCAAAATTAGGATTTCCTTTTTTTTTTGTCAATTGTTGCAGGTGGACTCGTTTTCTGTAGTAGGTAAGTGCCTGCATGGCCGTGTTTGTGAGGGGGACCTGCTGGCTTCAGCATCTCAGACTGGAAGAAAATTAACAAATAAATACAGAAATTATTGTAGGAGTAAAAAAAAGTGACACAAATATGATGCCCTTGAATATCGGTTTCTTATTTCTTGTATATCTGCTGCACCTGTAAATATATTGACAGAGGGGCATTTGCAAACATATTTACCTATTTGTTATTTGCAGACAATTACCCCTCTGTATCATTAAATGTATAGGTGTAATAGATATATTTAGGTCTTTATATAAAAAGAAAAGAAATGGTATAAGAAACAAATATTTAATGGAATACTTCTTTGTCACTTTTCTCCTATAATTTCCTTGTGATGTTGAAGGCAGCAGCTACACATACATGGATGTATTTATATAAATATTTTCAGAGGCAGTGTGTATGTATACACATATATAAATAATTGTATCATTATGGATTCAGGTATATACCCATGTACAGATGTTAGGTTTCTCTTGCTAGTTACATGACAACTATCTATTTCTATATCTGCAGATTCTAAAAGGACAGACAGATATTAACAATGCATGGTGTACTGGCTACACCACTAGTAAGCACAGACGCGTGGTGTCCATCTGCACTGCGGAGACATTCCGTCTCCAGGACACCTCACGCTCCTCCGGCACCTCAGGAAAGGAGGGAGCCAGCTTCCTCTGCACAGCTCTGCAAAGCCTTCACCCGCATGTGGTGCATGAGCTGCAGGGGGGCTGGGAACAGGAGGGGTGCACAGAGCATGGAGACCCAGCCACAGCCACCCAGCACCTGACTCCACCCCATGGAACCTACAGGAGCAGGGAAAAGCACTTAACCTCTCATCCCACTCTCTTCTGACACTGGAACAGCAGGAAAGAGATTCTACTGGTGAGGAGGGAAGAGACTGGAAAAGCAGCCATCTACCCATACAGAGGAAATGGGGGGGGGGGGGGGGTGTAAGCAATTTTTTTCCTTGCCCCCGCCTTGCGCGTGCACACAGACATTCCCATATTCACATGCAATACTGCACTGAATCCTAGGTTTCTCTCCTAATCTGCAGCAGAAGCAGGAGCCAGAAGCTGCAAACCCAAGATCCAGCAGGGCCACCATACAATCGTCAGAAACTAAACAAGATGGAGTCATGCTTTTTTTTTTTTTTTTTTTTTAAGTTTCTTGTTACCATTTTCTTTGAAAATCAACTGTGTGCCTCAGCTGAGCAGAACTCGCACCCTCTGCACTCCCCTAGGGATTTCTCTCTGGTGGCTGGAGCCTTCCCTAGGAAGAGCAGTCCAGCAGCTGAAAAAGGCAAACATTAAAAGACTGAAGCAGAACTTCGGGCAGCATGTGTGCGGCTACATCCCCCTGCATGTGCTGGAATTACAGACAGCCTTCATTTAATCCCTGTAATCCTGCCATCCCTCCCGCTAAGCAGGTGCACTCCTGCACAACAACCTAACCCAAAGTGCTCCCCGTTCCCCTGCAGGGCAATTTAATCTTTGACATCCTCACATGTTATATCCTAGGCTTATTTTATACCATGCTCCAGGAATTATATCCCAGGTTACCCTCCATACACACGGTGCTATACCCAGGGAAATATATTCCTCAATTCAGCCATGTACCATACTTTGAAGGAAACAGTATCTTCTATGTTTGGAATGCCTCAAAAGTATTTGTGAAATTTTTTTCTAGAGAGACTTAAATTGGGAGAAAACCCTTTAGTGAATAGGCCCCTTGGTCTGTACATGTCACTATCTCAGTCCATGGCTATGTCAATTGTAACATCACATTATCGTGCTATAGACCATTTTACTTCTGCCTTTTTAATGCTATTAATTATTCCTATGATCCTCACTAAATCCTTCTGGAGTTCTTCCGCAGTATTGGCTATTAACAGCAGGTTTTAAAGGAATTAAAGTCAAGTCCTCTCCAGGGCCCTGCACACACACAGTGAGTGCTCTCCAACTTCCTGCAAGTCTGCGCCAAGGATGGGGAAAGACACAGAAAGAAGGGTAGGGGGTGTACACGTCAAGCTTCCACTCACTCCTACTGCTCCTAAAGCAGAAAGACTCACAGATGGGTCTGCTTTCTGCCATCCGCGAAAGACTGAGTGGAAGTTTCCAAAGTCTGCAAACAGGATGCATAATTTCACTTAATCCATCCTCTCTCCCATGCCTGTGGCTCTTCTTCCATCCATTATTTGGACCAGCTATAAGGACTGGGCAAAATAAGGGCAAACAGCCCACCAGGCAGGGTTCTGGCACAAGTCTGAAACCGGCAAATTTTTGCCCAAGGATTTACAATTCACCAGCATTAGGGGGAAAAATAATCTGTACAAGCCGAGATGTTTGCAAAAAATACATTCTGGAACGTTTTCCTCCTAAGGACCGAATTTAAGAACTGGACAAAAGCCCCAGCCTGCATTTTGTACACGTTTTTTGTTCATATGGATATTTTGGTGATTTCCCCCCCCCCCCTTTTTAAAAGTTTCAACAAATTAAATCATTTAGCAAAAGATTTACCATTTTTAAATTGTGCAAACTTACTTGTAGACACTTTGCAACATTTTTGTCAAAAATGTAGATCTGTCCTTTATCTCTATCAAAGTTCTTTGTCCCTGGCTTTCTCCCTTTTGCCTGTTCTTCTCAGTTTGCTACAGGACACATGTTCATCATTAACCACAACAGACCACACATTTCTGATTTTATAGACAAGTGTCACTGACTATTATGATATACCTCACTTCCATACAATCAAAGGGAGATTCAGACTTCATGTTGGCAAATGGCACCATGGAAGTTTGATTGAGGCATGTTATCTCCTGTGATGTTAAATGGTAAAACTAATTGTACATGCGAATGGGATATAGGACCTAGGCTATTTTCTCTGTGGTCCTGATCCATAGAAGAGAGTAGGGCCAACAGCACATATGGAACTTTCCATGGTCCTGATCCCATGCTACAGTGCCAGACTCCTCAGGAAACTCTCCATGGTCCTGATCCATTCTATATGCGAGCATGAGCATATGGCATGGCATTGTTCCATTTCAGACTCACATAAAAATATCTGCACATATATTGGACATATGATAACAGATACAAGAAGTCACCATGTGTCCAATAAATGCACACATTTTTCTATGAAAATAGGGTTAGGTGGATTTTGCATATATACCAAGGTCACTCTCTTAATAGATCCTAGGAAATGGATTTCCCGTATGGTTGAGATCACTTGACTATGAAAGTCAAAAAGTGCTTTTAAGTGAGCTGCACAATTCAAAAGCTTAAACAGAACTAAACAAGCTATGAAATATATATAGGAAAAAGATGAGGATGGCAGGATGATAGTAACATAATAAATGATGGCAGATAGAGACTACAATGACCCATCTAGTCTGCTCAGCAAGGTATAACTGCCACACCATTCAGGTTACCCCATTCACCTTGTTTAGGGTTGCCAATCAGTGGCAATATATGACTCTGGCTATATTTCTGTGACTTTCATCCTCCATTTCAACGTGAATATTCCTGCATTTACTTAAAAAAAAAAGTGTGCTTCTCTCCTAAACCCTACTCTCTCAGTCTCATTCCTCTACATACTTGCTTCCCCACTATTTACATTTCTTAATGAAACTCATTAAAAGCATGAGCCAGAATGCTTTTACTGATCCATGCATGAGGTGACTGTAGGATGTACTTCCATTTTAGACAGAATTTAAAATAACTGAATTATGAATGTACTGAATTATGAATGTATATGGAAGATGTGCAAATGGACAGTAGCCACAGTTGAAGCCTTGACAACTGGTGCTATAGCTCACAAGATTTATGTAAGATAGTGAGATTTGTAGCACACTCAATTCCGAAATCCTAAGCAATTCTACAGGAGAAAACAAGGTAGTGTGGCTCCTGTGTTACTCCATTTAAAATAGGTAGCAACAAAAGATCAACAATAAAGCTAGTCAAAAATATGTGACGTTAATCCAATAAGAGAGTAATTTTCAAAGTCATTTCCACAGGTAAAACAGTGTTTTACCTACAGAAATAACCTTTTACAAAACTGTCGGCCTGTATGCATTTAATTTTTCCTGAAAAAAACTCTGCACACATTTTAGCAGGACTAATTGTATGCTGGCAGCTTTGATGGGATCATTTTCAAAAGGAAAGTACATGTGCTTTCCCTTTGAAAAATGGTGTCAAGTCTGGCAGGCAAAAAGTATCCACAGACTTTTCACCAATGTGGCCAGTTTCAAAATTACCCCCTAAAAACCTAATCAGCTGCAACTTTGTTTCTATAGGAGAAGAAAGGAACAGGTTTGGCAGGTTCCACCCTCCTGATCCTTATATTAAAGAGACAAAGTCGAAGCACACATGGAGCTCTCCATGGTCCTGATCCAGAGTAAATGTAACCTGAGTAATGACCCAAACAGTTGGCACCAAAATTTCTTCACAAGTGGATTGGTATCAACATGTGTCCAATCCTGCAGCCACCTTTCAGTACCCTGGGAGCACCAAAATAGCAAACAAATGTATACCATGAACCATACCGTCTGTCTAGCCAGAGATGTGGGGCTATAAAACAACACCTTACCTTACACACAGCGTGGGATGGGAAGCAACATTCAAACCGGTGAAATCTGTACCCTGTAAAAGAAATTCTCTGAATTATTTTCACATTTAGTAAACAATTTACATAAAACTAGCAGAGGAGGAAACACATACACAGGCATATGTACACAGTGTACATGAAAACTTACAGGCACTTACAGACTCATGCACATGCTCCCAGTTATCTCCACAGATACAAAGATGCACACATACACACACAATTGAACCATTCGCAGATATGTAAACATATGCACCCATACATACTCGCAAATATATGCATAGGTGGGTGCCTTGGGACATGGCTCCAAAGGCACATTTTTATAGACTTTCTAATACACTGGTACACATATTTGGATTAACACACTGAAATAACACACAAATACTTTCATGGAAATAGACCTAATTCAAACCATGTACATATGCTGATCATAATGCACACATATTTCATGAACTGCCCCCTGTTTTAGGGTGTGGGGATCATCCCACTACCCAAGTCATTCTGCAGGCTGCACTAGTACTCCCCGATCTTCAGCAGCTAAAGATGCTCCAGCTCGTTCCTGGTTATTGATGTCTCCTTTCCAGAGGCCTGCTTAAATCAAGGTTCAGGGGGGCTGCGAGAAACAGGGAAAAGCAAAGTAGGGGGGTCCTCCCAGCGCCTCTAAAAAGGCAGATTAACAGTCTCGCTCTCCAAAGTTTAACGCCCATGTGGTTACTCCAGCTAATCAGTGGATGTCATCTGTGGAGTGAAGTCTTGTTTAAAGAGATTTAGCACGAGAATCAATACGAAATTTAAAAATCAATGCAGTTAGTATGAGAAAATCAATGGTGTTTAATCGCCTTGCCGATTCAGAGTCAAAACAATTAGAAGCGAGAAATGCTCGACATCGTACCTACACGGCATTAGCGTCAATATTTGTGTAAGTGATGGGAGCTGTTTGGGGTGGGGAGGGGGGTGGTTCCCAGACTGCCTTAAAGCCTCTGCCGATTCCACCAGTTGCAAACTTTATCCCACAGTCCAGCTGCAGTGGGGAAGAGAATGGGATAGCAATGCAACACACACACAGAGACATCAAGACACAACACCAGCTTCCTACACAGACCGACACAACGTTGCATAATACAGCAAAACCATCACTTTATACCAGTTGTATTGGACGTAGAAAGAGAGGGCACACGCACACAAGCAGCGGTACAACTACACAACACAGCAGCAACAGAAAACAGAGCCACACGGTAAAGAGCAAAGCACAGCACTCTGATAAGAGCAATAAAATCACAACCCAGCAGCAACCTCCCATCACAACCCAATACTACAATGACACCATAAAACAATGCAATACAGCAGTGCCATAAACACAGAACTGCAGCACAACACAGCAAAATTGCAGCAACACAACAGAAGAGTGCAACAATACCGCCATGCCATCCACAAAGAAAACAATACAAAACAGCACCATAACACACAGCAGTTTGTCCTTCACGCCTAACACACATTTTTACATTTTTCTTCACTTTGGCACTTGCATTTTATAAGTTATGTAGCTAAAAGTTACAAGTAAGGCCACAGGGGCCATACAGGCAATGGTCCCCATCAGCAGGCGCTTCCTCACAGCAGTGGCCCGACAATTGGCATGCAGGAGTAGCCTAGCTGTTAGAGCAGAGAACCAAGAAAGGCAGGGTCCAAATCCTGCTTCTCACACTGGCACTCCCTGGGATCTTAGACAAGTCATTTCACCCTTTACTGCCTCAGATACAAATTTAGGGCCCTATTTACTGAAGATTTTCTCCCATTCTGTGCATATGGGAAAAATGCTTAAAAAACAGGGCCTTAGATTGTAAGCCCTCCTGGGCAGGGAATGTAATTTGCCTTGAGCTTGGGTTTAGCAAAGCAAGAACTTACATCTAAAATCCAACTGGCACTGCAACTCAGCATAGAGACCCAAGTGAACAAATAAGGTGAGCGCTGTGGGGTAACCCAGGTTGGTTCATCATTATGGGGAGGGCTAGTTCCATGCTCATAATGCTGGCAGCAACAGCAGGTTCAACCAGGCTTCGTTTACCTGAATGCTAATGGAAAGAAGATATTACTGCTAATGACATAATTCTTCCTCCCCACACACACACATACACACACACACACACTCCCCCTTCCCAGGGGGCTCCCACAGTCCTGGCAGGAAAGTGAAGAACTGCTGCAGGGATCGGGCGGATCAATGTGTCAGCACGCAGGTCAGCGGGAGATGTTAGATCCACAATGTGCTGGAGGCACAGAGAAATCAATGCCCAGGGAGTGTACGCTTCCCCGACTGGGACAGGAGGAAGGGGGAGAAAAATTAACTAGGAATTTATCTGACAAGGACCTAATCAAATGGTCAATAACCCTGACCTTAGATGCTTAACCTATCGATAAGTTGGAAAGCCTACAAGGAGGAAACCCAGAGACAACGGGAGGCAGCAAAGCAGAATGGGAACAAAGTTTGCTTGTTCATTGAGAAGGAAAAAAGTAAGCTTTTCAGCAAAGTATTCTTCCATCCTGACCTGTCCAGGTCGAGGGAACCTTCCAGTCCAACCTGTCAATCACAGGGGAAGAAATCTCAGTCACATGCATGTGCATATGTAATATCATGCATGTGTGTATTAGTATCAAAGACGAGGCACTTGTGGCCACCTTTATGTTACAATTTCCCTGTAAATGTTTGGCAAGGATGGATAATGCTGGAAGGATTTAGGTTTAATAGAGATATGCCTGAGACAGCTCACACCAATGATTGCTAGTTCCTAATTTCTCATCAGGAGAACTGTATGAGATTTATGTATAAGTTGCCCTCTTTTTTTTTTTTTTTTACTTTCCTTTGTTTCTTCCCATTTTGTGGTCTGTGATGGATATTTCTTACATGGGAGTTTTGTCATTTTTATTTCTTATTAGTTCCAGTGAAACATTGATATCAAGGTATCTTGATGCGATCTGTTACAATATCAATCCAGAAATTAAGACATAATATCAAAGACGAGAGTCCTACACTTCAGGAAAACTAACCTAGTCAAAATGGGGGAGTATCTCAAGGCTGGATGGGAAAAATGTAGAGGGAGAAGAAGAGCAGTGGGCAAAACTAGAATGAGATATCGTAAGGGAAACATACCTTTCTTTACTTTCCTAACAAAAAGGTAAGAGGAAAGGCCAGAGTGGTTTCCCAAAGAAGCAGCCGAAAAGGTAAGTGGGAAAAAGTTAACATTTATAAATTACAAGAGATCGCAAAAAGAGGAAGACAGGCGACAATATCTGGGAGAAGCTAAGAAAAGCTGAAAAAAAAAAAAAAAAAAAGATGCAAATGGATGAAAAAATAGCCAATACAGTAAAACAAGGGGGCATGCCTTTTTTTTAATGTGTTAGTGATAGAAAGACGTGCAAATATATCATTGGGAGACTCAGAGGTGGGGGGAGGAATATGTAGAGGTTGAGCAAGGAAGAGAGGCTTAATTTTTCATGGTTAGTATTCACAATGGCCAGGAATAGGATCACAGAAAATGGACATAAATAGAACTGGAAGCAAGGTAAACCTGAAACAATTTTCAAAAGACTGTGTTTGTGAGGAGTTAGCAAAAAAAGTAGACTAAGCGATGGGGGCCAGATGTGATACATACAAGGGAGCTTACGGAAGTTCTGGCAACTCCGCTGGCTGACCTTTTCAATGCTCCTTTAATAATTCCAGAGGACCGGAGACAGATGGATGTAGTTCCTATTCACAAAAGTGGAAGTAAGGAGAAAGCTGGGAACTGCAGACCAGTTGTAAGTAAATTAGTTGAATATTTGCTAAAACAGAGGATAGTGCAGTTTCTGGAATCCAATAGATTACTAGATCCAAGGCAGCATGGTTTTACCAAAATCTGATCAATGTCTTTGATTGGTTGACCAGAAAATTAGAATGAGGACAGCACTAGATGTAGTGTATTTAGATTTCAGTAAGGCTGAAACAGTTAAGCATAGGCAACATAAAAATAAGCTGAGCATCCTTGGGATGGGCCCTAAAATGACTATATTAGAAACCAACAGAGTGGGAGCCAACAAAGGCTAGTGGTAAAAGGAGTTCATGCTGAGGAGAGGGGCGTTATTAGGGGTGTGCCGCAGAGATCGATTCTTGGACTGGTACTTGTCGATATTGCACAAGGGCTATCAGGAAAGATTTGACTTTATGTGGATGATACTAAAATATTCAACAGATTAGACAGCCAGGAAGATATAGAAAACATGAGGCGAGATCTAGCAAAGCTTGAGGAATGGGTTAGAGTCTGGCAGCTAAGATTTAATGCTAACAAATGCAGAGTCGAGCATTTGGGCTACAAAAATCCAAGGAAGCGGTAGCATCTACAGGGTGACATTTTTCAATGCACAAAACAGGAGCAAAACCTGGGGGTGATTGTCTCTGAGAATCACAAGATGCCAAACAGGTGGATAAAGCGACAGCAAAAGACAGAAAGATGCTTGGGTGCATAAGAAGAGGAATGATCAACAGAAAAAAGGAGGTGATATTGCCCCTCTATCGGTCCCTGGTGAAACCTCATTTGGAATACTGTGTACAATTCTGGAGACCGCACCTGAAAAAGAATATAAGCAGGATGGTGTTGGTCCAAATGATGGCTACTAAAATTGTCTGTGGTCTTCATTATAAAGCATATGAGGGCAGACAAAGATTTAAACATGTATACCTAGAGAAAAGGCAGGATAGGAGAGATATAAAAACATAAGAAGTTGCTATACTGGGTCAGACTAAGGGTCCATCAAGCCAAACATCCTGTTTCCAACAGTGGCCAATCCAGGCTATAAGTACTTGGTAAATACCCAAACATATGAGAGAGATATTTAAATACCACTAAGGTATTAATATACAGGAGGCGAGGCTCTTTATCAAGAGGTCATGGGATGATTATGAAAGAGAACAGATTCAAGAGTAATCTAAGGAAATATTTCTTTACAGAGAGGGTGGTGGATGCATGGAACAGCCTTTCAGAGGAAGTGGTGGAGACAAGGACAGTATCTGAACTCAAGAAAGCATGGGACAAACACGGGGGATCTCAGAGGGAGCTGCAGAGCTGAGTAGTTGGTCTAGATGGGCAAACTAGAGATAGCCCATAGGGTCTTTTTCTGCCATCACATTTCTCTATTTCTGTGAACTTGATACATGTACACAGCCTTTCAGGAAAGATCTTTATAATTACCTTGGAAGTTCTGGCAGCCACAAAGTATTCCAGGTTAGTAAAACAAAACAAAAATAACATTATTGATGAGAGCAGATACCAAGATTTGCTCATCTTCCTGGGGTCAGGAAGGAAAGAGTTCCTGGGGAACAGAAGAGGGACTTTGCCTAACAGTGGTTCATCTCAAACAGGTAATTACCAAAAGGTGAGCTAGTGGAACAAGTGCTGAACTCAAGGAGAGGGATCTTCTTCCATCCAGATACATCCCCCTTCCAGTTTCATACAGGTGGCACACAAAGGCATGCAGATCTAACTCTGTGTATGCTAAAGCAGGACCGCACACTAGCATGCCAACATGGCTTTACAGATTTTCACCCATATATATATATATATATATATATAAAACCCTACAAATTCTCCCATGTGTGCACATGCTAGCGTGAGGACAGCCCGACATTATCATGCGTGCTCGTTGCTAGGCAGACATGGCCCTACGTAATCTCAAGCGCCTGCACATATATCAAAGAAAGGAAAAGTTGGTGAGAGCCTGCTATGCTCTGTGTTTAAAGGCTCGAAGTAAAGCTTCATTCTTGCTAAGGCCCAGTGACTTCTACAGCCTGGGAATGACAGACAGCTTTATTTCTGCATCCATGGGGAAAGATTCAGCTCCTGACAGCTCCCAGCACCTCTCCCTGGGCGGCAGATGATGTCTTCCGGACTCCCTCTCATGGCCACTGCTTTGAACTACACACTCACACTTGTCCTTCCAGACAAAGAGGAAGCCCTGTGCCGAAAACGTGAAAGCTGACCACCCATTTCATCTTCTATCACCAGCCTCTCTCACACTTTCTGGCCATCACTCCTACTTAAGGCTTTCAGTTCCCTGTTCCCTTGCAGTCCCCCCAGTCATGGGACAGAAAGTAACCCAGAAGAGTTAGCTTGAACAGAAAATGCAGAACAAACAGGGAGAAGCCCCATAAAGAAAAAGGAGAGGAATGGGAGAGAAAAAATAAGGGGGGGGGAGCAAGCTGTAGGACAAAGTTGGTGCTGGTTTCAGTGTTTGATGATGCTCCTCATTCTGTAGATAAGGAAAAGTCAATATTAGTAGCTCTTTTGGATCCATCTAGTGCATTTGACTTATTAGACCATGCTATTTTATTAGAAGGATGCAAAAGATCTGTGGGCTTGACTGATGATGTTATCAGCTGGATTTTCTCTTTTCTTTTGAGAAGGTCCTAAACTGTCCGAATTATTAGTAGAACTTCAGCTGTGATGCGCCACAAGGATCCTCCCTCTCAACCCGGCTGTTTGATATCTTTATATGCCCTTTAGGGAGGATTTTCCATTTCTTTGGTTTTAAGGGACACCTTTACACTGACGATATCTAATTGATCATTCCATTGGGCAAAGATCCAGGCACTGATATAAACCAATTACATAAATATCTAGAGGAGATTGTGCATTGGCTATAGGATAGCAGATTGGTATTAAAGAAGTCAGACTGAGCTCCTGAGAGTGCTAAAGGTGAATATACCAGCTTTAAAACACAGCCCCTATGATAAAAGGGAGGTTTATGTTGAACCACTAGCAGGAGTAAGGAATTTAGGGATTATGCTGGATTCAAGGCTGAGTCTGAAGACCCATATTTCCACGGTAGTGTGTGATGCATATGCAAAGCTGTGATTCTTCTCGGATCCATGAGCACTTACGACGATGATACACCTTTTGGTGATGTCACCAACTGATTACTACAATGCTTTCTATCTGTGCTTACCAACAAATCCCACATATAAACTGCAGATATTAGAATGTTGTAGCAGGGCTACTCTGCCACTGTGCACTTTGCATTAGCTTTCCATTGTTGCTAGGGCCAGCTGTAAGATCTTCATCCTGCCTCTTTGCACTGTTCGGGGTAAAGTTCTGCCTCATTTGATAACCAGGTTAGAGTGGTGCAGGCCTGAGTGAGAGTTCAGATCCAGCCAAGGAAGTCTATTAGTACCCCTACAGTGCATGAGATGCGACTGTCTCGCTCCTGAGCCAGGGCATGTTCTACTGCAGTGCTTAAGCTCTGGAAGAGGATGCCCCTGGATGTTAGGTAGGAGGTAAACTGGCTCACCTCCCAGAAGGAGCTGAAAACCTGAACCTTCTCAGTAAAATGATAATGGATAGGGTTTGGGGTAGGCAAAGCTACATTCCTGGCATATGCTGCTGTGGTTAGACTAGGGCAGAATGAGGCTGGCTACTGTTTAGGTGATATTAGGTTAGAGACAGGTTTGGCCTGGTAGCTCCTAATTCTGTTTATATGGAGGTCTGTGGCTGTATGAGTGGATGGTAGCTTAAGATCCATTAGTTAAGGTAATTTCTTTTGGCATCTGGCACCTGGATGGTTTGCTCTCTTTTTCAGTTATACTGGTTGGGTCTGTTTTTATTTCATTTGCTTGGATGTACTTGGATGTCGTTTCTGCACACCACTTTGGGTGGTCTTTTTGATTGTGAAGATGGTATATAAAATTTTATTAAATGAGAGAAGGGTGAGTGCAGAAAAACAGGGAAAGTGAAATAAAAAAAAAATCGGAGGTAGGGGATAGAAAGACAAAAAAAAGAAAGATGGAGAAGCCCCATGGCATTCAGCTTCCTCCAGGCAGTCTATAGTTGGGGTGGGGGGAGGGAAGGTTTATGGAAGGGAGGAGGGAGGATGAGGAGAGGGAATCACAGGAAAGTAATAATACAAAATGACAGAAATAAAATTACTAATTTATAGAGTGAAACAGAGAACCGTTCTGCTGACGGATTAAGAAAACCAAAAAGGTCTGCACACTTCTGTGGTCCACAGAGGCTCCAGCAAATACTGATGAGTGAGACTGCTAGGGTGTTCTCCTCTCTGCCCTGCATGGGGGACTTTATTTAGCAGCAGGGACACTAGATATACCTTCTTCCTATGCAAACCTTTTGCCCCTGCAACCCAAAGACCAAGGTCTAAAAAGGACTCAATCTGGAATTTTAAGTTCCAGAATCATCCAATCCAAATTAATCTGTCCAAGGTAAGGGCATTAGGCATCCTAGGCCAACCTTCAATCTCATGCCCTCCCCCTTATTTGCCTATCGGTTGCAGCTCTGGCAGAGCATCCCTCCCTTCTCTCACCCTCTGCCGAATCTTGCATTCCCTCCTTACCCCCTTTTCACCCAGTGCACACCATCTCTTCTCCCTATCTCCCTTGTCCAGCATGTCTGCTCTCTTCTGCTCTACCTAACATCCTCCTCTTTCTCCCTTTCAGTCCATGCTTAGTATATTAGCATCACCCCAATCTCTTTGCCGTGACCACCATCCTCTCTCCACCCCCTATCTAATCAGAATCCTCTCTCCCCTTCCACCTAGCACTCTCTCTCCGAACTCCCTCACTCACCTAGCTTCCTCTGTATCCACACACCCCCTCCTCTACTCACATCATTCCCTTCTCTCTTGTGGTGCCATGCCTTAAAGTGGGTAGTCAGCACCTAGAGATTTTCTAATCCTGAAGTGTCGGCACCTTAGACAACCATTTAGTTTGCCTAATTAATGAACTAGCCCTGCCTTTGTCCCAGCACAGTAACTGTGCTCTGAAGAAAAAAAAAAAAAGAGTGTACTTTGTCTCTATTTTAAACTATTTTCATTTTGGGTGAAAAAAAATTAGTTACTAGTACCTGAAAATATACAAATAAAAGGGTTGAATAAGCACCAGTTTGAACTATGTGAGCAGCAGCATCAATTGTTAAGACCTCAGTTCCAGCTACTGTCCATTCATGCATCTCTCGTAAGCATTCATAATTCAATCAGCTAAAAACATAAAAAAAAAATCTATCAAAAGTAAATCTTCCATTCATTCACCTCATGCTTGGATCAATAAGAGCTGGGCATATATGATCTACGCATGAAGTTAGTGAATGAAAGATTTACTTTTAATAGATTTTTTTGTACTTTTAAGGTGACTGAATTATGAATGCTTACAAGAGATGCACAAATAGACAGTAGCTATGACTGAGGTCTGAACAACTGGGACAGGGACCTTGGGTGATAGTGTCTGGCAATCTGAAGGCGGTGAAGCAATGTGACAAGGCGATAGCTAAAACCAGAAGAATGCTGGGCTGCACAGAGAGAGGAATAACCAGTAAGGAAAAAAAAAAAAAGGTGATGATGCCATTATACAGGTCCTTAGTGAGGCCTCACCTGGAGTCCTGCGTTCAGTTCTGGAGCCCATATCTCAGAGGACAGAGACAGAATGGAGCTGGTCCGGAAAAGGGCGACCAAAATGGTGTGGGGTCTCCTTCGAAAAACTTATGAGGGAAGTCTGAAGGATCTAAATAAGTACCCCCTGGAAGAGAGGAGGTGCAGGGGAGATAGGATGCAGACCTTCAGATACCGGAAAGGTTTTAATGATGTACGATCCTCAAACCTTCTCCATAGAACTAGGGGCCATGAAATGAAACTCAAGGGAGGAGATGACAACCAACATCAGAAAACATTTCTTCATGGAGAGGGTGGTGGATGCCTTCTGGAAGAGGTGGCGAGGACGAAAACAGTGAACAAATTCAAAAGGGTATGGGCTATACACTGCAGATCCCCAAAGGCTAGAGGCACACGGGGTAAACCTGCATGGAGCAGCAATTACTACCCTTAACAGAAGGCATGGGGATTACTACCCTTAACCAATTAGCCTTGATGCTTTTGATGCAACTGCAACATCACTCCCCACTTTGGCAAGGGGAAAAAGGGGAATTGGATTCAGACAGCAGCCAATTCTGGGCCCGGACCTTTACGGTCCAGGATGCTGACATGCAGACATTAAAGAAAAAGCACAGGACTGCTTCTATGGCCAAGTCCAAAAGCAAAGCACGTTCAAGCAGCATTGTCTGAATTATCAAGAAGGCTGCTCATCCTATGTTGCTAGCAGTAATTTTGTTATGGAATATTGCTACCCTTAACATAAGGGTTGGAGGTAATTGATACAGAGTGGAAGTTACTATCCTTAACCCCTTAACAGAAACATGGGGGTAATCTGCACAGAGCCGCAGTTGCTATCATAAGAATCATCCTGGGCAGACTAGATGAATGTTTTGTTTTTTGTTTGTTTTTTTTAAACAATCATTACTATGTTACTGCTAACAAATTTCAAACTAGTGCTAATTCAATCCTTTGTGTATATGCTACTATGTGATAGCAAAAGCCCTGTTATCTGCCATGCATAGGGAATAGTCCATGCAGTTAAAAGCCTCCTGCTTCCTACTTCCGGCAGCAGCCTGCAGGGAACATGTTGGGAGGAGATGATGCTTGAGTGGACAGATGAGAGCAAAGAAATCTATTCTGCTTCCTAATCCAGCCCCTCCCCTCCTATCCCTTCCCTCTCTTTCCTGTCCATGCAGGGAACAGGAAGGGAGAAGGTGATGCAAAAGTGGACAGAGCAGGGTAGAGAACAGTTACTGTGCTCCCTAATGCCGATTAATATTCCATTTAAACCTTCTTAGCAGCAGTGTTAAACACATAAAAAGCCCTGCTGGTTATCTGACTGCTGAACAGGGCTTTTACTGTAGTTTTCTGTAGAATGTGAAAAAAAGCCACAGACATTAAGCACCCCTATCCCGGATCTGTGAGAATGTGCATCACCTCCTGCTAAATGCCTTTCTATCCCTCTATTAGCCAACAGTAGCCCAGTAGTTTTCATAGGGCTCAGTCACAAAAGAGAATATTGCTGTAGAATACCAATAATACTGCCTCATGACATCACAAAGCAGGCAGCCAATAGTAGTACAGCAGCTTTCACACTGGCTGATGACATCACAATGCCGCTACACTGAACATGGATGGGATACCATTCACCTATCAGAGGGCCCGACGAAGTACCTGTATATTTTATTTACATGCAATGTGTGCATTTATGTACACAGGATAACTGTGTGTATGTATATAGGAAGTTAGTGTACTAAGAATTCTTCCATAGAAACAACAGGAGGTAAGTCATTTAACAAATCTAGCCTGTCAGTGTGTGTAATTCTATAACATGTAGGCCTCTATACAGTACATGTGAATTTATAATTCATCTTTCCACTGGGTGAGATGAGGTGGGCTGAGTATATTTAAATGCACTGAATATTGCTCTAGATTGTGTGCTTACAGATGTGTGTGTGTGTGTGTGTGTGTGTGTGTGTTTCACTTTGTTCACCATGTAAGAATGCTGCCCATCCCCATGTGTCACAGGGTTAATTTATCAGATGGTGGGGTTGAATTTGCTCCTTGGCCCTGAGGGTGGAGAGCTGGGGGAAGGGACCTTATCAGCAATGGAACACATAAATATGTATTGTAAACTGCCCTCCTAAAGGTCACGAGGCTGGGGGAGGGGAAGGGGGAGCTCGATCTGCCGCTCTCCGTTTCCTTCTCTCCAGTAGGATGCATGTGGATAATACACTGACCTGGGTCTCTGCAGATCACTAGCCAAGATGGATCAGCAAAACATCCTCAAGTCAACTTCTAAAGCACGCCTGAAAACCACTTTCACACAAATAGATTCATGCACGTACGCAAGTACATTCATTCACAGCAATAAAGGAAATCATTCGCTAGAAAAATTAATAATTCCATTTCAAACTAAAACCATCTGCATCTAAGCCTCAGTGGTTCTTGTTTTCCATGAACTAGATTCCATTCCTGGCTCTGGCTCCTGCCGTGCAGATTCTGCACTGCCATGTAGGAGAGTTAGGTTCCATTCCCAGCTGTACCAAGCAGTGGACCTGGCACCATGTCCAGCCAGATTCCTGCCCCTCGAAGCAGTATCTAATAGCTGCTCAGCAAGTAGCATGCTTCTCCCCATTACAAGAGAGCAGTGTTACCCAAACGTGGGAGGCAAGGCCAGTAACAGGAAGATACTGGAGGTAGGGTATGCAGCCTCCCTAATGAGAGCTCAATGGAAAGGAATAAGGCGAGAAGCTTTGCACATTGACTTCCTGAGAACCAGATGGACAGGTATAAGGAGAGAAGCTGGGCACAACAGATGGAGAGGGGTAAGGAGAGGAGGTATGCACGATGGCTCACTGATGAAAAGAAGAGAGTCTATGCTTAATGGCTCCATTAAGAGAGAGAGAGAGAGAGGGTCCAAATGATAGTTCCCTGATGAGAGCTGGATAGAGAGTAGTAAGGGGAGAGATGGTGCTGGGGAAGGTACACAGAATAAAAGGAAGAATACATGTCTTTAATAGAGCAGACTGCACCCAGGAGCCTCATTATTCTAGATTTATAGATCACATTATAAACATATATTTATCCAGAAAGATTTATGTCTACAATTTATAACTGGTATTCTAATAAACACATGAATTAGTACAGCCCTAGAAAAATACAGTATAATATCAGATGACTGCACTGCCTCCAACCCCACACATGACTGCACGCGCCGCCCCACACAACCTCTGCCCCCACAGGAGACTGCACAAAGAAACCCACAGGAGACTGCGGGCGCCGCCCCACGCCACCTCCGTCCCCAGAGGAGACCGAAGACGGAACCACACGCCACCTCCGTCCTCAGAGGAGACAGCACGCGCCGCCCCACGCCACCTCCGTCCCCAGAGGAGACCGCACACGGAACCACACGCCACCTCCGTCCCCAGAGGAGACCGCACGCACCACCTCCACACCACCTCCGTCCCCAGAGGAGACCGCGGGCAGCGCCCCACGCCACCTCCGTCCCCAGAGGAGACCGCACGCGGAACCACACGCCACCTCCGTCCCCAGAGGAGACCGCACGCGCCGCCCCACGCCACCTCCGTCCCCAGAGGAGACCGCACGCGCCACTCCAAGCCACCTCCGTCCCCACTCCACGCACCTCCGTTCCCAGAGGAGACTGCACGCGGAACCCCACGCCACCTCCGTCCCCAGAGGAGACTGCACGCGGAACCCCACGCCACCTCCGTCCCCAGAGGAGACTGCACGTGGAACGACGCACCACCTCCGTCCCCAGAGGAGACTGCACGCGCCACCTCCGTCCCCAGAGGAGACTGCACGCGCCACCTCCGTCCCCAGAGGAGACTGCACGCGCCACCTCCGTCCCCAGAGGAGAACTGCACGCGCCACCCTCCGTCCCCAGAGGACTGCACGCGCATCCCACGCCACCTCCGTCCCAGAGGAGACTGCACGCGCCATCCCATGCCACCTCCGTCCCCAGAGGAGACTGCACGCGCCATCCCACGCCACCTCCGTCCCCAGAGGAGACTGCACACACCACCCCACACCATCTCCACAGGAGACCACATGCACCACAGCACCTGCACCTCCTTAGGAGACTACAGGCACTGCAGCACACCACCTCCTGCCGCACCCCCACAGGAGACTGCACACACCACACCACTTCCACCACCCCCAACAGTTGGTCAAAGGGAGGGGGAAAGAGCCATGCCAGAGCAAAAAAAAAAAAAAAAAAGGGAGAGGAAACAGAATCAAGCTTCTTTTAAGATAATGAGGCAAGAGAGCACATGAATCCATTGCCGGATTAATCTGGGCATACAGGCGTGAATGTATGTCCCCACCTGCTGCATACAGGCATAATTCAGGAGCTGTACACTATATCTTATCAGACTCATTTATCAAGAAGTGCATATCGCAGAGAGTGTGCCAGTGCCGAAGCAGATGAGCAAGGTTATTAATAGTAGATCCATCCTGCCCTTTCCTCCCCCAGATAATAAGCTTTCTTCCCAAGCCGGGCCCCCAAATCAGCAATTACCCACAGAGGAAGGAGAATCAAAAAGGGAGCAGGGAAGCCAGAATGGGGTAGAGGGTAAAGGAGTAAGAGACCAGAAGAGCGGAGGAAACAGAGATGAAGGGAAAAGAAACCGTGAAAATCTCAGAAGAGACAAGATGTCAAAAATAGAGAAAGATAAAAAGAAAAGGAAGCCCAGGTGGGTGAGGCAGCGGGAAGAATGAAGGAGATGCTGCAGCCCTTCAAAAAAGTTAGCGAAGGATAAGGAAAGATGCTGAGGCCCAAGTCTACCCCACCCAACTCAGTGTCAGTGTGGAATGGGAGACTGACTTCTGTTTTAAAGTGTTTCACCCTTACATTCTAACAGGAAGTCTTGGGATGAAAGTCAGAAAACTAAAACCCCATCAACATGGTATGCAGACAGGCCCTGGAGGGGTTCAAGTCTGTATCTAGCTTCTTGCACCCCAGGTCAGTGGGGGCGGGAGATGCTGCGGAGGCAGCACACACAGCCCCTGCCAAGGGGCGGTCATCATTTCGAGAAGGTCCCCTGATGCACGGCTCCCAGCCTCAGGACTGTGGCTGTGATGACTAGACTAGGAAGAGTAGGAGCAGGAAAAATCCCCAGGTAGCTGTGAACAAAGGGCTCATGGCGCCAGATCCTTGTGCTGGTTCCGAGCGAGCAAGAAGAAAAAGGAAAAGTCATCTGGTCCAAAGTAACATGCAGACACAGAGATAGGTGGTGGCAGTACTAAGGGACCCCACCTTCCTCTGTGAATGCAGGAGGGTTCAGGAAATCAGTCTCTACCAGCCACTACATATATTTCTCCTCACCACTGGTTTCAGTTTTAGGTTATTTGTGGGGACATTCTCTCTCCCTAATTGCTTTTAAGTAACTTTTGGGAGTTGTGATGTTTGGTTTTTTTTAATTTCTCATAAGAATTAAATATAAAAAGGGGTTGAATTATTATTTAGCAATTCTAAAATTCTGCAATCTCCAGAAATTGATCAACGTGGATCACAAGTGACAAACAATAAAAATATAAAACATTACATCAAATCAGTTAACATTCTTCATTAAAAAAGGCCTGAACCTGCTTTCTGAATAATCTTCTCTCATTAATCTGGCAAATATCCATAGGCAAAATATTCCACAATGTGAGAGCAATATAGGAGAAAGCAGATGCATGTGTGACTTATGATTTATAATCTCTTAATGGGAGTATTTTCAGCAGGCTTGTATCCTGTGATCACAGGGTTTTCCAGGTTCATACGTATGCAGGACGTTTGCTAAATTGGAACAATTGGAAGGTTGCAGCAGTTTGAATACTGCGAGCACAATTTTAAAGTGAACTCTCTTACAAATTGAGAGCCAATGTAACTGTCTCAGTACTGGGGTAATGTGCTTGAACCAGCTCACCCTGGTTAAAATCTGAGCCGCAGCATGCTGGACTAATTGCAACGTTTTCAAATGCTTCTTTGGAAGCCCAATGTACAAACTATTACAATAGTCCAGATGACGAAGTGCTAATGACTGCACAACAGATCGAAATAACTCAACAGTCTAAATGACATCAGCATTTTTAGCTTATAAAATGTTTTCTTACCTACTTGTTAAAACTGGGGAAGTATGTTTGAGTCTATAATGACACAGATTATGTACTAATGAGTCTCCTGTATTAAGAAGTGTTATCTGAACATTTGGTAGAGTCTATTTACTTATCCACAGTAATGAAGTTTTTGCTGTATTCAGCACTAAATGATGTCCCCTTAGCCAATCACCTTTCCCTTGATACAATGCTGAGGTTCTGCCATTGGAATGGTGCCATTCATACTGGGCACATCAAATTGAATTCATCTGCGTAAATGTAATGTACAACCCCCAATCGCAAACTCTGAATCCTTGACAACTGGCACTGCTGTACACACGTTTCAGACTTGTGCTAATTCAGCTCCGTTTTCTGTCCATTGTGGGTCCAGTCTAGGAATATATCTCTCTCAAAGAGAATACAATCTGGTCTCGTTTTGGCTGCCTTTCATGATGCAGTGTCGTGGATCTAGTGGAGTCACAAAATGAAGCAACAGTAGTGTGCAAGCCTTTAAGACCTGTGCACACAGCGCGGCACTTACGGGAACGTTCACAAGCTCTCAGCTTACTGTCCCCTGCCGTTCTCTCTCTCAGGATATTGCCCATTTCACCATTAATATACAATCATACATCAGGCACAGGAAAGGGAAAATTCTATCCAAAATATAAAGTTTTACAGGACAACTTGTGTAATGAGGACAGCGTGGGAAATGGGGTTTGTATGCATACGTTATGCAGCGCAGATAGTGTGGAGAATTGGTGTTATGTCCTTAATATAATGTTACACTGTGTAACTCATATGTGGGCAATGTAGCCTTTCCAATTTATACAGTAAGCTCATATCCATAAAACAAACACTTATAAAAAATTTAATTGATCTATTTGCAAATTATAAAAGATTCAGTACAAGACATACTCAGCTTTCCAGAAAAAGCGTTTTAATATAATGGATGACAGGAAAAAAAAAAACAAACAGATCTAAGAGTATGGCGTCTGGTATTCTTCTGCTAGAATTCCACAGCAGGTACACGGTGTTGGACTCATAACTATTCTTTTTCGTTCGGAAGGAAACTAAAAAAACTGAATAATTTTAACTGGTTAAAAATCCTCTACCATTGGTATTTTTTTTTTTTTTTTAATCCTGGCTATCTCCCATCTTCTGGGATCATTTGTATTTATTGAATTTTATACATGCATTTATGCCCAGATAACAAGCAGTGCCCCTTGTTAGGCAGGCATCTCCTTCCGAATGCATTTAAAGATACACATTTGTGCACCTTCCTCCAGGCCAGAGCGTGTCACGGACAGATTGCGCTGTGCGGCCCTCGGCTTTCTTCCCCAAAACCTCCCTCGCCAGCGCTAGCTGTAGCAGCTTTTGAAGAAAAAAAAAAATTACCTATGAAATGGTTTCAAATCTGTAAGGAAGTAAAAATGTAAGAGCCCTGCTGATGTGTGTCCTGAGAAAGACTCTCTTATGGCATTCAGAGCACAAAGCGGATCCTCCCCCACTGTGCTCGGACCAAAAAAAAAAAAAAAAAAAACAACTCTTGGAGATTAGGGAGCCCTCTCCAGAACGAGGAGGAATTAAATTATTTGTTTTAATTTATCCCCAGTAATAAAGAATCCTGCCTGCAGGACCAAGAAGGGAGGTGCAGGCAGCAGGTGACACACAGGAGCTATTTGATGATGGAGTTCTGATAAGGGCTCTGAGCTCCACCGCTCAATGCTTTGCCTGTCTCTCCACATAATTAAAAATAACTCCCCGCTAGAAAATTAACCATAACAAAAGGAAAAGCAAGGCATTAGCAAAAACTTTAGGGAAGAGTCTTATTACAAAAAAGCAACTGAAAATGCCTTTGAATCACATACAACGTATGCATTATAATGATTACTTGTTTTTAAAGAAAAAAAAAAAAGTCTGATGGTCTTCTGGCATTTTATATATTTTCGTAATGTTTGTTATTTTGATTGTTTCATTATTTGTGACTGATTCCAAAATGAGGATGGTTTGCTTTTCGCTCTTCTAGAAGGTGCAAAAATACAATTTACTAACAAATCCATAAAACCAAAAGCTCTAAGAAGCAAACAGAGGATTTGAAGATGCCCTGAAAACTAGAGCTGCAGAAAAGGAAATACTTGGTCACATCTGAAGAAGGGAAACCTCATGACCAACACCAGCTTTGGAGAATTTACAGTGGCTCAATAAAAAAAAAAAAAAACGACTTCACAGCCAGCAGTTTTCTGCAGGACTCGCACAGCTACTGAACTAGGGAAGTCTTTCCCACATAACCCCTAAATTTCTCACTCTTACCCCTTTTCCCCCAGCTCACACATTTCATCTACAGAGCTGTAGGGACTGTTCTTCGCAAGGTGGGAGCAAGTTAATTTTTGAAAGCACAGCTCACTAGGCTTGGAGGAACCCTATGTCCAGACTGTACACCGAATTAGAAGAAACTGCTGCTTCCAAACCTGACGTATGCTACCCATGTACACAAGTCATCGATAGCAAAAGCAAAACCAAGGGGCCAGAAGAAAAGAGGCCGTGTATGCTAAATTGAAGGCTTAAAAAATAAAATAAAAAGACTGAAAATGGGAAAATGAGCCATGAAGAGACGACAGAAGAGGGCTGGTGGTTACGCTGAGGGCGCCTCAGACTCAATGCGGTGAAACCCTAATCACAGACCCTGTGAAAGGCAAGGAGCCCGGCTCTGCACCCCACTCTGCACAAAGCGCTGAATTTTTTATTTCACCATTTGAAATGACTCCTGGCCACGGGGGTCTGGTCTTCTCACACCCCTCCACAACCTGCACGCGTGGACATGTAGATGCATGCCTCAACGTCATGTGCGCACACGGATGTAAACGTACATGCATGTCTGCAGATTCAGCAGGAAAGGCAACCTGGGATTCAGCTGAAAACAAGGTTTCTCGTATTGGACTTCTGGTCAATATTTAAATAAAGTATAATACAAATTTTAAAAAAATCACACAGTGGGGTTTTTTAACTTTATTTATCTGGTTTTAAGTTAACACTAAAATGATAATTTTCTGATTTTTTTTTCCTGCACCACGTTAATAGAAATTAAATAGAAACACATAACGAGGGATTTAAAATGAAGTGAGATCATAGAAAGGAAAATGACAAAGAAGGATCAGATTAGACATAGGGATTGGAAAAACTACAAAAATAACTTGTGGAAAGATTTATGGTTTGAATCTATTATAATATATATATATTCTATAAAGATATATATAATCTTTACAGAATTTCACAGTGAAAAAGCCACAAACCTCAAGAAAAGCCACAAGGTAAAGGAGTAAAAAAAAAAAAAAGATTCTCCAAGACCATGAAAAAATAGCAGCACCAGAATCACAAATCTATAGCTGGAAAAAATCTGTCTCAATGGCAAATTCCAATTAAAAGAAAGAGCTAGAGAAAGAGGAGGGGGAGCAGCAGGGGTCCCTGCAGTGCGCTGTCACCAAGCTCCAAGCGACAGCAGCACAGGAAGGGAAGCAGGACGCCCCTGGCCGTGCAAAGTTCAACCTAGCATGGAGCTCCAGCCTTCCGTGGACAGAGGGAAACATCTCCCCCCCACCCCCTCAAGTGTGCAAAGCCAGGGCACGCAGCTGTGCTGCAGTGCAATGGGGGGGCGCGGGGGAGGGAGAGGGGCAGCGCGGCACTGCAAGGGTTACAGGCACAGGCAGTAATGGGAAAGGTCAGGGCTGAGGAATGAGGTCTTTCTGCCCATGGCAGACGCAGGCTCTGCGGCCTGCACACATCCAGGGACTTTAAATCAAGGCTGTGCTCTAGGACATGACTGTCGCCACCCCCACTGACATACAAACACATGTACACACACACACACACACACACACATCCCCACCAACACCATTACCGCTCACTGTTTCTGAGGCAATAGAACTGAAAATCCAATCTCAGCGTCAGTTTGTGTTGTTGCAGGAAGGTGGATGAACTTCAAGACTTTAACAGTTGAAAAAAAATCAAATCACCTTGCACATATCTGAAGAAGGGATCTGCGTGATCCTGAAAGATCACGCGCGCCCTCATCTTTGGGAAATTCTTGCATTCTATCACAACTTGCAAAAAAAAAAAAAAAATCCAGGTTTCTGCAAGGCTGTGTGTGAAAGACGGCCGTATCAAAGAGCAGCAAGCAGGAGCTCTTAAGGATCAGATGCCTCTCCCTCTCTTTTTCCCTCTTTCACCTCTGAGCTCCCAGACTTGAGGGTCCTGTCCCCCACAGTACAACTCTTCTTCGATGATGATCATTACACCTTGTTCTAAAATGAGGCCTTTATAAGATTTGCTGTCTTTTATGACTACCAGACTCATCACGCTACCAGACTACCACACATCAGACTACCACTCATCAGACTACCAGACACATCACGCTTAGAGATCGTGCATTCTCCACAGCCGGTCCAACATTATGGAACTCCATTCCCCCGGATCTTAGAATGGAACCCAACATCTCAACATTCAAGAAAAGACTCAAAACGTGGCTGTTCACGCAGGCCTTTCCTAACTCCAACTCCATCTAACTCCCTTCATTCAACACGCTCCACTAGTATTAGCGTTAATAGCCACCTCTTACAATGTTATTTATACATATATATAACTATCTGAGCTTCATTTCCCTTCTCTTTCCAAGTTATTGTTTTCCTTGTTATATGTAACTGCTTTTCTGCACTATTGTTTAAATGGTAAAGTTTATTATAATTGCACCCCTGTTTCTTGTGAACCAGCATGATGGGACCACCGTCTTGAATGTTGGTATATAAAAAAGTTAAATAAATAAATAAAAAATGAAGAGGGAGAACAATATAAGAGAAACCATGGGAAAAGCAGGGGGAGCAGTCTGTGGGGTGCAAAGGAGTAATATGGGTCCAGGCTGCAACTGACTAGGTGTTCAGACAGGCACCCAGAAACATCAGTGACCACAAGAGAGGGGAAAAGCCTCCTAGGCATAGCAGTAGAAGGGACACTGCCAAAAACCGGGAGTTGCTATGCCACATTCTTAATGATGCCAATGCGCAGGCAGGCAGAGGAGACCCACGGATGAGCCTGTTGGGCATCTGGAGTGCTGCTAAACTCTAAGCCAGGGCTCCTCCGCACAGGTGCCCTGCACCACAGAGTGCAATAACCTACCAGGCCGGGCACAAGCACCACAGCACAAGGCCAAAAATGTCACACAACCCTCCTCACATACAATGAGCTGGCAAACATTCTCTCCGCATCCTCAAACTCCAGAAGCACTCTACATTAGGACTCACTCCACAAGTCGGGATAGCTATCTCCACCTCCTAGAGCATGATTTACACCAATAATAAATTACAGACACACTACCAATGTTAGATAAAGGTTTCATTCTCAAGGGTTCTGAGTAGGAGGGGCGTTTTGCAAACTCAGAGCCTGATTTACTAAAGGTTTTTACTCATTTTGTTTGGACCTGGCGGTTTTCTCCTGCTCCTTTCTGCTTCCAGCTTAGTCAGAAGCAGGGCTGGGACCTGTCTCTCCGAGCCTTCATTCAGAACTACCAGGGGATTTTTCTCCTCCTATTTTATACCCTCTGCCTCCCATCCCCCATCGCTGGTCATTGCAGCGAGGGTCTTGGGCTGGGAACTTGCACTAGGGCTTCTATGCAATCATGATCCCTGCATGCAGACACTAGCTGTTAGTATTAAGCAGTGATCGTAACTGTCTCTCTTCTGGGGGGGGGGGGGGGGGGGGCCCTGTAAACGCTGCAACTCCAGCATCAAAGTGGGGATCAAACTGTGGACCTTCCCCATGGCAATGCATAGCATAGCCATTCAGCCACCATTCTGTGTCTATGGGGAGAAAAAAACGTAATAAAGCAGATCCTTAATGTTTCTTTCTGGAAGCCTCCCTCTTCATAAGTCGTAACTCTAAGCCCTGCAAATGAAGGATATTTTGTTTTAAATTAATTCTTAATGGAACCGCTTGGGTCTGAGAAGAGAGTTGCCAACTGGTTCCAGATTTTCAGGACAGGCTGTTCCACTCGCTTTTCTTCAGGAAATCAATAGGGGCACCAGAACTACAAATACAGGAAGACAGTGAGGTGAAAGCAGAACTGGATCAACCAGTTGGCAGCCCAAAGGTTGCTGTCACGGTAATGCCATTAACAGCTGGTGAAGGCGCTCTCTCTGTCTCTCTCTACCTTTGTGACATCACTTCGATCCGACTGGTCAGAGATGGTCTGTTGCATCACTACATTCCATCCCCAGAACATTAAAAAAAAAATAATATGGGCCAATGGCACAGCAGCTGCATGCTGCTGTGTGGGAGACCTGGGCTTAGTTCCTGGAGCCAGCAACATCCAGCACCTCCTACAGTGAGAGGAAGCCCCAGACATTGTACAACAGTGACACCTATTGGCTGCTTGAGAGTGCACTTATGCCAGAGACCTGCAGTCCATGCCTCTTAGCCAATGGCTGCTGGGCTATAAGGTAAAGTGTTACAAATAGCCGCAGCCCCAGTAGGAACCAGTTCCAATTCAGCTGTAAAACTAAAAGAAGCCAAAAACATTTCCATAGGGGGAAAAAAAAAAAAAAAAAGACAAGAGCAAGAAATGCTATGAGACTTTTGCCCAATTTTTTTCTGTGGCATTCCTGTTTTCCTTTCCAGAGGTGGTAGGAAAATGTGTGCCATTTAAACACTATACAAGCAAACTACACTATTCAACCTGGCCTCTAGCCTCCAAAGTGGGATTAGAACACCTTTTGGGGCCAATGCAATAAAAGTGAGCCAAAAAAGTGGGCGCTCAGTGTTCAGCATCCATTTTGCTAATAGGTGTCCAGGCACCTCTTCTGGGGGCGCCGTGCAATATTTAAATTATGGGTCCCGCCTCCAAGGAGGCGCTAGGGTTGATTGCGCACCCCTAGCGCCTCCTTGGCAGCAGGAACCCAGGAGAGGTCGGCTGTCAGCGGGTTGAGAAAACAGATGCTGAATTTATCAGCGCCCGTTTTCCTAAATGAAGCACAGCCACATGTTCGGAAAATGGAAGCTCGTTAACTAAGCATCCATTTCTCTAACTTGACCGCCGGCCCCCTTTTTTTTTTTTTTTTTTTTAATCTTTTAAACTTTTGGTTCCTCTACTTTTCTGTACAACTTTTTGGGCTGCTCAGAAATTAACGCCTGCTCTGGGCAGGCGTTAATTTCTTAGTGTAAAAATGTGTAGATCTGGCACTTTTTTTTTTTTTTTTGCATCTGGGGACCCACTTTCAAATCATCTCTCAAACCTGGGAAAGATCAGGGTCCAGGTATTGTCCCATAATCAAAATCCTTGCAGGAAAAGAAGCTGGCACTGCCCACCCAGAGGGGACTGGGCCCTGTTCCACCAAACCAGCAACCAGCTTAGGCATCAGACTGGTATAAAATATCCAGGGAAAGATTTACCAATAGACAGAGTTGTTGAGTGCCTATGGGCAGCTGCCCTGCAGTGCTAGTCACTAGTTTTACATCATCAGCTGTGGTGCTGTGTTTTGTAGGGGTGGGAGGGGGGAAGAGGGAACAGCTGGCTGACCACATGCTTAAAGGCAGCCAGGGGGTATAAATCCACTGCTGAAAGTATCCCCTTTTTATCCCTTCCTTCCAGAAGGTCAGATCCCAAAATATCTAGACAACACAGGAAGCAGGCCCTACAGAAACTCCCTCTAAAGACGAACACCAACCCCATACCAGGAAACAAGGCAGTAAGCAGGAGATTCCTAGATACCAGAAACCAAGGAGTTATTCACAGCAGACACCAAGAAACTCACACTGCAGACTAGCAATCAAGGATCAACTCCAGAGACTCAGCAGCAGGAATAGGCTCCAGGAACTAATCCCAGCACGTATGTCTTTATATTAATAATAAATAACTAAAACAATTCAAAATCAAGCGCTTTTGCAGGAATAAATTCTGCAACTCTGCCCCAAGTAGGCTTGCAACCAACATAAACATCCAGCAAGCAGATCAATCATGACCACCTAAAGAGGTGGAGAAATATTTTTTTCTTTAGTTACAAAAATACATTTTAGTGCACCTAAGTGCCTGAGAGACAATAGAAGAGAAACAAGATTGTAAAAGAACATTATGTGCATTAATTATTCCTTCCAAGTGGATGAACTGGACAGGTGATGACCCTCCCTTTTTTTTTTTTTTTTTAGTGCATTTAAACAGGTTAAGGCTATGCAAACTTCCTCCTCCACCAAAACAGGAAGAAAAGCCATTGAAACCTAACCTCAGTACATCAATAGTTAAATAGTTATCATTATCCCTGTTGTCAATATCTAATTAGCAAAAGAAACATTTCCTTGCCATCCATGATTTTCCACTACTTAAATAGTAATTATACTATATCGACAAATTTGCATTGCCCAATAACCCTAGAGCAGCAGCAAAAAAAAAAAATTTTTTTTTAAATGTTCAGAGAGCCAAGGTCTAGTATTGCTGAACTAATGCAGCCCCTCGAGTCACCCTTGGGTGCAGGAGCCATGGCTGCACTCCTCTTTTTCAAGTCTGGTTTTTTTTCAGCTCCCAACCACAGGAAGCGACTCCCCCCGCGCCAATCCTCCATTTCTGCAGCCTCTGCTACCAAAAGTTCCCCTCTGCTTTTAATTGGAAAGAAAGATGCTAGGATCAATACGGCTCTATATTTTCTTGGCTGGCCTGTTTTCCTCACATCGGAAGGGCGAGATTCACAAGATATACAGACAGGTAGAAAGAGAGGGAATTGAAATATAGGTTCACAAACAGTAATATAAAAACAAGAGAAATCCTAGTCGTGTAGCTAAGAAGAAGAGGTCATTACTGCAAGGGAGGATAAAATTCATAATGAAAGCTTAAGGACGTGATCGAAAATAGCAGGGAAAGGGGAATAAGAGGAGAAGGAAGGAGGAAAAGGACAAGGGGAAAGAGAAACGGGGAGGAATGGAATAGGAGAAAACACCACAAGAATTAATAAGAAAAAAAGGGATAAGAGGGAAATAGATCAGGGAGGGCAAAGGAGAAAAATAAAAACAGAAAGGAGCAAGAAAAACAGTGAGGAAGAGACAGGAAAGTAAAAGGAAGAAAGAGCAGCAAGCTCGGAGGTTCACTGCAGTGGCGGCTCCCAGGACAAATCCGAAGGAAAGAGTCGGCCCCGGATCCAGTCCCAGACCCCGGGGATCGGCGGCGGCGGCCCTGGACCCACATCCAGCTCCTGAGCCCGGAGATCCGGGGCTGCACCTGCTGCAAGCCCCGGCTCTGCTCCCTCTCCTGCCTTCTCTCCCGAAGCAGCTCTACGCTCGTGCCCGGCTGCTGCAGTTTATAAGCCGCCGCAGCTGCCTCCTCCTCCGCCGGCCCCTCTCCTGCTCCTTCTCCTCCTTTTAATTGATTTTTAATAATTAATTCGGCTTTGCATCGATCTCCTTGACGTAAAAAAAAAAAACATGCCGAAAAGAAGGGGGAAGGAACGAGAAAAGAGAAAAATGAGAGAAATTAAGACAGAAGGAGAGGAAAAGGAAGAGAAAGAAAGACGACAAATACAAGATTTAAGGAAAGAAAATCAGAAGAAATAAAATGGCATAATAAGAAATTATATAAAAGAAGGGCGAAAAGAAAAAAACTAGAAGAAAGCAGAAAGAAGAGAGGAAAGAAATAATGAAGGACGTGAAGATATAAAAGGGCAAAAAAGAGGCTTAAAGAAGAAAAATTTAAAAAAAAACTGCGAGGTAGGAAGAAGCGAAAAAAGAAAAGAAAAAGTGCTCCATTCCGTCTCTTTTTAAATACTAGAATGCTTTTAAGGACTGAGAAAAGGAAAGGAGAAAAGCCAACACGAGCTTTAAAAAAGTAGAAAAGAACTGGCGGAAACGGAACAAAAAAAAAGTAACCGAAAGAAAGGAAAATAAAATTAGAAAACCGAGAAAAGGGTGAAGAGAAGGAAAGAAAAAGTGTGCGGCTGGGACACGGCCCCGTCCCGGGCCGGACGCCGGCTCCCCTCGCTCGCCTTTATTTATTCCTCCATTCTCCGAGCATCCTCCCGTCCATCAATCATTTTCCTTTCGCGTCTCATTCGTGCGGTTTCTTCCTCCTGTCACTCGCTCTTTTATTCCTATTCACGCCGTTTCCCATTCATTCGCTTCGTCCTTCCTCCTCACCGCACGGGGTTATAGGTACGATCCTGCCCCGCTCCCCCCCCCCCCCGGTGCCGGTCAGCGAGTGCAGGGCCTGGAGAGGAGGGGGCAGGTCTGCCCCGGTCCCCGCACCGCCGGCTCCCGCTCCCAATTTAGCCTCCCTTCCCGATTCCGGCCGCGGCGATAAATCTCAACAGTACTCCCCCCTCGCACACAAATAAATGGGGGGCAAAAACCCAATTTCCATAATAACAATAACATATTCCCTATCCCCAGAACAAATTATTGCTCCCCCTTTTTCCCACGGGCAAATCTCTAAATTGCCCCTTGCACGGCTGCCGGGAGAGGAAAGCTCCCTTTTCAGCTTAATTTGCTAAAGGCAGCCCCCAGTTTGGGAACAAAGCGGGACCTGGCCGGGAAACCGCTCTCCCTGCAGCATTCGCTCTTTTTATGTCTCCTAGTTGCATTTATTTCTTTTTTTTCCTCTCTCCTTCTCTCGCTTCTTTTTTTTCCGGGGAGAAGAAACCCCACATTTTGTTGTGGCAGCGGCCGGGCAAGAGCTGGAGCGCTCCTGCCACAGGCCGGCGGCTGCTGCATTAAGCATTTTGCAATCAATAAAGCGCGGGTGAGATTATGCAAAGCGCAGATATTAATATGCAAAGTTTTAAAGATTTTTAAATGGAGAGAGAGGAAGGCAAAAAAAAAAAAAAAAAAAGCGTGCACCTTACCCCTGCTTCCATCGGTGGGCGCCGCTGCTGACTCCGCCATGCGCGCGCGAGGTGGGCCCGGCCAAAGCAGGAGTAGGAGGGAACAGCGCGCGCCCTAGGCCAAGCCGCCGCCTCCTCCTCCTCCCGCCCACCTTTGCGCGCGTCGCTATGGAGACGTGGCTTCCCGCCATCGAGGGGCGGGGAAACTCCGGAGCGCGTGTCCGACCGTGTTTAGGATAAGGGGCCCGCTGGCACCACCTGCTGGCCCCTTGAAGGAAGTACCTCAGGCAGAGAAGAGCCATAGTGAAAACGCGATACACTGACTACCCCTCCCCCACCCGTTGACAAGCTCGGGTCGTACCAGAGTGACACACAGTGACAGGGAGGCAGAGGAAAACAAAGCGATTTAAAGCAAGGACCCACACCAAATAGTGGCAAAGTCAAACCATAGAGCTCAGGCCCAAAGACATAAAGTGATTCCTATGGTCACAATTATTGACAGAAGCAAGACCCATCCCCTCTCTTTTTTTGTGTGTGACTTGCATTCACTTTTTATGCTATTGTTATTCTTACAAGAAGCATTAAGAAAACAGTTGGGATGCAAAGATACAACTACCAAAACATAGAACTCAAATACAATTAAAGTCCAGCATCAACTATTGTAAAGGGAGTTCGTCCTTGACAAAGCTTGGTCTTACCTGAAGAAAAGACATTTTTCTTGGGAACAGGATGCAAGCCTTTATTTTTTATTAACTGCAAAAAAGAAAAAGTAACAGAGTAATGCTAGCCAACGCTTTAGACAAAGAGTCCCAGCTTCGGCTAGCTGCACAAGGCTGCTAACGAGAAACTCAAGGTAACATAGTAGATGATAAATAATGACCAAATTGCCCATTCCAAACCTCCTCCTGCCTCCTCTCCCCATGTCTTTACCTGATCTCATGACCCTTTTCTCATGATCCCCCTCCATCTCTGTCCCATGCTTGCCCCTTGGTTAAGGGTAGTAATCCCATGCCTTCTGTTAAGGGTAGAAACTGCTGCACTGTATAGGATACCCTCATGCTTATCAGTTCCTGGTTGTTATCATAAATCCACCTCCCCTTTTGCCCCTGTGCAGTTGCATCAAAAGTATCAAAGCTTACTGCTTAAGGGTAGTAACCACCGCACCAGTAAGTTACCCCCATGCACCTTTTCCTTCATTCCCCTCCTCTAGCCCTTAAGGATCCAGTGTTTATCCCATGCCCCTTTGAATTCTTTGACTAATTTTGTCTTCACCACCTCCTCCAGAAGGGCAATCCAGGCATGCACCACCCTCTCTGTGAAGAAATATTTCCTGACATGGAGGGTGATGACTCAGAAACAAAGTTTCATTTTGTAACCCCTAGTTCTACTGTTTCCTTTCCATCAGAAAATGTTCGCAGTTCATACATCATTAAAATCTTTTAGATATCTGAGGGTCTGTATAATATCTCCCCTGCACTTTCGTTTTTGGAAGCCTGGAGGAGTCTGCTGTCTGGGACGATAGCGTACAGCGAATGTTGGTTATGCGTGCAGAGACAGGTCGTGAAAGCAGCACACAAAAAAACATAGCATGCACAAAAAAATAAAATTAGAATGGTGTTTCAAAAAACACTGCACACACATGTGCACAATGTTGCAAACTAGAATTTTTGTGCACATGCAGCCCATATAAAGTTAGAAAGTGCATGGATTGTACACACTGCTGAGTGCAGGTTATCCTAACCCCGTGGTCACTTAAGTCCATTTCAGCTCCCCAGCTATGTTAGTGTCCCACTCTCTTACAGGCCGATACAGTACAGTGCGCTCCGATGGAGCACACTGTTAACCGGCATTTCGACGCACGTTTTCGATGCGCTAGCTTTACCCCTTATTCAGTAAGGGGTAATAGTGCGTCCAAAACGTGCGTCCAACCCCCCCGAAACTAATAGCGCCCGCAACATGCAAATGCATGTTGATGGCCCTATTAGGTATTCCCGTGCGATTCAATAAGTATAATGTGCAGCCAAACCGCACATTTTTACTTTCAGAAATTAGCACCTACCCAAAGGTAGGTGCTAATTTCTCCGGGCACCGGGAAAGTGCACAGAAAAGTAGTAAAAACTGCTTTTCTGTGCACCCTCCGACTTAATATCATGGAGATACTAAGTCGGAGGTCCCGAAAGTTTAAAAAAGTAAAAAAAAAAAAAAAAAATTGAAATAGGCCCATGGCTTGCGGGTTGAAAACCGGGCACTCAATTTTGCCGGTGTCCGGTTTCCGAACCCGTGGCTGTCAACAGGCTCGAGAACCAACGCCAGCAAAATTGAGCGTCGGTTGTCAAACCCGCTGACAGCCGCTGCTCCTGTCCTTAAAGAGGCGCTAGGGATGCGTTAGTGTCCCTAGCGCCTCTTTTTACTGCCGGGCCTAATTTAAATAAATACAGTAAATACATTTACATTTATTTACTGTATCACGCGCCCATTCTCCCACGTTTTTTACTGTATCGGCTCGTTAGGAAATACAGGCTTGGCTTTGCCCTAGCTCTCTTCCAGCTCCTACACACCTGGTGAGAGGACAGGAGAAGTGAGAATTGTCCTTTGTTCCATCCTTCACCTTAAACCTATAGGGTGAATCGTCATTGCACGCTACTCCAATCTTGGCTCCAACTGAAAGCTTCTTAGGCTGTTACAGCAATTTCTCAGAGCAAAATAGTTGACTCTCCTTATAGTACTTTACAGTAAGCATGGTACAGGCATCTTATTGTTAATAGGAATAGAAGGAGTTAATTCCTATCCTACATTTTGCCATTTATAGGAGTTCTTTACAGTAAATGCAATAAGAGCTAGAGCATGTCTGTCCATGCCCTTTTTCATATGCACATGCACAGAAACTTACACACATTAGCTCCCCCAACAGAGAAGCAGTAGGTGGGTAACAGGAAGTGGCAGCTGTAAGTCTCTATGCATGTACCTACCAAAAATTAAACAACTGGCAAACAGGAAAAGGAGCTGGGGGTGGGAATGGAGCAACAAGGCTTGTGGGGTAACCCCAAGACCCACCAGCCACATTAAAAGGGAAGGCAATGGCAGGACAACCCCTTTCATGGTGAGCATAGGAGCTGGAGAGTTGGCACTGCCAGGGCCCACCCACTGTCCCAGTGCAGCCATGGGGACGAGAAAGGCTGGTGCCTGGCTCACTCAAATTCCCATTGGAGGTGCAGAGGCCAAAGCCAGACACTGCCCACAGGAGAAGGCTTGAGGACCCCATAGTGCTGCAGCAGGGACAGGGGGGAGTAGAAGCAAAGAACGAGAGTTAAGGGAGAGTGAGTGAGGCGAGTAGTGGATTAGATTTGACATTTTTTCTTCAAACTGGTTTGGGTGAGGGCAGAAATGTGGTTTAAGAAATATGCAAATCATCAATAAGGGGAGGATTGGGCAAAAAGAAGAATTGGAATGAGTAGGAGGAGAGGTGACAGCAAGGGGGAGTAAATGTGGAGGGGGAGAGGAGAAAGGAGGACTAGGATGGGAGTGGATGGGGAGAAGATTGAACAGTGAAGGAGGGGGAACAAGGAGAGTGAAGAGGGAGTGGTTAGAGGAGAGGGAGGGCATGGGCAAAGAGAGGAAAACAAGGAGAGTGTGGGGGAAGGGGAGAGAGGATTGCACTAGGATGAGGTGGAGGGAAGAAATGCCCTCCCCTTCCATAACAAGTCATGGGAGGGGGGAGCCACACAGGTACACAAGGGCTGCATTTTGTCTGTGGGTGGTGAGTAATGCAGGAGATTTTGTGGCTCTTAAAGAATACACCTGCTCCTTTGCCTACCTTTTGCTTGGCTCTGAGCAAAGCAGGAAAGGGTTAATGGGCCTTGGGGTTTTTGTTTTAGGCTTAGTTGTGCATTGTCCTGGCTTTGTGTTTTCAAATTACCTAGAGCTTTGTGCATCAGGTGATCTATACATTTTAATAAAGGGAACGAGAACAGTGTTTGTAAGGGTTAAAGGTGCTTTCCTTAGGCCAGGTGCTAGAATGGGAGGAGTCTCTGCGTCCGGCCGGCTCCTGTCCTTACTGAGCCATTTCTAAAGATTCAGTCCTTCCAGTTTGCGCTCAGCAGCTTGATTGGATGCAGGCAAAACCTTAAACTAGCTTTTCCTCCTGTAGAAGGTGATGGCTGCTATCTAGACTGAAGATAGGCTCTCCCATTTCCTATAAGGAGGTCTACAGTTCAGCCCTTGAGATGGTGACAGCCAGTCTGGAGAGCAGAGAATCCTTAAAGCCCCTGAAGAGGAAGGAGAGGTTTGTGGGGGGTAGGATAAGAGAGGGGCAATGGTCCTGGGCCCTGCACCCCCATGGTAGTCCCATACCAACACTATGTCAGTACTAAGGGGCCCCATAACCTCTTAAAGGAGGATGGGGGCACCTTTCCACACAGAAGCAGTCAAGTTCCTAAAGCAGCGAAGGCAGGGTTCAAATCCCACTGCACCTCCTTGGGACCCTGGGCAAGTCGCTTCAGTCTCCATTGCCTCAGGCACAATCGTAGGGTCTCATTTACTAAGCATTTTCCCCATAGACCCAGAACAGGAGAAAAGCCTCAGTAAATCAGGCCCCGAGATTGTGAGCCCTCTGTATCTGAAGGTAGCTTGTCTTGAGCAACCCTTGAAAAGGCGAGAACCGATGGAACATTCTGGAGTGTTCTAGGAAAGGTGAGCGTATGGGAGGCAGCAGGGAGTCATTACAAGCAAGCTGTTACCTATTCAAGTTTAACTTCATTTACATATTTATAGTCCACTTTACACAGTTTGAAAACTACTTCAAAGCAGATTACAACAGATAAAATCAACTTATTTTAGCTCTTTAAAATAAAATGCCCTGTACCTGGGCAAAACCAGTAAAAAGCTGCAGCTCTCAGGCTTCAGTTGCTCGTGAGATCACACTGTTTCCTATCTATCTGTGGCCTACAACTAGTGCTGGCAATAGACTGTATCACAGATCTGCAGAATAGTCTTATAAATGCACCAAGCTAGCTTTCTTTTTTTTTATAAACACAAAGTTTATTTTCATTTACCTACTTTGGAAGTGTGCATATTTGTAATTATTCATAAATAATTTGTGTGTAAACTTCCACTGCTGTACATTTTAGTTAGGATTTATAATTTGAATTCCTCAGCCTCGTTTGTGGTTTTTCCTCACTCAAGACCTTGTAGTCACCGACGGTAATACTGTGATTGGCACACATACCGAACATTTTGATAAAAGTGTCTACATTTACATTTTCCTGGAGGTAGATTTGGCGGGGGGGGGGGGGAAGGTCAGACCCTCCTAGAGCACTGACAGAGTTATCGGTTTGGTTCTGTTTGATCAGCTCTGCGGGGAATCAAGCGAATTAATCAGGAGCTGCATCTGGGCCGGGTTCAGAGTAGATTTTGCACAGTAAATGGCAGCAGGCTGCCCACTTCTTCCCACACTGCCAAGGCTACATCCCAGGTGCCAACTGTGCAGCATGAGCACTTGTAAGCTCTCTCTCCTTATCCAGTATAGTTTTCATGGTCTTCCGCATTTATACTCTACCATTTTAGGCAGATGAGCGCACAAGAGTAATTGGCTATGCCCTACTTAATGATACTGGGATAACTGTTTGAGGAAGAACGCTGTTTTGTTTTGTGCTGCTATGGGTCAGTAGTTTTCATCAGGTTTTACTAGGATGAGGGTAGTTCCCTGGTGGTATAACGAGGTATGTACTTGTGGACTTATTCTACAAAGTAATTGTTATAGTGTATCTAGTGTTACAGTTGTAATTGTATATATTTTATTGGGACCCATTTTGAACATTTGCCAGAAAGACAGGATAGAAAAATTAATCAACAAAAGAATGCAGACTCCGTTCACACACTGTGCCTCTCTCTTCCCATGTCTAAGCACAGGATTTGTAATAATGTAAACAGCTACCACTACTAGCGTGGCTGTTGCCTAAACACCAGGCCTTCCAATTCCCGTGTAGCTCACCGCATGCGGCCAGCTAAGTGAGTGCCTGCATTTCGGCTAAGACCTCTAGCTATTACTGGAGTTGCAGCCTGCCAGACAGACTCAGCTGCTCACTTGCCTCTTAGTCATTTTGCCATTCAGTCTGGCAGTCCCAGCATTACTGAATCATTTGGAAAGGGCACTTTAAGCACCTTGCTCTAAGGCTGTGCTTCCACTACCCTTTCACTTTTTCGCAGCTAAGGATCCTCTGTGCTTATCCTATGACCTCTTGCAGTCTGCTACTGTTTTAACCTTCACTACTCATTTTAGGAGAGTGTTCCATGCATCCACCACCCTTCCTGTGAAAAAAAAAAATCTATTGACATTGCTTCCAAGTCTAACCCCCTCAGAATCATATTATGACCCCCTGCTCTAAGCTTGTGCCAAACTTTTGCTTTTTTATTTTAAACAGAAGATGATGTCTTGTAGCTGCATTATTAACTTCTTTGCTAAGAACATTTTCATTGTTGGTGGTGCATTGTCATTTTATACTGTTTGCTTGTCATGAATGTTTTATGGAGCTGTTTTATGGAGCTGGTTGTAATCCTCCTAGGACGGGTGGTCTTGAATTTTGCAGAATATAAAAAACACTAAAATAAACAGAACTTCTTTTCCACTGAGAAATGTTCATGTCTTGTGCATTAACACCTTTCAGATATTTGAATGTCTCTATCAGATCTCAAATGACAGTGCCTGTGGGGGTGGGTTTTGATTCTGTGGTTTGGATGCAGTTCCCTGCCCCATGCAAAGGCAAAGCTCGTGAGGTTGGTGGGCAGCGAGTCATTCTAGAGATGGTTGCTACCTCTTGTGTTTTTGGTCTCTTGTTCTCTCTTCTATGAATTGTAGCTTTTGTGTTTCAGAGCATGGTCATCTGCATGAGGACAGACAGTGGAGTAAGATGGATGGCCCAACTCGCTGTGCTGTCTAATATCTTGCTTTTCCTTTCCTGCGAGCAGCACACATGCACACACCGCATGGTCCCCTGCAGCAGTTCAAGGGCAGCTAATGCAGCAAGTTGCAAACTTCTGCCGCCCAGTATTCAGCATTCTGTGGCAATGTTCCAGCATATTTGTATACATTTTCATATACTTTTTCTCAATCTGCACAAAAGTAGTAAAAAATTGCTGAGAATTTCATATTTAAAGCATATTCTCCTTAAAAAAAAATTCCTGCTCTTTTCAAGTAGGCTTTGGAGATAGAAGAGGTTTCAGGAAACTGGAGGAGAGCAGACATGGTCCCACTGGAGAACAGCCCCCGCCTGCTCAGCAAACTCTCCAAGAGCCCTGATAGTGATGTGAAATGTTCAGTGTTGCCAAAGGTTTGGGGATTAGGTGGGGACTTGAAGATGAGGGGAGGGGGAAGCAAGATTTCTGGGAGCAGGTGGGAAAACTGAAAAGCATGTTCTCAGATGCTGCGTGGGAGAGTTGGATTTTGGATAGGCTAATGAGCAGGAACTCAGCAATGTTATTTATGTTCTGCTTTTCAGGAACGTTACTTTCAGGTACTCTGCATATGTTCCTGCCCCCGCTGGACTCATAATCCAAGTCTGTACCCGGAGGTAATGGAGGGTGAAGTGACTTACCAAAGTCACAAAGAGCAGCAGCAGCAACCCTCTGCACATCTTTTAAGCGACTAAGGATCTCTGGTAGCACACTAGAAATCCATAGCTAGGTGGCTGTAATCTCTGTTTGTGACTGCAACAGTTGTGTAACCCCCTCTCCGGTTTACAGGCCAGGAGACTGGGAGCCACCCTTTAACTTGCTCTCACTCTGACACAATCCCAATTGGGAGGAGGACTAAATCCTCCAAGGCCCAAGATGGCTGGGGTGACTCTTTCGTTGTTGCCCCAGGTGGGGAGGGGGGGTGTAACATTCTCTTTCACCTTCAGTGGATGTGAGTGCTAACAAATTCACTGGAGGCTCTGTGTCCAAATGAAATATTTACTGTCAGAATCTTCAAATAGTAAAAATGGCACTTTCACATCAGTTCTTGGCATAAAAGATGAAATTTACAGTTCTTCAATTTATCTGTGCAAGTATCTGTCTGTATTGCATGGAAACTCTCACCCTTCAGGACCTGGATAAATAAGGTTCCCAGTTGGGCAGGGTATCCTTAGTTAGGGCAGAAAAACTCCTCTAAAAATCCTGATGGCACAAGATTACAGTCGTTGCACAGTCTCCCCAAAATCTCTCTCTCCAAGGGTGAAGATGCCAGACGGGTGTCCCCAAGTAGAATTTGAGATCTTACTCACTGTTCTCCTCTTCAGTTGCCTCAAAGGAAAATTCCAGTAGCAGGGAATACAGCATCTCCTTACAGATGTCTCCTCTTCAGACAGGAAGGGTGGCCATAAATGTCCTCCTGGGAGCTCAGAAAAAAATCTTCACAAAAATGTAGCAGCTCTGAAAACCTCCTGCAGTGGCTCTGATCCAGCCTCCTCTCCCAATACTGGTGAGCACTCCCCTGATCTAATCTAACTGGCAGATATCCCAAAATCCTCCAGCCAGGACTCTCACAAGGCAGCAGCCTCTAAAAGGCAAAAACATCCACAAATCTCAATCAAAATGTAGACGCAGAGCCAAAGAAGGCACTCGCCCCCTTATTTTATTTTAAGATCTTATATTCAGCCTCTTCCAAGAAGACTCTGTTCAGTGCCTTGTATACATAAAAACAGTTACAATTGCACGATAATAAAAACAAATAAAATTAAGCAATCTCAAAAGCTTCTCTACAAAGCATGGCCTTAATCTGTCGCCTGAATTCCTTTTTATCTTCTTTTCTCAGCTGATCTGGAAGCCTCCTCCACAAAGAAGAGCAGCAAATGAAAAGGCCCTGGCCCAGAGTATGAGACATAAGAACATAAGAAATTGCCATGCTGGGTCAGACCAAGGGTCCATCAAGCCCAGCATCCTGTTTCCAACAGAGGCCAAACCAGGCCACAAGAACCTGGCAATTATCCAAATACGAAGAAGATCCCATGCTACTGATGCATTTAATAGGAGTTGCTATTCCCTAAGTAAACTTGATTAATAGCCGTTAATGGACTTCTCCTCCAAGAACTTATCCAAACCTTTTTTGAACCCAGCTACACTAACTGCACTAACCACATCCTCTGGCAACAAATTCCAGAGTTTTATTGTGCGTTGAGTGAAAAAGAATTTTCTCCGATTAGTCTTAAATGTGCTACTTGCTAACTTAATGGAATGCCCCCTAGTCCTTCTATTATTCGAAAGTGTAAATAACCGAGTCACATCTACTCGTTCAAGACCTCTCATGATCTTAAAGACCTCTATCATATCCTCCCTCAGTCGTCTCTTCTCCAAGCTGAACAGCCCTAACCTCTTCAGCCTTTCCTCACAGGGGAGCTGTTCCATCCCCTTTATCATTTTGGTTGCCCTTCTCTGTACCTTCACCATCGCAACTATATCTTTTTTGAGATGCGGCGACCAGAATTGTACACAGTATTCAAGGTGCAGTCTCACCATGGAGCGATATAGAGGCATTATGACATTTTCCGTTTTATTAACCATTCCCTTCCTAATAATTCCTATCATTCTGTTTGCTTTTTTGACTGCTGCAGCACACTGAGCCGAAAATTTTAAGATTTTAAAGTATTATCCACTATGATGCCTAGATCTTTTTCCTGGGTGGTAGCTCCTAATATGGAACCTAACATCGTGTAACTACAGCAAGGGTTATTTTTCCCTATGTGCACAAGCAGCGGAGTAACTCAAGAAAGCACACCTTGTATCTCTCCAATTCCTAACTAAAATGCCACACCTAACTAGGTTGCAGGTTGTTTTTTTGTTTTGTTTTTTTTATAGCAGCAGGGGGCAGGGCCATTCCAGCAACCCCCCCCCCCCCCCCCCCCCCTACTCAACTCTATCCCTAACTAAAAAAAAAAGGTCCAAGAACTAGGGCCCATTTTAGTGATGAATCTAAGAGGGTCCCCACACTAGGAAAGTGTTCCTCTCGGGGAGAGGAGAGCAGAGTCACGCCAGAGATGCAAGGGAGAATCTGTAACAAATAGAGGCAAGTCGGCCAAAGGCGCTCTTGGAATGTGTGCTCCTGATCTCTATTGTATATTTTCACTGGTCTGCATTTTCTGGAAGAAGATTGTTATTTCCTGTTACTTTACATTTTGCTTCAGTAAACTTTTCTTTTTAACCCCCCTTCTTGGACACTCCTCTGGACAGATGGTACCACTTGATACTGGGCTAAGTCCTGACTCACCTCTTGCTAGCCCAGTAGGGATTGCTGATGGGAGTGGGGAAGGATTTACCTTCAGAATCCAAAACGCTAGCCTGATCTTCTACATGCCAAAGAAAAACCTCTACACTTTTTTGATGTTCCAAAAATAGAATTTTTACTGTTTTAATCCCCTCTCCGGTTTAGGGGCACATGAGGGTCCTGGGTTCTTTTCCAATGGGTGGAGGAATTAATCCTCCATGGATCAGGCTGGCAGGGATGATTCTTCATTCAGAACCCTGGGGAGGTATCAAATCTTTCACTTTCCAGGGGTGCAAGTGCCAACATAATACACTGCAGGCTCAGAAGTGAGTGTACAAATTAAATCTCTACTGTAAGAATTCTTAAGTAGCAGGAATGGCACCTTCACATCAGATAATGGCAGGAAAGGGTCACATTTACAGGTCTCCTATTTTATCTGTGCAAGTCTCTCTCAGGATCGGGCAGGAAAACTCTCACCATCTAGGGCTTGAAAAAGTAAGGTCCCCAGTTGAGCAGGTCCATCTAGGGCTTGAAAAAGTAAGGTCCCAGTAAGGTCCTTAGTTGGGCAGGAAACCCCTTTCCAAAAACACTGACTAGCACAAAAAGAATAAAATCTTTGCACAAACATCCCACTTTGTCCCCTCTTCAGGGCAGGAAGAGTGGCCACAAACTCCCCTTCCAGCAACTCAAGGAATAATCTTCACAAAAATCAGAAGCACTGTAACCAATGTTCCCTCTAAGGATTGGGTTGCGTGTGAGCAAATATGTTTGATTTCATAACCCTGAGAGCACTATTTTCTTTGATGCAAAAAGCCTATCAATTTTATGCTCACAGCAACCCAATCCTAGAGGGAACATTAGAGCAGCATGAACACACTAACCCACTTGCATATTCACTCTCATACTCTCTCACACACACATACATGCTCATTCTCACAAACACATACACACACACACTCATTCACTCTCCAAACTCACACACATGCATACTCACTCAATTCTCCTCCTCTTCCACACACACACTCATCTCAGTAACTGCAAACCCTTCACTGCCAAACACTGAGAAGTAACACAAACCCCTTTTAAAAAAAACCAAAACACCTAGAACTTTGCCATACCATACCATATGAGCACTATCTCAGGACTCAAAAAGCAAAAAACAGCAGCCTTACCTATGACAATGTATGGCAGCAATGTAAATATGTCATGCCCTAGAATACTAATATACCACCTACTGGGTTACAGAAAAAAGCCCTACAGAAAACTACATGCAAGAAGAAATACTGCACTTCAGTTACACATGCAAAACACAGACAGACCCTTACCTAATACAGAATAAGGGACTACAAATTAGAAACAAACAAGCAGACTAAAATAGTATATAAAGCCTAAGAAACCAGACTCTGAACAGTGGAATACTGAAGAAAGAACAAAATACAAATATGTAATGCACATTCTCAAAGATAACATATGTCAAATCACTAAAAATTCAAAATAAGTTTGTTTAACTTTGTTGTCTGATCTTATTTTTCTAATCGGTTGGTCCCAGGCTTTTTTTTTCCATGTTCCCTTTCTGTTTTTTTCCTCTCTTTCTCCACCTGCCTTCTTCCCTCCATCCACACCCACACACTGGCAGTCACACACACAGGTTCTCAAACCCACCTCCACACATATAGCCTCTCTCACACACACCCAGGCTCTTACCCTTGCACCCACATATAAAGGCAGGCAGTCACACATACACCCACCCTTCCCCATACACACACAGGTTCTTATCCCCCACATACATACAGCCTTTCTCTCACTCACCCAGGTAGTCATCCACCCCCATTCCCTCTGGACAGTCTGGCTCTCACACCCAGGTACTCATCCTCATACACACAAGCAGTCACACACAGACACAAGCAGCACCACCCAGGCTCTCATGCAGCCATATACATACACACAAGGCCTGGGCCTAGCCTTCAGCAGCCAGTAGGATGGAGGGTGGCTGGTGGCTGGTGGCTTCTGCATCTTCTCTCACTCTCTCTTCAGCCAGCTTGCCGAGTTGTGGGGTGGGTGGCAGCAGGAATTACATTTATCCGAACGTCATCTCCTGCTGCCGCGGGGCTGATCTTGTGGTAAGAGCTGCGAGACTGGTCCCGCGGCAGCAGGAGATGATGTCGGGATAAATGTGACGCCTGCTGCCCAGGAGGGTGTGTAGGAAGGTGTGATACCACTGATCAGATCAGGCAGTGGTTTGATTTATTCCTGCCTGATCCAATCCCTGCGCTGGGGGCTAAAAGCCGTGCACAGCTGTGCATGCACGCAGCTTAGAGGGAACAATGAGGGAATAGAGTTAAAGACTGAAACTTCTGCAGCAACTCACCTCTGTCCCAGCCCATGCTGTGTGGGATGGAGAGCAGTAGAATCGTCCTTATCTCCTGATCTAACCTAGCACTGAGTCTCCCCAAATTCTAATTATAACAGTGAGCACCCTAGTACCAGGGGTACTAGGGTGCTCACTATTATAATTAGTGAGGTTTGGGTGGACCCTTGGACACTGTGGCAGCTGACCACGCCCATGGGGGGAAGTCCCGTGAGGGGCCACAGGTCAGGCTCAGATCAGAGATTGATCTTTTATTAGACAATGTGATGAAGCCACCAGAGGTGGCAGTGGTGAGCAGTAGAAGTAGCTCAGCTGGACTAGTATCCCTCAGGTGCTGGAACATCGACTCCTCCAGTACAGTGGAATATGCACAAGCCCCAGTATGGAGAACCCCAGGATAGGGAGAGCAGGCCCTCGAAGAGCGAGTACCTGATCCCTGGGAGCTGAGAGGCTTGAAGGTAATGTACTCACACAGCGGTTCCACTTAGGAGATGGCACCAGGGCTGGAATGGAGGCAGGCCCCTGGTTCCAGGGAACAGCTCTGAGTTGAAGATGGTAGTACTCACTGGTGTTGAAGATAGCGAATCCTTCCAGGCAGAAGAGAAGGTAGGAGCAGGCAGCGAGTCAGGGAACATGGGCCCTCAAGGACTGAGTACCAGTTTCCTGATAGCGACCTGAAAAGCAAGTGAGGCCCCCGAGGAGCGGGTACCCCATTAGCGTTAAGAGTCCAATGGAATTGGAGGCAGAGTAGCTGGGTACAGAGAGCGAATCCCATCCATAAAGAATCCCCTTGCTAACTCAAACGCTAGCAAACATTGTAGGCTTTAAATATCCGGGCAGCGTGACGTCATCACAGGGGTACGCCCCTGAGGTTCGCGTCAAGTAGGAAATAAGAGAGAGGGCCGTTCAGTGCGTGCCCTAAGGTACTAGTGGAGCATGGTGGGAGGCAGCGCCCAAGCCGGTCCGGGAACGCTAGAGAGGGCGGCAGGCAGTCGCCGTGGTAGCCAGGCGTCCATCCGCAGCAAGAGGAGGAGCAAAGAAAGAAAGTTAGACGGAGTGAAGCCGTCAGGAAGGGACGGTTGCAACAGTACCCCCCTTCAAAGGGCGATCTCTTCTGCGGGTACCAGGTTTAGGTTTCCAAGGATGTGAGAAATGAAACTGCTGGAGCATCTCTTTGTCAAGGATATTAGCCAGAGGCTCCCAAGAATTTTCTTCGGGGCCAAAACCTTCCCATGAAAGAAGGTATTCCCAGGTTTTGCCGCGTTTGCGGACATCAAGAATAGCTTCGACCTTGTATTCTAGGTCATCTTCTGCATTAATAGGAGATGGTTCCTGGGATTTGGAAGAGAATTCACTGATGATGAATGGTTTCAGATGTGAAACATGAAAAGCGTTATGGATGTTCAATCCAGGTGGTAACTTCAGATTGTAGGTAACATTGTCAAGACGTGGAAGGATTGGAATGGTCCAACGTAGCGAGGAGCAAATCGAGAGGAGGGTAACTTCAGTCTAAGGTGCTTAGTGGATAGTGTTGCGTTCGTGCCTGTTCTCGCCCTTGCTCCACCCTCTCTACCTTGGTGGCGACTCCCTTCGGGTCTGACGGACAGATGCTGCCACGGCTTCTCCTCACCACTTCTTCCCGGAATCCCCGGGCTGGCCTGATGCTGCGGATCCGCCATGTTCTTGATGACGTAAGGGTGCGCGCGCTCCAGAGTTTGTACTGGCAAGGACGCGAACCTCGGGGCGTCCCCCCGTTGTGACGTCATCTGCTTCCAATTTCAAAGGTCTTTTCTTGCAACTACGAATCGAGTTGTGCTGCTCTGCCTCCACAAACTTACCTAGGGGTACCCGCTCCTCTGGGGCCCCTCTCTCTCTTCTTGATTTCAGATTGCTAAGATGGAATCCGGTACTCGCTCCTCGAGGGTCTACGTCCCTGAATGCTCAGAAGACTCCTTACTGCCTGGAAGCGATCACAGACATGAACACTGTGAGTTCTATTACAGATAGGAACCGGTACTCGCTCCACGAGGGCTTATGTTCCTAATCTCTGAAGATTCCCTTCTGTCTAAGACGTTATTATTGCAGATAGGAACCGGTACTCGCTCCACGAGGGCCCATGTTCCTAAAACCCTTCACAGACTCTCTTCTATCTCAGAAGCTATCGCATACCTATATCTTGTGAATTACTATTACAGATTGCAGTTAGGAACCAGTACTCGCTCCACGAGGGCCCATGTTCCTAAAACCCTTCAAAAACTCTCTTCTATCTCAGAAGCTATCGCATACCTATATCTGGTGCATTACTATTTCATATTGCAGATAGGAACCGGTACTCGCTCCACGAGGGCCCATGTTCCTAAAACCCTTCACAGACTCTTCTATCTCAGTAGAGGAGGACCGGAAGGCTCATCTGCATACTGCTCCCAGCATCCCACGGGAGAGGAGTCCAGAAGTCACCACAAGCAATCCAGGGACTGACGTCCATAGCCCCAGCTTCCAGAGGCCCCGCACTCTTTGCAGTAGAGGAGGACCGGAAGGCTCATCTGCATACTGCTCCCAGCATCCCCCGGGAGAGGAGTCCAGAAGTCACCGCAAGCGATCCAGGGATTGACGTCCATAGCCCCAGCTTCCAGAGGCCCCGCACCCTTTGCAGTGGAGGAGGACCGGAAGGCTCATCTGCAAAGTGCTCCCAGCATCCCCCAGGAGAGGAGTCCAGAAGTCACCACAAGCGATCCAGGGACTGACGTCCATAGCCCCAGCTTCCAGAGGCCCTGCACCCTTTGCAGTAGAGGAGGACCGGAAGTGCGCACCAAACAGCGCGCGAATCTCAAACCCTTCCATTAAGTGAATGAAGATTAATTTAACAGTGGTTAAAGAGGATTGGTAAGTATAGCTTTCAGAAATTATTGGGCTTCTAAAAGTTTGGTGAAAGATGAAATTAAGGGATATATTCTTTAGAGTTTGTGTGTGTCTGAGGTAATAAGCAAGCCAGAGATAGTTAATTCTAGTGTCTGTCTTTCCCACCCACTCAACCCTTGAGATTTAAGCATGAGACACTTTATCATTAAAAATCAATCAGGGTCTTATCTAAATCATACTATTGAACCAGCCCTTATTGAAAGTTTAATCATCCCCTTGTAGGACACTAGCTGATTAATTAGTAAATTCACCTGTAAATTTAAACTACTCTCATTCCATCTCCCTTAGTATCCTAAACTTAACTAGGAACTCAATAAAACTAAGATGAAGGCAGCAGTCCAGCAGCAAGAGGGGGGCTTTCCAGGCTTTTGCATTGAGTGTCACATGTATGATTTTTTACCCGCCGGTGAGAGATTGTATGTGTGCACTCGGTGCAAAGAGCTCCTGGCTCTCAGGAACGAGTCTGATCTCTGGAGGCTAGAGTAGCAGACTTGGAGGAGCTGAGGGAGACAGAGAGGTACATTGATGAGACCTTCAGGGACATAGTAGCCAAGTCCCAAATCCAGTCTGGCAGCCTTAGTGCTGCCTTGGATCAGAAAGGTCTCCCTGTAGGAGAACATCACCCTGGTGTAGCAGGAAGTGATCCTGTAGCAAGGACCTGCTCTTCAGGTGATGTATTGTCCTCTCGCACTGAGGAAAGTCTCCCAGGGCTACTGCCCAGGAGGGAAGGGTTAGGCCAGCCATCATAGTTGGTGATTCGATTATTAGAAATGTAGATAGCAGGGTGGCTGGTGGACGTGAGGACCGCCTGGTAACTTGCCTGCCTGGTGCGAAGGTGGCAGACCTCACACGTCACCTGGATAGGATTATAGACAGTGCTGGGGAGGAGCCAGCTATCGTGGTACATGTGGGCACAACGACATAGGAAAATGTGGGAGAGAGGTTCTGGAAACTAAAATTCAGAACTTCCAGGGTGGCATTCTCTGAAATGCTTCCTGTTCCACGTGCCGGTCCCCAGAGGCAGGCAGAGCTCCAGAGTTTCAATGCGTGAATGAGACGATGGTGCAGGGAAGAGGGATTCAGCTTTGTAAGGAACTGGGGAAACTTTTGGGGAAAGGGGAGACTTTTCCAAAAGGATGGGCTCCACCTTAACCAGAGTGGAACCAAGCTGCTGGCACTAACTTTCAAAAAGGAGATAGAGCAGCTTTTAAACTAGAACAAGAGGGAAAGCCGACAGTCACTCAGCAGTGCATGGTTCGGAGAAATGTATCCTTGAAGGATACTAATGAAACAGGAGAGTTAGGGCATCCCAACAGAGAGGTTCCATTAAAAGCAAACATAGTCCATATCCTATATGTAAAAAATCACCAAAGCTAATGATTTCCGAATTATCCCAAACAACTGAAAAGCAGGTTGTTAAAACAAACAAAAAACACAATTTGAAATGTCTGTATGCCAATGCCAGATGTCTAAGAAGTAAGATGGGAAAGTTAGATTGTATAGCAGGAAATGATGAGATTGACATAATTGGCATCACAGAAACTTGGTGGAAGGAGGATAACCAATGGGACAGTGCTATATCAGGGTACAAATTATATCGCAATGATAGGGAGGATCAACTTGGCAGGGGTGTGGCACTTTATGTCGGGGAGGGAATAGAGTCCAACAGGATAAAGATCATACAAGAGACTAAATGCTCAGTAGAATCTATATGGGTAGAAATCCCATGTGTGTTGGGTAAGAGTATATTAATAGGAGTATACTACCATCCACCTGAACAAAATGGTCAGACAGATGATGAAATGCTAAGAGAAATCAGGGAAGCAAACCAATTTGGCAGTGCAATAATAATGGGAGATTTCAATTACCCCAATCTTGACTGGGTAAATGTAACATCAGGACTTGCTAGAGACATAAAGTTCCTGGATGTAATAAATGATTGCTTCATGGAGCAATTGGTTCAGGAACCAACAAGAGAGGGAGCTATTTTAGATTTAATTTTTAGTGGAACGCAGGATTTGGTGAGAGAAATAACGGTGGTGGGGCCACTTGGCAACAATGATCATAACATGATCAAATTTAAACTAATAACTGGAAGGGGGGACAATAAGTAAATCTGCAGCTCTAACACTAAACTTTCAAAAGGGAAACTTTGATAAAATGAGGAAAATAGTTAGAAAAAAACTGAAAGGTGCAGCTGCAAAGGTTAAAAGTGTTCAACAGGCTTGGACATTGTTTAAAAATACAATCCTAGAGGCACAGTCCATATGTATTCCACGCATTAAGAAAGGTGGAAGGAAGGCAAAATGATTACCGTCATGGTTAAAAGGTGAGGTGAAAGAGGCTATTTTAGCCAAAAAAAAATCCTTCAAAAATTGGAAAAAGGATCCATCTGAAGAAAATAGGATAAAACTTAAGCACTGTCAAGTTAAGTATAAAACATTGATAAGACAAGTGAAGAGAGAATTTGAAATGAAGTTGGACATAGAGGCAAAAACTCATAATAAAAACTTTTTTAAATATATCCAAAGCGAGAAACCTGTGAGGGAGTTGGTTGGACCATTAGATGACTGAGGGGTTAAAGGGGCTCTTAGGAAAGATAAGGCCATTGCAGAAAGACTAAATTAATTCTTTGCTTCCGTGTTTACTAATGAGGATGTTGGGGAGATACCAGTTCCGGAGATGGTTTTCAGGGGTGATGAGTCAGACGAACTGAACAAAATCACTGTGAACCTGGAAGATGTAGTAGGCCAGATTGACAAACTAAAGAGTAGCAAATCACCTGGACCGGATGGTATGCATCCTAGGGTACTGAAAGAACTCAAAAATGAAATTTCTGATCTATTAGTTAAAATTTGTAACCTATCATTAAAATCATCCATTGTACCTGAAGACTGGAGGGTGGCCAATGTAACCTCAATATTTAAAAAAGGCTCCAGGGGCAATCCAGGTAACTATAGACCAGTGAGCCTAACTTCAGTGCCGGAAAAAATAGTGGAAACTATTCTCAAGATCAAAATCATAAAGCATATAGAAAGACATGATTTAATGGAACACAGTCAACACGGATTTACCCAAGGGAAGTCTTGCCTAACAAATCTGCTTCATTTTTTTTAAGGGGTTAATAAACATGTGGATAAAGGTGAACCGGTAGATGTAGTGTATTTGGATTTTCCGCAAGCGTTTGACAAAGTACCTCATGAGAGGCTTCTATGAAAACTAAAAAGTCATGGGATAGGAGACGATGTCCTTTCGTGGATTACAAACTGGTTAAAAGACAGGAAACAGAGAGTAGGATTAAATGTTCAATTTTCTCAGTGGAAAAGGGTAAACAGTGGAGTGCCTCAGGGATCTGTACTTGGACCGGTGCTTTTCAATATATATATATATAAATGATCTGGAAAGGAATACGACGAGTGAGGTTATCAAATTTGCGGATGATACAAAATTATTCAGAGTAGTTAAATCACAAGCAGACTGTTATATATTACAGGAGGACCTTGCAAGACTGTAAGATTGGGCATCCAAATGGCAGATGAAATTTAATGTGGACAAGTGCAAGGTGTTGCATATAGGGAAAAATAACTCTTGCTGTAGTTACACGATGTTAAGTTCCATATTAGGAGCTACCACCCAGGAAAAAGATCTAGGCATCATATAGAAACATACATAGAAACATAGAAATGACGGCAGAAGAAGACCAATCGGCCCATCCAGTCTGCCCAGCAAGCTTCACACTTCTTTTTTCTCATACTTATCTGTTTCTCTTGGCTCTTAGTAACCTTTGGTTCTATTTCCCTTTCACCCCCACCATTAATGTAGAGAGCAGTGATAGAGCTGCATCCAAGTGAAATATCAAGCTTGATTACTTAGGGGTAGTAACCGCTGCAGTAAGCAAGCTACACCCATACTTATTTGTTTACCCAGACTATGTTATTCAGCCCTTATTTGTTGTTTTTCTCCCCTGCCGTTGAAGCAGAGAGCTATGCTGGATATGCGTGAAGTATTAGTTTTTCTTCTCCCCTGCCGTTGAAGCAGAGAGCTATGCTAGATATGCGTGAAGTATCAGTTTTTCTTCTTCCTTGCCGTTGAAGCAGAGAGCTATGCTGGATAAGCGTGAACTATTAGTTTTACTTCTCCCCTGCCGTTTAAGCAGAGAGCTATGCTGGATATGCGTGAAGTATTAGTTTTTCTTCTCCCCTGCCGTTGAAGCAGAGAGCTATGCTGGATATGCATTGAAAGTGAAGTATGCATTGAAAGCCACATTAACTATCAACAAATATTGAATAAGCCTAATAATTGGTAATACCTATAGCCTATGAACTCACCGTTAATTTTACATACTCTTACCCACCCCTGGTTTTTTTTTGTTTGTTTTTTGTTTTTTTTTAATTTGGAGATGGCAGCCCTCCATCCTTCCGCTCCGTGAAGGTGGAACACCAACCACTGGCCACTGGCATCCCGCTCCGTGAATGCCTCTGTGACTACTGCCGCTCCATGCAGTGTTTTGCTGCCTCCTCTTTATACATGTCCTCTAGACCTGATGGATCCACAGTGTTTATCCCACGCCCCTTTGAAGTCCTTCACAGTTTTGGACTTCACCACTTCCTCCGGAAGGGCATTCCAGGCATCCACCACTCTCTCTCTGTGAAGAAATACTTCCTGACATTGGTTATTAGTCTTCCTCCCTGGATCCTCAGCTCGTGACCTCTGGTTATGCTGATTTTTTTCTGACGGAAAAGGTTTGTCGTTGTCTTTGGATCATTAAAGTTTTTCAAGTATCTGAAAGTCTGAATCATATCACCCCTGCTCCTCCTTTCCTCCAGGGTATACCTATTTAGATTCTTCAATCTCTCCTCGTATGACATCCGATGAAGACCCTCCACCTTTCTGGTCGCCCTTCTCTGTACCGCTTCCATCTTGTCTCTGTCTCTTTGTAGATACGGTCTCCAGAACTGAACACAGTACTCCAGGTGAGGCCTCACCAAGGACCTGTACAAGGAGATAATCACTTCCCTTTTCTTACTCGATATTCCTCTCTCTATGCAGCCCAGCATTCTTCTGGCTTTTGCTATCGCCTTGTCGCATTGTTTCGCAGACTTCATATCATTAGACACTATAACCCAAGGTCTCTCTCCTGCTCACTATTCTCTCTTTCAACAGTGACTCCATTACTTTTCCCACCACTGAAGTGAGGCTAACCGGTCTGTAGTTACCAGCCTCCTCTCTGTTCCCACTCTTGTGAAGAGGGACCACCACCGCTCTTCTCCAATCACTCGGCACCACTCCCGTTTCTAGGGATCTATTGAACAGGTCACACAGCGGACCCGCCAGCACATCTCTGAGCTCCCTCAGAATCCTTGGATGAATCCCATCAGGTCCCATGGCTTTGTCTACTTTCAGATTCTTTAGCTCTTCCCATACATTTTCTACTGTAAAAGGGTTTTCGTCTATTCCACTTCCTTCCAGTTTCTTGTTGTGTAGAGATGGTCCTTCTCCAGGGTCTTCTTTAGTGAACACAGAACTGAAGTATTCGTTTAATATTTCTGCCATTTCTTCGTCTCTCTCCACGCATTGATCATTTCCACCTTTCAATTTCACTATACCACTTTGAACTTTTCTCTTTTCACTGATGTATCTGAAAAATGTTTTGTTACCATTCTTTATCTCCTTGGCAATCCTCTCTTCCGCTTGACTTTTTGCCGACTTGATTAATTTCTTCGTCTCCCTCAGTTGACTCAAATATTGTTCTTTGTGCTCCTCCCTTTGGGATCTTTTATATTTCTTGAATGCTGTTCTTTTAGCCTTAATTTTGTCAGCCACCTCCTTTGAGAACCAGGTAGGTTTCATTTTTCTTTTGCTTTTCTTTACATTTCTTACATATAGAGTAGTTGCCTTGGTAATTGCTCCTTTTAGTTTGGTCCACTGCTGATCCACATCTGTCTCATTCTCCCAGCCTTTTAGTTCTTCCTCTAGGTACTTCCCCATTACTTCAAAGTCCATGTTTTTGAACTGTAAAACTTGGGTCTTTGTGCTTCTTTTCCATATTCTTTTTTTTTTTTTCAATATAATGTTTATTAAAAAATGCACTTATTATGAAGCGTTGTACAATAAGATGCATAAATTTACAAATTACGCAATCAAGAACCAAGTAAAACACTTAATCAAAAGATAAAAGACATACAAAGGTCTATCGTACAGCCGTTTCAAAAAGAAAAATATGTATAAGAAATGCACAAATATGATAAACAAATGTTAAGAATAAAATTCTTCCCGTGGCCACTAAGGAAACACCTGCTCGTCTCATGGGATTGGATACTGCTGTCAGCAATAAATGTGAGGTAAGACTATGACGTGTTATAACAAAACAAGTGAATAAAGGAGATCAGTACCATAATCATCTGAGTCTGATTGAATTTTTGGGATCCATGCCTATTGTGTAGGGGAGTTAGTGGCGTGCTCATCAAGAGAACCCTCTTCCCTTCTCCACTGAAGATAGGGTGCCCACGTCCTGTCAAATTTGGGGAGTTGTCTGTGCTTTTGGGCTGTGATCTTGTACATTACACACATAGTGTCTAACTTTTGGATTAAGCAAGATTTAGTGGGTACAGTAAGGTGTTTCCAGGAAAGCGCTAAAATGCATCGTGCCCCTAGACAGAACTGACCAACCAGTGTACTTTCAAATTTGGAGCCGTCAACCGGTGCATTTAACAGACCTTGCATCGGTGATAGGACAACACGTTTCTTTAATGTACTATATATAATATCCTGCACATCCGACCATAGTCTCTTGACTTGAACACAGTCCCACCACATATGCAAGAACGTGCCACTATAGCCACACCCCTTCCAACATTGGTCAGATGCACACAGTTGAGCTTTGTACAATCTACTCGGCGTGAGATGCCATCTGAACAGGACTTTATACTCTTTTCCATATTCTTTTAGTGATATTAAACCATACCGTTTGATGATCACTGGTGCTGAGTTATCATATTATCATATTATCATAGTGGATAATACTTTAAAATCGTCGGCTCAGTGTGGTGCAGCAGTCAAAAAAGCAAACAGAATGTTAGGAATTATTAGGAAGGGAATGATTAATAAAATGGAAAATGTCATAATGCCTCTGTATCACTCCATGGTGAGACCGCACCTTGAATACTGTGTACAATTCTGGTCGCCGCATCTCAAAAAAGAAATAGTTGCGATGGAGAAGGTACAGAGAAGGGCAAGCAAAATGATAAAGGGGATGGAACAGCTCCCCTATGAGGAAAGGCTGAAGAGGTTAGGGCTGTTCAGCTTGGAGAAGAGACGGCTGAGGGGGGATATGATAGAGGTCTTTAAGATCATGAGAGGTCTTGAACAAGTAGATGTGACTCGGTTATTTACACTTTCGAATAATAGAAGGACTAGGGGGCATTCCAAGAAGTTAGCAAGTAGCACATTTAAGACTAATCGGAGAAAGTTCTTTTTCACTCAATGCACAATAAAACTCTGGAATTTGTTGCCAGAGGATGTGGTTAGTGCAGTTAGTGTAGCTGGGTTAAAAAAGGTTTGGATAAGTTCTTGGAGGAGAAGTCCATTAACGGCTATTAATCAAGTTTACTTAGGGAATAGCCACTCCTATTAATTGCATCAGTAGCATGGGATCTTCTTAGTGTTTGGATAATTGCCAGGTTCTTTGGCCTGGTTTGGCCTCTGTTGGAAACAGGATGCTGGGCTTGATGGACCCTTGGTCTGACCCAGCATGGCAATTTCTTATGTTCATATGTTCTTATCTTGTGAATTACTATTACAGATTGCAGATAGGAACCGGTACTCGGTCCACGAGGGCCTATGTTCCTAAAACCCTCCAAAGACTCTCTTCTATTCCAGAAGTCATCCCATACACAGGTATTATGAGTTCTTATTCCAGACTGCATATAGGAACCAGTACTCGGCTATGACTCCTGTTCCTGAATATACTGAAGACTGTTGCATAGAAGCCATTACAGATATCTACAATTGTGAGTGTATCATCTACTACTGGTTATGTATCCAGCATACCCTGTCTACTCACTACCCATAGTCTCCCTCTACAGCTCAGCAACCCAGAGATCGCAATTCCAGTATCTGAGGGACTTCAGCCTTGCCGTGCACATCAGCTTACTACTGCCACCTCTGGTGGTTCTACTTCCTGTCTAATAAAGAACTATCTGTGTTTGTCTCCATACTCCAGCCTAGCCGGTGGTCCCTCTCAGGATAGCCTCCTGGGGGTGCTGTCATCTGCCATCGGCCCAAGGATTCACCAATTTACATTAAAGGGTTCATTCCTTACACTACTAGAGCGGATTCATAACAGACTGCCACTCTGTGGGGAGCCAACCCACAACAGATCATTAACTCCGTCTATGGAGTACAACGGACTACTGGCTACTCTCCTCGGGGAGCAGATTCCATAACAGATTGCTACTCCTCCTCTCTGGAGGAACAGATCTACATCAGGTTGCTAACTCCTCTCCTTTGGAGGAGCTGATTACTAAGTCTGCTAACTCCTCCCCTCTGGGGAAACAGATCCATAACAGATTGCTACTCCTCCCCTCAGGAGGAGCTGATCGATAACAACTGAGAGCTTCAGTGGAAGTGGCGGTGATGGTAAACATCCACATACCACTTCAAATGGTGTTGATCCAGTTGATGTTGCTGGATGAGAATTAATGGTGAATTCAGCCCTTGGTAACAGTTTGGCCCAGTTATTCTGACGGCAACTCACATAGGCCCGAATGAACTGTTTCAGGGTCCTATTCATCCGTTCTGTTTGGCCATTAGATTGAGGATGATAGGCAGATGTATAATCTAGAGAGAGGTCAAAGAGTTTGCACAGGGCCTTCCAGAATCTTGCGGTGAACTGTGATCCTCGATCCAAGACTATGTGCTTCGGTAGGCTGTGGAGGCGAAAGATATGGACTATGAAGAACTTTGCAAGTTCTGAGGTTGAGGGTAGGCCAGGCAGTGCCACGAAGTAGGCCATCTTGCTGAAGCGGTCGACTGTGACTCAGATGGTATTCATACCTCCAGAAAGGGATAGATCAACTACAAAATCAGTAGCGATATGCATCCAGGGCTGTTCCGGAGCTGGAAGCGGTTGCAGCAATCCCCACGATTGGCCAGAAGTAGGTTTGTGCTTGGCACAGTTGGCACAAGATGCCACATAGGAAAGTGTATCTTCCTTAATAGTTGGCCACCAATAATACTTCTGTAGCTTCAGAGGGTATGGCGTTGACCAGGATGGCCAGCCAGCTTGGAATCGTGCACCCAATGGAGCACTTTCTTTCTGAGATATTTTGGCACGATGGTCTTACCAGCGGGCATAGAATGAATAGCCGCTAGGATGACTTTCTTCGGGTCGATTATGTGCTGCGGCTCTTCCGGAATATCCTCCAAAAGAAAGGAGTGTGATAGGGCATCAGCTCTGGTATTCTTGTCTCCGGGGTGATATTTGAGCACGAAGTCAAAGCAGTTGAAAAATTAGGACCATCTAGCTTGTCTATGGTTAAGACGTTGCGCATGGTGGAGATACTCTAGATTCTTATGGTCCGTAAATACGGTAATTTGATGTTGAGTGCCTTCGAGCCAAGGCTGCCATTCCTCGAATGCCAACTTAATAGCCAGGAGCTCTTTGTCACCGATCCCATAATTCTTTTCTGCTGGAGAGAAACGTCATGAAAAGAAAAAGCAGGGATGTAAGGACTTGGAGTCTCGGGTCTGGCTCAGAACAGCCCCCACACCGACGTCAGAGGCTTCGACCTCTTCGATGAATGGCTTGTTGGGGTTCGGATGACATAGGCATGGTTCCGTGGAAAAGGCAGTCTTTAAATCTTCAAATGCGGAAATGGCCTCCGCAGACCATTTAGAAACATTGGCCCCTTTCTGGGTCATAGCAGTCAAGGGCACCGTTAAAGAAGAATAGTTCTTTATAAAGCTTCTATAGTAATTGGTGAACCCCAAAAATTGTCTCAAGGCCTTCAGGCTAGTAGGTTGGGACCAATTCTTGATACTTTCTAATTTTTGGGGATCCATCTGGAAGCCATCTTTAGAAACAATGTAGCCAAGAACGGAGTCTTTATGGAATTTGCACTTGGATAGCTTGGCATAGAGTCGGTGATCTCGTAGTCTTAGTAGAACTTGCTTGACGTCTTCTAGATGAGTAGACAGATTCTGAGAAAATATCAGGATGTCTTCTAGGTACACTACGACACTCTTGTACAACAAATCCCGCAAAATGTCATTCATCATGTTCTGGAACACAGCGGATGTGTTGCACAGGCCGAAGGGCATTACTAAGTACTCAAAATGACCATCTCGAGTGTTGAAAGCCGTTTTCCACTCGTCACCACTGCGAATCCGGACTAAGTTGTAGGCCCCCTTCAGGTCAAGTTTTGAAAATATCTTGGCCCCCTGAAGCTGGTCAAACAGCTCTGAGATTAAAGGCAGGGGGTAACGGTCTTTAATCGTAATCTCGTTCAGACCTCGATAGTCGATACAAGGACGTAAGGTTCCATCCTTCTTCCCCACAAAGAAGAAACTGCGCCGGCTGGCGACTTTGAAGGTCTGATGAAACCTTTCTGTAAATTCTCCTCGATGTACTCGGACATAGCCTTATTCTCTATTGCAGAGAGTGGATAGACACATCCTTTAGGAGGTTCAGTGTTTGGTTTCAGCCGAATGGTACAGTCGTAAGATCTGTGTGGAGGGAGGATATCAGCAGCTTCTTTGGAAAATACATCACTGAACGATGCATATTGAGGCAGCAGTCCTGTCATCACTGGAGTTGTAGGCATGCAGAGAACAGGAGAAACTTCCTTGAGGCAACTGCCATGACAACCTGGGCCCCAGCGGGAGTGTTCCAAGGAGGACCAGTCGAATTGAGGCTGATGCAACTGCAACCAGGGTAACCCCAGAATGATAGGGTGCTTAGCCTTCTTTAACACAAAGAAGGAGATTGTCTCCGTATGGAGGGCTCCGGTGCGAAGAGTCACTGGTTCGGTGCGAAGAGTCACATCACCGGGCAAAGGCTCTCCATGGATGGAAGAGAAGAGTAGTGGAGCTTCTAAAGTGACGAGGGGAATCCTCAAATGTTCCACTAGGCATTAAAGTATAAAGTTGCCTTCTGCCCCTGTATCCACAAGGGCAAGAGTTTGGATTGTAGACGGACCGCAAGTCAGGGAGACTGGTAGAGAGAGCGGAAGAGAAGGCGAGGTAAGGCCTAAGAGCAGTCCTCCTGCAGGACTTAGGCCCGTCCGTTTTCCGGACGAATAGGGCATGTTGGGACATCGTGACCAGATTGTCCACCGTACATACATAACTCTTGCCTCTTCCAAAGTCTTCTCTCTTTTGAAGTCAAATTACTGCGACCAAGTTGCATCGGTTCTTCTCCACTGGCAACAGGTACTGCTGGAACCACCCGAGGTGCAAGTTTAGCTCGAGTCTCCTTCTGAACCGGTCCTTTAGTAGGCTTGAGTTCTTTCACCTTATCATGAAGCCGGTGGTCAATTCTAGTAGCCAAAGCCACTAGTTCATCAAGCGAGTCAGGTGCCTCACGAGCAGCAAGTTCGTTCTTCAAGCGGGAATTCAGACCTCTGAAGAAGAGAGTTTTCAGGCTTCTAGATTCCCAGCATAACTCTGTAGCAAGAGTCTTGAACTCTATTGCAAAATCAGCCAGTGGTCGGTTGCCTTGCTTCAGGTCCACCAGGTCAGAACCAGCAACAGTCACTTGAGCAGGATCATCAAAAACTGATTTAAATAATTCTAGAAATCCATCAATATCCTGCAGGATTGGATCCTTTCGTTCCCACAGCATTGAAGCCCAAGACAAGGCCCTTCCATCAAGATAAGATAGAATATAAGTAGTCTTGGCGTAGGCTGTGGGGAAATGTGCAGGCTGCAATGCAAAATGCATGCAGCATTGGTTTAGGAAACCTCTGGTTCTTTGAATCTCTCCAGAGAAATGAACTGGAGCAGCCAGAGGTACCATAGTCTTTATAGTTACTCCAGGTAACTGACCTTCATTATTGGAAGTAGTGCCTTGCGTCTTCTGTGCTTGTAGCTGATGAAACGCTGAAGTGAGTTTCTCCAATGCATCTTGTAGTTCAGCAGTGTGTAGGGCCAGGTCTGGAATGGCCTGCAAGGCATTGAGCTGTGCCGGATCCAATCTGTTATAATTAGTGAGGTTTGGGTGGACCCTTGGACACTGTGGCAGCTGACCATGCCCACAGGGGGATGTCCCGTGAGGAGTCACAGGTCAGGCTCAGCTTAGGACACACAAACACAGAGATCGATCTTTTATTAGACAATGTGATGAAGCCACCAGAGGTGGCAGTGGTGAGCAGTAGAAGTAGCCCGGCTGGGCTAGTATCCCTCAGGCACTGGAACAGCGACTCCTCCGGTAGCAGTGCTGTAGTGGAAAGAACTGAGAATAATGAGTACAGTGGAATATGCACAATCCCCAGTATGGAGAACCCCAGGATAGGGAGAGCAGGCTCTTGAGGAGCGAGTACCTGATCCCTGAGAGCTGAGAGGCTTGAAGGTGATGTACTCACACAGCTGTTCCACGTAGGAGATGGCACCAGGGCTGGAACGGAGGCAAGCCCTCAAGGAGCAAGTACCTGGTTCCAGGGAACAGCTCTGAGGTGAAGATGGTAGTACTCACTGGTGTTGGGTAGTGAATCCTTCCAGGCAGAAGAGAAGGTAGGAGCAGGCAGTGGGTCAGGGAACATGGGCCCTCGAGGAGCGAGTACCGGTTTCCTGATAGTGACCTGAAAAGCAAGTGAGGCCCCTGAGAAGCGGGTACCCTGTTAGCGTTACGAGTCCAATGGAATTGGAGGCAGAGTAGCTGGGTATGGAGAGTGAATCCCATCCATAAAGAATCCCCTTGCTAACTCAAAGGCTAGCAAACATTGTAGGCTTTAAATATCCGGGCAGCGTGATGTCATCACAGGGGGATGCCCCTGAGGTTCGCGCCAAGTAGGAAATAAGAGAGAGGGCCACGCGGCGTGCGTGCCCTAAGGTACTAGAGGAGAGGGCGGCAGGCAGACGCCGTGGTAGCCAGGCGTCCATCTGCAGCAAGAGGAGGAGCAAAGAAAGAAAGGTAGGTGGCATGAAGCCGTCGGGAAGGGACGGTTGCAACAGCTCACATAAAAAATCCCAAAAATCAAGAGTCCAAAAGCCCATAAAGAAACTGGAGGCCATGCATTGCCTCCTTCCAGTAGGGTAAGGATCCAGACCAAGAGGCCTAGTATCCTAAATGGGGAACAAAGCTGCAACTTGGAAAAACAATTCCTACTCCTTTAAACTCTTAATTCAAAATGCACAATAAACTATGCTGCAGGCTGCTTTTATACTCCCATGTCTTGGCCATTCCAGCAGCCTCAGTGGGGAGCTGTTCCAAAATGGCACACCCTCTCTCTGCTTCCTAGCTCCAAAAAGGATCAGAACTAAGGCCAAACTTGTAATGAATCTGAAAGCGTCATTAGACTATGGGGAAACAACTTGCCATAGTTTCTCCAAATCTTTGAAATGCACTTTTTTTTCTGCCTTTTCAAAGTGGATTATATTTTGGTACTGTAGGTTATTTCCCTGTCCCCAGAGGGTTCACAATCTGAGATTATGGAGGTGAAATTACGTACCCAAGGTCACAAGGAGTGGTAGTGGGATTTGAACACTAGTTTTCATGGTTTATAGCCTACTACGTTGACCACTAGGCTACTCCTCCAAGGTAAATGTAATTGCTGACCTTTATCTGTCACCCTCCTGGATTCTTGTCTTTTCCCCAGGAACCCCTGTTATACTTACAGCTCTGATGCTTGAACTCTGCTTTTCTTCCCACTGACAAAGCACCAGAGGGATTACTTTCTCCTCTACTCTCTAGCAACAAGGCCCCAGATTAATACCTTTGGTATCAGCTGGATTAGTCTTCTCCTTCACCTTTTCCAGATCACACTTCAAATACCAAAATAGCAGGGGCAGCCAAGTGCACCAGCACAGGGAACATCCTGTGTGGCCAACTGAAGCCCACTGTGAGCTCATAGACAAAAGATCTCCTTCCTCCAACTCCCTAGAAAGGTCTCTGGGACTTATATAATAAACCCTGGATTGTATCAATTAAGCCACTCCAGTGGGGAGGCCCCAACAAATGATTCAGTCTATTCACTATTCTAACGCTCTCAACATGGAAAAGCCCAGCCCTAATAAGGATTCCTCTTGCATTTTGAATGTAACAACACATTTAGGTATGCAGGACATTTTTTGAGTGACTATGAAATTGATTTCTTTGGGCATAAAAGCAAGCTGCTTCCCACATCTGAAAAACCCAAGGTCTGTACTGGTTTTACCAGGCCTCCGCAGTATCCAAAGATGTGCCCCTTTCCTGAGGGAAGACCCTAAAAAGAGGTTCCAGAAATAAAATATTTTACTGTTTGTTTGCTGTGGGCGGGGAATCTATCATTTATCTTTTCCTAGTAGGAGGTATATAGGTGTGCAAGGGCTTGTGCAATATCTTCATTGCTGCCTTAGTTTTCACAGGGAGGGTTGCTGCTGTATGAGTTCTGGGATTTAGTACTATTGGGGTATGGCAGGTTTCCGAGTATCTTTTTTGCAAAAGGAGCAATATTCAGCCAGTGGCAAAGTTAGCCGGATAAACTTACCTGGCTAGCTTTGTTGAGATATTCAGCAGTATGGAGACATTGCTGGACTATACTGGATTATACTGACTATACCCAATATACTGGCTAACTTTAGGGTTACTCCAAGGAACAACATAGTTAGCCAGCTAAGTTATCCAGCTAAATCTGACTATCGGAATTAGCCGGATAACTCATCCAACTAACTTAACTCTGCCCTGAATGCCCCTTTATTATCCAGCTAAATTTTAGCTGGATAAGTGGTAGAAATATTCACAAGTTGACATTTAGCTGGATAACTCACAATTTATCTGGCTAAATGCCATAGAATTTAGACCCCAAAGTAGCTGGCAGTGTAAGAGGTTTGTTCTGCTGTTACTGAGGTGGAACCAGAATTTGTTGAATGGTGAGTTTTAAGGGGAAACTTTCTAGCTCTGCTCTGCACCTTTTGTTGGAGAAAATTGCATGTGCAGAGTTTATTTTGAGATTCTGTCCTATTCTGTATATATCTCCAGACTTCACTCCTATACACAAGAATGGCTAAATTATTTTAATTAGGAGCTTTAATGAGAGGGGTTGAAACTTAAAACAGGTTTATTGCATAGAAAGCCCTTATGATTTTTTTTTGTGTTGTCCTTTATAAGCTAATTTATATGTGCAGAGGGCTGTGTGGTGTGGGTATGCAAGAAGTGTGGACATGGCACTTGTGTTTGCCAGCTGGCTTTAGCTTTTCAGGACAAGTTCATACAGTTCAGATTTTACCCCATTACCTACATGGATTACTTGTTCTGGAGATCCTATTAATTCTCTAAGAAAAGCAAGACTGCAAGTCTAGGCAGGCAATGGAGTAAAGCCAACATTGTCCTGAAAACCTGGAACCAGTTAGAAAACCCAATAGTTTTCCTTGCACCTTGATGCCCACATACTTTTGTCTAGAGATGCCAGTGGTGGGCAGGCAGGACGAGAAGCATGAACAGCCAGGGGCATAGCTAGAGATTAATATTTTTTTGGGGGGTGGGGGCACTGTGGTAGCCCTTTTCCCCTGCTCCCCATCCTATGTGGAACTTCATAGCAGTGATTATAAAACTAATCTCTGCCAATACTCCATATCTTGTCTCCAGCTGTATCCACTCTGTGGTCATAGCAACTACTTTATACAAGCAGCTGAAATAATGTAAATAGGCTTTTACTGAGGCCAGGCACTGCTGCATTTTTAAGATGCTTAGAGGAGAGAAGTTAAATTCTTGCCAAAAGTAAATAGAAGGACTTTGATGCCCTCATATTTACAGGACCAGGCAAAGGGTAGTGTTTCCTTATTCAAGTTAGCCTCTTTTCATGGTAGAGGATCATAGACAGGCAGGGATTTCAGTGGCTCCTGGCCCTCTAACTGCTGCACCTTTAAGGGTTGACAGATGTGACATGACTCTGCTGCTAGAGGAAGGGGGTCTCAGTCAAACATGAGGGGGGTAGAGATGTGAATCGTGGGATCGATCGTCTTAACGATCGATTTTGGCTGGGGGGGGGGGGGGGGGAGGGAATCGGATTGTCGCGGTTTTGTTTTTTTAAATATCGTGTAAATCGTAAATCGGGGGAGGGCGGGAAAACCGGCACACTAAAACAACCCTAAAACCCACCCCGACCCTTTAAAATAAATCCCCCACCCTCCCGAACCCCCCCAAAATGTCGTAAATTACCTGGGGTCCAGTGGGGGGGTCCCGGTGTGATCTTCCATTCTCGGGCCATGGGTGCGTTGATAGAAATGGCGTCAGTGCTACCTTTGCCCTGTCATATGGCAGGGCAAAGGTAGCACCGGCACCATTTTGGTTCCTGTCCTCCAACGTCACGAACGTAGGAGATCGCTCCCGGACCCCCGCTGGACCCCCAGGGACTTTTGGCCAGCTTGGGGGGGCCTCCTGACCCCCACAAGACTTGCCAAAAGTCCAGCGGGGGTCTGGGAACAACCTCCTGCACTCAAATCGTGTTGCTGTATTGCAAAATGGCGCCGGCCGTATGGCCATATTGCCGTATTGCAAAATGGCGCCGGCTACCTGTCATATGACAGGGCTACCTTTGCCCTGTCATATGACAGGGCAAAGGTAGCGCCAGCGCCATTTCTATCAACGCACCCGTGGCCCGAGAGTGGAAGATCACACCAGGACCCCCCCACTGGATCCCAGGTAATTTAAGACATTTTGGGGGGGTTCGGGAGGGTGGGGGATTTATTTTAAAGGGTCGGGGTGGGTTTTAGGGTTGTTTTAGTGTGCCGTTTTCCCGCCCTCCCCCTTCCCCCAATTTACGACGATAAATCGGGGGAATTCCTATTATATATCGCCTCTAACGATTTTTGACGATTTAAAATATATTGGACGATATTTTAAATCGTCAAAAAACGATTCACATCCCTAGAGGGGGGCACAGGCCACCAGGGGAGCCCTGACCCCTGTAGCTACACCTCTGACTCAGCCTTTCCTCTCTCGTCTTCTCTGTTTCAGGCTAGCTAAAGAGAGAGAAAGGAACATCTGCTGAACTAGTGCTGTGGTTGATTGGCTTATTTTGCTCACAAGAACCAAGGGCCAGTGCAAGAATATTAGGTGCCTTAAGTGAACATTACAGCCTGATCCACTCCCACCTGGGAATGTTTTCTGTAGTCACTCCGATATTAATAAGGAAGAGTGTGTGTGTGCGGGGGGGGGGGGGGGGGGGGGGGGGGGGAGGAAGAAAGAAAAATGTGTTCTTGCCAAATACATGTGACATGGATTGGACACTGATGGAAACAGGATGCTAGGCTTGATGGACCCTTGGTTGGACCCAATAGGGAATTTCTTATGTTATGTTTTAACAAAACAAAAAAAAATCTCCTCACTATACTAGACTATACCTTTTATAATAGAAATTCATTCTCTGCTTAAAAGGTACATACCAAATTCAAACATACTTAATATTGAAATATTGAGACCTTCATAATCATGGGCCAGGTGCAATACACAGCCCTTATTGTAATCATCAGTCCCTTCTATGCTAGAATATATATTTTTTATTTTGTTTGCACCTAAGCCATGACAGATTCCACTTATCTTATGAATCTGTGTGTTGGGTTTGCAGCATATTGTGGACTCTTGGTCCAAGTGGCAATGACTCCTCCCACAGGGAGGGACCCCATGGGGGACCACAATGATTGGCTAGACTCAAGTAAGCAGACACTGAGGAAAGAAAGCTTTATTATACTGCAGTTGATGAGTTGAATCTTGCCCAAGGAATAGACAGTGCTACAGTCCAGCAATCGCACAGTAGCTCAGATAGTCTCTGTAGTTGATGGTCTCACCCAGAGGTAGCAAAGGTCCGGTAGTGTTCCACAGCGCAGGATAGGCCATGAACCTGAAGGGTGGAATGAGGAGAGCTGGAGCGTAGTGATACTCACAGAGTAGCACTCCTGATGACTTCCTTAGGTAGTTGAATGAAGAGAGAGACCAGTGGTCTGAGGTGCAGGATACCAAGTAGAACAGGCCCTCGAGGAGCAAGTACCTAGGAGCGCCAAGGGTTCCTGAAAGAAAGCAGACAGGACCCCCAAGGAACGGTTGTCCTTAAGGTTAGGCAAATTAGCCCCAGAGGGCGAGTACATAAGAACATGCCATACTGGATCAGACCAAGGGTCCATCAAGCCCAGAATCCTGTTTCCAACAGTGGCCAATCTAGGCCATAAGAACCTGGCAAGTACCCAAAAACTAAGTCTATTCCATGTTACCATTGCTAGTAATAGCAGTGGCTATTTTCTAAGTCAACTCAATTAATAGCAGGTAATGGACTTCTCCTCCAAGAACTTATCCAATCTCTTTTAAAACACAGCTAAACTAACTGCACTAACCACATCATCTGGCAACAAATTCCAGAGTTTAATTGTGCGTTGAGTGAAAAAGAACTTTCTCTGATTAGTTTTAAATGTGCCACATGCTAACTTCATGGAGTGCCCCCTCGTCTTTCTATTATCTGAAACAGTAAATAACCGATTCACATCTACCTGTTCTAGACCTCACATAATTTTAAACACCTCTATCATATCCCCCCGCAGCCATCTCTTCTCCAAGCTGAAAAGTCCTAACCTCTTTAGTCTTTCCTCATAGGGGAGTTGTTCCATTCCCTTTATCATTTTGGTCGCCCTTCTCTGTACCTTCTCCATCGCAACTATATCTTTTTTGAGATGCAGCGACCAGAATTGTACACAGTATTCAAGGTGCGGTCTCACCATGGAGCGATACAGAGGCATTATGACATATTCCGTTTTATTCACCATTCCCTTCCTAATAATTCCCAACATTCTGTTTGCTTTTTTGACTGCCGCAGCACACTGAACCGATGATTTCAATGTGTTATCCACTATGACGCCTAGATCTCTTTCTTGGGTGGTAGCACCTAATATGGAACCTAATATTGTGCAACTATAGCATGGGTTATTTTTCCCTATATGCATCACCTTGCACTTATCCACATTAAATACAAGGTGATGCATATAAGGAAAAATAACCCATGCTATAGAAGCGAGAGGCCTCCGAGGAGCGGGTACCCAGAGCTTCTGTAGGAGCGAGATACCCCGGAGGGTAGCGAGGAATCCAAGTGAGCAGCTTAGAAGCGGTCAGAGAAGCAAATCTGAAGTCTTTGCTAACTCGTTGTATTGGAGCAGACCGGTGGTTTAAATACCCGGACGTACTCACGTCATACAGTGGGGCAGCCCCCGAGGTTCCCGCCATGACTTATACAAAAATGTAGGCAGCGTGCATGCGTGCGTGCGCCCTATGCGGCCTCAGGAAGAAGCATGGCAGACGGGGACTCCCATGCTGGCTCGGAGACACCAAGGGTAGAAGAGAGGTGAGGCAGAGCAGTCACAGCCGTCTGCAACCAACGGACACAATACTGTGGATGTTGGAAAATATTGTGACTCAAAACGCTGTGTCCCACCATTGAATGTTGGTCAAACACTGACGTGACTAATCACGGCCAGAGAATTTTTAACATGATAGCCTATCAAGTCTGCCCATCCACACCAACTGGTCAGCTTTACAGTCCCTACCACTCCTTCAGAAGGAATTGCATTTGTTTGACATATGGCGAGTTTTACATCCACAGGAATTAAAATTTAGGGATGTGAATCGGGCTTCAGATGATATTTTCAAAATAGTCAGAAATCGGGGGCTCCCCCAAAACGATAAGAGAACGATAGGAAAACCCCACGATATTGATCGTGGGGTTTTCCTATCGTTTTGGGGAGGGCGGGAAAAATGGCACACAAAAATAACCCCTAAACCCACCCTGACCCTTTAAAACTAATCCCTTAGCTTCCCCCACCCTCCCGACCCCCCAAAAAACTTTACAGGTACCTGGTGGTCCAGTGGGGGTCCCTGGAGCGATCTCCTGCTCCCTGGCCATCAGCTGCCACTAATCAAAATGGCACCGATGGCCCTTTGCCCTTACCATGTGACAGGGTATCTGTGCCAGTGGCTGGACCCTGTCACATGGTAGGAGCACTGGATAGCCGGCACCATCTTGTGCTCCTACCATGTGACAGGGGCTGACCAATGGCACAGGTAGCCCCTGTGACATAGTAAGGGCAAAGGCTATCGGCGTCATTTTGAATACTGGCAGCAGACGGTCCGAGTGCAGGAGGTCGCTCCCGGACCCCCGCTGGACTTTTGGCAAGTCTTGTGGGGGTCAGGAGGGTCCCCCAAGACTTGCCAAAAGCCCCTGGTGGTCCAGCAGGGGTCCGGGCGCAGCCGATAAACAAAACCGCGATCAGGCCAGATGAAAAAAACCCACATGTGAATCAGAACCGGAATCCGAACCGATTCCGGCTCCGATTCACATCTCTATTAAACTTTACCTTTTTTTCAAAATCTCACAATAGCTATTCTAGAATGTATTATTTTTTTCTTTCAACTTTTGTCATTCTGTGGAGTTATTAGAACAGACTTAGGGACTCTGTCCTTATCAGACCATGCACCAATTTCAATTACCCTTAAGACTAGACTTGTATCTTCTCCAGTTTTTCAGTAGTGATTGAATGCCTCTTTTTCATCATGAAAACTTTTGAGACTTTTTAAAACAGAAGTGGCAGTATTATGCAGAGTTTAATATTGCTCTTGAGATTTCTTGAGAGTTGTTCTGAAATGCTGGCAAAGTGGCTGTCTCCAAAAATAGAGAAAAAGATAGAGAGATTTTAAGACTGAATGCTCAATTACAATACCTGAAAGCACATTTCTTTTTTTTTTTTTTTTTTTTAATAATTTATTAATCACTTCACACAGCAATAGCCAAAGCAATGTACAATAAAACATTCATGAAAATAAGTATATGTACATCATATTAAACATAACTTCAGAAATAAAGGACTTGGTGGATGATACTAAGAAGAATTATCAGTTGCTTCATCAGAGGGCATTAAAATCCATCCAAATGTTTAAGAACACAAGTTGCCATATGGGGCCAGACCAAGGTCCATCAAGCCCAGAACCCTGTTTCCAACAGTGGCCAAGCCAGGTTACAAATACCGGGCAAGTACCCAAACATTAAGTAGATTCTATGCTAATAATGGCAGTAATAGCAGTGGCTATTCCCCAAGTCACCTTGATTACTAGCAGTTAACAGACTTCTCCAAGAACTTACCCAAACCTTTTTTAAACCCAGCTACACTAACTGTACTAACCACATCCTCTGGCAACAAATTCCAGAGTTTAATTGTGCTTTGAGTGAAAAAGAATTTTCTCTGCTTTGTTTTAAATGTGCTACTTGCTAACTTAATGGAATGCCCCCTAGTCCTTCTATTATACAAAAGAGCAAATAAACAATTCACATTTACCCATTCTAGACCTCTCATGATTTATAGACCTCTATCATATCCCCCCCTCAGGCCTCTTCTCCAAGCTGAACAACCCTAACCTCTTTAGTCTTTCCTCATAAGGGAGCTGTTCCATCCCCTTTATCATTTTGGTCATCCTTCTCTCTACCTCCTCCAGTGCAACTATATATTTTTCAAGATGTGGCAACTAGAATTGTACACAGTACTCAAGGTATGGTCTCACCATGGAGTGATACAGAGGCATTATGACATTTTCCATTTTATTCACCATTCCCTTCCTAATAATTCCTAACATTGTTTGTTTTTTGACTGCCACAGAACACCGAGCTAATGTTGTCAATGTATTATCTACTATGACACCTAGCTCTGTTTCCTGGGTGGTAGCTCCTACTATGGAACCTAACATCATGTAACTACAGAATGGGTTATTTTCCCTACATGCATCACTTTGCACTTGTCCACATTAAATTTCATCTGCCATTTGGATGCTCAACCTTCCTTGGTTAGCTTCCAAGGTCCTCCTGCAATTTATCACAATTAGCTTGTGATTTAACTGCTCTGAATAATTTTATAACATCTGCAAATTTGATTACTTCACTCATCATATTCCTTTCAAGGTCATTTATAAATATATTGAAAATCACCAGTCCAAATACAGATCCCTGAGGCACTCCACTGTTTACCCTTTTTCACTGAGAAAATTGACCATTTAATCCTACTCTCTGTTTCCTGTCTTTTAACCAGTTTGTAATCATCAAAAGGACATCGCCTCCTGGCCCATGATTTTTTAGTTTTCTTAGAAGCCTCTCATGAGGGATTTTGTCAACCGCCTTCTGAAAATCCAAATACACTACATCTACCAGTTCACCTTTAGCCAGATGTTTATTAACTCCTTCAAAAAAATGAACATTTGTGAGGCAAGATGTCCCTTGGGTAAATCTATGTCTTTCTATATGCTCTGTGATTTTGATCTTTAGAATAGCTTCCACTATTTTTCCCAGCACTGAAGTCAGGCTCACCAGTCTATAGTTGCCCAGATCACCTCTGGAGCCCTTTTTAAATATTGGGGTTACGACAATTAGCATTACATAAATTGAGCTGGAGATGGGATAAAGAGGGCCTGGGTCTCAAACTTATGGCATTATAATGTGGCCTGCACTCTCAGACATGTGGCTGACTGGATACTGGGAACAGAGAAGTTCTCCCCTTACAGTTTGGGTTCCCTTTTACATTCTCCCACTACCTTGCCAGATGTCACGCTGAAACAGTTTTCTACTGACTCCTTTGGTCAATGTGTGAAGGTTTCTCTGCACAATGTTCTAGTTAAACAGCTCAGTAATGCAACTGTTGCCATTAGTGGGCAATAGACATTTCCTACCTGGTATTGCCAGTCCTGTATTTGCTTCTTGGGGTTCCTTGGGCCTGAAATTACTCTCTCAATTTTTATTTTTTTTTTTTTACTGATGAGGGAACAATCAAAACTTTCCCAATGCTAATCGAAGAATTTGAGCTAGATAAACATTTTTATGCCTACTTCCATGTTAGGCACTATATTCACTCTCTTAAAGGGGGAGATTGGGCTGTTAACAGGGAACAGATTTTTTTGATGTGGGGGATCTAGTTAAACACAAAGTATCCTTCACTTAATCATTTTTTGATGGACAGATGGCCTGTTATGGACTGTAGGCAACTCAGGCAGAACCGGAACATTGAGCTTGAGTTAGATTTGCCCTTGATGCAATATCTGGATTTTTTTTTTTAATTTATTATTTATTTATGCAATTTTTACAATTATTCAAGAACATCTTGTACAGAATCAGAGAAAACATTATAACTAAGTCAATACTGTATTAGCAGTATCGTCTATTATATTTAAACAAGAAAAGAAAAAAGGAAAAAGTTTTTCTCTTGTTTCTCTGAAGAGATCCACAAATAGAGGAGAGCGGATCTTACCAAACCTATCAAGGCAAATATAATCATAACAATTACAGGAATTTCCAGATTTTAACAGCACCTCTTATTTCTGATGAGGTATTGGAGATCCTTTCAGGGTACTCCATCTACAGCCACTGGAATCTTACCCACCAAGAACTGTGTTAACTGGGGTGGATCAAAAAAGACATAAGTGTTTTGCATATATTTAACCACACACTTGCATGGAAATTTAAGGAAATATCTAGCCCCAATTAGCAAGACCTGCGGTCTCAAAAGCAAGGCGGCCTTCCTTCTCTTCTGTGTCTCACGAGACAAATCAGGAAAGGCTCGGACCATTAAACCAAGAAATCTCTCATTTCTATGTTTTATACTCAATCTTAAGAGTCTATCTCTGTCTGCCTCTGAGGCAAAGGTCACAATCATAGTTGCAGGGGTGGCCATTTCAGTATCCGATGTTTCCAGCAATGCTGTTATATTGAGAGGTTGGTCAATCATTGGTGCCTCCATCTCTATTCCTTCTCCTTGATTTTCTGCCGCTGTTCTGGGCTTTGGCAAATAGAATGATTTCAAAATCATTGGGCATTGATCAGCAGGAATTTTCAATGTTTCAAACATATATTTATTAAAAACTTCCCTTGAAAATCTCACTGGTAATTGTGGGAAATTTATATATCTTACATTCCTGTTTTTTGCACAGTTTTCTAAACTTTCAATCTTTTGTCCCATAATTTTATTATCTTTTATAATCATTGCTTGCGTTTGCTGAATCATTTTTATCTCAGTCCTAGTAGTTACAGATTGTTGCTCTATTTCCATATTTGACTTTTCAAACACCTCTAGCTTCTTTTCAAATCTTCTCAATTGTTCCATTGCTGGAGTTAGTTGTTGTAAAATATTTGTCCTCATATCATTAATAGCTTCCCACAAAGTCTCAAAGGAAAAAACCAGAGGCCTTACCGTAGATGGTATTTCCCTCGTGGAAGAAGAAGTAGCAGCTGTAGCATTTCCCCCCGATAGGGTTCCTTCTCCTTCACCGCCCTGCCCCAGATCGTTTGTAGGGCTAGAAGCAGCCGTCGGCAGCACTCCTGCCCCTGCCAGGAGGAAATCATGACCACTTCGGTTCAGGGTATCCTCCCCAGGTAATGATGCCTCTCTCCCGGCTGCTGGATCGAGCGGTGGAGTCCTCACGGCGGGACTCAAAGGTGACATAGAGCCTGGCAGAGAGGGGAGCTCTACTTCCCCTCCCCCACTCTGCAACGGCAGGTCTCCCGCTTCTCGAGTGCTGCGTGTGACATGAGCGTCCATCGGGCCGAACGGGGTGCTCACCGAGGAATCAGCAGGGTAAGGAGTCCTCGGTTTGCGCTTCCTTCCCATACCAGGCAAAGTTTTCGCAGGAAAAAGTTTTTCTTTAGAAATTGCTCAAGGACGCTCTGAACACAGCTTCTCATCCGGTGGCCATCTTGAATATCTGGATTGTTTTAAGCAAATCTGCACCCTCACCAACAGCACAGATGAGGGAAACACAATATAAGTTTTTAATATGCCTCTATGTTCCCAGACAATTTGCATGTAAAATGAGGTTGTCTACTTCTGAAATGTATGTTAAATGTAAGCTAACGCCTGGAACTTTAGGGCACTAATTCTGGGCTTGTCCTGTTAGTTCATTCTGTGACTGGTAATAAATTTATATTAATAATCTTCTGAATATAATGTATCATATCAACTGCAGGTGTTACTCTTTGACAACTTATGTGGTAAAGCACAGGGGCACAAATTTTCCAGACTTTGGATCTATAAAGTGCTAGTACTAGCAAAGAAAACAATATTGCAAAACTGGCTTAATTAACTCCCACCAACAATTACCCAGTTGATGAATTATGTCCATTATATGTGGCTTTGTGAAAAGTATATGGAAAAAGCAGATGTACATAAAATGGAGGAAAACCTATTTGCTAGTTTGGAACTTATATATATAGTCTCTACCACACAGAGCTAGGAGTCTAATTTTGAATGGTTTTTAATTTGTAAACATGTTGCTGTTGAGGCGGACAATTAGGGGGCTAGAAAGATGGCAGCAAAGATCTTGTTACCTGGGGGGAAGAGTTACTGAAGGGTTGACAAGTTGGTTGTATTTGTAGAATGGATCAATTACACAAGCCTATGGCCATTACTAAACCAAAGAGCTCGATCTTGGTTGTTGTATTGCTGCTGCTGGAATGTTTGAAAATGAATAATGTTGAGATTACTTACCTGGTAATCTTCTTTTCCTTAGTGTAGACAGATGGACTCAGAACCAATGTGGATAGTATCCGCGTGCTAGCAGTTGGAGACGGATCTGACGTCAGCACGGGGTATATAGCCCCACAGGAAGCGCAGCGATTCAGTAATCTTCCTTGCAAAAGCTATTATGGATGTGTGTACTGACGCTCAGTGAAAAGTGAAAACAGGATTCCCCTGACCGATTGACAGTGGCTGGAGACTGCCAGCATTCACAACCGGAAAGCGCAGATACCGGTAGAGTGTACGCTCTTATGTAAACAAATGCCCTGGCTTACCTGGAACCGGTGAAAACTCATGGACACAGGCAGCTGGGCGGGATGCTGAGTCCATCTGTCTACACCAGTGATGGCCAACCTTTTGAGCTCAGTGTGTCAAAATTCATAAAAGACCCGAGTATAACTCGGGTGGTGTGTCACTTCTAGAAAAATCCATAATTTTGTGATATTTGTAGCTCTAATCAATAACAAAAAGTTATAATTTTAATATATGTACTGTATTTATTAATAAAGCAAAAACAAATAATTCTTTACCTTACCTGCTTAGTGATTTTTTTGTTGCTGAATTTCATTGGCTAAATCTTCAATTGAAGGTTGGTATTTCGTACCCTTCAAGTCCAAGCAAGCGTTACAAACTTCATCTGTCAGTCTGTTTCTTTTATTGGCTCCCATTCATTTTCACACCACTCCCTCCCCATCCCCCAGGCATGCACACATTCATTCTCACACACACAGACCCCCAGGCAGGCACCCATGCATTCACACACATACACCCCCAGGCAGACCCCCCTCTCTTTTGCCAGCAATCTCGGAACCTCTCTCATTCCTCTGCTGCCACTGTCACTGCTGCCACATGGCTATTGGGGAGGTGCCGATTGCTGCTACTGACACTGAAGTCCATTCTGCTGCCTCCTCTGTGCAGGCCCCGTGGGCTTCCACTTTCTCCATGCTGATCTCGTACATTGTAAGATCCGTAGATAAAGTGCTATTCTTGCACATTCCCAAAGATTACATGTGCCAATCACTAAAAAGTAATTTTTTTTTTGCCTTTGCTGTCTGATCTTAGTTTTCTAATTGGTTGGTCACAGGCTTTTTTTTCCCACCTTCCCTTTCTTATTTTTTTGCCAATTCCTTTTATGTTGTCTTTTTTTCTGTTTCTTTTCTCTCCATCTTCTTCCCTCAAACACACAGTCAGGTTCTCATTCTCACATGTATTTCTCTCACACACACAGGCTCTCACTGGCACATGCTCTCTCTCATACAATCATTCATACACACAGGCTCTCACTGGCACATTGCTCTCTCTCATACAATCATTCATACACACAGGCTCTCACTGGCACATGCTCTCTCATACAATCATTCATACACACAGGCTCTCACTGGCACATGCTCTCTCTCATACAATCATTCATACACACAGGCTCTCACTGGCACATGCTCTCTCTCATACAATCATTCATACACACAGGCTCTCACTGGCACATGCTCTCTCTCATACAATCATTCATACACACAGGCTCTCACTGGCACATGCTCTCTCTCATACAATCATTCATACACACAGGCTCTCACTGGCACATGCTCTCTCATACAATCATTCATACACACAGGCTCTCACTGGCACATGCTCTCTCATACAATCATTCATACACACAGGCTCTCACTATCACATGCTGTTTCTCACACACACAGCTCTCACATGCTGTCTCTGCAAACATTCAGGTCCTCACTCTCACACACAATCTCTCAATTCATCTCATACATGCACACTCTACAGACCCTCAGCCTCTCTCTCACCTCTGGGCCTCCTCTTCGCGGGTCGCCACAGGATGGGCTCTGCAGCGGCCCTGATCTTCTCGGGCCGCGGCGGCCCTGCTACCGGGCCTCTTCCTCTTCTCGGGCCGCTGCAACTTGGAATTCGCAGCGGCCCGTAAACGCAAATGCTGCTCCTCTTCTGCACGCGCTGATGCTTCACCTCCTTCCTGCCCACGCGGCTCCGGCAACGTTTACTTCCGGGGCGCACAGGCAGGAAGGAGGAGCATCATCAGCTTGTTTAAATGCGATCTTTGTCTTGAGCCTCATCGCTGCGCCGCATGAGCCTCCCTGCACCCGGGGGCATTGGTGGAGGGGTCCGGAGGGTAGGGGGATACTAAATAACAAATTTTAAAGGGTCGGCGCAGTTGAAAAAGGAAAGGCTCGGCACAGCCGATAAAAAAAAAAAAATTCCCGATAGTCCTTGAAACGCTGCGCGTGTCAGCAAAAGCATCTCGGTGTGTCACCTCTGACACGCGTGTCATAGGTTAGCCATCACTGGTCTACACTAAGGAAAAGAAGATTACCAGGTAAGTAATCTCAACATTTCCTGGCGTGTAGCCAGATGGACTCAGAACCAATGGGATGTACAAAAGCTTTACTCCCCGCCGGGGCAGGAGGCTGCCTGAGGACCATGTAAGACCGCCCTTGCAAAAGCCGAGTCCTCCCTGGCCTGGACATCCAGACGGTAGAACCTGGAAAAGGTATGAAGGGAGGACCACGTCGCTGCCTTACAGATTTCTGTCGGCGACAGCATCCTGGATTCAGCCCAAGATGCTGCTTGCGCTCTGGTAGAATGAGCTTTAACCTGTAGAGGCGGAGCCTTCCCAGCCTCCACGTAGGCTGCTCTGACAACTTCTTTAATCCAGCGGGCAATGGTGGGCTGAGAGGCCGCTTCACCTTGCTTCTTCCCGCTGTGTAGGACGAACAGGTGGTCCGTCTTTCGCAGGTCTTGTGTCACGACCAGATACCGGGGCAGCAATCTGCCGATGTCGAGATGGCGTAATAAACGGCCTTCTTCAGATTTCTTCAAACCTACCGTGGTAGGCAAGGATATAGTTTGGTTAAGATGAAATTGTGAAACCACTTTAGGGAGAAAGGAGGGAACCGTCCGAAGATGGATAGCCTCCGGAGTGATTCGTAGAAAGGGATCACGGCAGGACAGTGCTTGTAGCTCTGAGATGCGGCGTGCGGAACACACCGCCAGCAAGAACACCAACTTCAAGGTGAGAGACCGGAGAGACAAGCCCCGAAGGGGTCGGAAGGTGGATCCCGCGAGGAAATCCAAAACAAGATTGAGGTTCCATAAGGGCACAGGCCACTTTAGTGGCGGACGAATATGCTTGACACCCAGCAGGAAACGAGAGACATCTGGGTGCTTGGCGATGGTCTTGCCATCCCTCCTGGGACCATAGCAAGACAGTGCCGCTACCTGAACTTTGATGGAGCTGAGAGAGAGACCCTTCTGAAGCCCATCCTGCAGGAAATCCAACATGATAGGTATGGTGGTGGCATGTGGATTGGTGCCATGAGTGTCGCACCATGCTTCAAATACTCTCCAGATCCGTACGTAGGTGAGGGATGTGGAAAACTTGCGAGCTCGGAGGAGTGTATCAATCACGGGCCCCGAGTAACCTCTCTTCCTCAGTCTAGCCCTCTCAAGGGCCAGACCGTAAGAGAGAATTGAGCTGGGTCCTCGTGGAGGATGGGACCTTGACGTAGGTGGTCCCGGAGAGGAGGCAGAGGAAGAGGCTCCCCTGCCAGTAGTCGTCTCATGTCCGCGTACCAGGGTCTTCTTGGCCAGTCTGGTGCCACTAGAAGAACTAGGCCCCGGTGCGTCTGAATCTTGTGGCTGATGGCGCCCAGCAGAGGCCACGGAGGAAACGCGTATAGTAGAGTCCCTGGAGGCCATGGCTGGACCAGGGCATCGATGCCGTGTGAGAACGGGTCGCGCCTGCGGCTGAAGTAGCTGGGGACTTGAGCATTGGACTTGTCCGCCAGTAAATCCATGGCCGGAATCCCCCAGTGATCGACAATCATCTGGAAGGCTGTGGGGGACAGCTGCCACTCTCCTGGATTTAGGCGTTCTCTGCTGAGGAAGTCTGCTGTGCTATTGTCCTTCATCGGCAATGTGGACGGCGGAGATGTCTTGCAGAGTCGCCTCTGCCCAAACCATCAGTGGGGCGATCTCCAGAGAGACTTGTCGGCTTCTGGTTCCACCCTGCCGGTTGATGTAGGCCACCGTGGTAGCGTTGTTGGACATCACTCTGACAGCTCTGTGCCATAGTCTGTGAGCGAATCGAAGGCATGCCAAGCGGACTGCCTGGGCCTCCAGGCGATTGATGTTCCACGTTGACTCCTCCTCGTTCCATCGCCCTTGCGCGGTGAGTTCTTCGCAATGTGCTCCCCAGCTGCTCAGGCTGGCATCCGTGGTGAGCAAGGTCCACGTGAGCGAGGACATCTTCGACCCCCTGCTCAGGTGGTTGGACTGCAACCACCACCGCAGCCGGGTCCGAACTCTGGCCGGTAGAGGAAGGTGCGTGGAATAGTCCCGTCGACGGGGGCTCCAGCGAGAGAGCAGGGAATGCTGTAGAGGTCTCATATGGGCCCGCGCCCAAGGCACCACTTCCAGGGTGGATGCCATGAGACCCAGAACCTGCAGATAATCCCAGGCTATGGGCCGACTGGCTCTCATCAGATACTGGATACGTTGTCGAAGTTTCAACTGTCTCTTGGTCGTAAGACTGACCGTGTCCGCTCGAGTGTCGAACTGCACTCCCAGATACTCTATTGACTGGGAAGGCAGTAGGCAGCTCTTGCTGAGGTTGATTACCCAGCCCAAGCTTTCCAGGAGGGCGATCACCCTGTCGGTTGTCCGCAGGCTCTCCTCTCGAGATTTCGCCTTGATCAGCCAGTCGTCTAGGTAGGGATGGACCAGAATCCCTTCCCGCCTGAGTGCCGCTGCCACCACTACTACCACTTTGGTGAATGTCCGTGGGGACGTGGCCAACCCGAAGGGTAGAGCCCGAAACTCGAAGTGGCGGCCCAGAACCTTGAAGCGCAGGTAGCGCTGATGATCTGGATGGATCGGAATATGAAGATATGCTTCGGACAGGTCTAATGCCGTGAGGAATTCTCCAGGCTGGACTGCGGCTTTGACGGAGCGCAGAGTTTCCATGCGAAACCTCGGTACCCGTAAGTAGCGATTGACTGACTTGAGGTCCAGCACAGGCCGAAAAGTGCCCCCTTTCTTGGGTACCATGAAATAAATGGAATAGTGTCCAGAATTCACTTCCCAGGCAGGTACTGGGAGGATGGCATTCAAGGACAGGAGCCTCGCCAGGGTAGCTTCTAACGCTGCCGTCTTGTGCCGGGGACATGAAGATTCCACAAACTTGTCCAGAGGAAGATGATGAAAATCCAGAAAATATCCTTCCCGGATAACGGCGAGGACCCACTGGTCCGACGTAATCTCGACCCATCTGGGGTAGAAGAGGGTCAACCTGCCCCCTATGGCTTCGTTCCCCAGATGAATCGGCAAATTCTCATTGCGGGGCGTGACCGGGGCCCGAGCCCGGGCCAGCCCCCCGCTTGCGCTGCTTGGTCCGAAAGGACTGATTCCTGGCCGGAGGACGAGTCGCCTGATAGCGCCCCCTATACGGAACAAAGCGCTGGGAACTCCTGCCCCTGTAGGGCCGTGGAAAGGAGCGCTGTCCCCTCCTGGATCGATCTTCCGGAAGTCTAGGCACAGGAGAGGCACCCCAGGTAGTGGCTAGCTTATCAAGGTCACTGCCAAACAGAAACGAGCCCTGAAAGGGTAACCTGGTGAGACGAGACTTCGAAGGCGCATCAGCTGACCACGGCCGGATCCAGAGCTGCCTCCTGGCGGCTACGGAGGATGAAATCCCCTTAGCTGTAGTGCGAACCAAATCCGATGCGGCATCGGTGAGGAAGGAAAGAGCGGACTCCATGTCAACCGCTGGAGCGTTGTTCCTGACCTGAGACAAGCAGGCACGTGTCACCACAGTGCAGCAGGCCGCAATCCGCAAAGAAAGAGCTGCCACCTCAAAAGTTTGTTTCAGAATGGTGTCCATTCGTCTGTCATGGGGCTCCCTGAGGGCCGTCCCCCCTTCCACTGGAATAGTAGTGCGCTTGACCACAGCGCTAATTAAGGTGTCCACCTGAGGACATGCCAGCAGGTCCTGGAGAGCCGGTGCCAATGGGTACATGCCTTTCAGGGCCCGGCCCCCTTTGAAGGAAGCCGCCGGCGCCACCCATTCCAAATCTATGAGTTGCTGGGCTGCCTGCAAGAAAGGAAAATGGCGAGCTGTAGGAAGACCTTCCAGCAGGGGGTTCTGCGCAGAAGGTACCAGTGATATCCAACTCTGCCAGACACTGAGTCATGAGGTCCGAGAGGTCCTCCTTAGGGAAGAACCGCCTCATGGTTCTATATGGCTCAATCCCCGGGGGGAGGTCCCCCTCATCCGGGAGGTCGGACTCGTCCGGCGAAACCTCCTGGTCCGATTGATCTGGACTGTCCAGTGGCGGGAGGTCCCGCTCCCGATAAGGCTGTGAGGGTCCAGGCACAGGATCCCTAGGCGCTGCCACCGTAGCGGCGGTCGCAGCAGGCGCCGCAGATGCAGCCAGCGCAGGAACCGCAGCAACAGCAGGAACCACCGGAGCAGCAGGGACAGTAGGGCCGGGATGGGAAGCCGTCTGCATCTGGACGAAGGCATGAATCCCCTTAAAGAGATCCACCCAGGAAATGGAAGCAGCCTCTAATCGCCGGGGTACAAGATCCCCCGGGATTCCCGAATGGTCAAGACTGCCCCCCAAATCCGGGGTAGCCCCAGGGGAACTGTCAAGAAACTGCGGCTGAGACTGGTCCTGGCCGGAGGGTCCCCCTGCCGCCGCACATTGGGCACATAGTGAGTCTGGCTCAGTACTGCGTGTGGCTCTAAGGTGGCAAGCAGAGCAGAGGCCAAGGGCTGAAATGCCTGAGACAAGCGGCTGTGCCGCTGAGGATGCGGCTGCGTGCTGATCCATAGCAAATAGAACAAGCGCGCAATAATATGCGGCAGCAATAGGCGCTTAATACAACAGGCGCACAATAGCGGTAATATGCGGCAGCAATAGGCGCGTAATAGAACAGGCGCACAATAGTAATAATATGCGGCATCAATAGGCGCTTAATACAACAGGCGCACAATAGTAAGAATATGCGGCAGCAGTAGGCGCTTAATACAACAAGCGCACAATAGTAAGAATATGCGGCAGCAGTAGGCGCTGAATACAACAGGCGCACAATAGTAAGAATATGCGGCATTGATAGGCGCTTAAGACAACAGGCACACAATAGTAATAATATGCGGCAGCAGGAGGCGCTCAATACAACAAGCGCACAATAGTAAGAATATGTGGCAGCAGTAGGCGCTGAATACACCAGGCGCACAATAGCAATAAGACGCGGCGTCAATAGGCGCGTAATACAACAGGCACACAGCACTAAGCAGAGAGCAATATACGCGTAATGGCATTCAATAATATGCGGCATATACTCACAGTGGCAGCCAATATGCGAAAACAATACAATATACGCACAAGGAGGAAGAAAGCCGCACCCATTACGGGCGCGGAATACCTGAATAGGGCCACAAAATGGCGTCCTCCACGGCTTGCCACGCCGCCGATCCTCGAGACTTCGGAGACCTGGGCGAAGAGAAGTACGCCTTACCCGATCTTCGGCGCTTCTAGGCTGGAACACAGGCGGTCTCCGGCTGCGGGGGGAAAGGGCCGGTACCTTTCACCGCCGCGATTGGAGGAACTGCACCCGCTACCTCGTCCACGCCGGGACCGAGGGCCTCGGAGCCACACCCGAGTCTCCCCCGGGAGGCTGTGTCCCTGCCGCGGTTCGGCCGGGACCGAGGACTTTCCCACCGGGGGGCCACGGTAAGCGCCCCGGGAAGCTCAACTGGGGGGAGTGACAGAAACGTCCCCTGAGGAGCGCGGGGCTCGATAGTCGTTTGTAGAGAAGAAAAGTTGAATCTAGAATGAGAAAAAGAGAAAATTAAAGTAGGCTTGGAAAGCACGCTGAACCAGCGTGTAGGCACTCCAAACTGCTTTGGAGACGGAAATTACTGAATCGCTGCGCTTCCTGTGGGGCTATATACCCCGTGCTGACGTCAGATCCGTCTCCAACTGCTAGCACGCGGATACTATCCCTATTGGTTCTGAGTCCATCTGGCTATACGCCAGGAAAAGACACATTTACATATTGGGGTTATACTGGCCACCCTCCAGTCTTCAGGTACAATGGATGATTTTAATAATAGGTTACAGATTTTAACTAATAGAGCTGAAATTTCATTTTTTAGTTCCTTCAGAACCCTGGGGTGTAAAGCAGGGCCAGGTGATTTGCTTCTCTTTAGTTTGTCAATCTGGCTTACTACATCTTTCAGGTTCACAGTAATTTGATTCAGTGCATCTGACTCATCATCCTTGAAAGCCATCTCCGGAACCAGTATCTCCCCATCCTCATTAATAAACACAGAAGCAAAGACAGCATTTAGTCTTTCTGCAATGGCCTTATCTTCCCTAAGAGCTCCTTTAAGGCCTCAGTCATCTAATGGTCCAACAGACTCGCTCATAAGTTTCATATTTCGGATATATTTTTAAAAGTTTTTGCCTCTATGGCCAACTTCATTTCAAATTCTCTCAGTCTCTCTTATCTATGTTTTACACTTAACTTGACAATGCTTATGCTTTTTCCTATTTAAGGATTTTTTTTTTGGCTAAAAAGCCTCCTTCACCTCATCTTTTAACCATGCTGGTAACTGTTTTGCCTTCCTTCCTCCTTTCTTAATGCGTAGAATACATCAGGACTGCATTTCTAAGATTGTATTTTTAAACATTCTCCATGCCTCTTCTACACTTTTAACCTTTGCAGCTGCACCTTTCAATTTTTTTTCTATCTTCCTCATTTTATCAAAATTTCCCTTTTGAAAATGTAGTGTTAGAGCTGTAGATTTACATATTGTCCCCCTTCCAGTCATTAGTTCAAATGTTATGATCAACTACTGCCAAGTGGCCCCACCACCGATACCTCTCTTATCAAATCCTACTTTCTACTAAGAATTAGTTCTAAAATAGCTCCCTCTTTCCTTGGTTCTTGACCAATTACTCCATGAACCAGTTGTTTATTCCGTCCAGGAACTTTGTCTCTCTAGCATGTCCTGATGTTACATTTACCTAGTCAATATCAGGGTAATTGAAATCTCCCATTACTGCACTGCCAAATTGGTTAGCTTCTTTGATTTCTCTTAGCATTTCATCATCTGTCTGATCATTTTGGCCAAGTGGGCAGTAGTATTCTCCTATCACTATAATCTTACCCAATATACAGGGGATTTCTACCCATATAGATTCTGAGCATTTAGGACAAAGTCCCACACCCTCACCAAGTTGATCCTCCCTATCATTGAGATATAATTTGTACCAGATATAGCAGGCGCCCATGGTTATCCTCCTTCCACCAGGTCTCTGAGATGCCACTAATGTCTATCTCATCATTCACTGCTATACAGTCTCCCACCTTACTTCTTAGACTTCTGGCATTGGCATACAGACATATCAAAGTGTGTTTTTTGTTTGTATTAACAACCTGCTTTCAGTTGCTAGGGATAATATGGAATACTTTAGCTCAGGTGATTCTTTAGTTGTAGGCACATAGACTACTTTTGCTTTTAGTGGAACCTCACTGTTGGGATGCTCTAATGCTCCTCTTTCATTAGAATCCTTCAAAGATACCTTCCTCCAAACCATGCATTGCTGAGTGAGTCTGCTTTCCCCCTTGTTCTAGTTTAAAAACTGCTCTATCTGGTTTTAAAAAATTAGTGCCAGCACCCTGGTCCAACTCTGGTTAGGGTGGAACCAGGATGCTGGCACTAATTTTTAAAAACCAGAAAGAGCAGTTTTTAAACTAGAACAAGGGGAAAAGCAGACAGTCACTCGGCAATGCATGGCTCGGAGGAAGGTATCTTTGAAGGATACTAATGAAACAGGAGCATTAGAGCATCCCAACAGCGAGGTTCCAATAAAAGCAAAAGGTGGAGCCTGTCCTTTCGGATAATTCTCCCCCTCCCCAAAAGGTTCTCCAGTTCCTTACACCATCGTCTCATCCATGCATTGAGACTCCAGCACTCTGCCTGCTTGTAGGGAACATGGAACAGGAAGCATTTCAGAGATTGCCATCCTGGAGGTTCTGGATTTCAGCTTTCTACCTAAAATCCTAAGTTTGGTTTCCAGAATTTCTCTCCCACATTTTTCTATCTCATTGGTGCCCACATGTCAGCACCTCCCAAACACTGTCTAAATATCTTATCTAGGTGACACAGGAGGTCCACCACCTTTTCACCAGGCAGACAAGTTACCAGGCGGCCTTATATCCATCAGCCACCCAGCTATCTACATTTCTAAATATCAAATCACCAACTGACAGCTGACCTAACCTTTCCATCCTGGATAGTAGCCCTGATAGGCTTGTCCTCAATTGAGAGGACAATGTATCGCCTGGAGAGCAGATCCTTGCTTCAGGATCACTTCCTACTACACCAGGGTTATGCTTTCCAACCAGAAGACTTTTCTGATCCAAGGCAGTAGCCAGGGTGCCAGACTGAATTTGGGACTTGGTTTTGTGTGCCTGAAGGTCTCATCCATGTACCTCACAGTCATTTATTTAGATATGGGAATAAGGCAAGCCCATTGTTGGTCCACTTGGTCACTAATTGTAAAACCATGACTTATTTAAAAAATGAAGGATGAGACACAACATGTACATTTGTCTACTTCTGATATGGCCCAGGTCTTTATGTAATTCTACAAAAGTCTATATATTGCACAAGGGGTGGAAGCCCCACTACCAAAATTAGAAGTTAAAGCTGCTTTAGATCAGTTGAAGTTAGGAAAGCAACAGACATAGATGACTTAGGCTCTGAATTCTACAGAATTCTGGGTGGTCATCTAGTAGATCCTTTTCTTCTTATGTTCTCTCATTGTTTTGAGGCCAAATTCTTTTTCAGGGAAGCAAATCAAGCCATAACTGTATTCCCAAAGAAGGGTAAAGACCCATATCCCTGATTAATGTGGATATTAAGATTTTGGCATCCATACTACCAAGGTGACTGACTTGTTGTCCCATATTTAATATCTTCAGACCAAACAAGTTTTGTGACGGACAAAGTTAGACACGGAATGGCCAATGCTAGGAAGTTGGCACAGGCCTTGTGGTCCCACAATTCAGAAAATAAGGATGGCATGTTATCAACCTTGCTTCAAAGGCGTTTGAAATACATTTTGAGGCTTGGATAGGTTTGGCCTGGCAGCCTCATACTGTAATCCCCAAGCAAGAATTAGAAGCAATGACCTGGTTTCTTCTGCCTTCCTTTTATAAATTGGGACACATCAAGGATGCCCTCTATCCCTATTATTAAACTGAGTCTCAGCCCATTAAAATTAGGAATATTCCTGAGATTGTCATTTTAAAATGGGTGACAATTCCTATAAAATGTCTTCTTGGTGATCATGTGTTACTTTTTATAGGTAATCCTGGCCTCTCGCTATTTGAAGTCTGATATACATATATATTTTTAACATTTTGACAGCTTTGCTGGACAGAAGATTAATTATGATAAAGTAGAGGCTATGGGATGGGGGAAAGCCAACAGTGGCTCACAAGCACATGGAATTATCTATCTTTGCAGGATACTAAGAGAACAAGGAAAATATAGGGCAGCCCTAGAGATTGTAATAAATGCCAAAGTGGACTAGGTGTTTAAGTACAGAAAAATTCCAAAAATTACCAATCAACTGCTGCACAGGTTGTTAATACAAACAAAAACACATACTTTGAAATGTCTACATACAAATGCTGGAAATCAGAGGGTGTAGCACTGGATAAAGAGGTAGACATAACTGGCATCTCAGAGACCTGGTGAAAGGAGCATCACAAAGGGGTCACTAATACCAGGGTACAAATTTTATCAAAATAATAAGATGGATCAAATTGGTGGAGGAGTGGCACTACATGTTAAAGAGAGCATTGAGTTAAACCACAAGCAGATTGTGATAAACTGCAGGAAGACTTTGTGAGACTGGAAAATTGGGCATCCAAATGGTAGATGAAATTTAATGTGGATAAGTGCAAGGTGATGCATATAGGGAAAAATAACCCATGCTATAGTTACACAATGTTAGGTTCCATATTAGGTGCTATCACCCAAGAAAGATCTAGGTATCATAGTGGATAACACATTGAAATTGTTGGTTCAGTGTGCTGCGGCAGTCAAAAAAGCAAACAATGTTGGGAATTATTAGAAAGGGAATGGTGAATAAAACAGAAAATGTCATAATGCCTCTGTATCGCTCCATGGTGAGTCCGCACCTTGAATACGGTGTACAATTCTGGTCACCACATCTCAAAAAGGAGATAGTTGCAATAGAGAAGGTACAGAGAAGGGTGACCAAAATGATAAAGGGGATGGAGCAGCTCCCCTATGAGGAAAGACTAAAGAGGTTAGGTCTCTTCAGCTTGGAGAAGAGACAGCTAAGGGAAGATATGATAGAGGTCTATAAATAAGTGGAGTGTAATGAGTAGCATAATAATGAAGGCAGAAAAGGACCAAAATGGTCCATCCAGTCTGCCCAGCAAGTAAACATTAATTAGTTGTTTACTCTTTCAAAGAGTACTAAGAGTTGGGGACACAATGAAGTTACTAGGTGATATATGTAAAACTAATGAGAGAGAATATTTTATTTACTCAACACACAATTAAGCTCTGGCATTCATTGCCAGAGGAAGTGGTGAAAGCTATTAGTGTAGCTGCATTTAAAAGGTTTGGACAAGTTCCTGGAGGAAAAGTCCATAAACCATTATTAAGGTGGAGTTGCAGAAATCCACTACTTATCCCTGGGATAAGCAGCATGGAATCTACCTGCCCCTGGGATCCTGCCAGGTACTTGTGACCTGGATTGGCCACTTTTGAAAACTTGATACTGGGCTTGATAGATCTTTGGTCTGACCCAGTAAGACAAGTCTTATGTTAAACAGGCTGAGATCTGGGTCTGGATTTGATGACATTTCTGGTGTAGAGATGTAAATCTGGGAGTCATCAGCACAAAAATGGTATTGAAAGCCATGAGAGGAAATCAGAGTACCAAGGGAATTAGTATACAGGGAGAAGAGGGCCCAAGACAAAATTCTGAGGCACACCAATCGATAGTGGGTTAGCAACGTTCCTTGCAGCTCCTGATCCGCTGGTACAGGACAAACTGTTTGTAAGAGAATTAATTTTCTCAGAGTTAAATGTATTGCAACTACCTTTTCTACTAATTGTGCAAGAAAAGCAAAATAACTTTGCCTACCTGGCTAGATATGGGACATATTCCCCTATTTGTTTTTTAATATTTAAGGCCCAACGGTCTGAGGTAATGTGGATCCACTCTTTGAAAAACTTTTGAAGCCCTAAGAGTGAATCCTCAAACCTTCATTGAGGTGTTTGAGTGGCAGAAGTGGATTGCAATGCTTCCATCAGCACCCCTCTTGCACCATAAAAGGATTCAATCTGACCTCTACCTCTAGAAGTCTGTGCTACAAATTGCCTACCTAGGCGATACTTTCTGGCCTTTCTAAAAATAGAGTACACCCCCTAAATGGGCAAAAACCTGACCTGAATCTGTTCTCAGGAAGTCTGTTTAGATTCGCCCAAATTTCTTATCAACTTATCAAGCTCCTCACCGAATAAATAGCACTCCTTACAAAGCAATCTACATAATCGTGACAGATCATGAATTTGCTGCCCACTGGCGAAGCCACAATTGTCTTTTTGCACCTATAGAAAGGGCCAAACCCCTAGCTTCAACTATTAAATCATATAGCCTATCAGCTATATAAGCAGTCGCAGACTCCAATTTAGCCATTTCCTCCGACAGTAGTTATATCCACCGCAATAAAGCTCTGCCCACATAACTATTGCAAATAGACATCTGTAAAGCTAATGAGTATGCTGAAAATGTATGCTTTAAACTAAGCTCTAAATCTTCTATCATGAGCATCCTTCAAAGCAGCTCCACCTTCTACCAGAATGGTAGTCTCTCTCGTGACAGCTGAAACCATGGCATCAATCCTGGCCAAATAAAATAAACATTCCAAAGTGTCATTAGGCAATGGGTATAATTTGCTATCGGCCTTTCAGGCACCTGAATCCAATCTCAGGATTCTTTCACTCTGAAAACACCATTGTCTCAATTTCCTGATGCAGTGAGAAAAAAAATGGAACTTTACGCTGACCCTTCAAGAACAGGATCCTAATCTAGGGTTTCAAGAGCTTTATCCTCAGAGATCCTCAATGCCTTAATACCCTGCATTTTAAAGCACTCATTTCCTCTCTATGAACTAGCCTAATTTGCATCTCCTCTTCACTTCCTGAACTTACTTCTCCTTCTTCCAAGGAACTGTTTTCACTCTCATCTCAGTTTCCAAGCCTGGAGGCACTGGAAAACTCAGCTAAAGCCCATTCTGGTGCTTTCTCCTCTTCTGAAGTCTATATACTTCCCCTCTTGAAGGTCCCAGTTGGGGTACAAACTTCTCAGAGATTTTAGCCTGCAGTGCCTGAAATAAGAATTTAAAAATTTCTGGAGAATATATGACTGAAGAAGTGCTTACCCCTTCTGAATCAGCAGCAACAAGAATCTCAGCATCAGGATGTAAACAAGGAGTATCTAAATTAACAGCAGCCTCTGCCTGATAGGATCCTGATGCTGAACAGGATTTCAAGATGGCCACCACCTTCCCCTTCTAACAGCCTCGGCAGCACCAGAACAATGTTTTGCCTGCAACTAAAACAGGCTTACCCGACTTACAAGGCTCACCCCAAACTAGCAGACTCGCAGCATACAGAGCAAAGGGAGAATCAGCTGCCAGCCATTTTGAACCGCAGGCAGTGCAGTGTTTCACTTTCTCACACATGGTAAGATGTCTTCTTAGCCTTACCTTTAAATAACTCTAGAGTGTTTCCTCCTAGAGAATTTATATGTTCTCAGCAAATAATTTACCTTATCAATAGGGCCAAAAGCTGCTTCAATGGCTCAAACGTATTTCTCTGCCTTACAGCAGGAAACCTGGCCAGTAAGAAATGTGCTCAATGAGATAGACTGTCATACCAGCTCTAAAAATGGACTTAAACACTCTCTAACTTCCTTCCAAATATATATCTTCAAGGGTATGCCTTCACAACCGCCTCATCTAGCTACTAGACACAGAGAACACTGATCATACCGGTTCTATTACGGGCATATATGGGAGTGATGACATTTAAATGAAAATTTGTTCTTACCTGCTAATTTTTGTTCCTGTAGTACCACATATTCACTCCTGGGTTTGTCCTCCCCTCCAGCAGATGGAGACAGAGAAAGTTTTACTGACACTTAACATGGGATGTCATGCAGGCCCTCAGTATTTATCTGTACCCAAGCCAAAATAAACAGATACCAAACAGTAACTAACATTCCCTGAACAAGCAGTGGGAAGTGGGAAAACAGGAACAGATAATTTTGTCCACATCAATCCCTGTGTAGGTCTAACAAAACCTGTGCCATTCTTCAGAGTAACTACAAAGAAAAGCAGATCGAGCCAACTCTCCATATTTCCCTTTCCTCCAGTGGGCGGGACTTTGGACTGATCTGTGGAACAAAAATTTAGCAGGTAAGAACCAATTTTCCTTTCCCTTTACATACCCAGATCAATCCAGACTCCTGGGATGTACCAAAGCTTCCCTAAATGGGGTGGGACTACAAGAGTCCCACTCAAAGTACACTTTCCCCAAAGACCATGGCCTCTGGGGCCTGGACATCCTGGCGAAAGTCTGCAGTGATTTCCAAATAGCCGCCCTACAGATCTCTTGTGCTGAAACTTGCTGACACTCAGCCCAGAAGGCCGCCTGAGAATGAGTAGAGTGAGTCCTTAGCCCGGACACAGAGCTAATAGCCTCTTTCAACTACCTCGCAATTGTGGCTCTTGACACCTTATGACCCTTTTTTTGTACCTCTTCATAGCACAAAAAGATGATCTGATAAGCGGAAGCTGTTTGTGACCTTCAGGTACTGCAACAATGCCTGCTTTACATCCAAACATTGCAACTCTTGCTTGAGGTGCCATAGGATCCAAACTTCGGAAGGACGGGAGCTCCACTGACTGATTTAAGTGGAACGATGACACCACCTTCGGCAAAAAGGCAGGAACCATCCTTAGACTCCTGAATCCGAAAATCTCAAAAAAAAGGCTCTCTACAAGACAATGCCTGAAGCTCCGAGATCCGGCCAGCCAAACAAATCATCACCATGAAAACCACCTTCAAAGTGAGATCTTTCATGGTCGCTAGTCTCATAGGCTCAAATGGGGCTGTACATATGCCCTTAAAGGACCATGTTAAGGCTCCAAGGAGGATACGCTTCTGAACCGGGGGACGCAAATGTTTTGCTCTGCAGAGAAAAAACGGACCACATCCGGATGGGCAGCTAGAGAAGACTCTTGCACCTTACCTCAAAGACAGCCTAGGGTCGCCACCTGAACCCAGAGGGAATTAAAGGATAAACCCTTTACCAAAATGTTTTGCAGAAAAGTAAGAATATGAACGACTAAGGCTCACATAGGATCTACTCCTTGCTCTGTGCACCAGGACTCAAATGACTCTCCAGACCTTCACATATGCTAAGGCGGTAGAAGTCTTTCTAGACTGCAAAAGAGTAGAGATGACTCCTTCCGAATAACCATTTTCTCTCAAATTCTGCCTCTCAAAAGCCAGGCCACTAGATAAAAGCGAGCCTGTTCCAAAAATATGGGCCACTGACACAGGAAATGATTCAGTAGGTGAGTTAACGAAACACCCACTGTGAACCACGGATGCTTCAGCCACTCTGGTGCCACGAGGATCACAATGCCTGTATGTACCTCTATGCGTCGCACAATCTTGCCCATCAGTGGCCAAGGCGGGAACACAGAGCAGGACGCTCAACAGCCAAGGGAGCACTAGGGCACCTATTCCTTCCGCTCCTCGATCTTTTCTTTGGCTGAAGAACCGGAGGAGCCTTGGCATTGCAATAGGTTGCCATTAGATCCATGCATGGTGAGCCCCACCTGTGCTGGATTAGGGATATTGCTTCCTCTGACAGCTCCCACTCTCCTCGTTCCAGCTGTTGCTGGCTCAGAAAATCCACTTACAAGTTGTCCATGCCTGCTATGTGAGAGGCTGCTAATGTCAGATGCTGCTCTGCCCAGCTGATCAGATCCCGAGCCACTGCTAGACTCTTGGTGCCACCATGTCGATTTATGTACACCACAGTCGTGTTGTCTGACAACACTCACCAGCTTGTAGGGCCAAGCGCACTGCTCTCGTCTCTAGGTGACTGATGGATCTTCTCCTCCCTTGACCATTGGCCCTGCATGGACTGGTTCTCACATAGCCCCCCCAATCGGAGAGACTGGTGTCTGTGGTGACAACTATCTAGATCGAGATTTTGAGGTCTACTCCTCGCAACTTCTCTGGAAGTAGCCACCACAAGAGGCTGGCCCTGGCCATCTCCGTAAGCAAATGCCCATGGAACCAACTCCCAATATGGAAGCCATAGAACCAAGAACTTGTAAATGATCCCAGACCTTGGTCTCCTGCTTCCTCAACTGCGAACCTGCGATTGTAATTTGGAAAGCTACTTTTCGGTGAGAAAAACTTTCCCCATTTGGGTGTCGAAACGCACCCCCAGGAATTCCAAAATCTGAGAAGAGAAAAAAAGATGGCTCTTGGACAGACTGACTATCCATACTAATGACCATAAACGCAGAGAACCAGGTCCGCTGCCTCCCGGCAAAAAGATTCTGACTTTGCCCGAATCAACCAGTCGTCCAGATAGGGGTGAATCAAGACCCCGTCCTTCCAGAGAGCCACAGCCACTACCAACCATCACCTTGGTGAAGGTTCTGGGTGCCATCGACAGACCGAAGGGTAGAGCGCAAAACTGAAAATGTTCCCCCAGAACATTGAATCTCAAGTATCTTTGATGGTCTGGCTTGATGTCTCTGTGCAAGTACACTTTGGTCAAATTCAGCAATGCCAGGTACTCCCCCTTGTGCATGGAGGCAATCACCGAGCACAGTCTCCATTTAAAAACGAGGAACCTTTAGGGCCACGTTCACCTTTTTTTTAAGTCAAGAACTGGACAGAAGATCCCCCCTTTTTTGGGAACTATGAAATAAATGGAAGAGCGGCCTATCCCCTGCTCTTCCATGGGGACAGGAACAATGGCTCCCAGCCTGCGAAGGCGACAAAACTGTTTCTTGAATTGCAAGTTTTTTCCTCAAAAGTGCACAGGGAGACCAGGAACAAGTCTCTTAGTGGCTGAGCAAATTCTAAAGCGCAACCTTGTTTTAATCACACTTAAGACCCACTGGTCTGACAATTTTGGTCTACTCCTCCTAGAGCAGAGCCAACCAGCCCCCTATGACTGGCTCTGAGGAATGAGCCAAGCTGGCATCATTGGGGAGATTTGGAACCACCTTGGGAAGAACCATCTCTTCCCAACTTCCTCCCTCGAAAGGAAGGGTTCCAAGCTGGCTGCTGTCCCGGGGGCTGTCATCAGGAGTTTCCTGAAGAACTGGTAGGCCGAAAACACCTATTTCCTCTAGAACGATAACAGGCCGGAAAGAAGCTTTTCCCCTTCGGCTTATCTTCAAGGCAGTTGGTGAACCTTGTTCTCCCCGAGAAGCTTAATCATCTCCTCCAAGTCCTGACCAAAGAGCAATTTCCCTTTGAAAGGTAAAGCTCCTGAGCCTTGGATGAAACATCAACTGACAAATTCCTCAACCAGAGGAGCCTGCAGGCCAAAACACCAGACGTCAGCGTCCTGGAGGAGGTCCTGATGAGATCATATAACGCATCAGTGCCAAAGGCTACCACGGCTTCCAGCTGCTCCACCTGCTGCATTTCAGAATCAGACAAGGATCTATCAGCTTGCAACTGCTGAATCCAGCGCAAGGCTGCCCTCAACATGAAGCTGCTGAACACAGCCGCTCGAATGCCAAGTGCAGACACCTCGAAAATCTTCTTCAGGTACACATCCAACTTCCTATCTTGAATATCCTTTAGAGCCGTGGAACCGGCCATTGGAATAGTTGTCTTCTTGGTAACCACTGACACAGAAGCATCCACCTTAGGAACTCTCAGAAGCTCCAGCATATCCTCTGGCGAAGGATATAAACTTGTCCATGGCCCTGCTGACCTTCAGGCCTGTGTCGGAGTATCCCACTTCCTAAACACCAACGAGCTGACTGAATGATGAAAAGGAAAACACCTTGTTGGACCCCCGAAGACCAGTCATGGCCGGGTCCACATCTTCTATAGCAGACTCCTCTTGTTCTTCCCAAACCGCAGGAATCAAGGGGTCCAGCACCTCCCTATGGAACAAGTGCACCACTTTGGTATCATCCCCTTCCACCACAGAGCCTTTGGACAGTGCCTGATCTGGATCCTGATCTGCTAACACTGGCTCAAACTCAGGTGGGCCCTGCGCCCACGGACCCTCTACATCTGAAACCTTGGAGCTGTCAACGGCAGTAAATGGTGCCGAGGCCCCTACGATCGTCATAGCCCCGGCAGCCCAAGAGATCCTGGCCTGCTTTGCCAGCCTTGAATGCACCGTGGATCCCCTGCATAGTTTTGGCTTTCCTGGCTTTATAAGCCTTATACAATAAAAGTACAAAATCAGAGAAGTCAGAAGAAAGATCCTAAGTGCCCTGGGAGTTCTCATCGCTGGCATGACTTTCCTCAGCTTCCTGACCTCCCCCGGAGGCCCTAGCTACAGGGGACAACAGAGAAGGGAAAACCCCCTCCTGCTCCACGAAGCAGCCGAGGTGGACAAAATGGCCACTGTTCCCGCGTTCAGCAGGAATGGGTTGTCATTGGCTGCCTTGCTGAAGAAAGCTTCCAAGGGTTGCAGCACCTGGCTGAGGTGGTCTTGTTCCTCCCAGAGGTGTTCTCAGTTCCGGAGAGACACTGGGAATATTGGTCGTTGCGGGAGACACACACACACACACGTCTCCATAAAGCTTGCAGCACAACCTGCGCGGCAATACAACGTGGCTCCGAGCCATGACAACAAACTAAGCACCCTGGAGGAAAGCACAGTTGCTTACCTATAACAGGTGTTTGCCTAGGATAGCATGATGTTAGTCCTCACTTATGGATGACATCATCGGATGGAGCCCAGCATGGAAAACTTTTGCAGTTTCTAGAAGCTTTGACCAGCAGACTGAGCATGCCCAGCCTGCTACTATCCTTGCATCCACAGTCTTGTAACAAATGAAAAAACAAGCGAAAAATAAAAGAAACCGGGAGAACACGACTCCGTGGGGAGGCGGGCAGGATTCCTGAGGACTATCATCCTGCTGTCCTAGGAGAACAGGTAAGCAACTGTGCTTTCTCCTAGGACAAGCAGGATGGTAGTTCTCACATGTGGGTGAGTACCAAGCTCCGGACTGTCCTCGCTAGCACAAGTGCCAACCAGCACAACTGCGATGCTGTGGGTCAGTTGAGGACCGTCTGGTTCCCACAGAAGCACAGACAGAGTTGGGTTCAGGTCTGGAACAGGTTGCGCAGGACGGATTGACAAAAGGCATTGTCTTGGTGCCCGCCCTTGTCCAAGCAGTAATGAGCTGCAAACCTGTGAAGGGAACTCCAGGTTGCGGCTCGGCAAATTGAGGACGGGGACTGCACATAAATGAGCCACCGAAGTCGCCATAACCCGCACAGAGTGAGCTTTTACTCTGCTGGCTAGGGGGAGGTCTGCCTGCATGTAGCAAAAGGCAATGCAATCCGCCAGCCAGTTTGACAAGGTCTGTTTACCCACTGCTACTCCCAGGCAATTGGAATCAAAGGACACAAAGTCCTGGGTGGACTGCTTGTGCCTAAGCTGTGTGATGCAGGTAGAAAGCCAAGGCCCTTTTACAGTCCAAGGTATGACAAGCCTGTTTCCCCCCAAGCGGCCTTGGGAAGAAGGTGGATAAAACAATGGACTGAGCGAGGTGGCAATCAGTCAACTACCTTGGGCAGAAACTTAGGATGCGTATGCAAGACTACACGATCATGGAAGAACGTGCATGGTGGGTACGCAAACCAAAGTAATTGCCACCAGGAATATGACTTTCCAGGTGAGGAACTTCAGATCACAGGACTGCAACAGCTCAAAAGGAGAGTGCATGAGCTGTGCCAGGACAACGTTGAGATCCCAGGACACAACAGGAGGCCGAAGGGGGAGCTTCAGTAGGAGAAGACCCCACATAAAACAGCCTACTAAAGGTTGCACTGAAATGGGAGTGACAGCGACACCACGATGGTATGCACTAACAGCGCTGAGGTGGGCCCTGACAGCTAGTTTGCAGCCCAGATTCAAAGAGGTGCCACAGGTAGTAGAGCAGCCAAGGGAGGGGGTATGAGAAAGGATCCAATTCATGCCCCGCACACCAGGTGGAAAACAGTTTCCATCAAGCTGCAGGATTTCCTGGTGGAAGGCTTCCGAAACTCCATCAGAACCTGGGAGACGCGGTCCGAGAGCACCAAGGGTTGAAGGACTATGCGCGCAACATCCATGCCATCAGAGCCAAAGCCCGAAGATTCGGATGACATAGGATGCCCTGATACTTAGGATTGGGCGCTGTCCCTAGCCCGAATGGGGCCCATGCCGACAGGTCCTGTAGAAGCGAGAACCAGACTTGTTGAGGCCAAAAGGGCACAAGTATCATTGTCCCTCTGTCCTGTGTAGGGGAGGATAGGCATAGAGCAGGCCTCTCCCTCAGTGAATGGAGAAGGCATCGCAGGCTGGATACCCGCCCTCCAACCATAGGAAGCAGAACCTGCTCACTTTAAGGCTCGGGGGTGGGGGGGGGGGGGGGTGGGAGGCAAAAAAGACCAGATCTGGTGTACACCACCGTCGAAGTTTGACCGCTACCTCCGGGTTGAGGGGCCACTTGTGGGGCTGGAAGGAACAGTTTAAATGGTCTGCCAGCACATTCAGATAGCACAATAGGTACTTGGCTCGGAGAGACATCCCCTGGGTCAGGGCCGAGGTCCACACTGTACTGCCTCCAGACAGAGCAGGAACGAGCCCGTGCTGTCCTGCTTGTTATACCACATCACTACTTGGTTGTCTGTCCGAATCAGGACTTCCTTGTGCACCTAGTCTCTGAAAGCCCACAAGACGTAACGTCCGAAGCTCCAGAAGTTTATTTGACAAGGGGCTTCGGAGGCAGTCCAGAGACCATGCGTGTGGATACTATTCACATGGGCTCCTCAGCCCTGTGGAGAGGACCACCTGAGGTGGAGCAGTGTGGAAGGAAAGCCCTCTCTCCAAGTTGTTAGATCTTCCCACCAGGACAGAAACACTCGCAGGGATCCATGACTGTGACATAAGTCTCAAGGTCTTGGGTTGCCTGTCGCCATTGGGACGCTAAGTTTCATTGAGCCCTCCGCCTGCACAGGCGAGTGAGAGGGGGTCATGGACAGAAGCTGCCAGGTGGCCTAGCAGGCGGAGCAGAAGGCAGGCGGATACCTGCCAGCTGTTCTGGACAAGGGTAGCCAGAGAGGCGAGGGCAAGAGCCCGTGCCCTGGGCAGAAACGCTCTCATCTGCTCTGTATCCAGTCTGGCCCCTATGAAGTCCAGCTGAGGAGACAGACAGAGATGAGACTTGGGATAGCTGATGACAAACCCTAAAGTCTGTAGTGTCTGCACCGTCAGGACCAGAGCACTCAAGGGCCCTGCGCAGGAATCGCTTTTGACCAATCAGTTGTCTAGGTACGGGAAGACACGCATCAACTGACACCCAAGATAGGCAGCCATCACCTCTATGCATTTGGTGAAAACGTGAGGGGCTGAGGCTGGCCCAAAGGGCAGCACCCTGTATAGGTAATGGGCCTCCCCCACCACAAAGCATAGGTACTTCCAGTGGTTGGGGAAAATGGCTATGTGAGTGTAGGCCTCTAACATCAAGGGAGCAGAGCCAGTCTCCTCTTCTGAGACTGCCCAGAGAGACCATCTTGAACTTTTCTCTTGCGAGAAATCTGTTCAACACCCTGAGGTAGAGGATCTAGTGGAAGCCACCATTCCTTTTCGGAATGAGGAAATACCTCAAATAGAACCCTCTGCCCTGCTGTTGGCGAGGGACCGGTTCCACTACGCCCGCTACAAGGAGGGCGGAGAGTTCCATCTTAAATACAACCCATTGAGTGGACGAACCCCATGATTGACATGGGGGAGAGGCCTCTGGGAGCTGATTGAAGTTCAGACGGTACCCCTGATGGATGATAGTAAGGACCCAGCAGACCGACATGATCTTTTTCCAATGATGGGTGAAGCCAAGAAGCCTGCCTCTTAGCGGGATATCCGGTCAACTGCCTTCCGCTCCCTCGCTGCCAGTCGAAAGCCAGTGGCTGAGGCACCGGCTGGGGTCCAGACACTCACTGTTGGTGAGGGCGACCCCTGGAGCTGGTTCAAGGCATGCGTGCCCTGGAGGCCAGAGGATATTTTCCTCTATCTGTAACAGGGCTTCCGGGATCCTGGCCTGGAGGGTTTCCTGGCCAAGGATGGGGTGTGAGAGGTGCTGACAAAAAGGTGTTGAAGGGTCTCATGATGGTCCTTCAATTGCACAACCGCATCCCGGACTTTATCCCCAAAGAGGTTGTCACCTGTGCAGGGAAGGTCGGCTAGCCTTTCTTGGACTTCCGGACGGAGGCTCTGAGCCATGCCATTCGGGCACCAATGCCCACCGTGGAACGCACCTAGTGTTTGCCAGCCTCTAAACACAGTAGGACAATAGCAGAGAGTGCCTCTTGCTGTTGTTGACAGGCCCTCTGCGACATCCTGGACCTGCTTCCAGAGGTTCCGGTTATACTAGGTCATGTATCAGCATTGGGCACCTTGAGGGACAATCCCTGAGAGAAAAAATACAAAAAAATTGAAAATAATTGCCAGGAAACAAAGAAGTTTCGAGAGAGCTCAGTGAGAATGAGATCCGCCCCCCCTGACATCACCACGCTCAGTGTTTGAGCCGGTAAACGACGCCGGTCCACCAGGCAGTGAAGCTGAGGGGCAGCCCACCAGCATCGGGCACCTTGAGGGACAATCCCTGAGAGAAAAAATACAAAAAAATTGAAAAATCACCAGGAAACAAAGAAGTTTTGAGAGAGCTCAGTGAGAATGAGATCCGCCCCCCCCCTGACGTCACCACGCTCAGCGTTCGAGCCAGTAAACGACGCCGGTCCATCAGGCAGTGAAGCTGAGGGGCAGCCCACCAGCATCGGGCACCTTGAGGGACAATCGCTGAGAGAAAAAAATACAGAAAAATTGAAAAAATCGCCAGGAAACAAAGAAGTTTTGAGAGAGCTCAGTGAGAATGAGATCCGCCCCCCCTGATGTCACCACGCTGAGTGTTCGAGCCGGTAAACGACGCCGGTCCACCAGGCGTCGTGCGACAAAGGGGCTCTCCCCTTTGTGTACCCCTTCGTGCAAACCTTTGTGCTTCTTTAAAAAAATGTTTTATTTAGTTTCCTTTGTTAATTAACATTTATTAAAGTTGTTTAGCTTTTTGCCTTGTTAACAATTGTTTCGTTATAGATGTTCATTGTATTAGACTAAGGAATCATATTTCCTGCTTATTCTGTTTCATTGTAAACCGGTATGATTTGCATTTGATGCAAGAATATCGGTATATAAAAGTTAAAAATAAATAAATAAATGTATAGCTAGTAGGCGGCGATGCGGGAAGACCTTTCTGCCCAAGACATCAAGGTCCATGAGCTCCCACCCTGGGGGGGGAACAGAGGCATGGGTTCGGGAACACGGGCCTTTTTTAGGGTGGACTCCATGACCGATTGGTGGGCAAGGTGCCGCTTCTCAAATACCACTGCCTGCTGCACCAAATAGGTAGCATCAGCCTTTCTATTGATGGGGGAGATAGAAGTGGGGTGTTCCCACAGCCGGAAGTCCTTGAAGATGTTGTGGATAGGGACTGCCATGATCTCCTTAGGAATGTTGAACTGGAGTACTTCCAGTATCTTATGTTGCGCGTCCTCCTCTAAGCGGCTGAAAAGGAATGGCTTCAGCCATGGCCCTGACAAACCCCACAAAAGACAGGTCCTCGGGGGGGGGGGGGGGGGGGCAATCAGCACCGTTCCTCCAGTGGAGAGGGCTCTGAGAAGGGGTCATCCGAATAATCAGAAGATGAGTCCGTGGGGTCATCACCCCAAGGGTCGTAAAGCCCTTCGTCCTCACTGGGACCAGCATGCCATGGGCAAGCTCCAGGAGGGGTATCAGCCCTGGGCTCTGACTGCTTCGGAGGCATCGCAGGAATAGCAGAGTTGCTTACCTGTAACAGGTATTCTCACAGGACAGCAGGATGTTAGTCCTCACATATGGGTGACATCATTAGGATGGAGCCCAATCACTGAACACTTTTGTCAAAGTTTCTAGAACTGTGACTGGCACTAGTGGGCATGCCCAGCATGGTACCAACCCTGCATCCAGCAGGGGTCCCCCTTCAGTCTCGTGAATAGCAAGAAGCACATGCAAAAAATAAAATAAATCGCAAGCGAACCCAACTCCGGGGGGTGGCAGGCAGGTTTCGTGAGGACTAACATCCTGCTGTCCTGTGAGAACACCTGTTACATATAAGTAACTCTGCTTTCTCTCAGGACAAGCAGGATGGTAGTCCTCACATATGGGTGAGTAGCGAGCTGAAGATGCCTGAGCAATGCACCAAATGCACCCAAAGACGTGCAACAGGCACAACAGGGGTGGATTTGGGTAGGAGGGCATCCTGAAAACCCTGAACGGGTCCGCTGTTAGGATGTTGGGTAGTTAAGCTGAAAATAAGTTGCGGAGAACAGACTGGCCAAAAATGGAATTGCTTACCAGCCTTATCCAAGCAATAATGGGCTGCGAAGGTATGGAGAGAGCTCCAGGTTGCAGCCTTACAAATATCAATAAATGGCACCGAATGAAGGTGTGCCACTGATGTTGCCACGGGCCTAATAGAGTGTGCTTTTACACGGTCGAGTAGCAGAATGCCTGTTTGCTGGTAGCAAAAGGAGATACAGTCCGCCAAAGGAGGAAATGATCTGTTTTCCCACTGGATTTCCCAATGTTTCCTCCTCCTTTCCTCCCCCCACTCCCTCCTCTGCCTCCCCCTCCCCTACCTGCCTTCTCTATAATCTTAGTTTTGCTGTTCACATTCCTTAGTTTTTTCACTGTTAGTTATCTATGCCTTAGTTCATTATTTTCTTTTATCTTGTTATATGTATAATGTTACACTTGTTCAATTACGTTTATACTAGTTCATAATTATTACTACCTTGTTCTATGTACTACGCTCTGTCGTATTGTTTTTGTTTCCTGTAAACCGCCGCGATATCCTTGAACGAACGACGGTATATAAAAATCTATAAATAAATAAATAATTTGATGTTATCGAAAGAAACAAATAATTGAGTGGACTTCCTGTGGGCGGATGTGCGCTCTAGATAAATGGCTAGGGCACGTTTGCAGACCAGGGAATGTAGAGCCTGTTCTCCTGGGTTTGAATGGGGCCTTGGAAAGAAAGTAGGTAAGATGATGGATTGATTAAGATGAAATTCCGACACTACCTTTGGAACAAACTCTGTCATGTAGAATTTTAGTATAAGGTGGGTAGGTGACCAATGCCTATAACTCACTAACTCTGCGAGTGGATGTTATAGCGAGAAAGCAAGTGTTGCTTACCTGTAACAGGTGTTTTCACAGGACAGCAGGATGTTAGTCCTCACATATGGGTGACATCATCAGGATGGAGCCCAATCATGGAAAACTTCTGTCAAAGTTTCCAGAACTTTGACTGGCCCCTACTGGGCATGCCCAGCATGGCACTAACCCTGCAGTCAGCAGGGGTCCCCCTTCAGTCTTATTTGATAGCTACAGGCAGTGCCGAAAAAATAAAACAAAATGTTACGAACCCAACACCGCGGGGTGGCGGGTGGGTGTCGTGAGGACTAACATCCTGCTGTCCTGTGAGAACACCTGTTACAGGTAAGCAACACTTGCTTTCTCACAGGACAAGCAGGATGGTAGTCCTCACATATGGGCGAGTACCGAGCTAAGGATGTCCGAACATGCACCAAATGTACCCAACGGCATGCAACAGGCACAACAACTGGGGTGGAATTTGGTAGAGGGCATCCTGAACCCCACTGTGCAGGCGGAAGGGTGTTGGTACGTCACGTTGGAAATAGGTTATGCAGGACAGATTGGCCGAAGATGGAATCTTGTCTTCCGGCTTTGTCCAGGCAATAGTGGGCTGCGAAAGTGTGGAGAGAACTCCAGGTGGCAGCCCTGCAAATGTCAGGAAGCTGCACCGATCGTAGGTGTGCTACTGAAGTCGCCATGGCCCTCACAGAGTGTGCTTTAACACGGTCTTGGAAAGGAATGCCTGCTTGCTGGTAGCAAAAAGATATGCAGTCCGCCAACCAGGAGGAGAGAGTCTGCTTACCCACAGGTTGCCCTAATTTGTTGGGATGGAAAGAGACGAATAACTGAGTGCTCTTCCTGTGGGCAACTGTACGATCTAGGTAGAACGCTAGAGCCCGTTCCCCTGGGTTGGAGTGGGGCCTGGGAAAGAAGATAGGTAGTATGATGGATTGATTAATGTGAAACTCCGAAACTACCTTAGGCAAAAACTTAGGGTGAGTGCGGAGTACGCCCGGTCCTGCAGGAGTTTAGTGTAAGGCGGATAGGTAACTACATCCAGAAACTATAAAGTTCCTGGATGTAATAAATGATTGCTTCATGGAGCAATTGGTTCAGGAACCAACAAGAGAGGGAGCTATTTTAGATTTAATTCTTAGTGGAAGGCAGGATTTGGTGAGAGAGGTAACGGTGGTGGGGCCACTTGGCAACAGTGATCATAACATGATCAAATTTAAAACTAATAACTGGAAGGGGGACAATAAGTCTGCAGCTCTAACACTAAACTTTCAAAAGGGAAACTTTGATAAAATGAGGAAAATAGAAAAAAACTAAAAGGTGCAGCTGCAAAGGTTAAAAGTGTTCAACAGGCTTGGACACTGTTTAAAAATACAATCCTAGAGGCACAGGCCATATGTATTCCACGCATTAAGAAAGGTGGAAGGAAGGCAAAACGATTACCGTCATGGTTAAAAGGTGAGGTGAAAGAGGCTATTTTAGCCAAAAAATCATCCTTCAAAAATTGGAAGAAGGATCCTTCTGAAGAAAATAAGATAAAACATAAGCATTGTCGAGTTAAGTGTAAAACATTGATAAGGCAGGCGAAGAGAGAATTTGAAATGAAGTTGGCCATAGAGGCAAAAACTCATAATAAAAACTTTTTAAAATATATCCAAAGCAAGAAACCTGCGAGGGAGTCGGTTGGACCATTAGATGACAGAGGAGTTAAAGGGGCTCTTAGGGAAGATAAGGCCATTGCAGAAAGACTAAATGAATTCTTTGCTTCCGTGTTTACTAATGAGGATGTTGGGGAGATACCAGTTCCGGAGATGGTTTTCAGGGGTGATGAGTCAGACAAACTGAACGAAATCACTGTGAACCTGGAAGATGTAGTAGGCCAGATTGACAAACTAAAGAGTAGCAAATCACCTAACCGGATGGGTATGCATCCTAGGGTACTAAAGGAACTAAAAAATGAAATTTCTGATCTATTAGTTAAAATTTGTAACCTATCATTAAAATCATCCATTGTACCTGAAGACTGGAGGGTGGCCAATGTAACCCCAATATTTAAAAAAGGCTCCAGGGGCGATCCGGGTAACTATAGACCAGTGAGCCTAACTTCAGTGCCAGGAAAAATATTGGAAACTATTCTCAAGATCAAAATCGTAGAGCATATAGAAAGACATGATTTAATGGAACACAGTCAACACGGATTTACCCAAGGGAAGTCTTGCCTAACAAATCTGCTTCACTTTTTTGAAGGGGTTAATAAACATGTGGATATAGGTGACCCGGTAGATGTAGAGTATTTGGATTTTCAGAAGGCGTTTGACAAAGTCCCTCATGAGAGGCTTCTACGAAAACTAAAAAGTCATGGGATAGGAGGTGAGGTCCTTTCGTGGATTACAAACTGGTTAAAAGACAGGAAACAGAGAGTAGGACTAAATGGTCAATTTTCTCAGTGGAAAAGAGTAAACAGTGGAGTGCCTCAGGGATCTGTACTTTTCAATATATATATATAAATGATCTGGAAAGGAATACGACGAGTGACGTTATCAAATTTGCAGATGACACAAAATTATTCAGAGTAGTTAAATCACAAGCAGACTGTGATACATTACAGGAGGACCTTGCAAGACTAGAAGATTGGGCATCCAAATGGCAGATGAAATTGAATGTGGACAAGTGCAAGGTGTTGCATATAGGGAAAAATAACCCTTGCTGTAGTTACACGATGTTAGGTTCCATATTAGGAGCTAGCACCCAGGAAAAGGATAGGAAAATTAGTTCTTACCTGTTTAATTGTCGCTCCTGTAGTACCATGGATCAGTCCAGACAGTGGGTTGAGCCTCCTTTCCAGCAGGTGGAGACTGCCTAAAACTTGAAGGATGCCCTATATCAGGACAGAGCCTATCCTCTACCCCTTCAGTATAACGTATGTCAAAGCATAAAACAACAAACCCAATGATAGGATCAAGCAAGTAACTGTAAAGCTCAATGGAGCAAATATAGAATAATGTAGGAAAACATGGTATACCTATACGCTCTTGCATCAACTTGGTATAAGAAAACGACCAAGGCTTCCGGTGTAATTGCTCAGTAATCTTGCACAGAGAAATATATGAAAATCTGCAGACCTGCAAGAAAACAAGCTTTGAGAGGACAGAAGACAGACAGGGAAGGGCATCTGGACTGATCCGTGGTACTACAGGAACGAAAATTAACAAGTAAGAACTAATTTTCCTTTCCTGTACATACCCGGATCAGTCCAGACAGTGGGATGTAAAAAAACTTCCTTAAACTGGGTGGGACCGAGACAGTCCCGCTCGAAGCACTTGCCGCCCAAAGGAACCGAACACCGGAGCGTGTACATCCAGACGGTAGTGCCGAGCAAAAGTGTGCAGAGACGTCCAAGCGGCGGTCCAAGTGGCGGCCCTGCAAATCTCCTGCGGGGTGACAGATTGACTCTCCGCCCAAGAAGTAGCCTGAGAACGCAGAGAATGGGCCTTCAGACCCTCAGGAAGCGGACGACCTTGACAAAGATACGCCGAGGAAATGGCTTCCTTCAACCACCGTGCAATCGTGGTCTTAGAAGCCTGTTTACCGCGGTTGGGATCACTCCAAAGGACAAAGAGATGGTCCGATATCCGGAAGTCATTGGTGACCTGGAGATAGCGAAGCAAGACTCGTTTTACATCTAGCCGACGAAGGTCGCCACCCGCCGTACCCGCAACCTCCTCCGGAGAGAACGCTGGGAGTTCGATCAACTGGTTGACATGAAAAGCGGAGACAACCTTAGGCAAGAAGGAAGGAACCATCCTGAGAGAAACCCCGGAATCCGAGAAACGCAAGAAGGGCTCCCGACAGGACAGCGCCTGAAGCTCAGAAATATGGCGAGCAGAGAAAATAGAGACCAGAAAGACAGTCTTTAGAGTAAGATCCTTGAGTGTAGCGTGGCGAAGAGGCTCGAAGGGAGCCACACAGAGAGCACGAAGGACTAGGTTGAGACTCCACGACGGACACGTGGCCCGAGAGGGGGGGCGGAGGTGTCTAACGCCCCTCAGGAAACGAATCACGTCAGGGTGAGCTGCTAAGGCATGACCGTCCACCCGACCAAGGAGAGAGCCGAGCGCAGAGACTTGAACGCGTAGAGAACTGAAGGAGAGGCCCTTAGAGAGACCCTTCTGAAGAAAAGAAAGAATCAAAGGAATCGAGGCGGAGCGCGCAGGGACACCCGCCTCCGTACACGCAGACTCAAAAACTTTCCAGATGCGCACATAGGCCAGAGAAGTCGACTGCTTCCGGGCTCGCAGCAGGGTGGAGATGACCTCCTCCCTATAACCTTTGTGCCTCAGGCGATGCCGTTCAAAAGCCAGGCCGCAAGACAGAAGCGATCGGCCTAGTCGAAATATACAGGCCCCTGCCGGAGATGAGGAAGACGACCAAGGTGCAGGGGCCCGTCCACCGCTAGATTGATGAGATCCGCGAACCACGGCCTTCGCGGCCACTCGGTAGCGACGAGAATCACCGGTCCCCGGTGGAGATCGATTCTCCTGAGAACTTTCCCCACCAGTGGCCACGGGGGAAACATGTACAGAAGGACGTCTGCTGGCCAAGGTAGAGCCAGAGCATCCACGCCCTCTGCGCTGTGCTCCCTCCAGCGGCTGAAGAACCGATTGGCCTTGGCATTGCGCAGAGTCGCCATGAGGTCGAGGTGAGGAGGACCCCACCTGTCCACTATCAGAGCCATGGCCGCATCCAAGAGCTCCCACTCTCCCGGATCGAGCGACTGCCGGCTGAGGAAGTTGGCTTGAACATTGTCTTTTCTGGCGATGTGAGAAGCCGCAAGGCACTGTAGGTGACGCTCCGCCCAAGCGAGGAGACGGCTGGCTTCTAAGGCTACCAGGGGACTGCGAGTGCCCCCTTGGCGATTGATGTAGGCGACTGTGGTGGAGTTGTCGGACAGGACTCGTACCGCCTTGCTGCGGATCAGGGGAAGGAACTCCTGAAGAGCCAGATGGACCGCCAAAGTTTCCAGTCTATTGATGTGCCAGTGCGACTGAGTCCGCGACCATGTTCCCTGGGTGGACTGAGAAAGGCAGACCGCACCCCAGCCCAACAGGCTGGCGTCCGTGGTCACTATCGTCCACTGTGGAGCTTGAAGAGGCATCCCTTGCAGAAGATGAGGAAGAGACAGCCACCACTGTAATTCGTCGGCAGTAGAATCCAAGAACGGAAGGACTACGTGGAACTGCTCCGACATTGGCTGCCAACGGGACAGCAAAGCTTTCTGTAACGGACGCATATGAGCAAAAGCCCAGGGGACAAGGTCGATGGTAGAAGCCATGGATCCCAGGACTTGGAGATAATCCCAGGTTGTCGGGGAAGGTAGGGCAATCAAAGTCTGGACCTGATCGATCAGCTTGAGGGCTCGTGCCCGAGGTAAGAAAACCTTGCCTACTCTGGTGTCGAAGTGGGCTCCCAGAAATTCCAACTCCTGGGAGGGCTGAAGCTTGCTCTTGGAAAAGTTCACTATCCACCCGAGAGAGGCAAGGAGCTCCAAGACGCAATCCACCACCCGCCGGCAAGAGGTCTCCGACTTGGCCCTGATGAGTCAATCGTTCAGATAGGGATGGACGAGAATCCCCTCCCGGCGGAAGGCCGCCGCTACTACTACCATGACCTTCGTGAAGGTGCGAGGAGCGGTCGCGAGGCCGAAGGGGAGAGCTCGAAACTGGAAGTCCTGGTTGAGAATGTGGAATCGGAGATACTTCTGATAGTCGCGGTGAATGGGAATATGAAAATAAGCTTCTGCGAGATCGAGGGAAGCAAGGAACTCTCCGAGGCAGACCGCCGCAATGACCGCCCGCAGGGCCATGGATCCCAGGACTTGGATTATCTCCAAGTCCTGGGATCCATGGCTTCTACCATGGCTTCTACCATCGTCCTTTTTGGGCACAGTGAAGTAAATAGAATACTGGCCGGCGCCAATTTCCCTTTCCGGGACTGGGACCACCGCTCCCAGATCCAGAAGCTTGGAGAGAGTCTGGACCACTGCGTCCCTCTTGGCCCGGCCGCAAGGCGAGAAAAGAAAGATCTGGAAGTTCCCTGACGAGGTCGAAAGTGTACCTGTCTCTGATAATGTTGAGGACCCACTGATCCGACGTGGTCTTGACCCATTCCTCGAAAAACAGGGAGAGGCGTCCGCCGAGGTAGGGAACCGAGGAATGGGTCGGCTGAACTTCATTGTGTGGTAGGTTTAGCGGCGGCACGCACGGGCTGGCCCTCGCGAAAGGGCCATCTGCCACGAAAGGACTGCGACCAGGACTGCACATGAGAAGACCCTCTCGCAGAACCGCCCCTCCCCCGAGAAGCGAAGCGACGCTGGCCCCTGAAGCGAGAGTGAGAGGCCGCGAAGGATCGGGAAGACTTAGGGCGGTCCTCTGGGAGCTTATGGACCTTGTTGTCAGCCAAGGAGTCCATAAGCTTCTCAAGATCCTCGCCAAAGAGCATCTTACCTTTGAAGGGCAGCGTGCCCAGCCAGGTCTTCGAGGACTGATCAGCCAACCAGTGGCGTAGCCAAAGGAGCCTCCGGGCCGCCACTGCCGAAACCATCGCCTTCGCCTGGACACGGACCAGATCGTAGATGGCAACCGATACGTAAGCGGTGACTGCCTCCAGATGTTCGGCTTGTTCTGCCTCACCTGGCGAAAGCTCCCGGGCGCAGAGTAACTGTTGGACCCACTGGAGGCCCACTCGCATCACGAGACTGCTACAGCAAGACGCCCGGACCCCAAGGGCCAGAACGTCGAAGATGTGCTTCAGGTGAGCCTCCAGCTTACGATCTTGTGAATCCTTCAAGGCCGTGGAACCTTCAACTGGAATCGTGGTGTGCTTTGCCACCCGGCAGGCAACAGCTCTAAGCCCTCCTCCGGGAGGGGATAGAGCTTATCCATCGCACGCCCCACCCGAAGTGCACCTTCAGGAGCCTCCCATTCCCGCAGGATAAGGAGCTTAAGCATGGGGTGGAAGGGAAAGGCCGAGGCCGGAGCCCAGAGCCCTCCCAGAACCGGGTTCATATCCTTAGGGAGCGAGGCCATGAGATTATCCACGGAGGGACTCTCCAGACCCAGCTCCTGCAAAACAAAAGGGAGGAGGGGCTCTAATTCCTCCTTAGAAAAAAGATGGAGGGCTCTAGGGTCATCCCCCTCTGGGGTGGGGGGGGGGGCATCCGCCGAATCCGAGGAAGCAGCAGGGTCCGAGGACACGGGAGACACCAGGGGGGCACCCCCGGGGTCACCCGCACCCGAACTGGTCCCTGGGACTCCGCGGCCAGTCCAGTGGTCAACGGCACTGACCGAGGGATTTTTGGCAGGGGGGGGGGCTTTCGTCCAGCTCATGCAGGCTAGCTAGATAAGATTTGTGCATGAGGAGGACGAAATCCGCTGAAAAAGGGACCCTGGATTTGGGGGGGGAGGGGGGGCGAGGGAAGGTCAGGACGGCCCTCCTGGGCACCCACGGGGGCCAAATCGGGGGTTAAATAAAAAAAATATGGCCCCCCAGCCCCAGGGAGCACCGAAATCGGCCCCGATGAAAAATCCAAGATGGCGGCCGTTCCTGGGCTCTGCCGACCCGGGAAAGGCCTAGCCATGCCGGGAGGAGTGGAGCCCCAGGCTAAATTTGCTTGTCCTGCCGAGGAGGGCCTTCCCCACCCGGAAGGCAAGCAGTGCAGAGGCCCTGCCGCGAAAAATGCGAAGAGGGCAGCCCACAAGAAAGGCAGGCTGCCAGCCGGGACATAGCTAAGCCGTGGCTGAAGAAAAAAAAGCTGAAAAAAAAAAAAGTTTGACAGCCTGCACAGCAGGAGAGAGCAGGCGGGAAACCTGCTGCCTTCTGCTTCTCTGGCTGCCGGTTCTAGCCTTACTCTGACGAGAAAAAAAATTAAAAAAGCTGGTCAACTGCTGCAAATAAGTTAGAGGAAGGTGAGTACCTGCAACTTATTGAAAGTTTGAAACTTTTAAACTCCTTTTTTTTTTTTTTTTTTTACTGAGTGCAGCAGCAGGTTAAAAATCCTCTCGGCAGCCAGAGGGGGAACGAGGCCCGGAGAGCGTCGGTCCCCACACCTGGAAGTGTCCACGGACTCAGGACTATGCAGGGAACCCCCTCCTGCAAAAGGGGCAAAGCCCCCCCTGAGCCGGGCAAGAGCTGGGAGACAGACGTCTCCCACACAAAAACAGTAAAAGCACTAAAAGAAGGCAAATTTTCCTTCATAGATTGTTTTCCTTTGTTTCTAAAACAAGCGGGAATCAAAGAACTACTTGCTTGAGCCGAAAAGAAAGAAGAGGCTGACTAGCCTACAGCAGAGAACCGAAGGGGAGATGCTGCACCTGCTGGAGACAGACGAATACTGAAGGGGTAGAGGATAGGCTCTGTCCTGATATAGGGCATCCTTCAAGTTTTAGTCTGTCTCCACCTGCTGGAAAGGAGGCTCAACCCACTGTCTGGACTGATCCGGGTACGTACAGGAACTAGGCATCATAGTGGATAATACTTTAAAATCGTCGGCTCAGTGTGCTGCAGCAGTCAAAAAAGCAAACAGAATGTTAGGAATTATTAGGAAGGGAATGGTTAATAAAACGGAAAATGTCATAATGCCTCTATAATCGCTCCGTGGTGAGACCACACCTTGAATACTGTGTACAATTCTGGTCACCGCATCTCAAAAAAGATATAGTTGCGATGGAAAAGGTACAGAGAAGGGCAACCAAAATGATAAAAGGGATGGAACAGCTCCCCTATGAAGAAAGGCTGAAGAGATTAGGGCTGGTCAGCTTGGAGAAGAGACGGCTGAGGGGGGATATTGATAGAGGTCTTTAAGATCATGAGAGGTCTTGAACGAGTAGATGTGACTCTGTTATTTACACTTTCAAATAATAGAAGGACTAGGGGGCATTCCATGAAATTAGCAAGTAGCACATTTAAAACTAATCGGAGAAAATTCTTTCACTCAATGTACAATAAAGCTCTGGAATTGGTTGCCAGAGGATGTGGTTAGTGCAGTTAGTGTAGCTGGGTTCAAAAAAGGTTTGGATAAGTTCTTGGAGGAGAAGTCCATTAACGGCTATTAATCAAGTTTACTTAGGGAATAGCAACTCCTATTAAATGCATCAGTAGCATGGGATCTTCTTCGTATTTGGATAATTGCCAGGTTCTTGTGGCCTGGTTTGGCCTCTGTTGGAAACAGGATGCTGGGCTTGATGGACCATTGGTCTGACCCAGCATGGCAATTTCTTATGTTCTTATGTTTCTTAACTCACTAACCCTGCGAGCTGAAGCGATAGCCAAAAGGAAAACCACTTTCCATGTGAGATATTTTAGGTCACAGGAGTGAAGAGGTTCGAACGGTGGTTTCATGAGCCGCCCGAGAACCAGATTAAGGTCCCAAGAAGGGGCCGGAAGACGTAAAGGTGGCTTGATATGGAGTAAGCCTTTAAGAAAACGTGTTACAAGGGGTTGTACTGATATAGGGACATCCCCGATACCTTAATGGAAGGCGGCTACCGCACTGACATGCATTCTGATGGAAGAGGTCTTTAGACCTGATTCTGATAAATGCCAGATAGTCCAAAAACCTTGGGATTGGACAGGAAAAATGATCAAGGGATTGCGAACACCACCATGATGTATACCTTTTCCATTTATAGGAATAAGACTTTCTTGTGGAAGGCTTCCGTGAAGCAATCAGGACACGAGAAACCGCATCTGAAAGGTTAAGTGGTTGAAGGATTAACCTTTCAACATCCTTGCAGTCAGGGACAAGGCCTGAAGATTGGGATGGCGTAGACATCCGTCGTTCTGAGTGATCAGATGCGGGTCCATTCCCAAGGGAATGTGCCTGCGGATGGAGAGATCCTGGAGTATGGGAAACCACACTTGGCGTGGCCAGTGAGGTGCTATCAGGATCATGGTTCCCTTGTCCTGACAGAGCTTCACGAGAGTCTTCGAGAGAAGAGGAAGTGGAGGGAATACATAAAGCAGACCGGCTGCCCACGAGAGGGAGAATGTATCTCTGGGCTGAGAGCGCTCGCTCCGAATGAGGGAGCAGTAATTGTCCAGTTTGTGGTTCTGAGGGGATGCAAAGAGGTCTATTTGGGGATAACCCCATTGCTGGAAGAGAGAGGTCACTACAGAGGGATTGAGAGACCACTCGTTCGGTTGGAAGACACAACTCAGTTTGTCTGCCAAGACATTGTGCACTCCCGGCAAATAGGTGGCCCTGAGGTACATCGAGTGTGAGAGCGCTTCCGCCCAAATCTGCGCAGCTTCCTGACACAGAAGGAAGGAGCCTGTGCCTCCCTGCTTGTTTATGTACCACATGGCCACCTGGTTGTCCGTCTGAATCAGGATGTCGTGATTTGATAGGCAATCCTGAAAAGCTCTGAGAACATATCGCATTGCTCGAAGCTCTAGGAAATTTATCTGGTGTTTGGCTTCCTCTGGAGACCAAGATCCTTGTGTCTGTAGCTCGTTAACATGGGCTCCCCACCCGAGGTTGGAAGCGTCGGTGGTGAGAATGAGTTGAGGATCTGGTAGGTGAAAAGGCAGTCCCTGGAGGAGATTGTTCTGATCTTTCCACCAGGCGAGAGACAGACGGAGTGCGTCTGTGATGTGGACAATGGTTGACAGAGGCTGAGTCGCTTGAATCCATTGTGACCTCAGAGTCCAATGCATGACTCTCATGGCCAGGCGGGCCATTGGTGTGAAATGGACTGAGGGCGCCATGTGTCCGAGAAGGACAAGGAATTGCCGAGCTGTTGCTGTATACTGAGACTGCAATTGACGAGAAATCCTAGAGAAATTAGAGTGTGTAGGGTCAAATCCAGGGACGATCGAGTGGCTTGCTGGGTTGAGGCCCTGATTAACCAGTCGTCTAGATAGGGGTAGATGTGAACACCTTCTTTCCTGAGAAAGGCTGCAACAACTATGAGACATTTGGTAAAGCAAAATTGCTTACCTTGTAATAGGTGTTATCCCAGGACAGCAGGATGTAGTCCTCACATATGGGTGACATCAGTAATGGAGCCCTATGTACGGAAAACTTCTGTAAAAGTTTCTATGAAACTTTTGACTGGCACCAGTGTGCCTACTGAGCATGCCCAGCATGCTATGATATTCCCTGCCACAGGGGTCTCCCTTTAGTCTTGGTTTGTAGCAATAGCGTTAGCCAAAAATAAAATAATAAAACGTATCGGACCCAACTCCGCGGGGTGGCGGGTGGGTTTCGTGAGGACTACATCCTGCTGTCCTGGGATAACACCTATTACAAGGTAAGCAATTTTGCTTTATCCCAGGACAAGCAGGATGCTAGTCCTCACATATGGGTGATTAGCAAGCTAGAGGCTGAGTCAATTTGTCATGTAGCAACAGTGAAGTATTGTTGATGGAATGAATCAGCCGAAGATCACAGCAGGTTGGACGTAGAAGGAGTTGGGATTATACTGGAAACAAGTTCTTTAAGACAGATTGTCCATAGGCTGAATCTTGTCTTCCTTCTTTGTCTAGACAGTAGTGAGCTGCAAAAGTGTGAAGAGAACTCCAGGTTGCTGCTTTACAAATGTCCAGAATAGGTACAGAGCGAAGGTGTGCTACTGAGGTTGACATTGCTCTGACTGAATGTGCTTTTACTCGCCCTTGAAGAGTAAGGCCTGCTTTTCCATAACAAAATTGAATGCAATCTGCAAGCCAGTTTGACAGAGTATGCTTACCCACTGCTTTACCTGGTTTGTTTGGATCATAGGATACAAACAGCTGACTGGATTTTCTTTGGGCTGTAGTGCGGTTTAAATAGAAGGATAACGCACGCTTACAGTCCAAAGTGTGTAAGGCTCGTTCACCTTGATGGGAATGAGGCCTAGGAAAGAATGTTGGTAAAACTATGGATTGGTTCAAATGAAATTCCGTGACAACCTTAGGAAGGAACTTTGGATGTGTCCGGAGGACTACCCTGTCATGTAGGAACTTTGTAAAAGGTTCGTATGTGACTAGTGCTTGTAATTCACTGACCCTTCTAGCTGATGTAATGGCTATAAGAAAGACCGTTTTCCAAGTTAGGTACTTAAGGTCACAGGTATTTATGGGTTCAAATGGGGAACGCATGAGCCTAGTTAATACTACGTTCAGGTCCCATTGAATGCTTGGGGAATGAATTGGAGGTTTAATGTGAGTTAGGCCTCTCATGAATTTACTGACGAGAGGCTGTGTGGAGAGAGGCGCATCACCTAGCTTGTTATGATAAGCTGAGATTGCACTTAAGTGTACCCTTACAGATGACGTCTTAAGACCAGAGTCTGAGAGATGGTAAAGGTAATCTAGTAGCGTGGTAGTGGGGCAAGTGAAAGGATCTAAATCTTTCTGAGTGCACCATAAAGTAAACCTTTTCCATTTGTAGGAATAATTCTTTCTAGTGGAAGGTTTACGTGCAGCTATTAGTACCTGAGATATATTAGTTGAAAGGTTGAATGGTTGCAAGATCAAGCTTTCAACATCCATGCTGTCAGGGACAGGGATTGAAGGTTGGGATGGCGCAACTGTCCCTGTTCTTGAGTTATGAGAGTGGGAGCTACTCCCAGGCGAATTGGATCCCTGACTGAGAGATCTAGCAGTGTGGGGAACCATACTTGTCGAGGCCAATATGGGGCTATGAGTATCATGGACCCCTTGTCCTGTTGTAGCTTTACTAATGTTTTGGTTATGAGCGGTATTGGTGGATACGCGTATAACAGGCCTGAGTTCCAATGGCGAGCAAACGCGTCCTTTGGTAAGTTGTTCTGCCGGAAGAGGAAAGAGCAGTAATTGTTCACTTTGTAGTTCAGATGCGACGCAAAGAGATCTATTGTTGGTTGACCCCAGCGTTGAAATATCTTGGTTGCTATCGCTGGGTCGAGGGACCACTCGTGTGGTTGAAAGTGGCGGCTGAGGCGATCCGCTACTGTGTTGTGGATGCCTGCTAGGTAGGTGGCCCGTAGTAGAATTGAGTGTGCTAGGGCCCAGTCCCATATTTGAGCTGCTTCCTGGCAAAGGAGGTACGAGCCCGTACCACCCTGCTTGTTGATGTACCACATGGCTACTGTGTTGTCCGTTTGGATCAGAACAGTTTTGTGTGAAAGGCAGTCCTTGAACGCATGTAGAGCATAGCGTATAGCTCGAAGCTCCAGGAAGTTTATTTGAAAAGAGGCTTCTTGTTTTGTCCACGTGCCTTGCGTCTTTAAGTGAGCAATGTGCGCACCCCACCCTAAGGTGGATGCATCTGTTGTTAAAGTCACTTGTGGAACTGGTTGCTGAAAAGGCAGGCCTTTGAGCAAGTTGATTACGGATGTCCACCAGAGAAGAGATGATCTTAGATCTGGTGTGATACGAATGGGAGTGGACAATGGTTGAATGGCTTGAATCCATTGAGATTTGAGTGTCCATTGCGGTAGGCGCATGGTCAGTCTGGCCATGGGAGTTACATGAACTGTTGAGGCCATGTGTCCGAGTAGGGTGAGGCACTGATGAGCTGTAACTCGAGATTGATTGCGAACTGATTGTGCTAAGAGGACGAGTGCCTGAGCACGGTCTCTTGGAAGAAAAGCTTTTGCTGTGATAGTATTGAGATCTGCACCTATGAACTGTAACTGGTGAGATGGTGTGAGATGGGATTTCTCGTAGTTGATGAGAAACCCCAAGGAGTGAAGTAACTGCATTGTGAGATGGAGAGAAGTGAGAGCACCGTTTTGTGTTTGACTTCTGATTAGCCAATCGTCCAAGTAGGGAAACACATGTACTCTTTGCTTGTGAAGATGTGCCACCGCTACTGCAAGACACTTTGTGAACACTCGAGGTGCTGAGGCTAGGCCGAAAGGCAGTACTCGATATTGGAAGTGCTGACCTTCCACCAGAAATCGCAGGTACTGTCGATGAGGAGGAAAAATGGGAATGTGAGCATAAGCGTCTTGAAGATCCAGAGAGCAGAGCCAATCTCCTTTTTGAAGAAGAGGTAGCATGGTGCCTAATGACACCATCCTGAATTTTTCTTTCTTTAGAAATTTGTTGAGATTTCTGAGATCTAGGATTGGGCGTAGGCCCCCGGTTTTCTTTGGAATGAGGAAATATCGGGAGTAGAATCCTCTGCCCCACTGAGGCCTGGGAACTTTTTCTATGGCCTTGGCAGTCAGTAGGGTGGATAATTTTACTTGTAGAATTGTGTAATGATAAGACACTGTCCAAGATGGGATAGGAGGATTGTCGTTTGGTACAGTGAGGAAATCCAAGTGGTACCCTTGAGATACAATTGAGAGTACCCATTGATCTGTCGTGATGGAGTTCCAATTTTGATGGAAATGAGAAATTCGGCCTCCGACAGGTAATTGTGGGCAAGGATTTTTGGAATGACTCATGCTCTCTGGTTGGATTTCAAAATCCAGACGTGGACGCTGCAGGTGGAGGCTGTTGAGGTCTGGCAGGTCTCTGGCGAGGTTGTGACCTTTGAGTAGGCCTTTGCTGTCTGGGTCTGGCTGCTGGGGGATAATACCGCCGAGGGCGGTAATATGGTTTCCTTGGTTCTCTTCTTGGAAGCCTCCTAGAAGGTTGGTGTACTTCTTGCGGCAGCTGAGATAGTTGTTTAAGGGTCTCAGTGTGATCCTTAATTGTCGCCACCGCCTCTTTAACTTTATCCCCAAAGAGGTTTTCTCCAAGGCAGGGCAAGTCTGCCAAGCGCTCTTGTACCTCTGGTCTCAGCTCCGATGATTTCAACCAGGCCCATCTTCTGGCTGTGATTCCTGACGCTGACAGTCGGGAGGCTGTTTCAAAGGAATCATATGTTGCTCGAACCTCGTGTTTACCCGCCTCCAGGCCTTTGTGCACGAGTTTTAGTAATCCGTCCTGAAATTGGTCAGGTAACTGGTGTGACAGTGTTTCTACCTGTTTCTACAGGTCTCGCTGGTACTGATTCATAAAGAGCTGGTAAGAATTTATTCTAGATACCAGCATGGCAGCTTGGAATATTTTTCTTCCTAGATTGTCCAGGAACCGGTTATCCTTACCAGGAGGTGTAGAGGCATGCTGTTTTAACCTCTTGGCCTTCTTTTGGGCCGACTCGACCACCACTGACTGATGCGGTAATTGTGTTTTTTGAAACCCTGGGATGGGCTGTACCAGATAAGTGGCATCAGCACGCTTATTGACCGCTGCCACAGATCCAGGGTGCTCCCACATTCTGTACATCAATTCTTGTAGGACCTCATGGACTGGAATGGCAAGAATTTCCTTAGGAGGATCTACGAATTGGAGAACTTCCAAAGTTTTTTGTCTGCTGTCTATCTCTGAAAGGAGGGAGAAGGGAATTGTTTCAGACATTTCCTTTATAAAATTCGAGAAGGAAAGATCCTCCGGTGGTGATTTTCTTCTATCCTCTGGTGGTGAGGGCTCAGAGAGGATATCTTCCCCTGATGAATATTCTGAGTCACTAGAGTCCAGAGGATGTTCTATAGGCCTAGAAGGCTTAAAAGGAGTGTCAGAGAGTGGTGTTTTGTGCCTGATGGGTGGTATGACACCTGAGGGGCCTGGTAACGGTTCCTGATGGAGATCAGAACCTGGATGTTGAGGTGCAGAGGAAAAAGCGTATATAAGTGAGTCCAATTTTTCCATCAGAGGTTGAAAAATGGACGTATCATGAGATGGTACCGGCTGTGCCATCGAGGTCGATGGCCGCATTGGCAACGATGGAATCTGGGGCATCGACATCAAAGGTACCGCTGGTTGCGCCCTGGATGGTACCAGTCCTGGAACCGACGGCATCATTGATTTTGATTTCCTCGGCATCGGCATCGCGTGTACTGGCGATGGAATCGGCGATGGTATGAAGGCCGGTGTCGATGGCAGGAGAGGAGTAGTCGGTCGTGGCATCGCTTCCACAAAGGCATCCTGAACCGCTTGGCGTATATAAACGTCAAGTTCTGCCCGCATGGATGGTGTGAACAGAGCACCCATGGGGGGAGGCGGTGGTGGCGACATCAGTACAACCTCAGAGCCCTGAGGAGGTACGGTTCCTTCCGCCGGAATCGGCGAGGATCGCCTTGTCGATGGCTCGGAAGCCTTACCTTTGAGCCGGGGTTTCTTGGACGGTGCCCCGTCATCTGTCGATGGCTCACCGGCTATCGGGGTAGGTGATGCCGTATGCGGCCTACGATGCCGATGGTGATGTTTGTCTTTTTCGCGGGCTTTCTCACTGCCCGATGTTGAGGCCTTGGACGATGGTGAGGGGGAGGAAAATGGAGCGTCTCCCGACTCACCTGAGTGACGTTTTTTCAATACTACTTTTCTAATCGATCCAGCCGGAGACGATTGTTTGGAAGCAGATGGAGCAGTAACTAGTTGAATCTTGAATAGCTGCTCCATTTTGTCCAGCCGTAGACGTCGACCTTTCGAGGTCATCGTAGCGCATAAGGGACAATTTTTTACCTCATGACCCTCACCAAGGCAAAGTACACAGTCCTGGTGTGGGTCTGTGATAGACATATTTCTCGCGCATTTTGGGCATTTTTTAAAACCTGTAGCCATTTTGTGGCCGGACAGCCGTCGACGGCCTAAGACTCAGGTAAAAATGTTTTTAACCAAAAAACGGAACGGAACCGCGAGAACGGTAAAAACTCACCGCGATGACTAAACTAAGGGAGACCCTTTGCGGTTGAAGTTTTTTTTGAAAGTTTTCCGTGAGGAAAATTGTGGAGAATCCCACAGGACTCCTAATAACCGCGAGGCTAACTGCTTCGCGGAAAAAAGAAGACTAAAGGGAGACCCCTGTGGCAGGGAATATCATAGCATGCTGGGCATGCTCAGTAGGCACACTGGTGCCAGTCAAAAGTTTCATAGAAACTTTTACAGAAGTTTTCCGTACATAGGGCTCCATTACTGATGTCACCCATATGTGAGGACTAGCATCCTGCTTGTCCTGGGATAAAGACTCGTGGTGCCAATGCTAGGCCGAATGGAAGCTCCCGGTATTGATAGTGCCTTGGGCCTACTAAAAACTGGAGGTACTTGCGATGAGCTGGAGATATCGCAATGTGGGTGTATGCATCCTGGAGATCCAGAGAGCAGAGCCAGTCTCCTCTTTGTAGAAGAGGTAGAAGCGAGCCCAAGGTTACCATCTTGAACTTTTCCCGCTGGAGGTACTTGTTGAGGGCACGTAGGTCCAGAATTGGACAAAGCCCCCCGGATTTTTGGGGGATCAAAAAGTACCGGGAATAGAACCCTAAGGCCTTGTTGCGAAAGAGGAACAGGTTTTATTGCCCTTAACTGGAGAAGGGAAACCTCCTGCTCCAGAAGGACAGAGTGGTCAGTTACTCTCCACAGTTGTAGAGATGGTGATTCCGGTGGAAGAGCAAGAAAGTTCAGGTGGTAACCCTGAGCAATGATTGCTAGCACCCATTGGTCGGTTGTGATTGATTGCCACATGCCGTGAAAGTGGCACAATCGACCTCCCACTGGTATGCCTGGCAGAGGAATCAGGCTGCTGCTCTCCAAGGGAAAGTCAAAAACCTGAAGCAGGCCCCAGCTGGGGAGTTGCTTGTGGCTTTTGCTTCCAGGGCTGGCGAGGCTGAGATTTTTGATAAGGCCTCGTAACTCGGGACCTTGTTGGTGGAGGATAGTACTTCCCCGGGCGGAAGAATGACTTCTTAGAGTCCTTCTTGAAGGGCTGTCTAGAAGGGAAGTCAGAAGGTATCGATGAGAGCTGTTTGAGGGTCTCATGATGGTCCTTTAATTCAGCCACTATTTGCTGAATCTGTTCACCGAACAGGTTATCTCCTATACAGGGCAGATCAGAGAGCCTGTCTTGTACTTCTGGGCGAAGATCAGAAGACTTGAGCCAGACCCAGCACCTTGCCAAAATGGCAGTTGCAGACACTCTAGTGGAGGTGTCGAATATATCATAAGCTTTTCTTATCTCATGCTTTCCTGCCTCAAACCCCTTGTTGACAAGGATTTGAAGATGTTCTTGGAATTGGTCAGGCAGGGTTTCAGAGAAGTACTGTATTTGCTTGAAAATGACCCTGTTGTATTGGGTCATGTACAGCTGGTAAGAAGCAATTTTGGAGATGAGCATGGCCCCTTGGAACACTCGTCGACCAATATTGTCTAGGAACTTGTGTTCCTTGACAGGAGGGGTAGAGGAGTGAGGCTTCGGCCTTTTTGCTTTCTTTTGAGCTGATTCTACCACAACTGAGTGGTGGTCGAGCTGAGATTTTTGAAAGCCAGGGGCTGACTATACTAGATAGGTAGTGTCAGCCTTTCTGTGTACTGGGGCAATGGATCCAGGGTTTTCCCAGTTCTTTTTGAGGTCAAGAAGAACTTGATGAATGGGAATAGAAGTGATCACTTTAGGGGCATCCAGGAACTGGAGAAGCTCCATCATCTGGTGGCTATCATCTTGCTCCGTCTGAAGCTGAAAAGGGATCAATACCGACATTTCCTTCACAAAATTAATGAAAGAGAGGTCCTCTGGAGGAGAACGCTTTCTACTTTCAGTAGGAGAGGGAAGTGATGGTAAGTCATCGGTGTCTGTGGAAGTATCATCACCCCAGGTGTCATAAGGATCAGCAGGCTGACCTGTAGCACGAGAGGGGGGTTGGATACCCGAAGGGCCTGGCTGAGGCTCCAAGAAAATCGAAGGAATCACCGGGGGCACAGTGGACGCCCTGGGGGGTATCGGTGCTGGCATCGAAGGCATCGATGGCACCGATGTGCGTATCGCCCCCGATGAAAGAATCGGTGGCGAGGGACAACATGGCATCGATGGCTGAGGCAACACCCCCGAAGGAGGAATGTGGAACGGTGTTTCTCCTCCCGATGAAGCTGTCATCGGGGAGTGCACCGGAGCCATGGGAATCACCGGAAGGGCAGTCATGAGCGCCTCCATCCGGGATAGCAGCGGTGCCAGCGCTGCTGGAATCGGGTCGGTGACCGGTTCCACTCTCGGTGCCTGTGTCGGTGCCGGAGGACCTGGAGTCATTGCATCGCCTTGTCGATGGCCTCCTGGACCATCCGGTACAGTTCTTCCTGGAGACCTGGGGCAATCAACCCCAGCTCCATGATGGAAGAGGGAGGCTGAGGCACAGTCGGAGGGACCACCTTTACAGGCGGAATCGCGACTCCCAAACCCCGATCGGGTGAGGGTGGCCTTGATGTCCTGGTCGCAGGAGTGGTCAGTGCCATTCATGGATGGGGCTTCTTAGATGGTGGCTCGGATGGTGGCGAGATCGATTTCGCTCCCTCGACGGTCCGAGACTTAAGATGCCGATGTTTCTCCCTAAGATCCCCTCGATCTTGAGGGGGAGAAACGGGAGTCTATGGCCGGCGGTCACCGGACGGTTGTCGATGGTGGTGCGACTTCGACGGTGCCGGTTCCGATGACGTCGATGTGATGGACGGCGTCGGGTGCGAGCACGGAAAAGGAGTCCCATCTTCTCCATTCTGACTTTGCGACCTTTTGGTGTCATGAGGGCACATTTGGTGCAAGTCAGGACATCGTGCTCACAGCCTAAACACATTACACAGACTCCATGAGGGTCTGTGATAGACATGGTGCGAGTACAGTCCGGGCACCGACAAAACCCCGACACCATGGCCATAGAAAAAAAATGAGCCGCGGTACGGTCAATGGCCAGTAGGCCACGAGGGCCAAACTCGACGGTAATCGACGAAAAACGGTGAAAAACTTACCGGAGTACCGCGGCCTGAGAAAAGTTAGAGGAGGAACCCCTGTGGGGCAATCTAATTTTAATTAACTCTGTGAGGAAAATTCCTGTCAGGAATCTCTTCAGAACTCCTAAACCGTGAGGCTACTGCTGTGCGGAAAAAAGAAGACTGAAGGGGGACCCCTGCTGGCTGCAGGGTTAGTGCCATGCTGGGCATGCCCAGTAGGGGCCAGTCAAAGTTCTGGAAACTTTGACAGACATTTTCCGTGATTGGGCTCCATCCTGATGATGTCACCCATATATGAGGACTACCATACTGCTTGTCCTGTGAGAAAAATTACTTTCCAGGTGAGATAGAGATCACAGGAGTGGAGAGGCTCAAATGGAGGTTTCATGAGCCATCCTAAGACCACGTTAAGGTCCCAAGCGGGGGCCGGAGGGCGCAATGGAGGTTTCAGGTGGAGCAAACCTCTCATGAAGCGTGTGACTAAGGGCTGTGTCGAAATAGAGACATCTCCCATGCCGTTGTGGAAAGTGGTTACCGCACTGACATGCACCCTTATAGAGGACGTTTTCAGGCCTAATTCTGACAGATGCCAGATAGTCCAGAAACTTCGCAGTGGAACAGGTGAAGGGGGTCTATAGACATGGACAAGACCATAAACCTTTTCCACTTAGAACGATAAGAGCGTCTCGTGGAAGGCTTTCGCGAAGCTACCAGGACTCGGGATACTGACTCCAAAAGGTTAAGGGGTTGGAGTATTAACCTTTCAACGGTTACTTTCTAGAGACAGGGCCTGGAGGTTGGGGGTGGCATAGGCACCTGTCGTTCTGAGTTATCAGAAGCGGATCCTCCCCCAGAGGATACGGCGAACTGATAGGTCCCGGAGGATTGGGAACCAGACTTAGCGTAGCCAGTGAGGGGCTATCAGAATCATTAAGCCCTTGTCCCTTTGTAACTTCATGAGAGTCTTCGATATGAGTAGAAGTGGAGGGTATGCGGAGAGGAAATCGCTGGACCACAAGAGGGCGAAAGCATTCCTTGGCTGTGAGTGAGCGAGCAGAATTTTTCCACTTTTTGGTTGTGGATGGACACAAAGAGGTCTATTTGTGGATAACCCCAACATTGGAAGATTGTGTCCGCTATCGTGGGGTTGAGAGACCATTCGAGCGGATGAAGGGTCCGACTCAACCTGTCGGCCAGAACATTGTCCACGCCCAAGTAGGTCACTCTGAGGGGTGAAAGGCGTTGGGACATAACGGTATCCTCAATTCCACCAGAGGAAGGGCACCGATCAACGCATCCAGCCTGCCGCGTAGTGGTGCGAGCACCGTGGAAATCAGGTTGGCGACTGGGGCTGGCCTCTGTCCCAGCGTTGATGGAGGTTGGAAGCCCTGCAGTGCCTTTCCGATGGCCTCTTGGATCATGCAATCCAATTCCTCATGGAAGCCTGGGGCGTGCAACCCCAGCTCCAGCGTAGGAGGCAGCACTGGCATAGCTGGAGGGTCCATCAGTGAAAGTGGAGTTGTGGCTCCTGGCACCAATGAAGGTGGGGAACACCTCGGTGATCCAGTCACAGAGAAGGATGGGGCCTTCTCTGGGATTTCTTTTTCGGTGGCTCTGTTGACCCCGATGGTGAGGGCTTACCTGGATCAGCGGACTGAGCCTTCCGATGACAAGTGTCGACGCTTTTCACGATGTTCTCCTCGGTCCATCTCCGGAGCTGAAGAAGTCGACACCTTCAGATTAGCTGGTGCCGGGTGGGCAGCACCAGTGTCCCGCTGCTGACGAGAGGTTGATGGCACCAGCTCAAACGATGTCGAAGTGCTCGATGGAGTAAAAAAAGCCTCCATCTTCTCTGAGCGGGCCTTACAGCCCTTCGGTGTCATTTGGGCACATTTGGTGCAAGTTAAGACACCATGGTACGACCCCAAACACATCACACAAACCCTATGCGGGTCTGTGATGGACATTGTCAGAGGACAATCGGGGCATCAACAAAACCAGACACCATGGCTTCGACAAAAATTTAGCCGCGGTGTGGGCTATGGCAGGTAGGCCCTGAAGGGAAAACTCGACGGGAATCCATCGCAAATGAGGGTAAAGCCTTACCTTACGACCGTGAACTACGGAATCGATAGGGGGACCCCTATGGGGTAGAATTTTTTGAGATTTTGGAAAGACGTTCTGTGAGGGAAAATTCCTGTCAGGAATCTCCAGAGAGCTCCTTATCCCGCGTGGCCACTGCTGCACAGGAAAAAGACTGAAGGGGGACCCCTGCTGGATGCAGGGTTGGTGCCATGCTGGGCATGCCCAGTAGGTGCCAGTCAAAGTTCTAGAAACTGACAAAAGTGTTCCGTGATTGGGCTCCATCCTGATGTCACCCATATGTGAGGACTACCATCCTGCTTGTCCTGTGAGAACAATGATTCCCCTGGCACAGAGGTAATCGGAGGCTGCAGAAAGCCGGAAGGTGCTGGCAAAGGCTAGGGGAACCGTGGTCTAAGGAACACTGTACTGGCCACATCTTCCTAGTTGGGGGACCCGAGAACCGGGATTGCCCCAGTAGAGGATATCTGTGACTGTTGAGAAATAGAAGGCCCCTCTGACACCGGGTGTGTCGGGAGGGTGCCCAAAAGGACGTCCAAATGCTGTAGCAGGTGTTAACATCGATGGCGGAAGCTCAGGCACTGGTATGGGGGCTGGCGGCACTGGCAGCTCACTCTGGAACGCTTTGAGCACAGAGGACTGCACCCCTGTGGTCCAACTCCTCCTGAAAGTCCAGGGTGGCCAGGACTGAGGGAGGAAGATGAAGTGGCACCGGCTCTTCCTCTGGTCTCCAAGGTGGCACGATGCCCAGTACAGATATTGGTGGGGAACACCTATGACTACCGGAGGCATCCCATGGGGCCTCTGATGGCCAGTGTTGCTTCAGTGGCATCCCGGCAGATGCCAGTGCTGCACCGGAACCACGCGGCAATGGCGATGTTTGTGGAATCTCCCTCTGTGCTCGGCCTGGTCTTTCACCAGTGCCAAGGAAGCAGAGAATCCAGAGAGATTCTTCGGGAGAGCGGTGAAATCACCGAGGACTTATCACCGTTCCCACAATCCTTGGAAGTGTTGGCAATAGTGCCTAGCAAAAGGTATGCAACGACTTCCAGGTGGCCGCTCGGCCTATCTCCTGGGAAGAAACGGACTGACTCTCCACCCAGGACGCCGCCTGAGAACGAAGAGAGAATGGGCTCTGATGCCCAGTGGGGGTTGCCTACCCGCTCCTATATACGCTGCCACAATAGCTTCTTTCAGCCAGCAAGCAATCGTCTCCATAGCCTGGGATCCTTTCTTGGGACCATGCCAAAGGACAAACAAATGATCCAACAGACGAAATTCATTAGTGACCTCCAGGTAACTGATCAGGATGAGCTTGACATCAAGCTTACGGAGATCGCATGGATTGTCAGTGGAGAAAGAAGGGAGTTCTACCTTCTGATTCAGATGAAATGCAGAGGAAGGAACGAGGGCACCGTGCGCAAGCTGACCCCCAGAATCCGTGAAACGGAGGTAAGGTTCCCTGCAGGACAGTGCCTGGATTTCGGAAACCCAGCGAGCAGAGCAAATGGCCACGAGGAAGACAGTCATGAGGGTGATATCCTTGAGAGTAGCGGCATGCAGAGGCTCGAAGGGAGGGCCACCCATGATCTGGAGGACCAAGTTGAGGCTCCAGGAAGGACAAGGAGCCTGAACCAGAGGCTTCAGATGTTTCACTCCCTTGAGAAACCGGACGATATCCGGGTGAGAGGAAAGTGTCTATGGACCAGGGATCCAAGGACAGAAACCTGAACTCTGAGAGTTGTAGGCGAGACCCTTCTCCAGGCCTGCCTGAAGGAAAGAAAGGATCTGAGGTACAGAAGCCATCCGTGGCAGTGCTGAATGGGAAGCACACCAGGATTCGAAAACTTTACAAACCCGGACATAAGTGATGGATATAGAAGTCTTCCGAGCTTTGAGGGTTGAAACTACGGCCTCCGGCTATCCACGGCGCCTCAGTCTGCGCCTCTCAAAAGCCAGGCCGCAAGACAAAAGCATTCTGCCTGGTCGAAAACTACTGGCCCTTGATGCAGAAGGTGCGGCAGATGGCCTAGGCGGAGAGGGCAGTCCACCGCTATGTTTATCAAGTCCGCGAACCAAGGACAGCGGGGCCATTCCGCTGCTATCAGAATCACCAGACCCTGGTGGACTGCGATTTGCCGGAGGACCTTGCCCACGAGGGGCCACGGTGGAAACACAGAGGAGATGACGTGGCCATGGGAGCACTAGGGCATCCACGCCGTGTTCCCTTCTGCGACTGAAGTGCTTTTGCATTGTGAGAGATGCCATGAGATCCAGGCGAGGGGTCCCCCAACACTGGATGAGAAGCTGCATCGCCTCCTCGGAGAGCTCCCACTCCCCGGGATTGAGTCGTTGATGACTCAGGAAGTTCGCCTGAATGTTGTCCACCCCTACAATGTAAGAAGCCGCCAGCCGAGAGAGGTGAATCTCTGCCTATGCCATCAGCTTGTCAGTCTCCAATGAGACATGATGACTTCTCGTGCCCCCCCTGGCGATTGATATACGCTACTGTGGTTGCATTGTCCGAGAGAATTCTGACCACCCGATGGACGAGGGGAAGGAGACTCATCAGCGCCAGACGAACCACTCTGGTTTCCAAGCAATTGATTGGCCAAGTAGCTTGAGACTTCATCCACTGCCCCTGAACTGACGTAGTCTAGCAATCTGCCCCCCAGCCGGAGAGACTGGCATCCGTGGTGACCACCACTCATTCCGGAGTGCCCAAGGGCATCCCCTGCGCCAAGTGGAGCGGGTCTAGCTCTCAAAGCAGGCTGTCTCTGGCAAGCTGCGGGAGTGGAAGGATGGCCTGGTACTCCTGCGACACCAGTTTCCACTGGGAGAGTAACGCTCTCTGCAGCGGACGCATATGCGCAAATGCCCAGGGTACTAGATCTATAGTGGATGCCATTGATCCCAGAACCTGTAGGTAATCCCAAGCCGTGGGGGAGGAGAAGCAAGAGAAACGCTGAACCTGCACCAAGAGCAACTGGGCCCGATCTGCTCACAGGAAGACTTTGCCCGTCGCTGTATCGAACCGTGCTTCCAGAAGTCCAGAGACTGTGATGGAATAAGGCTACTCTTGGCGAAATTGACAACCCAACCGAGAGACTACAGGAGATGAACTATTCTGTTGACTGCCCAGTGACCCTGAGTCAAGGTCTTTGCTCAAATGAGCCAGTCGTCCAGATATGGGTGAACCAGAATTCCCTCTCATCGGAGCTGCTGCTATGACCACCACTTCCTTCATGAATGTTCTGGGTGCGGTCACCAGGCCAAAAGGTAGAGCTTGAAACTGAAAATGCTGTCCTAGAATCTTGAAGCGAAGGAAGCGCTGATGCGCTTTGAGGATGGGAATGTGAAGGTATGCCTCCATCAGATCCAGGGAGGCAAGGAACTTCCCCTGATGTAAAGCTGCAATCACAGAGTGCAAAGTCTCCATCCCGAAGTGAGGTACCTTGAGCAAACTTGTTGATCAACTTGAGGTCCAAAATTGGGCGGAGGATCCCTCCTCCTTGGAGACCACAAAGTAGACTGAATAATGGCTAGAGCCCACTTCCATGGGCGGTATGGGGAGGATTGCTCCGAGAGCTAGGAGCCTGTCGAGAGTCTGTCGAACAATGAGCTGCTTTTGGAGCGATCTGCAGGGAGAGAAATCTGTCTCTTGGAGGCCGAGCAAAGTCCAGGACCCACTGATCCGGACCCACTCCTCATGAAAAAAGGGATCTGTCCCCCAATCCTGGGAGCTGGGGAGTGGGACAGTTGGCATCATTGGGAAGGCTTTGAGGATGCCCTTTGTGCCATCCCGTCCCTTGCCGGTCTGCGGCCTCAAAAGGAACGGGACCAAGCCTGAGATCGGGAAGAGGGCGTCAGATGAGTCGCCTGTCTTGTGGTGTGGAAGCGGCGTTGATCGCGGAACCTGCTTCTGGAGGCATTGAACGCCTAGGAGGTCGCGGCCGATCTTCAGGGAGCCTATGTACCATGTTCTCTCCGAGAGATTTGATAATCTGGTCCAGATCGTCCCCAAAGGGGAATTTCCCTTTAAAAGGAAGGGATCCCACTGTCTTGGATGAGGAATCTGCCGACCAGTTGCGGAGCCAGAGAAGACATCGGGCCAAGACTGCAGATACCATTGATCTGGCCAGAACTCAGAGGAAGTCATACATGGCACCTGCTCCGTAGGCAATGACGGCCTCCAAACGGTCAGCCAGACATGCTTCCTCCAGTGGTAGCTCTTGTGAAGTGAGAAGCTGCTGCACCCAGTGTAGTCCTGCTCTTTGCACCAGCGAGCTACAGATGGTCGCCCGGACTCCCAGCGCAGAAACCTCAAACACTCTTGAGATAGACCTCTAGCTTCCTGTCTTGCAGATCCCGCAGCGCTGTGTGGGATCTGTGGTTGTTAGTTTCGTAACTGCCAAAACAGCGGAGTCGACCTTAAGCAGTTTGAGAAAATCCTCAGGGAAGGGGTATAAGAACATAAGAACATGCCATACTAGGTCAGACCAAAGGTCCATCAAGCCCAGCATCCTGTTTCCAACAGTGGCCAATCCAGGCCATAAGAACCTGGCAAGTACCCAAAAACTAAGTCTATTCCATGTTAACATTGTTAATGGCAGTGGCTATTCTCTAAGTGAACTTAATAGCAGGTAATGGACTTCTCCAAGAACTTATCCAATCCTTTTTTAAACACTGCTATACTAACTGCACTAACCACACCCTATGGCAACAAATTCCAGAGTTTAATTATAGTTTTTCCATTGCCCTACTGACCTTGAGGGAAGCTTCTGGCGAATCCCATTCCCTAGCCAACAGCTGGAGAAAAGTCGGATGGGTAGGAAAGGCCCTGGTCAGAAGGGGGAGCCCCAACCAGCACAGGGTCTCCTTTCATCCCTGAAGGAGTAGGACCAGGCAGATCCAGAGGGGCCTCAATGTCCAGTTCTTGCAGGATATGTGGAATAAGTGTCCAACTCGTCTCTCTGGAAAATCCGCAATACCCTAGGGTCATCCCCTTCCATCTGAAGGGAGCAGGGGATCATCCAGGCCAGGGTCTGACACTAAATCCACACCCCCCCCTGCAGGGCAGAGAGCCAGACACACCCTGGAGGACCCCTGAGGGACTCCCGGGGCCCCCATTCCTGGGGCCTCTACTCCTTGGGAGACGGATCAGCCATCCTAAAAAGTATGGGAGGCAGAGGGCCAGGAGCGGGATCCAGAGGCTGGGACATCCTGGCCAGGTAGGCATTGTGCATGAGAAGCACAAAGTCTGTGGAAAACGGGGGTGGGCCCAAGGGAGGTAAAACAGAGGCATCACCAGAAGGTAAAACGGGTCCCAGCGGTGGAACCAGTGTTAGAACCAGCGGTAAAAGTGAAGAAATATAGTCAGATTCATCTTCTGGGTGAGCCGGGGCCGCTGGCTCTGAATCCAAAATGACTGCCGTTTCCACGCTCAGTGGGATCGGGGCCTGCCTCTGCCTGTGAAGGCGTGCTTGGACCCACGGAACTGAGCATCCCGCCAGCTTCGAGGTGCCCTCCCCCCAGGGAGGCACCTCGTGCAGATCCCCTCACAGGAGAGCCTTGACTCGGGCTCCCCGTAGGCTCAACATTGGAAAGCCCTCGGCATGACTGGAAGGAAGAGCCACGAGGAAATGACAGGCAGTGCGCTGTAGGAAGCGGGAAAGAGCCTCCGCTTATTAATCACACCGACCCTAAGAGCTCCACAGGCGCCGCAGAGGAATGTGACCTCTCCGCAGTTAGCCGCCCCAAGGAATGCGCTTCTCTGGGCTGCGGCGGGGGGGGGGGGGGTGAAGAAGTGGAAACCAAAGCTGAAAACGAGAAAGAACAAAAAAAGGCCACGGAACTTACCCTGCACAGCTCAATGGGAAAAGGAAAGAGGCAGAAAGAGAACAGATCTGACTGCAAGTTAACTTGAGAAATTTTTTTTTTTAAACCAAAGAACTTGATCCATCCAAGGAAGCTTAAGAGTAGAAAGAGAAGAAAACAAATACTCTAACAATATAGTGGGGAATCAGAGGTTCCCCTGCTCCTATCTGCTGGAGTCAGAAAGATACTGAAGAGTGGTAGAGGGTGCACTGGCTTATAAGGCAGCACCCTCCAAAGCTTTGTCTGACTCCATCTGCTGGACGGGGGACATAACCCACCGGTCTGGACTAATCCGGGTACATACAGGGAATTAGCAGTATGGCTTTTCTATAGCAGCTATAATCTAATATGTTAAGATATAAATTGAATATAATTACAGTACAAGGTCTTTCATCTAACTAATGTGCATACATTTTGTAAATGACATGCACATATACAGGTCTAGATGCCCAACATATTACCAAGATCAGGAAGGGAAAAGAAAACAATACCTAATTACTATTGGGTAATTCTGGCACAGGAAGAGACTGACATGCCCTCGATGCCTTAGCAGTGAGTAGAAGTTTAGCTCAATTTTACAACTTGATAGCTAATATGTAAAGAGGCTACATGCCTCTTTACATATTAGTTATGAATAATCCTTGTATACATGTAACGATTCCAATTCATTTTTGGGAGAGATACAGATCAAGACAAAAAAATTAATTATTTTTTTTAATTTCAAGTACAAGTGAAAATGAAAAATGTCAAGTTTTTACAAAAAAATTGTACATGTTAAAGCTTTCTTGGAAAGCTCATTATACATAGTATCCTCCCACAAATCATGACTGACATTTGTATGTCATCTGTACAAACAAGTGAAAACCTCAAAAATGACTAGTAACTCACTTTGAACTCCTGTTACAACTGAACTCTCCCTGACAGATCCTAGGAAGAGCAAACGTTTGCCTCAGCAAAAATTACTTACCAAAAAATTCAATACAATAATAAAATTTAGGTCACTTATGAGTAAATTAAGAAAATCCATTGGTTTACAAAAGTTTGAACGGCATTACAGTTGAACTCTGGCCTCTTCACAAAAATCCACAGATGTCCTTTAGATGTCAGATGAAGCTGAAGCTTTTCTCTGGCAGATTAGAGCTGAACTAGTGTTCAGCCTTATTTAAGGATCACGGCAGTATCCAGCAACCAAGTGTATGCTTTTCTTTCTAAATGGTGCATTCTCGAGTTCCACCATCTACATAAACATATTAAGATGTATAAATTTATTAATTCTATAGTACAGTCCCTAAACTTCTTAAATGTATTTTATATTACTCCATTCAAGGATTTCTTTTAGCTGCTGGTGTACTGTAGTTTATTTTTAAATGGAAAATCAACTTGCTACAAATAACAGTGTCTGAGCCTGGTAAAACTGTTGGTTAAAACCAGCACAACACAGCCCTATGGCCAGGCAAGGTTTCAAGTCCAGCTTGCTCCATTAATGCATGCATTCAGCACCAAGACAATATTCAGGAACCCATCTTTCTGTTAAACATTCTTGTCCTGTATGTTCAGAGAAGAGTTTCTCCATTTACTTTTTATTCAGGTCACATTTTGCAAAATCTTTTGAAATTCTGAAGAACATCCATCTTCATCCATGATTTCTCATTATTTAAAGTCTTTTGCTTTCCCCACAAAATAGCAGTCAAGTTTTGGTACAGGGTTTGCACAAAATAGTATTCCAGATCTAATGAATTCTTCATCCATATGGATGAGCTGTCGAGTTTTTCAGAGTAAAAGCACAATGCCTGTGGAGCGGAGGAGGGGGGGGAAAAAAGGAAACAGTTACAGTCAAAAATCACTGAAAACTATTGCCCATCTCCTAGCAATGTGATGGTACCCTTGACCTATAAAAACCTTCACCCTACAGTGTGGCAGTGCCCTTGTCCCCTAAGCATGAACTCTTCCAATAACAAGGAATTGGATGTATCAACATTTTTAGAGGGGGGGGGGGGGGGGGGGGACTTGTCTAAAAGTATCAAGTGGATTTTTTTTTTAAACCTGTTTTCTCCTGCTGCTTTTATATTTTCAGCTCAAATCAGAACCAGGGCTGTGATCTGGTGCCATAAGCCTTCATTTGCAACTAGCTGGGAATTTCCCCCCTATTTTTTTTTTATTATATCTCCCTCCCCACTTAACATACCTGGTCTGGGCATGCTGCGATAATCTTAGGCCAGGGACCAGAGATCCTTCCAAAAACCTGTAATCATGGGCCCTGAATCCAGTGTTAATCTTAACCAATGACAGTGACTCAGGGATGTGAGTCTCCTCTGCAGCATCCCCAGCCAACCCAGGGAATGGAAAACCCAACTCTGCCACTGAACTGAGCAGCTTCTGTATGGCAAGCATTGAGTACTGGCATTGGGCTGGCCCAAGACTGGAAACAAAAAGCTTCCTACGTCACCAAAGCTGAGGGGGTAGACTGTTTCTGCATGTACTTCTAAGGAATCATCAAAATGGGCTAAGATGTTCAAAACTTTTTTTCTAGGCCACCTTTCTACTGGATACACTAAGCTTCTTTAATGGTCATGGTCTTATGCTCTGTAAGTGCTAGAACCACTCAACTTTGTATCTCTATGATTGTTCAGGAACACATTCCTGTATCCATACAACATACCAATATTGCTTATATAGATTGTTCAATAAATGTGAATCATCTCAACACCTGTAGGGCAGAGAGATCTTGTTTTTCACACCTCAGCTAATAAGGCAAGGGCCATATTTAATCAGATTCACACTAGTGAATTAGTCCAAGTATAATTTAAGAATTTTTAATATTGCAACTAAAAAGCTGTTTCTTATAGCAAGTTACTTCCCTTTAGCCATTTTTAATCAGTCAGATCATCTGATTAAATATGTAGTGGGAGTGAAAGAAAAAAAAAAAAACCAAAACTCTCCCTACTCGTTATGATTCATATTTATTGCACAATCTATATAAACAATACTGATAAGTTTTGAATGCTCTTCTACTGCATATTGTACATCTGGTACATCCTATTCTTGACTCTCTACATTTGTTAGTTACCCACACAACATATTATCACTCAGAAAACCTATATGAAGTCACTACAGCATTTTCCTAGTGCTATGTGTGACAATGGTGGTTGGGATAGTGGAGTAATAGATGCAACACTGGGAAAACAATAATTCACAAATTGACACTACATTTGGCATTAAGCCAGAATCTTGAAAAAAGAAAGATAGCCTTTCTGCTGCCATGACCCCAAGGTTCTTCCCAGTTCTATTATTTAGCTCTGACTGCTGGAGAGAACTCTTGATAGGCAAAAGGGTTTGTGGGACTAGTAGAAAACAGTAATTAAGACAACTATTGTCTGGACAAGGTTGTGTCCAGACAATAGTAGATGTACATGTATCTCTCAAAGGGGCAGACAGCAGAATGGAAAGAGACACTATAACAGCTGCAACATTCTGGATCTTGACATCCTTTCTAGGTCAGACTGCCTAGGCATAGGAAGAGGAGAGGCAATCTGCCACCCAACTACAATTGTATGTTTAACAATCATATTCCCAAATCTACTGGACTCAAAACTTTAAATTAAAAAAAAAAAACCACAAAAAACCACCCCACAAGCAAAAAGTGGCTGAACTTTCTATAAGCTTGAGTCTACTCTAAGTAGACTGGCAGCTTTTGCAATCCAAGGAATAATGGGCACTTTCATCTTTATGGACATATGGCCAAGAAAATCTGTTGGCAGGCCAACTATGGTGGAAATCTGACAGTTTAGTCAGGAAGTTAGGATGTGTGCAGATGATGATGATATAAAGTAAGGTAAAATTAAGTTTCTTACCTGCACTCCACCACAGACCAGCCCAGATACATGGGTTTTTCCTCCCCTACCAGCAGATTGAGAGATTAAGAAGCTTCGCTGGAAGCAGCACTGTGCCACCTGCAGCTTCTTCTGTATGAAACTCACAAAGCAACACTTCCCCATTAGCAGGGTAAGTCAGCAACAAAATAGAACCATTACTAGTGAACTTTCAAACTGTTGAGCCCCTCGACTGAAGAGAGCTCCAAAACAGACAACATCCTGACCAAACATGTGTGTGCAGGATCAGGGGTGGGTTTTCTGGACTGGTCTGTAGGACTCCAGGAAAGAATTAGCAGGGAAGAAACCTAGTTTTACCTTCCTGATCATAACAGACTAGACCAGATGCATGAGATGTACCCAAGCTACCCTTAGACTGGGAAGGATCCTGCAAATCTAGATTTCAAGATGGCCACTCCAGATGTAGGAAGTGTCCTGAGCCTTCTCATCCAGAGAATAATTCCTAGATATGGAATACAAAGAGGACCACATAGCAGCCCTATAAATCTCCTGTGGTGACACAGAATGGCACTCTGCCCATGATATCACTTGGGCCCTAGTGACATAAGCTCCAAGTCCCTCTGAAACCAGCAAATCCTTGCAAAATGTACATAGACACTATGGCCTCTAATTCGCCTAGCAATAGTGGCCTTTGATGCAATAGTGGCCTTTGATGCCATCTGACCCTTATGTCCACTGAAGAGCACAAGTGATCAGACAAATGGAAATAGTCACCTTCAAGTAGTGTAACCGCATTTTCCAAAACATATGAAGGGCTTCTGGTTCACTGACCTAATCAGAGTGCCTAAAGACCAGCAGCTCCACAGACTGCCATATGGGGGAAACCCCCCACCAAAAAAAAACCCAAACAAAAAGAGAACTGCTGAAACCACATTTGGCAAAAAAAAAAAAAAAAAAAGAAAAGATGGTAACATGTGAATAGAAAAGCAATCTGAAGTGATCTGTAACAAAGGATGCCTGCAGGACAAGGCCTGCAGCTCCAAACATACATCTCACTGAAGAAATTGCCACAAAAAACACTTTTACAGTGAGATACTTCAAGGATGCCTGTTTGAGTCCCTTTAAACAGTCACATACTCATTGCTCAAAACCAGATTAGATTCCAAAAGGGCACTAGCCCTCCATCCGAAGGATGCAACTGTTTAACCCTTTGGAGGAACCGACATCAAGATGGGAATCAATGGACCTACCTCAAAGAGACAGCAGTCATGTGCACCTTGAGAGAATTCCAGGCCAAACTTTTGCAAAGAAGAAATGGATGCCAGCAATAGGACAAACCAGTATCCCTATACCATAGTTAAAACTTTTTAAACCAAAAAATAGGCCGAAGTTGTTGACCATTTCCTAGCATGGAGTAATGTTGCAATCACTTCTTCCAAGTAACTCACTCTCCTTAACCTTCTCTCAAAAGCTAGGCCATGAGACAAAAAAGAGTGAGCCTATTCACAAATCCCTGGTCCCTGATGCAATAATTCTGGCACAAGATTAAGCCTCAAGGGCCCTTTCACCCTGATATTCAAACCATTGTCTGCTGGGCCACTGCAGGACAATGAGCACCACTAAATCTTGGTATCTGGATCCTTCGAATTACTCATCCTACAACAGCCAAGGTGGCAACACAGAACTCCAAGACCACTCCTAGATCAGGTATCAAATTCTGTTGGCCCTGGTTCCCTTCTGCTTAAAAAAACCCCAAAAAATAAAAAACCACGCCCCCAAACACTGTATTCTGCACCATTACCAGCAAATCCAAAACTGGGAGCATATTAAGTTGAAGACCATGACTGATAACATTCTTCAGCATCCAAGATGTCTCCTCGGAAAATCTGCTTGAGTATTTTTCACTCCGGCAAATGTACGCTGCTGAAACAATCACAACATGACTCTGCCCAGCAAAGCAGCTTCACCTTTGCGGAAACCATCACACTCTTCATTCCCCCCAGGAGTTTATGTAGGTCACTGCCGTTGTGTTGTCTGAAAAACACTCACCCCTTTCCCCCATACAAGCAGAAGAAATCCAAGGTAGGTCTTCCCATCACCCTTGTTTCTAGACACTTGATGGGCCACGACCTTGCCTCCAGATTCTAGAGACCCTGTGCCATCCTTGACAATTGGATCCCCAACTACTGAGACTTGCATCCATCAGTATAGTTCATTTAGAACATCCAGCTCCAGTCCCGTGGACAAACTGGCTATCGAGAGCCACCAGACCAGTCAGTGCTTTGCTTCCAAGTAGAGGAGTAAACAGACCTCAATCCTTACTTTTGTGGAATGAGTAGCTGCCCACAGAACCAAATCCATGGTTAACACCAATCAATCCCAGGACCTTTATGTGATCCCACAACATAGGCAGTGGCAAGTCAAGAAACTGATGCACATGAAACTGAATCCTGTCAGAAACCCACCACCCCCACCCCCACCCCACACTTTCCCTTCCAGTGTCGAAGCAGGCTCCCAAATATTCCAGGACCTGAGAGGACTGGACCTTGTTCTTGGGAAAACAATCACCCAACGCAGATCCTGAAATAGCTTGATCACCCAGCAAGTAACAATGACTTTTATTTACTGACTTTGCCCAAATCAAACCAGTCAGAGATATGGCTGGACTAGCACCCCTTCCTTCCAGAGTACCAACGCTACCACAATCACCACTTTGGAAACAATTCTGGGGCTGTAGCGAGTCCAAAAGTCAAAGCCTGAAATTGAGAATGCTTTTCCAAGACTGCAAACCGAAGAAAAATGATCATCTTTTTGGATTGGAATATGAAGATGTGCCTCAGACAGATCTAGAGACGTATTGCCACAATTACCTAGGGATTCCATGCGAAAATGTGGAGCTCTTGATGCTGTGATCACTTTCTTTAAATTCAAAAAGAGTCAGCATGCCTTCCTTCAGCACTACCAATAGCAATCCTGACTTCTCTCCTCAGCATCGCCAACTGAAGACTACTTTTCCAGGGTGTCCTATACTGCAGCAGCATTTACTGCTGAAACAAGGGGAAACTATGAAAGCATCGATAAAACGTAAACAGTCTCTTATGATGAACAGAACCCACTGATCCGTTGTAATATGGGTCCACTATCCTAAACTAGGCCAACTGCTTTTTTTTGTATTGAAAGTTTTATTGGATGTTATACATAGAATTGTAAAGACTTCAATGAGCAAACATCCAAAATATTTGTTGAAAACAGCTCCCCATAAACCCACCCACGTCTCATATTATACAAAAGAATAGTATAGTAAAAAAAATAAATGAAGCAATATAGCAAAATTGCTTACCTTGTAATAGGTGTTATCCCAGGACAGCAGGATGTAGTCCTCACATATGGGTGACATCACTGACTGAGCCCTAGTGCGGGAAAACGTCTGTCAAAGTTTCTAGAAACTTTTGACTGGCCCTGTGAGGCCACTGAGCATGCCCAGCATGCCATGATATTCTCTGCCACAGGTGTCTCTCTTCAGTCTCGTATGTAGCAATAAGCTTTAGCAAAAATAAAATAAAAAGTATAAGACTCAACTCCGCGGGGTGGCGAGCGGGTTTCGTGAGGACTACATCCTGCTGTCCTGGGATAACACCTATTACAAGGTAAGCAATTTTGCTTTATCCCAGGACAAGCAGGATGCTAGTCCTCACACATATGGGTGATTAGCAAGCTATAGGCTGAGTCATTTTGTAGTGAAGCAACAGTGAAAAATTGTTGGTGAAAATGAGACAGCCGAAAATCATAGCAGATTGGATGTAGAAGAAGTTGGGATTAAACTGGAAACAAGTTCTTTAAGACAGATTGTCTGTAAACTGAATCTTGTCGCCCTTGTTTGTCCAAACAGTAATGAGCTGCAAAGGTGTGAAGAGAACTCCATGTTGCTGCTTTACATATGTCAAGGATTGGCACTGAACGATAATGTGCTACTGAGGTTGACATTGCTCTTACTGAATGTGCCTTTACTTGCCCTTGGCGAGGAAGGCCTGCCTTTTCATAGCAAAACTGTATGCAATCTGCTAGCCAATTGGATAGAGTATGTTTACCCACTACTTTACCCGGTTTGTTTGGATCATAAGATACAAACAGTTGATTGGATGTCCTGAGAACTGCAGTGCGGTTTAAGTAAAAAAGGATAGTGTATGTTTATAGTCCAAGGTATGTAAGGCCCGTTCTCCTTGGTGAGAATGAGGCCTTGGAAAACTATGGACTGGTTCAGGTGGAATTCCGTAACTACTTTGGGAAGGAATTTTGGATGTGTACGGAGAACCACTCTGTCATGTAGGAACTTTGTGTAGGGTGAGTATGTGACAAGTGCTTGTAACTCACTAACCCTTTTAGCTGATGTAATGGCTATGAGGAAGATAGTTTTCCATATGAGAAATTTAAGATCACAGGAATCTATGGGTTCAAAGGGAGAACGCATGAGCCTTGTTAAAACCAGATTCAGGTCCCATTCTGTGACTGGTGGCCGAATTGGTGGTTTAAGGTGAGTTAAACCTCTCATAAATCTACTGACAAGAGGTTGCGTGGAAAATGGTGCATCTCCCAACTTGTTATGGTAAGCCGAGATTGCACTTAAATGTACCCTTACAGATGAAGTCTGGAGACCAGAGTCTGAAAGACAGTATAAGTATTCTAGTAGAGAAGTTGTGGGGCAGGAGAAAGGATCCATGTTCTTTCCTTTGCACCACAAAATAAACCTTTTCCATTTCGAAGAATAGTTCTTTCGTGTTGAAGGTTTACGTGAAGCTAGAAGCACTTGAGATACATTGGTGGAATGGTTGAGTGGTTGTAAAATCAAGCTTTCAACATCCATGCTGTCAGGGAGGATTGAAGGTTGGGATGGCGGAACCGACCCTGATCCTGAGTTATGAGAGTGGGATGTACTCCCAGGCGAATGGGATCCCTGACTGAGAGGTCTAGAAGTGTGGGAAACCATACCCGTTGAGGTCAAAATGGGGCTATGAGTATCATGGACCCCTTTGTCCTGTTGTAGCTTCACTAGAATTTTGGTTATGAGCGGTATTGGAGGATACGCATATAGTAGGCCTAAGTTCCAAGGGCGAGCAAAGGCGTCCTTGGCTGGCTGGTTTTTCTGTTTGTGCAGAGAGCAGAACTTGTCCACTTTGTGATTGAGATGTGATGCAAAGAGATCTATTGTTGGTTGACCCCACCATTGAAAAATCCTGGTCGCTACTGAGGGATCCAGGGACCATTCGTGTGGTTGGAACTGGCGACTGAGTCGGTCTGCCACTACGTTGTGAATGCCTGCCAGATAGGTGGCCCAGGGCCCAGTCCCAAATTTGTGCAGCTTCTTGACAAAGAAGATGATCCTCAAATTTGTAAACACCACTAAGGAATGCTTTTTCAAACTGCAAGTCCTAAAAAAGCTGAAACCCCTCCTTCATTTTCATGACTTCCGTTTAGTACTGCAATCAATCATTCTCTCTAAAATAGACTACTGTAACTCTCTGCTCTTAGCCTTCCTGCAAACACCATCAAGACTTTACAGATGTTACAGAACTCTGCCGCCAGGATTCTGACGAACTCAAATAAAAGATCACATAACTCCCATCCTCTACAACCTCCACTGGCTTCCCATCAAATTCAGAATCCTTTAAAGTTCTTATAATTCATAAAACTTTACACAACCTCTCCCCTCTTGAGCTTACCATCCATCTTCGTCCTCACACCTCCGTCAGACCGATCAGAAAAGCATATCTAGGCACTTTATACGCCCCTCCAGCAAACACATCCCTAAGGAAACGAGCCCTATCTACAGCAGGTCCACCTCAATGGAACGCTCTCCCATCGGATCTCCAACAAGACCCTTGCCCGATATCTTTCCAAACAAAAAAAAACACAACTCAAAACGTGGCTTTTTAGAGCAGCGTTTCCAGACTGAGGACACCAGCTCATGCTTTATCGTTCACCTGACCAATTCACTCTAGCATTCCTTTACTTCATGTCCATCTATGCTCCTACCTAGAGTCTACTTTCAATCGCTCCTACCTAGTGTCTTATTTCTCTGTCTCCTACCGAGCATCTAATCTCAATCGAACCCTCATCTAGGAGGGTAATGCCCCATTGTACTTCACGTTCCCTTAGTGTGGGACCTCAGACCAGGATCCCTATCTCAGATCACCTTTAGATACGCACTCCTTTTTATGATCCCTGGCCAATCCTTGGGAAGTTTCTTACACCCTGTCTGCTGGAATGATCTTTTTATCTTCCAGCTCATGAACTTGGTTAACCATGTTTACTAAGTCTACTAAGTATTCTTTTCAAGCTTGGACTAAGTATTTATCAATCATTTATGGAGTAATATCACATAGCGTTACAGATTAGTTCAAGCCTACATCCTACCTATTAACTTGTTGCTCCCTTGTTTATTCAACGTCTCCCTTTATTCAATGTTATCTGTTCAAAGTTCATGCACTGTTATTTGTTCTATGTAACTCTCTCATGCGATGTTATGTTTCATTGTAAACCGGTGTGATTTGTATTCTATACAGGAATGTCGGTATATAAAAGTTAAAAATAAATAAATAATAAAGAAGATACAAGCCCGTACCTCCTTGTTTGTTGATGTACCACATGGCTACTGTGTTGTCCGTTTGGATCAGAACAGTCTTGTATGAAAGGCAGTCCTTGAACGCGTGCAGTGCATAATGTATAGCTCGAAGTTCCAGGAAATTGATTTGAAAAGTTGCTTCGAGTCTTGTCCAAGTGCCTTGGGTTTGGAGGTTGTCTATGTGAGCTCCCCAACCGAAGATGGATGCATCTGTAGTCAATGTTATCTGTGGGACTGGTTGCTGGAAAGGTAGGCCTTTGCACAAGTTGTCCTTGTTTGCCCACCACATTAGAGATAATCTCAGTTGGGGGGGGTCACTTGAATTGGATAATGTAGTGGTTGAATGGCTTGGATCCATTGTGATCTTAAAGTCCACTGAGTTATTCTCATGGCCAATCTTGCCATAGGAGTGACATGAACTGTGGAGGCCATGTGGCCTAGTAAGGTTAGAAAGCGATGAGCTGTCACTTGTTTCTGTGAGTAAATGGATCTTGCCCAGAGGGAAAGTGTGTTTGTCCGATCCTCGGGTAGAAAGGCTCTTGAGAGGATGGTGTTCAATTCTGCTCCGATGAATTGAAGTAGGTGAGACGGAGTGAGATGGGATTTTTGATAGTTGATGAGAAAACCCATGGATTGAAGTAGAGAAATTGTTCGACTGAGAGAAGTGAGAGCTCCTTGTTGTGATTGACTTCTGATGAGCCAGTCTAGATATGGAAAGACATGGACACTTTGTGAACACTCTGGGAGCAGAGGCTAGTCCGAATGGCAGAACTCTGTATTGGAAATGTTGATGGCCCACCATGAAGCGCAGATACTTGCGATGAGGAGGGAATATTGGAATGTGAGCGTAAGCGTCTTGAAGATCCAGAGAACAAAGCCAATCTCCTGTTTGAAGAAGTGGAAGCATGGTGCCTAGGGAAACTATCTTGAACTTTTCTTTCTTTAGAAATTTGTTGAGATTTCTGAGATCTAGGATGGGACGTAGGCCCCCTGTTTTCTTTGGAATGAGGAAGTAACGGGAGTAGAATCCTCTGCCCTGCTGAGTCCGGGGCACTAGCTGTACAGCCCTGGCTCTCAGAAAGATGGATAATTCTGCTTGTAGATGAATTAGTTGAGATTCTTGCTGTGGAAAGAAACTTGGTGGAGATTCTGGTGGAATTGAGAGGAAACTGAGTTTGTAACCTCGAGAGATTATGGAGAGTACCCATTGATCTGATGTTATTTTTCGCCAATGTGTGTGAAAATAGGATACTCTTCCTCCTACTGGCAGGTCTGGTCGAGGATTCAGGAGATGGATTTGGTCTCTGATCTGAATTTCAAAAACCCGCAGCTGGGCCTGTCTGAGGAGGAGGTTGCGGGCGAGTTGTCCTTGGCTGCCTGGCCTGGTAATGCTGTTGCAGCCTAGCTGGCCTACTCCTAGAGGCTTGGGGGTAGTATCGTCTTTGCCTGTAGTATGGGCGTCTGGTTTCTCTCCTAGGTGGTCGACGAGGAGGTTGTGTAGAGGGCTCTTGAGGAACCTGTGACAGACATAAGGTTTCTGTATGTTCCTTAAGCTGTTGTACAGCCTCTTGGACTTTTTCAACAAACAAGTTATCCCCCACACACGGCAAGTCAACCAGTTTATCCTGGACCTCAGGCCTGAGGTCAGAGGCCTTAAGCCATGCCCATCTACGAGCGGTAATTCCAGTAGCTGTTCTGGAGGCCGCCCCAAAACTGTCGTAGGCCACCCTCACCTCATGTTTTCCGGCCTCTATGGACTATGGCCTGTGCTGCCTCCTGAAATTGTGTAGGCAAGGAAGTGACAAATTCTTCCATCTGCTTCCACAGATTCCTCTGATACTGTGTCATATACAGTTGGTAAGAAGAGATTCTGGCATTAAGGATGGCACCCTGGTACACCTTTCTACCAAGGGAATCGAGAAACCTGTGATCTTTACCAAGTAGGGTTGAGGAGTGTGGGCGAATACACTTTGATTTTTTCTGGGCAGATTCAACTACCACAGATTGATGTGGTTTTTGGTAACCTGGAGCTGCCTGTACCAAATATGTAGTGTCTACATGCTTGTTTACTGCTGAGACAACATGGGTGCTCCCAGATCCGGTGTTGGAGATCCAAGAGTACTTCATGTATTGAATAGCCAATACTTGTTTTGGTGGGTCAAACAAACTGCAGAACTTCTAAAGTTTGTTGCCTTGTATCTTGTTCTGCAGTCAGCTTAAAAGGAATGGTGTTGCCATGTCCTGTATAAAGGTAGAAAAAGAAATCTTCTGGTGGGGACTTTTTTCTTTGGTCTGAAGGTGAAGGCTCAGACATGAAGTCCTCAGAAGATGTGTCAGTTTGCTGATCATCCCAAGAGTCATCTGGGTCATCTCCATATGGAGATCTTGGGGAAGACCTGGGTGGGTGATGAAGGCCTGAGGGTCCTAGCTGTGGATCAGAGGGGATTAATGGAGACGTGTCCTCCACTGTTTTTGGTGGAAGTTTGTCGATGACATTTTGATATCTCTGTAAGAGTAGTTGAAAAAATGCCAGATCATGGGGGTTCAGGATCTTCAGAGGGTGGTTGCATCGATGGAACAGTTGTTGGAAGTGCTGGCAACGGTGTCGAAGATGCCGATGGCATTGGCATAGAGATAGACCTGGAAGAGGTCGATGTATTTGTGCGTAAATCGATGTCGATGCCGTGATGAACCTCTGTGCAATCAATCATCGATTCCATATTCTCTCCCCAGTTTTATGACCCTGTTGAATGTAACTTATTTCTTTGCACTTGTTTATGTTCTGTTTTTTGTGCACACCCTCTTGATATTTGTAAACCGGCATGATGGGGTTCCTAATCTCGAATGCCGGTATAGAAAAATCTATAAATAAATAAATAAATAAATAAATAATATTCGTCCTCAGTGTCGACATCAACACCGGCATCGGTGGTACCACCGGCATCGATGCAGTGTGCATCGGCAAGTACGCCGGGGTTGGTTGATTTTCCTTTAAAACCAGTAAAACTGCTTGTCTGATCATATCAGACAATTCCGGCATTACAACTGATGGAACCAGAGTAGTTGTAAGTGATGGCGGAGGCTGAGGCGTCAGATCTTGCACAGAGCCCTGTGGAGGATCAGGCATCGATGGTTGTGGAGGAAGAGGCCCAGGCGCTGAAGGGACCGATGTTTCTTGGTTCCGTGGCCGCTTCGCCATAGATTCCTCCTGGGGAATGGATTCGGACATCGATGTCGATGTTTCGTTTTATGTTGATCGGCAGACTTCGATGCCGTGGACGATAGTGGGGACGAATGATCTCCCGATCCTTCCGGGCGAGGTTTTCCGGCCGGAGATGACTTCGATGTTGATGGTGATGGAATAAGTTGTAGGTGGAACAAGTGCTCCATTTTTTCTTGCCTAGCCTTCCTTCCCTTCGCCGTCATCTCCGCGCATTTTGGACAATTATTCACGTCATGTTTCTCACCTAGACACATCACACATTCTAGGTGTGGGTCGGTGATAGACATTGTTCTATTACATGCAGGGCATTTTTTGAAGCCTGTAGCCATTTTTGGTCAACAGCCAATGAAAGAATGGGAATTCATGAGAAAAAAATATTTTACTGAAAGAGTAAAATATGAGACAGAGGTACTCACCAGCTGGTGGAAACCCCAAGAGACTCCAATGAGAGAGAATATTATGTGAAAAAATGTGACTTCAGTCAGAAATTGTTGTGAGAGACTCGCAATGGCTCTTGCTCCGCGATGCCTACAGCAGCGTGGAAAAATGAAGACTGAAGAGAGACACCTGTGGCAGAGAATATCATGGCATGCTGGGCATGCTCAGTGGCCTCACAGGGCCAGTCAGAAGTTTCTAGAAACTTTGACAGAAGTTTTCCCGCACTAGGGCTCCGTCAGTGACGTCACCCATATGTGAGGACTAGCATCCTGCTTGTCCTGGGATAATAAGTAAAATACTAGACCAGAGTGGTCAAGTAAACAAAGAAAATTAATGTTCAAAAGCCAGCTAGAGAGGAAAATTATTCATGCGCATTAACACATTACATAAGGTATTACAAACTTTTCGGCAAAACTCAGCGCAATCTGGCCATAGAGGCTTAAAAATGCAACAAACGTCATATAGCACAGAACAGAGATCGGAAAGTGAACAGCGTAGTATGAACCATTAATCGTTTTTCCCCATTTTAGGCTCCACTGCATAAAAGGTTTCCATACATCTCTAAAAATTCTAAGACCACTATGTCAAAGCGCTAGGAAATGAGATAAGCGGTAATTTTTATGTAGGCAAGAAACTATTGCTCGAAAGAGGGAATATCAGGGCTCTTCCATAACCATCCAAGCTCACTCCTAGAGGCTATGAAAATCTGCTGGCTTAAGCAATGCGGAGACTGAGGTCCCTGCAACCTGTACACCCAGCAGGACATGCTGAGCACTAAAATAGTTTTTAATAGTTTTTATTTTTTAATAATAAAACTCTTTTAATAGTTTTCCTGTATACTTGTGTTAATGTATTCTGCCTTGAGGCGACTGTTTTAATGTATTTCCGCCCTGGAGGCGACTGTTCAGTTCCTTGTAAACCGGTGCGATATGTATTCTTTACAGGAACATGGGTATATAAAAATTAAAAATAAATAAATAAAATGGTTATTTCCAGCATTGAAGAGGCCCATGTAGTAATTCTATCCCAAAAATGTTGGATTAAAGGGCATTCCCATCATTTATTTTATTTATTTTTAGATTTTTATATACCGGTGTTCCTGTATTAAAATACAGATCACATCGGTTTACATTGAAACATAAAAATTACGCCAAGAGGCGGTACATATAACAAGGTTATAGAACTTGGAAAACATGGAAAACAGGTTCGAAAAATAACATTGAGAAAATTGTATAGTCTCTATCATACATGGATATAAGAGCCTATCTGCCCAGTTTCTCCAGCACAGATTACTCATTGTTGGAAAAATTTTATGCAGTTTTAAAGGAGTGAGATGCCAATGAAACAGCAGCTTGTAACAATTTTCTTGCAGGTTAGAGACCAAGCATTTCAGAATAAATGGCCTCCCAAGTCTCTCTAATATTTTACCCAAATCTAAATCCCAGGCCTTAACCTTTTAGGTACCAACATTCCACAAGTGGAACCTTTTTTCATATACTTTTAATTACTTGCAAATTTTTTTATACCATATTTATACCATATTTGGGTCTAGTTAACTAAGATATGTAAAAAAGGGCATCAGGAAATAATTCCTTCAATGAGCAGGATCTAAAAAAGTTAAGGTGAGGATCTTCATTGCCAAAATTAATATTATACACCTTAGATACTAAGCCCTTTAACTTATCCACTTGGTCGCAATAGTTCTCAAACTGATTTGCCCTGTTGAATGGACAAAGCCTGTTGATGTCTACAAAGGAAGTGTCTAACTTGTGCATATTCCAGAAAATGTAGAGATGCTACATGATAGAGAAGTTAAAGAATCAATTGATAAGATCTTGCTCCCTTATAATAAATGACCAAAGGTATGTATACCATGAGATTTGCAACTAGCAAAGCATGTATTGGTTTGCAAATAGAAAAGTCATATTATGGAATATATATGGGAGAGATAGAAATATGGGGTTCTACCCATCATCTTATGATTCCAAACTCTCATGGTAGTTGATAAGGGCATAGGAAAGGTGCGTAATTGTCACCTAGTGAAGCACGGCTGCCAAGGTAATGCTACAAGAGATATTAAACCTATCTTGCTTTGCTCTAACATCATCTACCGTTTATGCGCTGCAGATCGGTGGAACTCTATAAGGGCCTGCAGTTGTGCTGCAGCATAATACCAAAATAAGTTGGGTAGGCTCATGCTGCCTCTTAAATTGATAGAGGACCGCTCTAGCTACACGTGGACGCCTTCTCCATATAAAATCAAAGATTTTCTTTTGCCACTGATGGAGCATGGCAGAAGACAAGAATATGAGAAGAGTAATAAATAAGTAAAGGAACCTGGGTAGTATATTCATCTTAATTATGACTACACAGCCCAGCCATGAGAAGCAATCTCTACTCCATCTGTCCAGATTCCTGCACACTGTCTAACAATGGTGTGTAATTCAGACTATGTAAGTCATCTAAATGGGGACTAATAAAAATACCTAGATACTTTAAGGATGCTTTTGCCCAGCAGAAGGGAAAGGTCTTACTGAGGTAGAGTTGGGTTACAGTATCCACATTAATGTTCAAGAGTTCAAAATTTATCCAGATTTATTTGAACCCCGAAACCCTACTAAAGCTTTGTAATTCTCAAGTAACTCCAGACAATGAGAGGGAGGGTTCAGTTATAGTGAAAAGGATATCAGCAAACAGTGAGTGAAATTTTATATTGATGACAGCCAACCTCTACCCCCCTGATCTGATGCAAAGTATGAACACGGGTAGTGAAGGGTTCCAAAAATAGGACAAATAAGTGATAATGGGCAGCCCTGTCTGGTTCCATGGCCTATAGGAAGACACCCTCCCATTCACTTTCACCCTCACTGCAGGAGATTCATAAATTTTGCAACCCAGCGTTAAAAAAAAAAAAAAAAAAAAAAAAAGGGACCAAACCGCATTTTTTTGCAAAGGTTTTGAATAAGAAAGGCCAGTGTACCATATCAAATACCTTTTTGGCATAGATAGAAACACTGTTGGTACCTGCTTCCCTTTGAACCCACCAAAGCAAGTCCACAATTTTTCGTTCATTACCTGCTGATCTGTGGAGATAAAACCTACTTGGTCATAATGCACCAATTGTGGAAGAATCTTGTTTAGGTACTCTGCCAATACTTTAGCTAAGATTTTAAGGTCCAAGTTGATTAAGGAAATCGGATGGCAAGATTCACACATGGGATCTCAACTGGGTTTTGCCAACACCGTAATTCCAGCAACATTGGAATTAGTTGCTAGGGACTTCTCCTTCACAGCATTAAACATATCAGTTAGAGGGGTTACTAGCCACTGGGCAAGCCTCTTATAACCACCACTGGATTTGCCCGCTTTCAGTGTTTTAATAACCCGTAGGACTTCTGGTGTGCTAATGGGACTATTAAGAAGGTTCTGCTGTTCTGGAGTCAAACACGGTAGGTTTAGTGAGGAGAGATATTAGTCAGTCTTTGTCCAATATAGAGGGGTCATAATTATAAAGAGTTTTATAAATTTCTGAAAAACAAGCTTTAATTTCTATCGACCTGGTTATTCTCTCTCCCTGGGTGTTTTTAATTTTAGAAATGGAATTCCTAAATTGTAAATCTTTCAGGTGACATGCAAGGTATCAGCCAGCCTTGTTCTCTCCCTCAGTGTTTCAGCAAATCAAGCTGGTGAGCAATAGTGGCTTTCTCTAGAGATTGTAGTTCAACTCATATGGAGGATAATCTGTGAAACACTGATCTGATTGTGTATGAATATGTTCCCTGGAGAGATGCTCAGTAAAAGACCAGAATGCCTTAAATTTTGTTCTTACAGTGTGTGGCATAGGAGATTAAAATACCAATCACTACCGCTTTAGAACATTCCCAAGTTATAGACTTAAATGTAGGTATAGTAGCATGTTAAAAGAAATACTCCTGTAAATTGGTGCAATGAGAAGCACTGGCCACAATCCAAATCAAGAAATGGAGACTACAATCCAAAGAGGGGCATAGTCAGACCATGTGGAATTTCCTATCTCCAGTTACCAGATTTTGTAAAGGTTTATCAATAAGAAAATAATCAATGCAGGAATAAGACCTATGTGGAGCAGAAAAGAAAGTGTAAATTATTGAGCGAGGATTCCCTTGTCACCATATGTCCAGCTAGATAATCAAAACAGTTTTCTCGCCCCTAGCACTTGGGATGTACCTGATGTGAGTTGTCTAATGCTAGACTAGGAATGAGATTAAAATTCTCCCCTATAGTAAGTAACCCCTTCATATGATTAAGTAAAACTTCATCTAGCCTCTGAAGAAATGAAGTTTGGTCGCTGTTAGGAGAATAAACATCATTCTAGTTAATTTCACTACCTATTCTAATGTTTATCAAAAGGTAGCAGCCATCTGGATCAGAAATTTGAGAAAGAACGTCATGTGAGAGAATTTGAAATTAATATGGCAACCCCTGCATATTTATTACCCATTGAGCCTGTTGCGAAAATTTGGTGAGGAAAATCTTTATGAAAGAGCAAGTGTTCGTATCTTTTCAGTTTCTGGAAGAAACGCAATGGCAGCATTTTGCTGGCTGAGTTCCGTAAATAAAAGCTGACGTTTCCTAAAAGTATTAAGACCTTTAACATTCAAGGAAAATATTTTGGCCATCATTGCTCTATCAATACAGTAAACATCAGGAGTTTGTGTTGCACCTACATACACTTATTTAACAGTGTAGTCAATCCTCTCTAGCCTTGTTAAAAGATTTAAAGGGCCCGCATCCCAAAAACAAATCTGCATTTGAACTACCTCTCTCCCACCTTGGTAATTCCAACAACTCCCGAGGGGCTTTGGTACTTAACTAGCATAGGGAGTAAACAGAGCCCACCCAACCCATCAAGTGAAACACAAACCGCAATCAATACAATGTCCCCTTAAATCATGTAAGAACTATTGTATGAAGAGCCTCCTAAAAAATGGCTCAAGTAAGCTAAATATGCTAACACAAACATATAGATGCTGTAACTTCCTGTGGAAGAAAAAAGGGAACTTAGGTCTTCAGTAAACAGTCCACATAAGTAAGTTGCCAGTACCTGTGTCCACAATCTCCTTCACCGCTGGTCAGAGCAGAAGTTCTCCGATTGTCTGCATAGCCTTTTTCCATCTTTGCCTACGTACTGCCATTTTAGGATGGTGTCTACCTGAGCCCCCTCTGTCCCTACCTTCAGTGCTGCAAAGAAGGAAATATTGGCTTATTTGAAGGCAACTATTGCTTCTGTCACGGTTTTCAATTTATATGTAGTTCCCTTTACCATGAAGAGTAGCCCAAAAGGGAAGGTCCATCTGTAGCGGAGATGCGCATCTCTCAAGGTTTTGGTAACCTCCCTTAGCTCAAAGCGTATGCAGAGAGTAGAGGACGCTAGGTCTTGGAAGATAAGAAACAGGGTGGCCTTCCCAGAGTAGTTCAGACTGCTTCCATACCAGTTCAAAAATGAGCGATATCTGAGCATAGCTGTAATGCCCGAGCTTTATCATCAGATCGAGCGCCTAGGGCTCTGTGCGCCCTCTCGATCTTGACCATATTAAGATGGCTGACCTCTGAGCTTTCTGGAATGGTCAGGAGAGAGAGGATATAAGTGCAGATATTTTTAGCTACTAGCGCTGCATCTTTATATTTATCAGAGTCAGGGATTCCCCATATCCTTAAATTGTAGCATCAGGACCTATTTTCAATGTCCTCTAGTTTTTCTGTCAGCGCCTCGATGGTATTAAGGACAGATTTCTGCTGCTCAGAGAACTTTTGCAACTCCCCTGCCTGACTGTCTACACGCATTTCTAGCTCATCGACGCGATTACCCAGCGCCGACAGATCTTCCCTCAGTTCAGAAATAGATTCTAGCAGTTCTTTTTTATGCTGCTTGATAGAGTTTCAGGAACCATCCCTGAAGTTCTTCTCTTGTTGGGAGGTCAGCAAGGTCTGGAGCCAGCAGTGTTGCTGTCGCTGAATCATCCATCTCTAAATTTGCAGGGGGAACTTCGGGCAGCTGCTTTCAGGCCCTAAGAGATCAGCAGCATGTCAGGAGAAGTGTTTGAGGTTGGTGGTTTTTGCGTCTGGCAGCCATCTGAAGTATTAAGACAAAAAAAGCAGCCACAACACTCAGTAAATGTGCTGTTTTTTTGAGGGGAAAGCAGCAGGATAAGAAAATTATTCCCTACCTGCTAATTTTCGTTCCTGTAGTACCGCGGATCAGTCCAGACAGTGGGTTATGTTCCCCTTCCAGCAGATGGAGTCAGAGAAAAGCTTGAAGGGCACCCTCATAGCCTGGTGCGCCCTCTGCGTCCCTTCAGTATTAAGACTATCAAAGCAGAAACAATTGGATGGATCAAGGAAAACCAAACTTCAAATTGTAACTATGTACATGACCGTACAAAAGCTCTTATCTTCCAGAAACAACTTGCAAAAGGTACCATTAGTTACAAATGGTCCTGAGACTCAGTTATTCGAGCTGCGAGACAATCCCAATCCCATAAAACCTTAGGGCAGGTGTCTGGACTAATCTGTGGTACTATAGGAACGAAAATTAGCAGGTAAGGAATAATTTTCTTTTCCCTGTTAAGTATCCAGATCAGTCCAGGCAGTGGGATGTACCAGAGCTTCCCTACGTAGGGTGGGCGCCAGATAGCCCTGCTCGAATGACCTGAGCGCCAAAAGAGCCAAAAATCGGTGATTGGAGATTTAATAGATAGTGATGTACAAAGGTGTGCAGCAATTTCCAGGTAGCTGCTCTGCATATCGCCTGCGGAGAGACTGCTTGGCTTTCTGCCCAAGAAGCTTGAGCACAGCGTGAATGAGCCTTGATGCCCTCTGGAGGTTGTCGACCAGCACCAACGTATGCTGAAGAAATTGCTGCCTTTAGCCAGCAAGCAATAGTGGTTTTAGAGGCCTTAATCCCTTTCTTGGGACCGCTCTACAAGACAAAAAGATGATCTGATAAGCAAAAATCAATGGTAACCTCCAAATATCGAATGAGAACACGCTTACATCAAGTCTTCGAAGTTCTCTGGAATCTTTGTCAGGGAAGGATGGAAGCTCCACTGATTGATTCAAATGAAAGGCAGAGATCACCTTTGGAAGAAAAAATGATGGTTACAGTGCTCAAGGAAACTCCCAAATCTGTGAAATGGAGTAAAGGCTCTCTTCACAACAAAGCTTGAAGTTCCGAGATCCTGCGGTCAGAACAAATAGACACCAGGAAAACTGCCTTGAGAGTGAGATCCTTGAGGGTAGCTCATCCCAGAGGTTCGAAGGGTGGGCCGCTGAGGATCCGTAGAACCAAATTTAGGCTCCAGGAGGGATACAAGGCATAGACCGGTGGTTTCACTCCCTTTTAAGAATCTGACTACATCAGGATGTGATGAAAGAGGAGCACCATCCAGGTGATGGACGAGGGAACCAAGGGCTACCACCTGAGCCCTCAGGGAATTGTAAACCAAACCCTTCTCCAGGCCTCGCTGTAAGAAAGATAGTATCTGGGCTAAAGAAGTGCGACATGGAGAGGCTCCTATGGATTCACACCAGGTTTCAAAAACTTTCCAGACCCGGACATAGGAGATGGAAGTAGAGGTCTTCCTAGCCTTTGGGGAAGGGAAGGGGGGGGGTGTGTCAAAATGACAGCTTCCGGGTAACCCTGTCTTTTCAACCTACACATCTCAAAAGCCAGGCCACAAGACAGAAGCGATCTACCTGGTCGAAAAATACTGGGCCCTGATGTAAAAGGTTTGGCAGATGTCCCAGGCAAGACCGCATACCACGGTCTCCATGGCCATTCAGGCACCACTAGCATTACTGGCCCTTGGTGAATTTCTATTCTGCTAAGCACCTTGCCCACCAGTGGCCATGGCGGGAACACAAAGTAGGAGGTTTTGCGGCCATGGGAGGAACAGAGCATCTACGCCTTCCACGCCGTGCTCCCTTCTGAGACTGAAGTGTGGAACCTTCGCGTTCCTCTGAGTGGCCATTAGGTCCAGATGGGGAGTCCCCCAGCGGTTGAAAAGAAGCGCCACTGCATCGGAGAGTTCCCACTCCCTGGAATCTGTGTGTTGACGGCTTAAGAAATACGCCTGAACATTGTCCACCCCTGCTATGTGCGACGCTGCCAGACAAGAGAGGTGGAGTTCTGCCCATGCCATCAACTTGTCTGATTCCCGAGAGACATGCCGGCTCTTTGTCCCTCCTTGATGGTTTATGTACACTATGCGTAGTTGCATTGTCGGAGAGTATCCTTATGGCTTGACGATGAACTAGAGGGAGGAAAAGCTTCAAAGCAAGACGAACCGCTCTGGTTTCCAGCCGACTGATTGGCCATGTCGCTTGCACTGACGTCCATTGCCCTTGAGCCAACTGCAATTGACACACCGCTCCCCAGCTGGAGAGACTGGCATCCATGGTTATGATCACCCACTGTGGGATCTCCAAGTCCACGCCCTTCAGCAAGTGATCCAGACTGAGCCACCAGTTCAGGCTGTCCTCAGCACCGTCCGACAGCAGTAGGAGGGCTTGAAACTTCTAAGACACTGGCTTCCAGCGAGAAAGCAACGCTCTCTGCAAAGGTCGCATATGTGCAAAGGCCCAGGGAACTAAATCTATAGTTGAAGCCATAAAGCCCAGGACCTGGAGATAGTCCCATGCTGTGGGGAGAGGCAACGGAAGCGCTGTACCTGAGAAATAAGAGACCTAGCACGGTCCTGACAAAGCAAGACTTTGCCCATGCTGGTATCAAAGCGTGCTCCCAGAAAGTCTATCGTCTGAGAGGGAGTAAGGCTGCTCTTGGCATAGTTGACGACCCAACCGAGAGAGTGGAGAAGGTGCAACACTCTGTCGACCGCCCGCTGGCAAAGGTCCAGGGACTTAGCTCGAATGAGCCAGTCGTCCAGGTAGGGATGGACTAGGATCCCCTCCCTCCGTAGGGTTGCTGCCACCACCACCATTACCTTGGTGAAGGTGCAGGGAGCAGTCGCCAGGCCGAACGGCAGTGCCTGAAATTGAAAATGTTGACAGAGAATCTTGAATCTGAGGAAACAATGATGTTCCTTGAGAATGGGGATGTGAAGATAAGCCTCCATCAGATCTAAGGAGGCTAGGAATTCTCTACGATGTACCGCCGCTATTACGGAGTGTAACGTTTCCATCCTGAAGTGTGAGATCCTGAGGGCCCTGTTGACCATCTTGAGATCCAGGATTGGATGGAAGGAGTCTTCCTTTTTGGGAACAACGAAGTAGATGGAATAATGCCCCAAACCTTGTTCCACCGGGGGCACCGGGAGGATGGCTCCTAAGTCCAGGAGCCGGTCGAGCATCTGACGGACTACGCATTGCTGCTTCACTGGTTCGCAGGGGAGAAGAGAAACCTGTCTCTTAGGGGCCGAGCAAATTCTAAAGCGTAGCTGTGCTGTAGAATATCCAGAACCCATCGGTCTGAAGTAATTTTGACCCACTCTTCGTAGAAGAGGGAGAGACGTCCCCCTATCCTGGGGGTCGAAGTGTGGGCCGGCAATCCTTCATTGGAAGAGGCCCCCCTGAGAGAGGCTCTCTCGAGCTGTTCTCTGGCCATGAAAGGCATGAGACCAGGACTGCGATCTTGAGGAAAGAGGTCTTTTGAAGCCGGTCTGGAATGTCGAAAACACCGCTGTCCCTGGAATCAGTTTCTAGTAGAGTTGAAGGCCCTGGAGGTCAGAGGACGATCTTCCGGCAGCTTATGCACTTTGCTCTCCCCCAGGGATTTGATAATCTGTTCTAGATCCTCAAACAACTTGCCATTGAAGAGGAGAGATCCCAGCTGAGTCTTGGAAGAAGAATCCGACGACCAGAGAAGACGTCTAACAGAAATTCTGATACCATTGATCTGGCCAGGATGTGGAGGAGATCATATAGGGCATCCGCTCCATAGGCTATTACTGCTTCTAGGTGCTCCGCCTGTGGCAGGTCTTGAGTGCCGAGGAGCTACTGGACCCATCTGAGACCTGCATGCTGCATTAGAGAAGTACACACTGCTGCTCTGACCCCCCAAGGCTGATTACCTCAAAATCCTTTTGAGGCAAATTTCGAGCTTCCGATCTAGGTGGTCTCGGAGGGCGGCTCCACCCGTCACCGGGATGGTAGTCCTCTTAGTGACTGCCAAAACTGATGCGTCTGCCTTGGGGACTTTGAGGAGTTCCAGGTACTCCTCTGGGAGAGAATAGAGCTTATCCATAGTCCTTCCAACCCTCAGACTAGCCTCTGGAGAATCCCACTCTCTGGACAATAGTTGTAGAAGCATAGGAGGAAAAGGAAAAATTCTCGCCGGTGGGCACAGGCCAGCAACGACAGGGTCTCCCTTCTTAGTTCCCGTACTGGTACCTGGCACCTCCTGGGGAGCATCAATATTCAATTCCACCAGGACATGGGGGGATGAGAGGATCCCACTCATCCTTTTGAAATAGGCGTAAGACTCATGGATCATCACCTTCCATTTGAATGTAGTCAGCCGGATCATCTTGGTCCGTGTCAGGCACTGTGAGAGGAGCCTGAGGAAACATAGAAATGACGGCAGAAGACCAAACAGCCCATCCAGTCTGCCCAGCAAGCTTCACATTTTTTTCTCATACTTATGTTTCTCTTAGCTCTTTGGTTCTATTTCCCTTCCACTCCCACCATTAATGTAGAGAGCAGTGATGGAGCTGCATCCGAGTGAAATATCAAGCTTGATTAGTTAGGGGTAGTAACCACCGCAATAAGCAAGCTACACCCATGCTTATTTGTTTTACCCAGACTATGTTATTCAGCCCTTATTGGTTGTTTTACTTCTCCCCTGCCATTGAAGCAGGGAGCTATGCTGGATATGCGTGAAGTATCAGTTTTTCTTCTCCCCTGCCAGAAGGACCAGGGAGAACAGGGTTTGGAACCATCCTGACTCGGGAGGACCCCTGAGAGCCCCCTGAAGCATAGAGGGGGGATCAACTAACCTGATCACCTTAGGAGGGGGAGGGCCTGGCGCTGGATCCTGCTGCTGACTTAAGCTGGCTAAATAAGCCTTGTGCAGCAATAGAATAAAATCAGCTGAAAAAAAGGGAGGGACCCCAAAGTTGCCCCCTGAACCGGGGGGGGGGGGGGGGGTCACTGGAGTTAAAAATCAGAGAAGGCAAATATCCAGCATCTGAATCTTCAGAGGGCTGCGATGGAACCGCTGGCACTGAAAACAAAATGGCCGCCGTTCCCACGCTTGTGGGACCGCCCCCCCATCTAGCAGTCGTGCTTGAGAGCACAATATGGAACGCTCAGCCGGCCTCGAGGGACCTTGCCCACCGTGGAGGCAGCTTGAGCATAAGTCTTCGCGGGCTCTCCACATGCAGTGTAGAGAGGATTGCGGCATGGGGGAAGAAACCAAGCAGGTAATAAATGCCCCGAAGGCTGTAAGGAGCGGGTAAGAGAACTAAAAAAACCTCTGCTCAGGGGCAAGGACAACGACCCAATGCTATTTTAGCAGTAAAATTATTATTTTATTTTTTTTTTTACACTAGCTAGCACTGCCCCGAGGAAAGAGACTTCTCAGGGCAGAGTTGTTGTGGTGGTGGGGGGGGAGGGAGGAAGAGGTTGGACCACCAACTTTCACCCCTAGACAGCCAAAACTCAATCTGTGAAAGAAATAATTACAGAACTTACCAAAAGAACCTAAACAGTACAAAGTTAGCCTGCTGCCGGTTCTGCCTGCAAGTGCCTTCAAATAACAGTGAAAAGAAAATTTGTTCTTACCTGAATTTTCTTTACTGTAGTACCACGGATCAGTCCAGACTCCTAGGTTTTGCCTCCCTTCCAAGCAGATGGAGACAGAGCAAGTTGCGACAGACTTTGCCTTATATACCTAGGTGCCACCCACAGTCTGCCAGTATTACATATTGTCAAAGCAGAATGGTACCAAACTAACTATATACAAGAATCATAAACCTAACGGGATCACTAACCCCAACTGCGAACCACGTTCATCAACCAGGGGAACAAGAATAATCTGCAGACCCGAAGAATAAACAAATACAGAAAGAAGCGGACTCTCCCTTACCACTGTACAGCAATCGGGCGGGACTCTGGACTGATCCGTGGTACTACAGGAACGAAAATTATCGAGTAAGAACCAATTTTCTTTTCCCTGTACGTACCCGGATCAGTCCAGACTCCTGGGATGTACCAGAGCTTCACCTACCTGGGATGGGATCTGAAGAGGCCAGCTCTGAGCACACCTTCTCCAAAATTTTCCATATCTGGAGCCTGAACATCCAGCCGGTAATGCCATGCAGACGTATGCAGGGATTTCCATGTAGCCGCTCTACAAATCTCCTGTGGCGAAATGCGAGCGCATTCAGCCCAGGAAGCCACTTGAGAACGTGTACAATGCGCCCGTAGACCTATCAGTAAAGGCTTACCACGTAATAAATACGAGGAATTTATCGCTTGAGCCACCAAGCAATCGTGGTTTTGGACGCCATATTACCTCCTCTTTTCGGACCACTCCAGAGAACAAAACAGATGATCAGAAACCCGAAAATCATTAGTGACTTCAAGATAACGGAGCAAGATCTGGTGCACGTCCAACTTCTGCAAGTCCTTAGAAAGGGATCTGAGCTAACCAGATCTGAAAAAGACTGAAGCTCCACCGATAAAGAAACACCAGAATCCGAAATCCGCAAGAAAGGCTCACGGCAGGACAGAGCCTGAAGTTCAGAAACTCTACGAGCAGAGGAAATTGCCACCAAGAACACTACTTTCAAGCAGGCCGATACAGTACAGTGCGCTCCAGCGGAGTGCACTGTTAACCTGAGATTGGACGTGCTAGCTTTACCCCTTATTCAGTAAGGGGTAATAGCGCGTCGAAAACGCATGTCCAACCCCCCCCCCCCCCGAACCTAATAGCGCCCGCAACATGCAAATGCATGTTGATGGCCTTATTAGGTATTACCGCGTGATACAGTAAGTATCATGTGCAGCCAAGCCGCACATTTTACTTTAAATTAGCGCCTACCCAAAGGTAGGCGTTAATTTCTGTCGGCGCCAGGGAAGTGCACAGAAAAGCAGTAAAAACTGCACCCTCCGACTTAATAGCATGGTGATATTAAGTCGAGGTCCTGAAAGTTAAAAAAAAAAAAAAATAAAAAATTGAAATAGGCCCACGGCTCGAAAACCAGCCGCTCAATTTTGCCAGCGTCCGGTTTCCGAACCCGTGGCTGTCAGCGGGCTCGAGAACAGACGCCGGCAAAATTAAGCGTTGGCTGTCAAACCCGCTGACAGCTGCCGCTTCCTGTCCGTAAAGAGGCACTAGGGACGTGCTAGTGTCCCTAGCGCCTTTGTACCGCCGGCCCTAATTTAAATAAATTAAATTACTGTATTGCATGCACAGGAGTGTCCTGTACGCACACCAGGAGAGCAGGCGCTTGCCCACGATTTTTACTGTATCGGCCAGAAGGTAAGGTCCATTAGGGTGACCCGAGATAAAGGTTCAAACGGAGCAGTGCACAAAGCGGAAAGAACCAAAATTTAGATTCCAAGACGGACAGGGATGATGAACCGGACGTAGTAAATGTGTCACCCCTCGAAGGAAACGAGAAACATCAGGATGCGCAGCCAACGGGAAGCCCCCATTAGAACCACACAAACAACCCAAAGCTGCCACTTGCACTCTCAAGGAACTGCACGATAAACCTTTAACGAGGCCTGCCTGAAGAAAGCCTAAGACATCCGAACGGGCTCCACCTCTCGGGCTATACACCAGGACTCAAAGACCTTCCAAACTTGGACGTAAGAGAGAGAGAGAGAGAGAGAGAGAGAGAGAGAGAAGTGGAAGACTTGCGTGATCTCCCTGGTACACGCATCCGAATAACCCTTGCTTTTTAGACGCTGCCTCTCAAAAGCCATGCTGCTAGACAGAAGCGATCGACCTGGTCGAAACATACGGGCCCCTGATGAAGAAGGTTCGGCAGACACTAACCACAGAGAACCCTCTACTGCCAGGTTTACCAGATCTGTGAACCATGGCTGGCACGGCCACTCGGGAGCCACCACGGCCATGTTCACCACCATATTCCCCAAGGTTGGGGGGGGGGGGGGGGGGGGGTGGGGGGGGGGGGGGGGGATAGGAGACGTAAAGCAGTATCGTGGTTGGCCACGGCAGCACCAGGGCGTCCACCCCTTCTGCTCCAGTGTCCCTTCAGCGGGCATAGAAGCGCGGGGCTTTGGCATTTTTTAATGTTGCCATCAGGTCCATGCAAGGTGTTTCCCACCTGTCGCAGGTGAGTTGAAAAGCCTTATCTGCCAGCTCCCACTCTCCGGGATCTAGATGTAGACTTAGAAAATCTGCGTGTACGTTGTCGACCCCGGCTACGTGAGATGCTGCAATGCCGAGCAGATTCCGTTCCGCCCAGGCGATCAACAGCTGAGCCTCCGTTGGCACTGGACGGCTCTTGGTACCTCCCTGACAATTGATATAAGGCACCGTGGTGGCATTGTCGGACAGAACCCTGACCGACTTCTCCTTGATGAGCGGGAGGAAGGCCTGTAATGCCAGCCAGACCGCCCTGGTCTCCAGACGATTTATGGACCACATACCCTGTACCGATTTTCGCAGACAAACTGCTCCCCAACCAGACAGGCTGGCATCCATGGTGACGACTGTCCAGTCAGGAACAACCAAAAGGAACTCCCCGGGTCAAATTGTCCGACACTAACCACCAATCCAGGCTGGACTGAGCAGAGTCTGTCAAAGGTTGATAAAACTGTTCGGAAACAGGGTTCCACCGGGAGAGTAAAGCTGATTGCAAAGGCCGCATGTGAGCGAAAGCCCAGGGGACCAACTCCAGAGTACAGGCCATGGACCCGAGAACCTGCAAGTAATCCCAAACCGGAGAATGCTTGGAAAGGAAGGCACGCACTTGTCCTTGCAATTTGTCCATTCGGTCGGAGGTTAGGAAAACTCTCCCCTGCTGGGTGTCGAACAAAGCTCCCAAACATTCCAAGGACTGGGAAGGGACAAGATGACTCTTGGCCATGTTCACCACCCAGCCGAGCATAGTTAACAACTGAAGTACCCGCTGGATCGCTTGCTGACAAAGAACCTCTGATTTTGCACGAATCAGCCAATTGTCCAAATATGGATGCACCAACAACCCCTCTCGGCAGAGCTGCGCCGCAACCACTACCATGATTTTGGTAAACGTCCTGGGAGCTATAGCAAGGCCAAAGGGCAGAGCCTGAAACTGGTAATGCTGACCCAAGACTGCAAACCGCAGAAACTTCTGGTGATCCGCTCGGATCCTAACATGCAAATATGCCTCCATCAGATCCAGAGAGGCCAGAAACTCCCCCGGCCGAACTGACACAATCACTGACCGCAACATTTCCCCAGGGAATGCAACGACACCGGTTGACCCATTTTAAGTTGAGAATGGGCCGGAAGGACCCCCTCTTTTTCTGGCACGACGAAATAAGTGGAGTAACATCCTTGATGTTGAGCGGACCGGGGGACCGGTATAATGGTGCTGAGGTCGAGAAGGCGCTGCAAGGTCTGCTTTACCGCCCCACGCTTTGCGGTGTACCCGCAAGGAGAAATCAGAAACTGTGGGCGCGGGCGGCGTGCAAAATCTAATGCGTAGCCGTGTCTTATCACTGAAAGAACCCACTGGTCTGAAGTGATCTTGGTCCACTCCTCGAAAAACAGAGACAGCCTGCCCCCCCCCCCCCCCCCCCGACCATCGGAATTAAGGAGTGGACCGGCCGCCCATCATTGGGCAGACTTTCCGCTAGGGGTGGACTGGGAGGCGCCGGACCTACCGAACCGCCGGCCCCGAAAGGACGAGGGCCAGGCTTGCGGCCAAGCAGCATTTTCTTGAAAGGATGGATTGGACGTTAAGAGGCGTATGGGACCTGGGACCTGCGACTCCCCCCCCCCCCAAAGACGGGACGGGGACAAAAAAGAACCCCTGGACAGAGGTCGATCTTCAGGTAATTTATGGACCTTATTTTTGCCCAAAGACTGGATCATATCCTCTAGCTCCTTGCCAAAGAGCAACTTGCCCTTAAAGGGGAGAGACCCCAGGCTTTGAAAGACACATCCGACCATTTTCATACACAGACGGGCCGAAACCGCAGAAACCATGGAACGAGTGGACGTCCGAAGAAGGTCGTAAAGGGCCTCTGCACTATAGGCCACCACCGCCTCGAGGCAACCGGCCTGACGAGCCTCCTCTTCAGAAAGCGCCTCGTTGGCCAGCAACTGTTGCACCCAGCGAAGCCCAGCACGCAAAGCAAAATTACTACACGTAGCTGCTCGGACTCCCAGGGCAGAGACCTCAAATCTTTTTAAGCTGCAACTCTTAACTTTCGATCCTTGAGAGCCGTGGATCCTGTGACTGGAACTGTTGTCTTCTTTGTGACCGCGGAAACCACAGAGTCCACCTTTGGCACCCGAAGAATCTCCAACGCCTCCTCTGATAGAGGACAAAGCTTGTCCATTGCCTTTGTAACCTTTAGTCCCAAAACAGGGGTGTCTCATTCCCTAAACAGGAGATCCCATTCCATTTTTTGGCTACAGAAGGAAGTAGGTGGGCCTCGCAGGCCCAACAAAACCGGATCCATAGATCCCAACTGCGTTTCGGCCGGCGGCACCTCAATTCCTAATTCTGCCAAGATGGTGGGGATAAGAGGGCCCAGTTCCTCTTTGCAGAACAGACGAACTACTTTAAGGTCATCACCCTCAATGGCCTGGGACCCTCAGCTAGCACTCTGCTTGAGGTCCCCATCCCAGTCTACCCCCCTCGGGGGCTGGGGCTGGGTCGGGATATCCTTAACATCCGGATCAGCCTCCTCAGAGGATGTGTCTGTATCCTCCTGCGGAGGTATCGCCCGGACCGGGCGCTTAGACTTGGGAGCCCCCATGGTCCCTCTGACTGGGGCCGCTTCAGAGGGTGAGAAAGAGACAGACAAGCTCCCCCTGTCAAACCCATGCTTTTTATTAAGTTTCCTTTCCTTAAAAGCTTTGTGCATCAGCAACACAGTCTGACGTAAGAGAGGACTCCGAATCATCAGACTCCGTATTAGGAGTGTCCCCCTGTGCAGCTGGTATAGGCCAAGCAAGAGATTTAGGCCGTGGAGGCAGCTGCTGTGGCGATAATGGCAGCAGGAGATTCCCCTCCCCTATCAGAGCCGCCGGAGAGCAAGAGGACAAAATGGCGCAGTTTCCTGTGCTTAGCGGGAACGGCCGAGAAGAGAGGCAGGGTTGCAAAGCCCATCGAAACGGTCCACCCCTGTAAAACTACCCTGCCCGGGCTAACGGAGGTGCCTTCGATGCCGGGGATGCAGGCTGAACACAGCCCATCCCGTGACAGATGCCCACGGCCGGATCTGCACACTCTACATGCTGCCCCGCGCGGCATAAGGCCGACCTCGGGGGAAAAAGCGAACGAGAGAAAACAAAGAAAAAAAAATTAGAAACTCCAAACAGCCCACTCCCGATCTGACGCCGCAGGAGTAAGAGAGGAAACACCACTTCAATTTAATATCTAAATAAGCAAGAGTTTCTTTTTTTTTTTCTAGCCTGTCACTGAACCCGCAGGCCTTGGCGCTGAGGCAGTCCCATTGGGGTGAGTGATCCGGGCTCCCTGGTATCACCCCAAGCTCTAGTGCACTGGTGGTAGCATAGGGACCTCGACCCTTAGCCGCAGTCATCGTGCACACCGGGAGGATGTCCCCCTCAGGACCTAGCCAGCTCCCGGGAGCCTGCCTGATACTCTCCGATCGAAGGACAGCTTCTGTTCCTGCTTCTAAGCTTCTCCTCTGATTTTTTTTTCAAAAAAACTTTAACCAAAAGTCTGAGCCGTAACTCCTCTCTATACTAGCTACCTTTTTTTTTTTTTTTTAAAGAACTAGGCCAGACAGTGTTGCAACCCTTCCATCTTCTGGAGACAGAGTAATACTGGCAGACTGTGGGTGGCACCTAGGTATATAAGGCAGAGTCTGTCAAAACTTGCTCTGTCTCCATCTGCTGGAAGGGAGGCAAAACCCAGGAGTCTGGACTGATCCGGGTACGTACAGGGAACAAGCATTGAGACACTTTTTTTTTTTTTTTTTTTAACTTGATCCATCCACAACAGAGAGGAATAGCAAGAAATTAGAGGAGAAAATCTAATCCTCTGAAACTTTACAAGGGGACCTCAGGAATCTACAACCTTCATCTGCTGGAGTCAGAGAAATACTGAAGGGATGCAGAGGGCGCCCTTCAAGCTCTTCTCTGACTCCATCTGCTGGAAGGGGTACATAACCCACTGTTTGGACTGATCTGGGTACGAACAGGGAATGAAGGTCGGGGTTGCCGAGCTCATTGCTTACACGGCCATCTTGAGCACCCCCACCACTATTTTCTGACACAGTCCACCTGACCTTCTTACAAGGACTTGTCTTCCTCAGGCCTCCTCCTGCATGCTTCCGAGTAAAAAAAGATCTATTTCTCTGATCATATGAAGATGACTTGGCAGACTTCCCTAGACAATAGCACCTAATACCCTAAAACAGAGGCCTGCTGGGAAGCCCCTTCCAGATTTAGGCTTATCCTCAAGAAATTTTAGTAATTTGGAATCAGTTTAATCAACTTCTCCAAATCCTCCCCAAACAGAAGCTCCTCCTGATAACTTCCCTAAGCAAGACTTGACCAGGCATCTGCTGACCAGTTACGGAGCCACAACATACCCTGCGGACAACGAAGCATGCATTCACATAGCTGTGGTCTAGATGAGATTATACAGAACAGCTAGAAAGGCAAGACCAGACTCCAAATTTTCTGCGACACTCTCCTCTGAAAGCCCCACTGGCACTTGCTGGGTCCAGTGTAAGCAGGCCCTAGCCATATAGCTACCAAACACCACTGTTCAAAGCGCCAAAGCAGCTACCTTGAAGTTCTACTTAAGGAAGAGACCCAGAATTTCTATCCTGCTTATCCCCGAGGGCCACCACCCCCCTCTTAGTGACTGCCAAAATCAGTACAGCCATCTTAGGGAAATTCAGAAGCTTCAAGGCCTCATCTAGCAGAGGATATAGCTTGGCCATAGCATGGCCCACTCTGACCGGCCTTTGGAATGTCCCACTCTGCAGAAATGAGGGCCTTTGGAACCCTATAGAAAGCTCACTGCCAAGCCCCAAAATCCTTTCAGGATCAGATCCTCATCCTCCAGCAGGAGCTCTGCTCGCTGCTCCTTAATGCTTAACTCTGCCAGCACCTGTGTAATCAAAGTCTGTATTTCTTCCCTCTTGAAAATCAAAGCCATCTGGAGATCCCCATCTGCTATTGGAATCTTCTTTTTCCAGAGGAGAACTATCCAGATCATCCTTTATTCCCTCTTCACACAACAGCCCCTGCAAGAGGGCATCCGCTGAACCATCCAACCCGTAACCCCAATCCAGTCCCACCTCCTTCCTATCCTTCTTAGGGTGGGACAACATCACCAGAAGATCCTCTGGAGCACCTCACTTAATTAAAATAAGCATAGGGCATTAACAGAACAATTCAAGGGAAAAAAAATCTCTTCAAGAGAGGATTGCCTACTCAGAAAAAGGCCTGTTCCCCCTGGAGCTCTCCCCAAACTCAGACTGTGGTTTCAGAGCTGCCTGTAATCACTCCTCCCCCAATGCAACTGCCACAAATTCATTTTAGAACCGACTGGAGCAACTATCGCTTCCTACCACCTTCCCTGGCACAAGCCCGGCAGAGCCCAGTTCCTGACATGCTGCCACATGGGTAGGGAGCAGCTCCCCTGAAGGCCCACCTGCTGCTGGGGGGGGTGGCCTGCTTCTGTACTGGCAGTCAAAAAAAAAAAAAAAAAGTCAACCACACCATGGCCTGATTTGCCCTCCCAGCATTATAGGGCTGAACCTTTTGAAGGAGGTAAAAGCTGAAGGAATGAATCCTCTCCAACTATGCTCATCCTCTACTATTTTTTTTTTAATCCTCTAAAAAGATAGGCAACTAAAAACACTGATAAGTTTCCCTGCTTGAAGTCTTCGCCCAAGACCAGAGCACCAGGAGGCAGGCAAAGGAGGAGGAGGAGCAGCAAGCACTACTGGTTTTCAAATCCCCTCAACACCAGGGCTCAGCCAGTTAAAAAAAGGGTCACCAAACCCCCTGCTCACCCTATCCTCAGATGGCTGGGGAATGGGGAACCACTTGCCAAGCCTCAGAGACCATCCATCAATTTCATAGACACACCTATTTGCTGGAGACAGAGAAATACTTTAAGACACAGCACGTGGCACAGTGCTTTATAAGGCTGTTTTGCACAGAAGCTCTTCTCCTCCTGGTAAGGTAGAAAAACTCATGTATCTGGATTGGACCATTACAGACTATCAAGAAAAGGAAGATAAGTCACAGGGAGCTGAAGAAGCGACCATCACCAACAATGTGACCTACACAGGAGCAGAGTAGCTCAAAAGGGGCTTTTCATCGGCTCAGCAAGAACCATGTCAATACCCTGCAACACTGTGGGAGACTTCAGCTTAAGAAAGCCACATCTTAATCCAACAACTAAAAGTTATGCAAAAATAAAGGTTCTTTCCTGAATTGTGAGAATCAAATGCATGATGTGAGCCCTAAATTTTTTTTTTTAGGTTCAACTATGAAAGATGTAGTGAAGTTCAAGCATTTTGTGTGGGGGTGGGTAGGATGGGGTCAGAAGGGATCCAGGGCGCTGCCCTCACACCAGACCTCTTCCACTTAAAAATCATAAGACCTTTTGGTAGACATAAAATTCTGAATATTTTCTCTTATGTTTTAATGTAAGACAGATACATTCAACAAGTTCAGCAGGGAGGTGGAAAAAGGAACTGGGGAGAGCTGCAGGGCTCAATGTTAAACCTACCATGTATGATACAGAAAGGCTTCTGCCTTTTTCAAAGAGCTTGAATATTCTGTCCATTCAATGCTAGTCACAAGACTTATCTGAGTAACTACAGTGAACTGTGTCTTCAGAGAAAAGTTTCCTTATAACCAACTCTCCTGTCCAAGTACGGAACCCAGGGACAGTTTAATGGGACACAAGAGGCAAAGGTTTTGAGAACTGAAATTATTTTGTTTGAACATAATAAGACATAATGCACTGAGTACTTCCTTACACCATCCTGAGATATGCACTTCCTCCAGATGCTCCATCACTGAGGTATGTTCTCTAGTAGCAGCTTCCTTCCTTCCTCATAATCATCTTCGTCCACGTTCACCAAGAGCCGGATGGCCTCCTGTCCAACAGCCTCTTTCAGAGAGTCTGTGATGAAGACACCCTTTAGGGCCTCTAACAGTGAGCCATTCATGTAGTCATTCCAGAAAGCATCCAGATAGGACAGCTCGGAAAACTTGATGTCACAGATGATGGAACCCAGGTTCCGGGACTTCAAGATAGTAGTGGACTGACCGAATACATCAAACTGCTTTTCTAATGCATTTTGCTTGTTAGAGAGCACATTCTGTCGCAGCACTGGCTCATGCTCACAGTACTCTGCCCGTACCCGTAGCCGAATACCTGGTGGAGAATAGTAAGGGGGGGGGGGGGGGGGGGGGGAGGTAAGACAGGGAAGAGAAAAAAAAGAAGGGGGGAAAAAATTTTAAAGCATTAATAAAAATCCTCAAATAGCTAAGCCACAGAAAAAAAAAAAAAAAGAGACATTGTCATGCAGTTTAAGCTGTTTCAGGATAGTTTTAGAACTTGTAACGGATATCCCTCTTTTAGATTAAATATACAGAGAGATTGTTTGAAGGAATAGAAACTGGAAATATTTAATGTGCAAGAAGCTTCAATGAAAGAAAAACAAATTCCATTATCCTTCAGCAAACTTTCACTTAATAGTAAGTAGTGTCAGAAATAATGCCCTGGACATGTCTATTTCCCAAACTGGGATGGTATAAGCTGTAGCAGGGAAGCATTTATGCTCCTACACTGAAAGGGCGAAATGAAAGGCCTACAGAAACAGCTGTGGAATAGCTGAAATATATGTACTGCACAAACAGAAGTCTGCACTATGCGCACTTTTCCATCTCACCAGTTATGTTTTCATTATTTTATAAAGGAAGAAAAACTAGTGGGTCTGACTTTGTGATTTTGCAGAGTACAAATATTACAATCAAAAGCATGTGATTGATTTCTTACATACGCTTAACAATGGCCAAGAACTTTTCCTCTTTATGTCTCTTTCTTGTGGAGCATCAACCTGTGGAAGCATCAACTTGAGTGCAATCATATTTGCCCCCCACCCGGAACAAAACTCTGGAGGGATGATGTGCCCTCAGTTAAAAACAGTCCTATAGCATAAGATGTCAATTCTGTTCTTGTGATACAGCTTTTGAGGTTCTGTTCTCTGTGGTCAGAATAATATATGACATGCATGTGTGGAAATTACTTCCAACCTATGAAATGTTATTGTTTGAGGATGGGTTAAGCTGACCAAAAAAAAAATTCTTCCCACTACTTCCCAAAAAAACAAAGATTTCCCTCTGTTCGGTTCTAATGTTACTACTAGACCACATTGACTTTGCTGTTATGGCAGAGTAATCGCATTACAGTGTTTGAAGGATGAAGGATTGAAGAACCCCCAAACTCCACCCCCCACCCCCCCAACCAAGGCAGTAAACAGTTTTCAGCCAATGCTTTGGCAGAACAAGGACTTGTGTAGAGAGTGGAGATAAAGTGGCCTCTTGCCAACCTATGCTCAAAGCTGCATGTCCTTTACATGTTCCCCATTGAATACTTCCAGCTTGGTGTTGTTCTAGAGGTTCCGCAAACCAGTGTTGAACTGAAATGGATAAATTGGAAATCAATGTTTTTTCTCTTTTCCCTAAGCCAATATAAGCATCTGCTTTCTGCAGCTAAGCAGATTTTCAAATGGGGGGGGAAAGGATATGGTGGAAAACCACCAATAGGAGAAAGACGACAGCTTAGTCTCACTTTTGGAGATCAATCTTTTGGACATCATCTCCCACTCACCCCAATTAGCATGGTTAACAGGCCATCTATGACCTGCCCTCCATGCTCCCCCTTCCCCCAAATACCCTTCTAAAAACCAAAATTGGATAGTTTTCATTTAAATGTTTATAACAGATTCACCTCAATATATGTGTTTACAGGCAGAGAAGCACAGAACTTGTAGCTTTACTGAAACAAGATACAACAGAAACATAGTTACAAAAGCATGGACCATTTTTCAGAAGAGTATTTCATTTATAAACATATCAGGCAAAGAAATATAAATCCACTAGCTCTAAGAACTCGCTGATCTCAGAGACATTTAGAATATAGATATAAAATGCTGATGCACCCTAACAGAACAGTTAGAAATATTTTCCCCAAGTTACATTCCAGCTTCTTCTAGTCAGTACTGACTGGCTCAGGACTATTTTAAAAACAGTTCAAGCACCATGAGCCATATGTGCTGGGGAGACTGCTCCTACCCTACCCTTCCACATTTAGAACAGGAGTGAATATCATGCAACTCTTCTCCTGGAAAAGGAGAGAAACCATAGTTCCTGCATTTAAAGATTAACATTTCAATATACAATCCAGGCACTGTTCCCCTTTGCACTGCTGATTTTGCATTGACTATTAGCATTTAGGTTTAGAGGACAGAAAATTTAAAAAGTTTATGAACTATGTATGATCCATCAGGTACAGTAAATTTATTCAAGTCTCCATGAGGAAACCCAAAACTTCTAAAAGGCAAAATTTGTAGTTTTTCCCTAGGATGCACTGGCACACAAGACTTTGTTTGTTTTTAAGGATGCAAGTCTCCAAAAATTAAAACAGAGTCAAATCTGGGCTGAGTTATCCCATACAGCAGCTGGCATATTACCACCACAAATTATGCCACACCCTCCTTGCCCCTCTAGTTCTTGCAGCAGTGACACCATCAATCCAAGCACAGCAGTGCCCAAGCTGATCAGGTGACCTAGATCACAAACAGCACCCTATTAGATCTCTTTTCAGTTTTGAAGCAGTAGGGTCCGATTGTAAATAGAACAGTTGCTTTATCTAGTTATTCTTTTAAGAGCACAACATTCCTTCTCTTCCTCTCTGGGCCTTTCAACTCTGTTCCAATGTATCTTTTATACTTGTTACACTCACACATCACCCCCTCCCCCAATCTGACAAGTCATTCATTGTTCATGCTAAAATGCATACGTCACACAAAATATTCATACAGGATTGCTGAGCAGGTTCAGTACAGCAGTACCCAGATTTTACTGAGATTCTTCCCAGTGAAAAAACAGTCACAACTTCCAAATACTGTCCCCTCAGGAACAAAATGAACTCAAAACAGAAGTCAGGCGATTTAGAGCAAATTTGCTTGCTGTCAACTGATTATATGTAATTTGTATTTTGCTAATACTGCTGCTTTCACTTAGCAATGCTCCTTTTGGTAATGTTATGGTTCTGTGAAGACATGTAGTGCCCTTTCCCAATTAAGAGGGAAAGAACATCTCTCCCCAGCACTGCAACAGCCAGGGCCAACGAGAAATAGCACATTAGACTAGTCCCTTTCTTTTCATTTTACACTGTCTGCTAGTATAGCAACATTATTTGGTTTTGTTTTTTCAAAGAGCAACTTTCAAGTAAGAAGGGATGCAGACGCAGAAGAAAAGAACAACCTTGTGTTTTTTTAATCCCAAGTTTACCAGTGTCTGTTACTGCAACAGCTTGTCTGTGCGGCTACTTATGCTTTTTTCCATGGTCGATCTTAACTGTGGACCGAGAGAAACAGGTTGAGCTTTTAGCACACAGTACATTTTGCAGCAAGAAAATCAAAATCACTGATACTGAATAAAAAGGAATAAAAAAGGAAAAATGAAAACAAGTACATTTCCTTTCAACTGAGTGAAACAAAAATAGGCAAGGCCCTTCTCTCTCTCAAATGCTGCAGATATCAGAAATTTGTAGGAACGAGGGTAAAAGAGGGAGGCAGCATGTGAAGAAGGGAGAAGCAGCATATGAAAGAGGCTGAATCTGGTGCAGCAGGGCAGTGAATCCTGTTGTCACTTTGAAGAGATACTTGAATGTCCTATTTCTCCTTTTCATGTAGTATTTACAAGGACAATTTAACAAGGATTTTCACCTTATTCTCAAAACAACGCAAATACTTTACAAAAAAGATGGAGGGACACAAACCAAAAAGCTTCAGGTCTGTCCATGCCTCCCACTGCAAATGTTTAAAGTCAAGTTTCCAATTATTCTGTATCCATTTCTATCTTTGCAGTATAGAATTAGCTTTAAGGAAAGCCAAGATGTAACATAAGTAGCATCAGTAAACAAGACAGACCCAAAGATTCCCATTAACCTTCAAATTCTCGAACAGCTATGTAGTCATTGTGTAATTATACAGTATGACAAGAACTCAGATAAGTGCTCTGTTAATGGGATCTGGGAGGGCTAGTGACTGTTTTAGAAGAACTTGGGTACTGGCCTAAAGGCTCAAAAGAGTGGGAAAGGGGGGCGGGGGTGGAGGAATGGAGGATGATGAGTAGTTTTTTTTTTTATCATAGTAACAATTAAGGGAATACTGCAGCAAACACATGCGGAATGAAATGATTTCTAATATCTGCAGCACAAATTCTTTATGTATTAAAACATGAAAATATTAACACATTGTCATTCATCCTCTATAGAGGTGGTTGCAACGCTGCAGAAAGCGCACTCCAGCTTTTAAGAAAGGGAATCTACAGGGCTTTAGCCTCTACATGGAAAGGTGAGCTTCAGCCCCCAGAATATAGATACAAATTGGCTGCCTAGCTCCAGCAGCTAAATATAAACAAGGCCCTTTAGCCAGGCAAACTCCTCTCACAGACCATGCACTGACTGGTTTGCACTGCAACCCATCTAGAGCACTATCTGCGAATAGTTTGCTGGATCTCAGCAATTACATACCCTGATCTGTTCTATCTGGTTTCTAGGGGCTTCTATTACTACTTAGCCCAGCATGCAACAGGAGAGTGCTGGCACTGTTCTTGCCCCTCCCCAGCTTCAAGTCACACTACGCTTTCAGACTTCGTTTGTTTTGTAATGCATACATTTACCTTTTCGATTATGCTCGTGTGAGAATGTTCTGAAAGTCTGTGTGAGACTTTGTCTCAATAATCATCAACCTTTGCTCAGTATACCTGGAATTTAAATGCTGGTTTGAGAGACAAGGTCAACAGCAACATCAATGGTCAACAAGATTTCGGTGACTTGAGAATGTACCAGTCAAAAAACTTTCAAAATGTTAAAAGAAAATTACTTCTTACCTGCTAATTTTCGTTCCTGTAGTACTAGGATCAGTCCAGACGGTGGGTTATGTCCCCCGTCCAGCAGATGGAGTCAGAATAAAGTTTTGAGGGTGCTGGTATATAAGCTGGTGCACCCTCCTAGATCCTCAGTATCGAGAATATCAAAGCCAAGCCAGAGGACTGGACAGAGCAAGGATGATGGATCAAGCATAAGTGCAACCAAAAGGCTTAAACTGCGAACAAATTTATGCAACGTGCAATGAGAACTGTCGAACAGAACAACACACAAAAGACAACTACCCCCGAAGGGGAAGAGCAGAGAACAGAAGGACAGGAGATAATAATCGAGCAGGTTCACACCGGGTGGGCGTCTGGACTGATCCTAGTACTACAGGAACGAAAATTAGCAGGTAAGAAGTAATTTTCTTTTCCCTGTACGTACAGGATCAGTCCAGACGGTGGGATGTACCAAAGCTTCCCTAAACCGGGTGGGTCCCTGAGAACCCTGCTCGAAGTACCCTGTCCCCAAACGAACCAGCCTCCGCTGCCGGTACATGGAGTTTGTAGTGTCTGGAAAAAGTGTGGAGAGACTTCCAAGTCGCCGCCCGGCAGATTTCTTGTATGGAGACGAGTTGAGACTCTGCATGGGAAGTGGCCTGGGCCCGCAAAGAATGCGCCTTGATGCCCGCCGGAGGATCCTTCCCGGAACCAATGTAAGCAGCAGCCACCGTCTCCTTGAGCCAGCGCGCGATGGTAGTCTTTGACGCCTGTTGGCCCTTTCTAGCACCAGACCAAAGGACAAAGAGATGATCGGATATTCGAAATTCGTTCGTCACCTCCAAATAGCGAAGAATCGCTCGTTTAACATCCAGGCACCGAAGCGCCGCAGGGGCGTCCCCTGGGAAGGCTGGAAGTTCCACCACCTGGTTCATGTGAAACGAGGAGACCACCTTAGGCAAGAACGAGGGAACCGTTCGCAGAGAAACCCCGGAGTCCGTGAACCGCAGGAAGGGCTCCCTGCACGACAGCGCCTGTAGCTCTGAGATACGCCTTGCCGAGGCTATTGCAACCAGGAAAATCGTCTTTAGGGTGACGTCCTTGATGGAAGCCTGACGCAAAGGCTCGAAGGGAAGCCCTCCCAGGGCACGTAGCACCAAGTTGAGATTCCAGGAGGAGCATAGAGGACGCACCGGCGGCCGCAAGTGCTTGACGCCCCTGAGGAACCGGGATATGTCCGGATGGGATGACAGATCCGGCCTGCCTGAGGCGCGAGCCAAGGACGCGAGGGCTGACATCTGCACTCGGAGCGAATTGTAGGAAAGACCCTTTTCCAGCCCGTCCTGCAAAAACGCCAGGATGTAATGTCGGGAAGCCGCGGTCGCGAGGGCACCCCGCGCCGAGCACCAAACCTCAAAGACCTTCCAAACCCGCACATAGGCGACCGATGTTGAAGCCTTACGCGCCTTGAGGAGTGTGTCCACCACGGGCATAGCGTAGCCTTTGTTCAGGAGCCCCCTCCTCTCAAAAGCCATGCCGCAAGACAGAAGGGTTCCACCTGCTCCAAAAATACTGGGCCCTGATGAAGAAGACGTGGAAGGTGCGCGAGTCGAAGTGGACCGTCCACCGACACGCCGAGCAGATCCGCGAACCATGGACGCCGCGGCCATTCCGGAGCCACCAAGATGACCTGACCGTAGTGCCGCTCCACCCTCCGTATCACCTTTCCCACCAGTGGCCAGGGGGGAAAGACATAAAGTAGAATCTGAGTGGGCCAGGGGAGAGCCAGAGCATTGACGCCTTCCGCGCCGCGCTCCCTTCTGCGGCTGAAGAAGCGAGGAGCTTTTGCGTTGGCGGCGGACGCCATGAGATCCATCGCCGGCGTCCCCCACCAGCGGGAGATGAGCGACATCGCCTCGTCGGAGAGAGACCACTCCCCCGGATCCAACACCTGACGACTCAGAAAGTCTGCTTGAATGTTGTCCACCCCGGCAATGTGGGACGCCGCCAGTTGATCCAGGAAACGCTCCGCCCACGCCATCAGGTGCGCGGCCTCCCACGCGACCAGGCGGCTCTTGGTGCCCCCTTGCCGGTTGATGTACGCCACCGTCGTCGCATTGTCTGATAGGACTCGAACCGCTCGACCCCTGATCAGAGGCAGGAACTGCACGAGGGCCAGACGAACCGCCCTGGTCTCCAGGCGGTTGATTGACCAGGTCGACTGATCCCTTGTCCACCGGCCCTGAGCCGAGCTCCTGAGACACACTACTCCCCAACCGGACAGGCTGGCATCGGTAGTGACCACTACCCAGTCCGGCGTTTCCAGGGAGCAGCCTTGAGCTAGGTTCCTGGGATCCAGCCACCACCTCAAGCTGGACCTGGCGGCCGGAGGAAGCGGGAGAATCGCCTGGTAGTCCTGAGAGACTGGTTTCCACCTCGAGAGCAAGGACATTTGTAGAGGCCGCAGGTGTGCAAAGACCCAGGGCACCAAGCTGATCGCGAACGCCATGGAACCCAGGACTTGGAGATAATCCCACGCCGTGTGTGTCTGAAGAGAAGCAAACCGGATGATTTGATCCCGCAGAGATTGAGCCTTGTCCGGACGCAGGAAGACCTTGCCCAGAGCCGTGTCGAAACGCGCTCCCAGGAAATGCAACTGTTGAGCTGGCCGCAGGTTGCTTTTGCTGAAGTTCACCACCCAGCAGAGGGACTGAAGGAAGGACACCACCCTGTCGACCGCCGCCCGTCCCTGCGACAGAGACTTCGCACGAATGAGCCAGTCGTCCAAGTAAGGGTGAACCAATATGCCCTCCTTCCGGAGCGCGGCCGCTACCACCACCATAATCTTGGTGAAGGTTCTGGGCGCGGTTGCCAGCCCGAAGGGCAGAGCCTGGAACTGAAAATGTTGTCCCAAGATTTTGAAGCGAAGGAATCTGTGATGGGCCGGGTGAATCGGAATATGCAGATAAGCTTCTGTGAGGTCGAGGGAAGCCAAGAACTCCCCTTGATGCACCGCCGCAATAACAGAGCGGAGTGTTTCCATGCGAAACTTGGAGACCCGGAGCACCTTGTTGATTTCCTTGAGGTCCAGTATGGGACGAAAGGATCCGTCCTTTTTGGGAACCACGAAGTAAATTGAATAATGCCCCGAGCCCACCTCTCCTAAGGGGACGGGCGAAATGGCTCCCAGGGTCAGCAGCCTGTCCAGCGTGTGTTGCACCCCCAGGCGCTTGAGACTTGATCCGCAGGGAGAGAAGATGAAGCGGTCCCTGGGAGCCCGAACAAAGTCCAACGCGTAACCGTCTCTTAGGATGTCGAGGACCCATTGGTCCGTGGTGATGTTGGTCCATTCCTCGCGAAACAAAGCGATGCGACCTCCAATCCGGGGCAGCGAGGAATGGACTGGCCTGGCATCATTGTGAAGGCTTGCCTGAGGCTCCCTGTGCCGAGGAGTCCCTGGCAGGTCTGCGACCCCGAAAGGGCCGCGTCCACGTTTGCGACCTGGTGGAAGGTGTCCTAGGGCCCTGCGGCCTGGAGCCTCGGTAACGCCTCTGGGCGCGGTAGCGATTCCTGGGAGTTCCAGAAGACGAACGAAAACCACTCTGCCGATCCTCAGGCAACCTGTGGACCGAATTTTCCCCCAGGGTCTTGATGATCTGATCGAGGTCTTCTCCAAAGAGAAACCTGCCCTTGAAGGGCAGAGCTCCCAGACTCGCCTTGGAGGAGGCGTCCGCTGCCCAGTTCCTGAGCCACAGGAGGCGCCTGGCAGAAACAGCCGAGGCCATGGTCCTTGCCAAGACCCTCAGCAGGTCGTGCAAAGTATCTGCCCCGTAAGCAATGACCGCCTCCAGACGGTCTGCCTGGGCTGCCTCCTCGGGCGGTAGCTGTTGAGAGGTGAGGAGCTGTTGAACCCATCGAAGCCCAGCTCTCTGAGTCAGAGAACCGCAGATAGCCACCCGGACCCCCAGCGCCGAGACTTCGAAGATCTTCTTGAGGGCGACCTCCAGCTTTCTATCCTGTATATCTCGCAGCGCGGTGCCTCCTGTGACCGGGATGGTAGTTCTCTTCGTGACGGCGGACACCGCTGAATCAACCTTGGGGACCTTAAGGAGGTCCAGGAAGTCCCCCGGAAGAGGATAGAGCTTGTCCATCGCCCTGCCGACCCGAAGGGACGCCTCCGGGTTATCCCACTCTCTCACCAGGAGATGGAGAAAAGAATCGTGAATGGGAAAGGTCTTCGCTATGGGGCGCAGGCCTGCCAAGACAGGGTCACCCTTGGAGGTAGCGGAGGCTACGGAAGGAGCCGGGGGTCCTGGTGGTTCAATGGGAGGGTCGAGGTCCAGTTCCTTGAGAACGTGAGGGATGAGATCCGCCAATTCCTCTTTGCGAAAGATGCGAAGGACCCGCGGATCATCGCATTCCAGGTGCGCTGTTACGCACCTTGTGCCAAAGGATCGCCCCCCGGATCCGGCGAGGGCGACGGGCCCCCTAGGAAAAGCGGTATACTCAGGGGCCCCCTGGCGCCGCCCCCTACGGTCCCCGGTACCGATGTCGTAGCGCCCGAGGGCCTGGGGGCCTTGGCGGGGGGAGGAGAGAGAACTGCCCCCCCCTGAGGACTCAGGCTCTGTAAATAAGCCTGGTGCATAAGTACCACGAAGTCCGCCGAAAAACTGAGCGGCCCCGCTGAGGGCGGGGGCATAGGGTCCCTGGAGGGTCCGGCCGAGGAAGGCAGAAGCCCCGAATCCGAGATCGGGGGCGCGGACGGCAAAAAATCATTAGACGGCTCCTCCGTGTCTGAGCCCACGCTGCCTTCTAACTCTAAGATGGCCGCCGCTCCCGCCAAGGACGGGGGCGGGGCTACTCCTCGAGGCCCGCGGCGCTCCGAGCGTGGCGGCGAAGTTGTCGGTGGGACGGCGCCCGCTTCCCCCCCGGGGGGGCACCGACCACATGGACCGTCCCTCGAGGCGCCGTGACCTGGACCGCCGCAGGACGGACAGCGAGCGTGTTGCATCGCGCGAGGCCCGAGTCAGACGCAGCACCTCGAGCACGCAGCGGCTGATGATCGCGGCGTGGGAGGAGCGGGCTCGCCGTGCCCTCAAACCACCACCCAAACACCCTCAACCCCGGGGGCGGCAGGGGAATGGGACCTCCTTGCCGCCTGCGGCCCCGGGGAATGAAACGTCGCAGGGCCGCGGGGGAGGTGAGTCGCCGCGAAAGAAAGGAGGGGAGAGGCTGGCCCCACCAGCATCCACCTCAGGCTGCGCCGAACCTGCGCTGAAAGAAAAGAAACACAAGCCCCAAACAACAAGCTTCCCCCAGCTTACCCCTGAAGACTACAAGGAGCGCGAGAGACAAACAAAGCAGGTAAGAGACAGTCCTGATGGCAGGATGAGCAGAGGGGCCAAGGGAACCGGTTTCCCTCTGGCAGGAACAAAGTTTCCTCCTTCTTTTTTTTTTTTTTTTTTTAACTAACTTGATCCATCAAACGAAAGAGAGAGAAAATAAGTATATGTATAGCGGAAAACCACTAAATAGGGGGAACCATGAGATCCCCTCCTCACATCTGCTGGAGTCAGAGAGATACTGAGGATCTAGGAGGGTGCACCAGCTTATATACCAGCACCCTCAAAACTTTATTCTGACTCCATCTGCTGGACGGGGGACATAACCCACCGTCTGGACTGATCCTGTACGTACAGGGAACAGGATTTTTGAAAGAAAGATTGATATTTTTACTTGGTTTGCAACAAGGATTAGAGTTACAGATATATTAGCTAGCAGACCAAAATAATGGGTAAATGGAAAGAATAAAATTCACATTGGAGGTAAAACATTCTTACTGTTTGTCCTTAAACCTACCAGCAGCTGTTTTGGAGGAGCATTTGACAATTATTTTTTTTGAACATCTGAAAAAGATTCTTCTTTAGAGCTCATTGCCTGCAAATTTTTGAAAGGAGGAGAGGTTTTCTTTAATGTAAGAGGTCATTATGGAGCTTGTCACCAGCGGTTTCTTGTGCCATTTCATGAAATGGGTGGAGCATTTGTACTTTCGAAATCATGAAGCGCACAAAGAAAGCCTCTTTTGGTACAGCAGGTATAGGCTGGTCTTTGAGGCAGCAAATATAGCTCAGTGACATTACGGTCAAAACCGGAAACACTTCTAATAAGAATGTTATTTGGAAGTGGGGAAGGAGAAGAAAGTGTTGTGTGGTAATTAAAGGCAACTGTTACCCCCAGAGGACTTCTGTTATAATGTAAGCAAGTCAATACCTGCAAAGGCTGACTAAAACTAAGAAATGAGGTGAAGGATCTGCACAGGTTTCAGCAGCGTTACAGAACACAGCCACAAAGTCAGGTGAGGTGGTGCTGCAGATGCAGTGCTCGACAAACTGAACAATGTAGTCAACTGTTCATTAGCATCTGCAAAAACTAGCTGTATTCAAGCTTTTGAGTGCCGAGTGTGTCATTTTTTGGGTTCAGCTGCTGCTTGAAATGGCTCAGCCTTAGAAAGCGGCAGCTTCAAAACCGAAAAAGGAAACCTCCTGCCAACTCAGTGCAATTTTAACACTGCATTCAGATTCAACACAGCCTGCAGCATGATTCAGCTTTTCAAGTCAATTTAGGAACCTTCAGCTCAGTATGTCCAGTCAACAAAACAGTTGAAAACCATTTCAAGATCTATTCAGAACACCTACTTAGGGATTGAAAAGCTGGTTAGAGTAGACCCTTAAAATCAAAAGTTGTTTCAGCTAAACCAGGACTGTGGGGCAATGAGAACAGCGCATTGTCATTTTATACCAAGCTGCTTGTAACGAGTGCATTTTTTCAGTGTTTAAAAACATACTGTAGCATATTGTGTTTTGCAGATGCCAGTGAGAAGCTGGGGAAATTGATGCCTCAAAGACAAGCATATAATGCTGAAACCTTCAGTCATCACTTAGTAAGACAGAGGAGTGCTGGGCTGTCAATCCAAGCTTTTCCTACACTTAGCCAAAAATCTTTCACTATTCTGAGATCAAGAGCAAAGAAGGAAACTGGATGAGAAGACAGACATGAAAGCAAGGGCTGCACCCATGCTACGCACTAAATATATTTTCTAAGCATCCAGATTGGCAAGACAAGGTTATTCTTCCCAAGAAAAACAAATCATTTCCCAAAGAGCCACTGTCCAAAGGCAAAGACTTCCCCCAAAGTAAGGTTATCTTCTTACACTTCCTCTCCCTATTCTGAGACTTGTTTGTACAAATAATAAAAATGATCTTTAACTGGAAACAAAGTATTTCTCTTACTTGCACAAACCTTTAACAGCAATGCTGGGAAAGATAAGAAAAAGTACTTAACCCTCAGATATATCTGGTGGAATCAATTTGCCAATGTGTCAGTGGCTCTCCATGGAAAAAAGTTTTGTTTTATTCTGTGTGGTACAAACAGTAATGAATCAGATGAAGCAGTGGTATCCAAAAATACATAACAGTGCTGGGATTTATTTTTAGTCTCACATATTGCCCATTCATAAATATTTAGAACCCTAAGAGTATCTGTGTACAGCAAAGACTCAAGGTCCTCAGCTGGACCCTCCTACATATCATGCTCTCTGTTTCATGTGTGTCAAGAAGCTCGATTTCTCTGAAAGTACCATGAAGCTGTGCATTTAAACATACATTACCTCCAGAAATATATCAAATTTTGATATGGCTTTAGTTAACAGCTAACGTCAGTCTCCTGGATGGATAGTTTAACCCACAGTTTTTGTTTCTAAGTCTGAAGGGACTGCTAGTCCCACTGTAATGAAAGAAAAAGTGACTTCAGTCATCCCAGTCCTCCAGGAGCATTATGCTCCAGACTGAGCCTTTGGGCAAAGCAACTCGCTCTGATAGAAGACAAATGATTTGCATTAATAGGTCTCACATAATAGATCTCCAGCTGATAGTCAAAAATAGAGTAATGTCTCTCTAATGTAACTGCATTCCCTGGATATACTTATTTTAGAATGTCTTATTTGCAAGCCTCATACCTTGCAGGGTGAGAACATAAAGCAGGATAAGTGTATCATCCCCATTTCTTGTATTAGGAGCAAAAATCCCAAATATCAAAAATGCAAAGTTTCAAGGGCTTAACTCTATCCCAGAGATGTTGGTGTATCAAGATCACAAGCTTACAGTCAAGTGCCTTCACTGACTGGTGCTGGTTTGTATTAATGCACATAATGTATGCTTTGCTTTGGGGAGACAGAAGGGGGGTACATTACCTGCTAATAAAATTTAACTAGGTCAAGCAGACTGAACCAGTGTAATCTCTTGTGGCCTGTAGCAGGAAGCATAGCAGGTTTCGGAATATAAGTCTACAAAAGGAAGGCTGCAGTGTTCTTTCATGACTGAACTGTGAGGATACCTACCACAGGTCACCTTGCTGTGGCTCAGCTGCTCTTGCTTGGGAGGATCCATATTTCTACTCCCTCTCTTTTTGCTACGGCTTGCCCTCCCACGGGTCACACGCTTCCTCTTGTTGGAGCTGGAGCCTGTGAACAAGATCACTCAAATTAAAGTGGCAGCAGCAGCATGCGGAAACAAAAGGTTAGTAGGAGCAGAAGTGCCATGCCGTGCCCCAAGAGTGGTGCTGTGAGCATTTGCTCATACTGGTTCTTCTCACACACGTCCAGCTCTACACTATTCAATTTTACTTGCACCTCATTACAAACTGAAGAGAACTATGAATACTCATCAGTTAAGAAATAAATATTACCTGTTTCCCAATTCTCTTCCCTGGTTTCTGTTGCCGAGGAAGACAAACAGCTGTCCATCTGCTTTTCTGTATACAACACAGAGGGACCATAGGTGTACCTCTCTGGGGAAACTAAAAAACAAAGCAAAGTGAACCAACATGAGAATATCCCATGACACTAGCAGAGTGTCAGATAATCATGTTATAATGCTAGAGTTAATCTCTAGAGGTTGACTTCAAGCCCCTACTCTCTGTTTATACCTCTCTACCTTGGTTTCTCCCACTCTTCATTTCCTATTCCCAGTTGCTCGCCCTTGTTATAATGTAACTTTTACTTTCTTCTCCCACCCTGTTTCCTCTATTTGAGGTTTTGACTTGTTATTGTTAATGAGCTATTGTTCTATGTAAACCGAGTTGATTTGATCTGTTTCAAGAAAGTCGGTATATAAAAACCCCTAAATAAATAAATAAATGTTAAATCCTATTCTCAAATACTTATGGGCAGTGGTCATTATCAAACAAATCTTCTGAAAATATTCAAAATATTAAAATAAAAAAATCCACTAGTATCTAATCTCTCCTCACTTGCTTGCTATCTTCCTTGTTATGCACATCTTTAAAGAGCCTTGTCATGCACTAACATCTTTAAAGGATCAACAAAAGAGGTATCACAATAGGGGCTCCTGTTATTCACCAAAACAAACACTTTTTCATTGTGTCACTACACAACTGGTCAACCAAAATCATTTGACAAAGAGCATAATATACAGCTTCAGTCTAGAGGGCATGGGATTTGATATGGCTTAAATTGCTCCCTTTCAATTTAACCTTGGAAGTAACATCTCAGAAGCCCAGAATACAGTCACATATCAGCACATTATAGGTGCCTTTCCCAAGAGACTCAATCTATGCACTTGGTTACACTACCTGTTCTTGGTCTCTTCTGTGACACATAGAGAAGCAGGTCATGCCTGGAAAGGATTCGCAGTAACTGCAGGAGATGTCGGAAATTAGTTTCATCACATTTGCCTCGTCTTTCAAGCTCAAACAGCAGCTCCACCCCATTTTTGGGTCTACAGATATAATTTGCATCTAAGCTCCGATCCTCCCAAGTATCCTGTCCCTGTCCTCCCTTCCAGTGATTTTGTCTTTGCCAGGCAGCAACTAGTTCTCCATGAACTCTGCTCTCTCTAAAAGACCTCTCTTCACTAATCAGCTCGTCATCTTCCTCAATCACCCAGAGAGAGGGGTCTAAGGGGTGTCTCCACTGATAGGTCTCATCCAACAGGAAGGACAACACCTCAATGTCATTCTCAGTTAACTGTGAACCAATCACATCAAACATCTGGTGAAGGGAGAACATCCCATAATATTCTAGGCACTCATCTTCCTCCCAGGACTGGATCAGCGCTGGCCTTCGCAGTCCAGCCATTGTTATTGAGTTCAATGAGATAAAGCCTGTAGAGTTGCTAAGAGTACAACAGCCAGCCAGTCAGTAGTCCGTGTGCCAAGAGACTGTAACAGTGATTCATGCACTCCTCCTGAACCAGTCACTGTAGAAACACCATGCACAGCTTCTGAAATACAAACAAAGATTCATGAGCACACAGGTATGAATATCTCAAATTATTACTGCTGCATAAGCAATACAACTTCTCAATGTAAAATAAAAGCAAATGATATTTGTGTTTATCTGGTACACCTTTTCCAATGCATTTATATTCTACACATGCCTCTCCTCTGAATTAAAATTCTAATTATCAGCCTTATACAGTCTCCCATAATTTGCCTTACACCCCTACCTAACCAAACCCTCAGGTCAGACATTGCCTTCTGAATGCACCAAAATGGAAAAAAGTGCCACAAGGAGTTCTCTCTTAACATTGCCAAACTGTAGGAAACTTACAATGTGTTAGAGAAAGGAAACATGAAGTATATACAAATATTGTGAAAGAACTACTACAGAGGGGGGGGGGTCACACGAAGATGAAAGGAGGTAGACTCAGGAGCAATCTAACGAAATATAGAAAGGGTGGTGGATACATGAACAGCCTCTCTGTTGCAGTGAAGGAGATGAGAACGTGTCAATTCAAGAAAGCTTAGGACAAGCACAAAGGATCTCTGAGAGAGAGGTAGGGATTCTAAAGCTAAGAAGGATGTGTGGATGGGTAGACTGAATAGACCATACAGTCTATCTGCTGTCATGTTCTAATGCTCTATGTGATATTAAGAGAAATCTGACATCAGGACATCAAAAAATTTACCACATAAGTAAACAGCACTGGAAAAGAAACTAATGAAACAATGTTAATGCAGTGGATTCAATTCAAGGCCTATGGGGAAAAATCTTTAGTGCTTGGGGTCCTATATTTCAATGGTAAGGGAAAGATAAAGAGATTCTGTGATGTGAATCGAATACATAATGATCAATAAGAGCAAAACTAATACCATTTATATCAACTTCCATTAATCACTCCTGACTCCATTACCCTACTGGCGAATATATATATTCCAGTTTCTGACAATGCCATTTTAGTGGGTACAAAAAAAATAATTATTTTCCTTCTGTTTGTAGATATACTGCACACATTTAATCAAACATCAACAATATATTCTATGGCTTTACAGACAGTAATATAAAATTCAATACCTCTGTCTTCCTGGGAAAAAAAACAACCTACCCTACTTCACCCCACAGTAGCACTTTTAAAAAAGTACCCAATAAACACAAATAAAACAAATACTAAGCTAATATTATTGTTCACATTCTTTCAATATATAGGCTACCAGTACCACACAGAATGAAAGCACAGCATCAGCAAAACAATTCAAGGCATGCCTTTTAAATACTGATATTAAAAAAAGGCACACCACCAAGCACTAATTTTTAGAAGTATTTTTAAACCTGTACCTATGCCAAAACCCTTAAACTGCTCAGATTTACAGAAGGTAGTATATTAAGATAGAAATTTTAAATAAAGTCCACTACTTGTACTATTACCATGTGACAATCTACTTAACCCCTGAATGGACAGGCAAAGCAAAGAAACCAAAGCAGAAAACAAGGCCCCAGGGATGAAGAAAGGTACATAGGGTGCCCCCAGAGCAGAACACCGGCCTGATCGCCACCTAGACCACCACACCAGCTGGGCCTACAAAGGAGAAGACATCAGGCCACATGAGGAAGAAAGCAGAAAGGGGTAGAATCCCATGGAGGAGGATCATGAAGAAGTTAAAAGGTCCAGGGGCAACTTAGCCCTGGAATCAGACTCAAGAAAGCAAACCCAGAGGCCTGGAAAAATACTGGACTTAGGACTGTCCAGAAATATAAGCCAGTACTTCCCCCAAGACTCTCAGGGCTGGGCCAGAGCCCCAATAAACTGACAGGAGAATGCTGCAATGCATCTCACATACTTTTACATTAAAGACACTTTTTCTCTCTAGGATTACACATTGCATTTGTTTAAATATTGCTCTGAAAATCCATGCACATGTAATACATAACTTTGTTTCAAACAGATAACATGGTTCAGGAGAGAGTCACATTTAATACTCATCTAACCAGTTCAAGCTATTAACATACCACCTCTACAGCTTACTGGCATTTACAAATAAATAATAAGCTAAATTGCTATGTTAGCTCAAGGAAGGCAAAGGAGGGAAACAGGAACTGCTCCTACCATTAGTCACTCCTTTCTGCCAAGTCAGCTAAGGGTTGCCAAATCTAGAATCAGTCCCCTTTATGAATCAGCAGAGATGGAGATATTTTTGACCCTGATAATCAGTTGTTATTAAAGGAAGACAAATGTTTATTCCCCTGAACTGTGATTGAAAATCCTGATTACTTCTGAATAGATGCCAGTCAATGTTATTTGTTCACCATTTCGTTTCAATTAAACAGAACACAATCATTTATGGGGTACTCTCATCACAAAGTAATCATCTGCAATACCACTATTATCTTGCAGACATCCTTCATCGTTCCAGCTCTGCACCCCCCAACTTCTTAAGCAACTATTCTAACGATCAATCAGTATTTTGATGACCTACTTAGAATCCCGACTTCACATTATATACCTAGCCCTTGGGTAGTGATATCGCCAACTTCATCCTGCGTTCCTTTATTGTAGCTAGCTCACTTACTAAGATCCCGATGCCAACTCCCCTGACGCAGCAGAGTTAAGGTTGCCAGCTAAGCTCCATGCTATAAAGGCCATGTATAGCCTTAAATGATCCACAAAAAAAAACAAACCATACAAAAGGGGGGGGGGGGGGGAAAGAGAGAGAGGAGCCCAACACCAGAACTGGCTCAGCCTTCCTTTATGACACGGACACTAGTATAGAACCTCGTTTTTATTCTAAATTCATCGTCTGCCAAAATGCTTTGTACCTTGTCACGATATACAGTGCCATCCTTATATAATCCTAGGCAAATATAGCCATAGCTGCCCGTGAGAGGGAGAACCTGCCTCGCTCCAACCCTATAGCGAAATCAAGCTGACTACTAACAACACTAATAAGACTTCTATACACTCTCCGAAATTTCAGTTATTAACGCGCCATAGTTATTGTACTGTGACCACTCTCCCACCCGGCTTGGGTTACAATAGTTGCCTCTCCAGCGGTATAGTGGTGAAACATACCCACCCCAATCCTGTCAATAAGAAACTTCTAGAGCACCGCGCTGAAAGCTGGTATTAACGGCTGATTCTTCTCAGCAGTCACAATTCCCATCCTTCTCGCTTGAGCTTCTGGTAGCTTCTATACCGAGCCCGCGCATGCGCGAATCACCACCCGTCGCACCGCGCCCGCACGCGCCTCCTCCATCAGTGAAACGTCACAGTGGCACGAGTCGCTGTCACTCCGCAGTGCATGTACGCTGTCCTTGCTTTGTCGGCATAGACCAAAGGTGTAGCTAGTGGGCGCCTGCGCAATGTAAGAAAAGCTTTCACGCGAGCGATGGTCACGTTGTACACCTCCCTGTCTGCTTCGGAGCCGCGTGACGGGTGGACTGTTAGGGCTTACTAGGCCGGCGCCGCGCCTTGGTGGGTTTGACTTCGGGGGTGATTACAGGCTGGTGGCTGCGGTTGTTATGGAGTTAGGAATTGTTTGTTTTACAGTCGCCTGTGCTAAGGTCCTGAGCTGAGATGGACGCGCACACTCCACATTGTGGAGTAGGGCCCTGAGGAAGATTATTGTGAGAAGGCCATCCATGTCCACCCATAACAATCATCCTTTAGGAAAAGGAGCCTAGAGATTATGTATTTTTTTTATTTATATTCCACTTTGCACACACTTGAAAGCAGTTACATTTAGAGAGTGTAGGTAGCTCCCTCTCCACTGAAGGCTCCTAATTAATAGGTTGAGGCGGTAATCTACTTTTCAACGCCCAGCTTAATTTTTTTTAAATTCTAGATGCAGTAGGCTAATACTATGCTAATGCATCAGGAGTTTAAAAAAAGTGCATTCTGTAAAGAAACCAGAAAGATTTAAAAAAAAAAGTGGACTTTCTATGTAAAATCTGCATTTAAGACTGGTCTAACTCGGGAAAGGGAAGGGGGGTGGGTGCATTCCTGACAGGGCACTGCACCTTACTTGGATAAACGCTAATTTAGCGAGCAGCAGTGACCCAGATACGGTAGTAGGCATACTGAAACAGATGGTGCACGGGTACAAGCTCAGCGCATACTTATATGCACAACCGTCGTTGACCTTGCGGAACACAAACAGGTCGATACAGAAAGAAAAGTAGAGCTGATGCTCTGTGTTGAGTGCCCACTGACCCGATGCCCGCCCAGCCACCTCTCCTGGCCCCGTGCTTCAGTATTTAAATGAGGGGGTCACACTCGTAAAGAAACACTATGGACAATAGTGCGTGCCTAGTGCCTCCTCATTAGTAGGAGAGGTAGCTGTCGGAGGTCCAGACAACCGACACTCAATTTTACTGGCATCGGTTTCCAAACCCCCTGCCAGCCATGGGGTAAGAAAATGGACATTGTTAAAATTGAGCAGCTGTTTTGCAAACCAGTGGGCAGATTTATTTTTTTTACGTTAGTGCAAAATTTCCTTTTTTGTCAAAATACTTTTTATTTTTAACAAGGAAAGCAGTATAGATTAGGTACCCAACATCCAACCTGGGCCACACAGTACTTTGTCAAACCAGTACATCAATAAAAGCATAACAAACATAAAAATCCCACTATACTGCCAATCCCTGATTTTCAGTTTTCCACCAAGAAGTTCTCCCCACCCCGCCACCGCCGCCACCACCTACTCTAACACCACAAGCATGCCTCCTTCAATTAATTTTAGTTAATTGTAAACCAGCGTGACGTGTCCTTCAAATGTCGTATATTAAAAGTTCATAAATAAAATAAATTCAACCACCAGTCACACCCTGACCCCCCCCTTCCCCACCCCTACCCCCTCCTTTAGGGACCAGTTCAGCGTGTAACCGTTGAGTCGCAGTCCATCTTGTAAAGCCTTAGGGAAGGTACTGAAACAAGTAGCCCAGCAGGCACAATATATTTTGTCCGGCTGCCTCTTGCCAGCCAAAAAGTCCAATCTTTCCAGTTGCGCGAGTGAAGCCATTCTGCCAAACCAGGCAGCGACCGAGGGTACCACCGCTAGCTCCAGCCACTCAGCCAGGACAGTTCAACAGGCCATCATAATAGCCACACGCTCAAATTTAGCCTTCGAGCGGCCACCGGGAAGAAGTCTGAGGGAAACGCCGGTTAGTAACACTGGACCTGTGGCGCTGAGGGATACTCCAGTACATGTACTTACCACCGCCAGAACAGCCACCTAAAAAGGCTGGAGTAACTTATAGGCGAATAGCTGGTGGAGCAGTGTGCCATCCGCTGTACCGCAGTTGATGCATAAAGGTGGCGGAGCCAGCTACCGTTTAAACCTGCGAGCATCATAGTAAACACAGTGCAGGATTTTAAATTGTACGTCCTGGAGGCCAAGATCAGGTAAGAACATAAGAAAATGCCATACTGGGTCAGACCAAGGGTCCATCAAGCCCAGCATCCTGTTTCCAACAGTGGCCAATCCAGGCCATAAGAACCTGGCAAGTACCCAAAAACTAAGTCTATTCCATGTAACCATTGCTAATGGCAGTGGCTATTCTCTAAGTGAACTTAATAGCAGGTAATGGACTTCTCCTCCAAGAACTTATCCAATCCTTTTTTAAACACAGCTATACTAACTGCACGAACCACATTCTCTGGCAACAAATTCCAGAGTTTAATTGTGCGTTGAGTAAAAAAGAACTTTCTCCGATTAGTTTTAAATGTGCCCCATGCTAACTTCATGGAGTGTCCCCTAGTCTTTCTACTATCCGAAAGAGTAAATAACCGATTCACATCTACCCGTTCTAGACCTCTCATGATTTTAAACACCTCTATCATATCCCCCCTCAGTCGTCTCTTCTCCAAGCTGAAAAGTCCTAACCTCTTTAGTCTTTCCTCATAGGGGAGTTGTTCCATTCCCCTTATCATTTTGGTAGCGTTCTTCCATTGCAGTCTGGAGCTTGAAAAGTCTACCATCCAGTGCCTCCGTGACTCATGAGATTTTTTGCAGGGCTTCCTCTGTTAGAGAGGCCATCATGGGTGCTCCTGAGGGGGCCGCCGCGGCCATCTTGGCTGCATGCAAGCGATGTGGTCAGTGCTCCGATTTGCAGCGGGCGCCGGTTTTTCGCATTACCCGCTTGATTTCACCCAGTGGTGGTGGTCAGCGGCACTTCCAACAGCCAGCAACGGGTAGGAGTAGCTAAAGCAAACGGTGTAACAGTATATTTTTTTTAGATTCGTGGGAGCAGGGCTGCGGAGGTTTTTCTCCCCTGCTTCTGCCTCCTTCACGTCATCGCCAGAACCTCCGCAAAATTTTTAAATTATACATTCAAGAATTAACCTGAAGGAAAAAATTTACAATGACATTAATACTTAAACAATTACCTCACATTAATACCTTAATTAAGGAAAACAGACAATTTTAATGTCATAGTACACCCAAGTTCTCTATCTAGGGAGGACCCAATCCTAATGGGAGCACTGAGAGGAGAGGATCACCTTGCTGGTAGCTGAAAGGAATCAGTAAGTTTTTGCTTGGGACACTGTCTTTTTCAAACTTATTGGGGCAGAGTTAACTATTTGGGAATATTATTTAGTGTGTTTGTGCTTTTAATAGTAAGGCAGCAAATAAACAAGTTAGACTGTTTGTATTTTTAAATGGTCAGTCTGTAAGACAACTAGTAAGCAGAACTGAGTGTTTGTATTTAAAAAAAAAAAAAAAAAAAGTAGCCAGAAGCTAGAAATAAGCTAGGAGCAGTGTCTAAGTAAAAAGGTTGAAAAGTTCAGTTCAGTTACTCACCTTGGAAAGGTGTTGAGGTAGTGTGATTTGGTTTGTTTAGGTACCAACATTTGATAATCAAGAGAGCAGTGAGTCACTCTGGCTGACTAACTGAAGTTAAACTGTTTGGATTTCCCAACCCTTGCTCATCCCTTAATTTATAGGCAGGTGCCACTTTCACAAAAAACAAAACCAAACCAAACAACCCCCAAAAACTTTGAGAGTGATCAGTCCCTTGTAGGCCACTACCAGACATATAGTGAATTCACTAATACATTTAAAGGACGTTAATTATTTATTTATTTTATTTGAAACTTTTAATATACCGATGCTCAAGATAAATATCTTATAGTACCGGTTTACAGCATAACAGGGTATAACCAAACGAGTAGGAAGACACATTCCTTCTCCCATAGCAACCTAAAACTTAACTAGGAACTGAACAAAATTGAGATGAAGGCAGCAGCCCAGCAGCAAGAGGGGGGCTTCCCAGTCTTTTGCATCGAGTTTCACATGTATGATTTTTTACCCGCCGGTGAGAAGTTGTACATGTGCATGCGATGCAAAGAGCTCCTGGCTCTCAGAGAACGAGTCCGATCTCTGGAGGCTAGAGTGGCAGACCTGGAGGAGCTGAGGCAGACGGAGAGGAATATAGATGAGACCTTCAGGGACTTGTAGCCAAGTCCCAACTTAAGACTGGCAGCCCTGGTGCTGCCTTAGAGGAAGGTGGTCTCATGATTGGAGAGCATCAACTGGGTGCAGCAGGAAAGGATCCTGTAGCAAGGACCTGCTCTCCAGGTGATGCATTGTCCTTTCGCACCGAGGATATCTCCCCAAGGCCTACTGCCCAGGAGGGAAGGGTTAGGTCGGCCGTCATAGTTGGTGATTTGATTATTAGGAATGTAGATAGCTGGGTGGCAGGTGGGCGTGAGGATCGCCTAGTAACATGCCTACCTGGTGCGAAGGTGGCGGACCTCACACGTCACACCTAGATAGGATTTTAGACAGTGCTGGGGAGGAGCCGGCTGTCATGGTACACGTGGGCACCAACGACATAGGAAAATGTGGGAGGGAGGTTCTGGAAACCAAATTTAGGCTCTTAGGTAGAAAGCTTAAATCCAGAACCTCCAGGGTTGCATTCTCTGAAATGCTCCCTGTTCCACACGCGGGTCACCAGAGGCAGGCAGAGCTCCGGAGTCTCAATGCGTGGATGAGACGATGGTGCAAGGAAGAGGGATTCAGTTTTGTTAGGAACTGGGGAATCTTTTGGGGAAGGGGGATTCAGTTTTGTTAGGAACTGGGGAACCTTTTGGGGAAGGGGGGAGTCTCTTCCGAAGGGATGGGCTCCACCTTAACCAGGGTGGAAGCAGACTGCTGGCGCTAACCTTTAAAAAGGAGATAGAGCAGCTTTTAAACTAGAACAAAGGGGAAAGCAGACAGTCGCTCAGCAGTGCATGGTTCGGAGAGAGGTATCTTCAAAGGATACTAATGATGCATTAGAATTAGGACATCCCGACAGTGAGGTTCCAATAATAAGAAAAGTAGTCCAAGCGCCTGTAACTAAAAACTCACCTGAGCTAAAAAATTCTAATTTATCCCTATCAATTAAAAAGCAGAATGAAAATACAAACAAAAAACAAACTTTGAAATGTTTGTATGCTAATACCAGAAGTCTAAGAAGTAAGATGGGAGAATTAGAATGTATAGCAGTGAATGATGACAGACTCAATTGGCATCTCAGAGACATGGTGGAAGGAGGACAACCAATGGGACAGTGCTATATCGGGGTACAAATTATATCTCAATGACAGAGGAGCACCCGGGAGGCGGTGTGGTGCTTTATGTCCGGGATGGCATAGAGTCCAACAGGATAAACATCCTGCATGAGACTAAAAGCAAAATTGAATCTTTATGGGTAGAAATCCCTTGTCTGTCGGGGAAGACTATAGTGATAGGAGTATACTACCGTCCACCTGGTCAAGATGGTGAGACGGACAGTGAAATGCTAAGAGAAATTAGGGAAGCTAACCAAATTGGTAGTATGGTAATAATGGGAGACTTCAATTATCCAATATTGACTGGGTAAATGTATCATCGGGACCCGCTAGAGAGATAACTTTCCTGGATGGAATAAATGATAGCTTTATGGAGCAATTGGTTCAGGAACTGACGAGAGAGGGAGCAATTTTAGATCTAATTCTCAGTGGAGCAAAGGATTTGGTGAGAGAGGAGGAATAGCCTAGTGATTAGAGCAGTGGACTATGAACCAGGAGAACAGGGTTCAAGTCCTGCTGTCGCTCCTTGTGACCTTGGGCAAGTCACTTTACCCTCCATTGCCTCAAGTACAAAACTTAGATTGTAAGCCCTCTGGGGATAGGGAAATACCTACAGTACCTGAATGTAAACTGGTGTGATATCTTTTGATTGAGATCGAATGTCGGTATATAAAAATAATAAATAAATAAATAAAATAAACGGTGGTGGGGCCGCTTGGCAATAGTGATCATAATATGATCAAATTTGAATTAATGACTGGAAGAGGAACAGTATGCAAATCAACGGCTCTCGTTGATAAAATGAGAAAAATTGTTAGAAAAAAACTGAAAGGAGTAGCTACAAAAGTAAAAAGTGTGCAAGAGGCCTGGTCATTGTTAAAAAAATATCATTCTAGAAGCATAGTCCAAATGTATTCCACACATTAACAGGCCGATACATAAAGCGCAGCCGCAGTTACCCTGTTTCTAACCCGCTTTGTACGCACAATTTGGACGCGTATGTCTAACCCGCAATTCAGTATCCGGTTTTATGCGTCCTTACCGCTTCTTGAAATCGACGCGTATCCCCTTCCGCCCGCGGCATGTATATGATATGTTAATGATCGGATTAGCTATTCCCTCCGATACAGTAACATGCGCCCAGATTATCACCTTTTTAACCAGCTATTTTGCCACATCTTTAACCTGCAAATTTACCGCCTACCCTGACCCTGGCGATAGTGTGGTGAACTTAGCCGCCCAGTCCCAAACCAACCCAATCCACAGAAAAAAATGCTTCTCGCACAAGGGGGAAAAATTATTACAAAAAATAAAGCAAGGCGCAGGGCGAAAATCATTTCTGTATTATGCTCGGGCATCAGGAATTGCCAGCTTGACAAGCATCAGGCAAGCCCCAGTAGCCAGCGATCGGCGGCAGGGAGCGCAACAAAGCACCTGTGCGCGCAGCTCCGATTTTCTGCCTCCTTCGGATGGGCAAGAGAGAGACGAAATTTCACGGGCAAACTTTCCCCCAGCCCCCGCTCACCTGCCCTGGCCACACAAGCCCCCAGCAGCAGAAGGGCGTCCATGGGTGCCGGTCTCCCGTGCGGGCGCTCTGACAGCTCTGGAGCAGCTCCAGTCCTCTCTCCCCGCCTCCCGAGGCGCGCACCGCGGATCCCCTGCCTCCTGGGGGCAGCCGGCGGCAAGAGCAGCTTCAGCAGCCCGGGGCGGATCGGGCGCTCCCCATGCGAGGCGGCTTCCAACAGCCCCCGCCAGCAAAGGTGCATGAACGCACGCCTGTACGCCCAATTTGGGCGCTCAAGGCAGCAGGCGCATGAACGCACGCCGTGACCTCGGACGTGCAGCCAGGCGCTCAGGTCACGGTGTGTGTTCATGCGCCTGCTGCCTTGAGCGCCCAAATTGGGCGTACAGGCGCATGAACGCACGCCTGTACGCCCAATTTGGGCGCTCAAGGCAGCCCTTGGGTTAAGTGGCAACCCTACTCTATACAGTGAAAGGAACTAATAACCGGGTATGAAACAGCATCTTCCAGACTGTTGTGGATACGAGTCTCTAATGTTCCTTGTCAGTCAAATGGCTTCAAGACCATACATTTACTTTAGAGATGAGGCAGAAGGATTGTTTGCATGTGTGTGTGTGTTTGAGCCAGTTGTCTCCCCAGGATGAGATGTTCTTCTAGCTGCACATGCGCAAGTAAACTCCCCGGGGCTGTTCTTGCTGTGAGGAGCTGCCAGTTGTCTGAAACTCCTCAAACCATGCAGATTTCCCCTGCACTGATAGGTGCACTGCTTATTATCATTAAAAGATGTTTATAAGGGACCATTCCTCTTAGATAACTTCTGAGCTTAGAGATTTCCTCTTCCAGCCCCAGCATCAAAAAAGAGGAGCAACAAAAATTATTGATATGGCGGGAAGAGTACCCCTAAGACCATGCTGGGGCATTGGATCCGTGCTGATTCAGAGGGAAGAGTTTCTCCCTATCAAAATGCTGATTCAGGATGTCCAGCCGGGCGCTCAGGTCACGGCGTGCGTTCATGCATCTTCGCTGGTGGGAGCTGCTGGAAGCCGCCTAGCATGGGGAGCGCCCGATCCGCCCCGGGCTGCTGAAGCCGCTCTTGCCGCCAGCTGCCCCCGGGAGGCAGGGGAGCCACGGTGCGCGCCTTGGGAGGAGGCGCGCACTGTGGCTCCCCTGCCGGAGCTGTCAGTGCGCCCGCACGGGAGACCGGCACCCATGGACGCCCTTCTGCTGCTGCTGGGGGCTTGCGTGGCCACGGCCAGAGCAGGTTAGTGGGGGGCTGGGGGAAAGTTTGCCCGTGAAATTTCGTCTCTCTCTTGCCCGTCCAAAGGAGGCAGAAAATCGGAGCTGCGCGCACAGGTGCTTTGTTGCGCTCCCTGCCGCCGATCGCCAGCTGCTGGGGCTTGCTGCCACCGGCGCTTAAGGCAGCGGGGTCTGTAGGAGAACCATCCACTTTCCTGGTGGAATGACATTTGAAATGACATGACAGGTACCAGCGCACCCAGGATACTGTATAGGTGGCTGTATACCGTTCTATACAGTAAAATGGATTGCGCATGCCTACCGCTTCATGGACGCGCTTTGGACCCGGCTTGCATTTGCGTCTCATTTGAATACTGTATCGAGCGGTATGTGATCCAAACTGTGTGCGCGGCAAACGAGGGTGCACCCGGCACTGCTGCACTCTTTCTTACGCGTCCTTACTGTATCGGCCTGTAAGAAAGGTGGAAAGAAGGCAAAACGATTATCGGCATGGTTAAAAGGGGAGGTGAAAGAAGCTACTTTAGCCAAAAGATCTTCATTCAAAAATTGGAAGAAGGATCCAACAGAAGAAAATAGGATAATGCATAAACGTTGGCAAATTAAATGTAAGACATTGCTAAGACAGCTTAAGAGAGAATTCGAAAAGAAGTTGGCCATAGAGGCAAACACTCACAGTAAAAACTTTTTAAAATATATCCGAAGCAGAAAGCCTGTGAGGGAGTCAGCTGGACCGTTAGATGATCGAGGGGTTAAAGGGGCACTTAGAGAAGATAAAGCCATAGCGGAAAGATTAAATGATTTTTTTGCTTCGGTGTTTACTGAAGATGATGTTGGGGAGGAACCCGTACTGGAGAAGGTTTTCATGGGTAATGATTCAGATGGGCTGAATCAAATCACAGTGAACTTAGAAGATGTGGTAGACCTGATTGATAAACTGAAGAGTAGTAAATCACCTGCACCGGATGGTATACACCCCAGGGTTCTGAAGGAACTAAAAAATGAAATTTCAGACCTATTAGTAAAATCATCCATTGTACCTGAAGACTGGAGGATAGCAAATGTAACCCCAAGATTTAAAAAGGGCTCCAGGGGCGATCCGGGAAACTACAGACCGGTTAGCCTGACTTCAGTGCCAGGAAAAATAGTGGAAAGTGTTCTAAACATCAAAATCACAGAACATATAGAAAGACATGGTTTAATGGAACAAAGTCAGCATGGCTTTACCCAAGGCAAATCTTGCCTCACAAATCTCCTTCACTTTTTTGAAGGAGTTAATAAACATGTGGATAAAGGTGAACTGGTAGATGTAGTATACTTGGATTTTCAGAAGGCGTTTGACAAAGTTCCTCATGAGAGGCTTCTAGGAAAAGTAAAAAGTCATGGGATAGGTGGCGATGTCCTTTTGTGGATTGCAAACTGGCTAAAAAACAGGAAACCGCGAGTAGGATTAAATGGACAATTTTCTCAGTGGAAGGGAGTGGGCAGTGGAGTGCCTCGGGGATCTGTATTGGGATCCTTACTTTTCAATATATTTATAAATGATCTGGAGAGAAATACGACGAGTGAGATAATCAAATTTGCAGATGATACAAAATTGTTCAGAGTAGTTAAATCACAAGCAGATTGTGATAAATTGCAGGAAGACCTTGTGAGACTGGAAAATTGGGCATCAAAATGGCAGATGAAATTTAATGTGGATAAGTGCAAGGTGATGCATATAGGGAAAAATATGCCCATGCTATAGTTACACAATGTTAGGTTCCATATTAGGTGCTACAACTCAAGAAAGAGATCTAGGCGTCATAGTGGATAACACATTGAAATCGTCGGTTCAGTGTGCTGTGGCAGTCAAAAAAGCAAACAGAATGTTGGGAATTATTAGGAAGGGAATGGTGAATAAAACGGAAAATGTCATAATGCCTTTGTATCGCTCCATGGTGAGACCGCACCTTGAATACTGTGTACAATTCTGGTCACCGCATCTCAAAAAAGATATAATTGCGATGGAGAAGGTACAGAGAAGGGCTACCAAAATGATAAGGGGAATGGAACAGCTCCCCTATGAGGAAAGACTAAAGAGGTTAGGACTTTTCAGCTTGGAGAAGAGACAGCTGAGGGGGGATATGATAGAGGTGTTTAAAATCATGAGAGGTCTAGAACGGGTAGATGTGAATCGGTTATTTACTCTTTCGGATAATAGAAAGACTAGGGGGCACTCCATGAAGTTAGCATGTGGCACATTTAAAACTAATCGGAGAAAGTTCTTTTTTACTCAACGCACAATTAAACTCTTGAATTTGTTGCCAGAGGACGTGGTTAGTGCAGTTAGTATAGCTGTGTTTAAAAAAGGATTGGATAATTTCTTGGAGGAGAAGTCCATTACCTGCTATTAATTAAAGTTGACTTAGAAAATAGCCACTGCTATTACTAGCATCAGTAGCATGGGATAGACTTAGTTTTTGGGTACTTGCCAGGTTCTTATGGCCTGGATTGGCCACCGTTGGAAACAGGATGCTGGGCTTGATGGAGCCTTGTTCTGACCCAGTATGGCATGTTCTTATATATTCAAAGGTGAGAGTGTCTGCATGTCCTGACCCTCCGTGACTACTTGCTTCATAGATGGTAGATAGAAAACGTTTTTTTTTTTATCGGAGGTAACGTAGACTGGGGTAATTTTTGAGCCTCCAAGGCATACCTAGGCCACATGTCTTTTGCTGTTACTGTTGGGATTTTAAGAAAATGTACTAATCTTACATTTTTTCCCCTCATTTGATTATTAAGGTTTTCAATCTTCCTTAGTAAATATTGATTATCTTTTATTAAAAAATAATGCTGGTCATTTAAATTACCAATATTGGATTTTTAAGTATCCAGGGCACGAACGCTTTTTAGATTTTCTTCTTGCAAGACTTTAACCTGAGACTCAATTACCTCAACCTTCTTCAGCAATGGATTAAGCTGGGAAGTTAAATTTGTATTAAGAGTGAGGATAGCGTCCTATATAGTCTCTAGTGAAAAGACTTTAGATATTGCCTATGGTAAGACCTGAACTTCTGTTTCCTTTTCTTCGGAGACGTTCTTTACTTGATGCAGACCTCCCAGATTCTGTATTTCTCCTTCAGAAAGGATTCCCTCTGAGATGCCATGGAGCTTAGGTTCAGCAACTCGGTGTAGGGGTCCAGCCGTTGCTTGCTGGTCCTTGATATCCACATCTTCCTTAGGCGATGAGGTCAACTGCAAAATAGCTTTCCTGAACATACCCAGATCACTCCAGACAAGCTGGTTTTATTCATCCCTACCAGCAGATGGAGGTAGAGAACAAAAAAAACTTTGGGCACTGCTATATATACGAGAGTGCCACCTGCAGTCCCTCAGTATTTCTCTACCTCCAGCAGATAGTACCCTGCAGTACCATCCAGCAGATAACCCCGCAGTACTGACTGACTGGATATTTTAAGGAAAATTGCTCCCAGAAATGACAGGCTCCTGCAGAAGGGTCGTCCCTCGGGTTCAGCTGGGCGAACAGGGGGGTTGGATGCCCCTGGTCAGCTTCAGCCCGCGACCCCGGGACCACTGACAGCCAGTGGTCTGGTTCCCTCGGTGGGCCTGAAGCCCCTCTGCCTGCCCAGGACAGAGAAGTACCCTTACTTTTATTGTTGTGCTTTCCTGTGTGTCTGGGCCTTTAAATCTTTGTTGTAAAAAAAAAAAAAAAAAAAAGTCACCCACAGCTGCTTTTGCAACAGCAGCCACATGTGAGCAGGCTGTGCGGCCCAGCAGGCTGAAATCCTCAGCGAGAGCGTCAGGTGCAGGCCGGGCATTAAGTGGGCGGATCGGGGGATCATTCAGAGGAGGGTGGGTCCGGTCAAGGCAGATTCACTCCAGTGGGGGCTGTACTCCCGAATGAGCCGCGCGATTTTCAGTCGCGGCAGCGGCCTGTTCACCGCGCTTGCAGGAAATTCTTGGGGCAGTGCACCCTCTTCAGGGTTTGACAGCTGCCGCGTGGTGCCTCGCGATCTGGGCCGCATGGAAGCAGGCAAGCATAGGATTGCCTGTTTGGATTTTTATTTTGCTTTGCTTTATTTCTTGGTACTTGTTATGACAGAGAAGCAGCTCAGAGACCTGCAGGACCTGAATGACATCCTCTGCACGGAGTGTGCTAGAGGTGGGGGGGTCTGAAAGGCAAGCAAAGCCGTGGAGGCATTCGCGGACCGCAGCGGTGGGATCACAGGAGGGAGTTGCTATGGCCGCAGAAGCGGAGCTGGATTGGAGGGGGGGGGGCTTTGCCTCGGGGGGGTCCCCGCCGCTCCTGTCTCCCATGATTTAACCTGGGGAAAAAGCTCCAGATGTCTCAGGCCCTAGCAGCCCCAAGCGCTGTTTGGGGGCCCCGGGGGGGGCGCCCGAATTTGTACTTTTACTGCACGAGGCCTTCCTGGCTAGGCAGGCAGGCAGGCAAGTGCGGTGTTACAGAAGGCCCGACGGGTTTGGCAAAGCGGGGGAAGGTCCCCCCCCCCCCCTAAAGGTTCCGTGGGCTCGCAAACTTTGCCACCCGAGGGATGGCTAGCGCTATTGGAATCGGACAAGTCTAAGCAGGAGGATGAGGTCTCCTCAGAGGCCTATCAGGATGGGGACCCAATTGGGGGTCCCCCTCTGGACCCAGGGGACTCTAAAACTGAACAAGGGAACTTGGAGGGCCCAGAGGCTGAAGGCGATAATCTGCGGGTGATCCGGCTTTTCAGGAGAGAGGAGCTTCACCAGCTTATACCTCAGGTGTTAGAGGAGCTGGGATTAAGCTCACCCTGGAGGATTCAGATGCTGAAAGGGTTAATCTGTTTCTGGATGGCCTACGGAGACCCCCCAGCACTTTCCCGATTCCGAAGAAAATCCAGAAATTGATCAACCGAGAGTGGGAGTTGTCAGAGCGATGTCCAAGCTTTATCTGCTTCTGCAGCACCATCTGGATGTTCTCAAGGTCCTGAAGGTGGCTGCAGCAGTTTCGGCAGTCACTAAGACGACCACTATTCCAGTGGCTAGAGCTTCCGCTCTGAAGGATGTTCAGGATCGGAAGTTGGAAGTGAATCTCAAGCGAGCTTTTGAGATCCTGGGGCTTGGCCTGCAGGTGGCGGTATGTGCAAGTCTGATGAAGCGGGCCTGTTTGTGTTGGATCCAGAAGCCGCAGGATCAGTCGGCCTCCGGGACTCTTTCCCCAGTCCAGGCGGCCCGGAGTTGCCTATGGCAGGGATGCCTTGTATGACCTGGTGAGAACCACGGCCCGCCCTATGGTGTCAGTGGTGGTGTCCAGACGACACTTGTGGCTACGCAATGGTCAGCGGGTCTGTCATCAAAATCACAGCTCTGTTATCTGCCCTTTCAGGGGAAACTGCTGTTTGGCGAGGACCTCTATCATCCGATGAAGTCTCTGGGAGAGACAAAGGGCAATAGGCTGCCAGAGGATCGAAAGTGTGGCCGGAAACCTCTCTCTTCTCAGACTCGCTTTTGGGAGTCCAGAAGTTTTTGTCAGACGAGGCCCTCAGGGGCCTCGGCCCCAAGACAGTCCTTGCATAGGCAACAGTCCTTTTGAGGGGCTGGAAGGTCATCTAGAGGCAGATCCACCCAGGGTGTGGGTGGCAATAAGTCCTCACAATGGGATCCGGCAGGTCCACTCCTCATCTCTGGTAATCGGGGGCAGGCTGGCCCGGTTCTACAGGGAGTGGACCAAGATCACTTCCGACCGGTGGGTGTTGAGTATGGTGAGAAACGTCTATGCCTTAGAATTTTCTGGCCCACTGCGGTCGGTCTTTCTGGAGTTGTGTTGTCTTTCCCAAAGCAAGCGGGCAGCGGTCCAGGAAACGCTTCAGTGATTGTTAAGTCTGGAGGCGGTTGTATTGGTGCCAGTGTCCGAACAGGGACAAGGCAGATAATTCCATCTATTTCGTGGTGCCCAAGAAGGAAGGCACATTCCGACCTATCCTAGACCTGAAGAAAGTCAACCAGAATTTGAAGGTACCACGTTTTCGGATGGAAACGTTGCGCACCATAATTGCGGCAGTACGGGGAGGAGAGTTTTTGGTGTCTCTGGATCTCACGGAGGCTTATCTGCATATCCCCATTTGTCAGGAGCACCAGAAGTTTCTCAGATTCATGGTTCTGGGACAGCACTATCAGTTTCAAGCACTGCCTTTCAGGCTGGCCACCGCCCCGCAGACCTTTACAAAGACGATGGTGGTAGTGGCGGCGGCGCTGCGACAGGAGGGATTGGCTGGTGCACCCATACTTGGACGATTGACTGATACAGGCGAAGTCACTAGAGGAATGTGTGCAGTCTGTGGACAGAGTTCGGTCGCTCCTGGAACCTCTAGGCTGGGTTATCCATGTGCAGTAAAGCCATCTGGTCTCCTCCCGTTCCCTTGAGTACTTGGGAGCCCGTTTCGACACCCAGCGAAGCAGAGTGTTTCTTACAGACGACAGGGTGAACAAAATTCAGGGGCAGATAGCGTGTCTGCTTCGTCTACAGGTGCCGAAGGTCTGGGGTTACTTATAGGTCCTGGGCTTGATGGTGTCCACATTGGAACTGGTGCCATGGGCGTTTGTCCATTTGAGGCCTCTGCAGAGAGCCTTTTGTCCTGCTGGAATCCTCTGTTGCAACAATATTTCCTGCCCCTGGCTCTGATGGAGTCGGCCAGGGCCAGTCTGGCCTGGTGGATGACGAGGAACAATCTGGAGAAGGGGATGCCTCTCGAGGTCCCGTAGTAGGCAGTGGTCACCACGGATGCAAGTCTTCAGGGCTGGGGGACAGTTTGTCTGGGCAGGTCTGCTCAGGGCCTTTGGTCGATGTCGGAACAGACCTGGTCCATCAATCGCCTGGAGACGAGAGTGATGCCCTGAGCTCTGGAGCAGTTTCTACTCTTGGTCCGCGATCGGATGGTGCGAGTTTTCTCGGACAATTCGACCATGGTGGCTTACATCATCCACAACATAAATAACCCAATACCACTGTATTCCAGTGTACCGAACCGTTTAGCAACAATATCAACAATCAATGGTACCACAAGTATAATTTAAACACATTATGTTTGTGCACAACCAAATATATGTAGGCCCCTTACTTTAAGGGTCTGTATTGTGCAACAGACTCTATTCTTGTATAGGGTCACCTTGCTTTAATTTAAATTATCTGTTTTTAGTTATTTTTTCTATTTCCTTTTATCATAAAATCGATAGTCACACAATCTCCGTAATTGTAAGGAGGGGACACAAATACTCATCTACTCCATGGTAGTTCACCCGACACAGCTGTGTTTCGGACGATGTCGTCCTGCTTCAGGGGGTGTCCTTCAAAGTTTCTTTTTGAGAGCGTCGTAAGGCAGCCTTCTGTAAATTCCTTGGTATTGCTTCTTCTTTATAATCCACTGCAGTCCCGTTGGGCTGCGTCTGCTCTTCTAAATGGCAACTACCTCCAGTGATGGTTATATACCCTGGAAAACCGGAAGTCTTCATTACCGGAAACCGAAGTTCTCTTTCACGTCCGATACTGACGTCAACAACGGCAATCGACTCGGCGAGCGTAGTCTTCTTTCACGTCCACGATGTTTCTTATGCATCTCAATTCTTATTCTCCGAGGCCAGTTCTGTGTTTGTCCAAGATGCATCGCACCTTCGCGATGTCTTCTCCTTCAATTGTTCCTCACAGTCACTCTGGTCGATCGGTGTAATATTTTGTTCTAAACTGACAAGCGCTGCATAAAGTTCAGTCTCTGTTTACATCGTCACTGCTTAAACCCCTCACCTTAGCCACGTCAACAAGTAGACACCCTCTTGCCGGGAAGATGTGTACAAATAGACTCAACTTCTCTATTTTTAGAAGGGGTCTTATCCTGGATCGTCTTGTCCTGTATACATCGGCAACGCCACGAATCTCATTTATAGTCTACTGGCAATAATAACCCATTTCGTATTGGTGGGAGGGGGGCAGGGGGGGGGGGGGGGAAGAACATTTCGCCACTCCAGTTGAAATACTGAAGCTCGCATCTCCTTATTCTTAAATGAGCGAATACCAATTCACTTTTTCATTTAGTCCCATGGGATCTACTGTGTTTAGACAATAAATCCAATATTGTTCGCGCGTATTTAACCGGGATTGAATGTCCCCACCACGTGGATCAGAACGCAACTGTTCAAGAATGAGCCATCGAAGATCCGTGAACTCATGTCTATGCCTAATGCAGTGTGATACCATCGGAGCAGTCAATTTCTCAGTTCTTATACAACTTCTATGTTCTATGAGACGGGTTCTGATTTTGCGTTTCGTGCGACCAATATACAACAGTTTGCACTGGCACTGAATAACGTAAATTACCCGTTCTGACTCACAACTAGTTAATCCATCCAATCTCAGAATTCTGTCAGAATTGGGGACTTGCCATTGGTTCCCTATCAGTGCCAAGGAGCACATATCACAGTGACCACATCCTTGGTGGCCACCAGACTGTCGGGGTGTAACTGTTGACATAAACGTGGACTTAACCACTATGTCTCTAATGTTCTGACCCCTAAAAAAGGCAAACCTTGGTTCAATCTGAAAAACAGGCTGAAGTGTCAGAATATGCCAGTGTGTCTTAATGATGTTAACAAGCCTGCCCACTTGTTTCGAATACTGTAGAGTACATGTCACACTTTGGGAAAAAGGGCGTTGTTGATATTGCAGAAGGAGATCTCGATTGGCATACAGAGCCCTTTTGTATGCTTTTTTTATGATTGTTTTCGGATATCCTCTTAAGGCAAATCTATTTGTTAATTCTGTTGCTTGAACCCGAAACTCTTGTACTGACGAGCAAATCCGTCGCAGGACTTGGGAGATGGGTAACCCATTTTTTAACCCCAAGGGGTGAGCACTCGAATATTTCAAATAGTTGGTCCGATCAGTCTTTTTCCTAAATAGGGTAGTACTGATACCCTCATTAGTCCGTTGGATCAAAATGTCCAAGAATGCTATTGAATCTCGGTCAACATGGGCTGTAAATTTTAAGTTGTTGTTCTGTATATTCAACCAAGTTAGAAACAGTTGTAAATTCTCTGCTGAGGAAACCCAAATAAAAAATATATCATCAATGTATCTTTTATAAATCTGCATGTATTGATACCATTGTGATTTGTATAGTACTTGGGTTTCAAAATTACTCATGTAGAGATTAGCAATGTCGGGAGCAACTGTAGCCCCCATTGCTACGCCTTTGACTTGGAGATATACTATCTCATCAAATTTGAAATAGTTATTAAACAAAACCAATCTCAATAAGTCGAGTAGGAAGCTAGTAGGAACCGCATGTGGGCACGGGCGGCGCTGAAAGATTTGTTCCATTAGCTCAAATGCCTCTTGTTGGGGGATGTTCGTATATAGGGCAGTGACATCCAAGGTCACTAACAAATAATCATCTGGTAACTCTGATAATCCATCTAAAATCCGCAACATATGTGACGTGTCTTGTAAAAATGATGCTGCTTCCAAAACAAATGGTTTCAAAAAATGGTCTAAGAATGTTGACAAAGGTTCTAACACCGAACCTCTACTTGATACAATAGGACGGCCAGGGGGGGCATGCATATCTTTATGTATCTTTGGCAGGGTATGTCAACAGTTACACCCCGACAGTCTGGTGGCCACCAAGGATGTGGTCACTGTGATATGTGCTCCTTGGCACTGATAGGGAACCAATGGCAAGTCCCCAATTCTGACAGAATTCTGAGATTGGATGGATTAACTAGTTGTGAGTCAGAACGGGTAATTTACGTTATTCAGTGCCCGTGCAAACTGTTGTATATTGGTCGCACGAAACACAAAATCAGAACCCGTCTCATAGAACATAGAAGTTGTATAAGAACTGAGAAATTGACTGCTCCGATGGTATCACACTGCATTAGGCATAGACATGAGTTCACGGATCTTCGATGGCTCATTCTTGAACAGTTGCGTTCTGATCCACGTGGTGGGGACATTCAATCCCGGTTAAATACGCGCGAACAATATTGGATTTATTGTCTAAACACAGTAGATCCCATGGGACTAAATGAAAAAGTGAATTGGTATTCGCTCATTTAAGAATAAGGAGATGCGAGCTTCAGTATTTCAACTGGAGTGGCGAAATGTTCTTCCCCTGCCCCCCTCCCACCAATACGAAATGGGTTATTATTGCCAGTAGACTATAAATGAGATTCGTGGCGTTGCCGATGTATACAGGACAAGACGATCCAGGATAAGACCCCTTCTAAAAATAGAGAAGTTGAGTCTATTTGTACACATCTTCCCGGCAAGAGGGTGTCTACTTGTTGACGTGGCTAAGGTGAGGGGTTTAAGCAGTGACGATGTAAACAGAGACTGAACTTTATGCAGCGCTTGTCAGTTTAGAACAAAATATTCCCTGTACGTACCTGGATCAGTCCAGACAGTGGGTTATGTCCCCAATCCAGCAGATGGAGTTAGCACAAGCTTTGAGGGGGCGTATCCATATATACTACTACCCCCTCTGCAGGAGTTCAGTATCTTCTGACTCCAGCAGATGCGAGTAGGGGAATCAGGCTTCCCCTCCTTTTCCTTCACTTTCTTGCTTGATTATGGCTTGTTGTTGTCTTTTTCTGTGGATCAAGTTTGTATCAAGTTTGTATTAAGTTTAAAAAAAAAAAAAAAAGGCAGAGTTCTTTCAACTTCTGGGGAGTGGCTTATCTTCCTTGTCTCTTCTCTGCGGCCTTGCTGTTTATTTCTCGTTGCAGCCAGGGGTAAGTTTGTTTTTCCTTTGTAGTTTTTTCCTTTACAGCTCAGCCTCCGGTGCCCGCGAAAGCCGGTGGAGCCGGCCTCTTCGCTCTTTACTCCCTCACCCGCGGCCATTTTACAGCTCCTCATGGGCTGCTGAGCCATTTAGGGAAAGATGTCTGGGGCGGGTCGTGTGGCCAGGAAGGCCCCCCCGCGGCACCCTCCTCTATTTTCAGACAGCGGGCAGTGCGGGCCGACCGGGCCCCCCCGCAGCGGCGCCTTTGTGCGCGTGGCCCCCCCCCCGTGGCTTTTTCTTTTCTCCTGCAGCGATCCCGATGCCGCGGCCGTCCCGCTGTGCGGCCTGCGGAGACCCGGGGTCCCGGATTTCCCGGGAGGGCATCTGTGCACGATGCCTTCCCGGGGGGGAAGGTACCTCACAGTCCCTGACTGATTTCTCTTTTTTGCCCGGGCGGTGCGGGCCGGCCACTCCGCCATTTTTGGCGGGAACGGCGGCCATTTTACATTCTGAGCGCCCTGAGGCGCAGGCCACGAGGGGGAACGAATCCCTGGAGGCCACGAGGGAGAACGGATCCCTGGAGGACTCTACCAGCGGGAGTGTTCCCCCGATTTTGGTGCAGGAACCAAGCACCCAGAGCCAGGGAGCAGGAACCACGCCGCCCCCGAAGCGCACCCGAGCAGGCCGGGGTTCTCTCCGGAGTTTATCCTGCTCATGCATACCGCTTATCTGCAGGGGCTGGAAGCACCTGTGGGACCCCCCCCCCTCCTAAGATCCCTCGGATGTCGCCCTCGCCGGCCCCCCCCGACCCTCCGGGAGTGGGGGCCTCCCGCCTTCCTACCCGGGTCCAATCCACGCCCGCGGCAGTGGGGGCGGTGCCAGACCCAGCGGGACATGGACTTGACCTCCCGGACGGGGGACAAGGGGACGGCACACAGGAGGGGGATGATCCGCGTACCCTACGCCTCTTCCAGAGGGAAGAGCTGGACGACCTCATCCCGCAGATCATCCAAGAATTAGATTTGGATCCGCCACCAGACCCGCCTGCCCCAGTAGCTCCCGCTGTCATCACTTCTTCAAGGAAGGGAGATCCTGTCCTGGCGGCACTCCGGCCGAGGGCTCGGGCTTTTCCCATTCATGACTCGTTTTTACAACTTCTCACCAGGGAATGGGACACCCCGGAGGCCTCCCTGAAGAGCAGCCGGGCTATGGAAAAGCTGTACCCGCTCCCCGAAGATTTTCTGGACCTCATCAAGGTCCCAAAGGTGGACTCCGCAGTGTCGGCGGTCACGAAGAGGACGACTATCCCAGTGACGGGAGGTGCGGCGTTGCGGGACACACAGGATCGTAAGTTGGAAGTTTTCCTTAAGCGGGTTTTCGAGGTCTCCGCTCTGGGTATGCGGGCGGTGATGTGCAGTTCGCTTGCCCAGCGGGCTAGTCTCCTTTGGGTGCAACAACTCCTCACGTCTCAGAACCTGCCGTCCGATGAGGCTGCCCAGGCAGATCGGCTAGAAGCCGCAGTGGCGTATGGGGCGGACGCCTCGTACGACCTTTTTCGGGTCCTCGCAAGATCCATGGTTTCGGTAGTGGCAGCACGACGACTACTGTGGCTACGCAATTGGGCGTCTGATACGTCCTCTAAGTCCAGTCTGGGCTCTCTTCCCTTCAGGGGCAAGTTCCTCTTCGGGGAGGATTTGGACCAGATCATCAAGTCCCTGGGGGAGAACGCTGTTCATCGGCTGCCGGAGGATAGGTTTCGACCATCCAGAGCGTTTTCTTCTTCTCGGACCAGAGCCAGAGCGCAACGGCGCTACAGGGGCTACAGACAGACGGGCTCCCGGCCATCCGCCCCCAGGTCTCAGCCCTGGTTGCGCGCCTTCCGCGGGCATCGGCCCTCACGCACTACTCCCGGAACCGGGAACCCCTATACCAAGTCTTCACAATGATGCCAGTCTCGCCCACTCCCCTGTCCCCAGGATTGGGGACCGACTAACGTATTTCTAAGCGGAGTGGGCACGGATCACCTCGGACCAGTGGGTCCTGGATACCATAAAACACGGCTACGCATTGGAATTTGTCCGCCCCCCGCAGGGAAGGTTCATCTTTTCCCCCTGTGGCTCGGACCTCAAGAGAGGAGCGGTGCAGCTGACTCTGGACAGACTCCGGGAGATAGGCGCTACTGCGCCCGTGCCCTTCGGAGAGCTGGGCTTGGGCCACTATTCCATCTATTTCGTCGTACCAAAGAAGGACGGTTCCTTCCGGCCTATCCTAGTCCTCAAGGAAGTCAACAAATCCCTTCGAGTCGTTCGGTTCCGCATGGAAACGCTCCGGTCAGTGATTGCGGCGGTGCATCGGGGGGAGTTCCTCGCCTCCCTGGACTTAACGGAGGCCTACCTGCACATTCCCATCCGCCCGGACCACCACAGTTTCCTTCGTTTCAAAATTCTGGACCAGCATTTTCAGTTCACGGCTCTCGTGTTTGGATTGGCGCCGGCGCTGCACACCTTCACCAAGATCATGGTAGTTGTGGTGCAGCTCTCCGGAAGGAGGGCATCCTGGTTCATCCTTATCTGGACGATTGGCTCCTCCGGGCGAAGTCATTCGATCATGGACGCTCAGCGGTGACTCGAGTAGTACGGTTTCTACATTCCCTGGGATGGGTAGTGAACTTCTCCAAGAGCTCCCTCATGCCCTCGCAACGCTTGGGTTTTTTTTGGGGGCAACTTTCGACACCCTACTGGGCAAAGTTTTTCTGCGCCAGGACAAAGCTCAATCCTTGCGGGATCACACACGACGGTTCTCTGCGTTACCAGAGCCCACCTCCTGGGACTACCTGCAACTCCTGGGAGTGATGGGGTCCACCATCGACCTTGTACCTTGGGCTTTCGCGCACCTCAGGACCTTACAGTGGGCGCTCTTCTCCCGTTGGAAACCAGTATTGCAGGACTATCAGATGATTCTCCCACTCCCACAGAATGCCAGGGACAGTCTGGGCTGGTGGTTGGATCCGCCGAACCTGGCCCGTGGCATGTCCCTCGATCTGCCAAATTGGGTGGTGGTGACCACCTATGCCAGTCTAGCAGGCTGGGGTGCAGTCTGCGATCGAAGCGCCACGCAGGGGACGTGGTCCACGGTGGAGGCGAAGTGGTCAATCAACCGTCTGGAAACCAGAGCGGTCCGGCTAGCTCTGCGACATTTCCTCCCGCTTCTTCGGAACCGAGAAGTCAGAATCCTATCGGACAACGCTACCACCGTGGTCTACATCAACCGCCAAGGAGGCACGCGCAGCCCGCAGGTCGCGCTCGAGGCGGCGCTGCTGATGCAATGGGCGGAGCGTCATCTCATCCGGCTAGTGGCCTCGCACGTCGCCGGTGTGGACAACGTCCAGGCGGACTTCCTCAGTCGTCAACTGCTGGACCCGGAGAGTGGTCTCTCTCCGACAAAGCAATGCAACTTCTCGTCCATCGGTGGGGGGCCCCCCACTTGGATCTGATGGCGTCCGCTCTCAACGCCAAGGCTCCACGCTTCTTCAGTCGCTGGAGAGAGCGCGGAGGGAGTGGATGCCCTGGTCCTCCCGTGGCCGCCATATCTTTCTTTTCCACCATGGCCCCTGGTGGGCAGGATGCTCCGCAGAATAGAAAGCCATCAGGGGACCGTGGTTTTCGTCACCCCAGAATGGCCCAGGCGACCCTGGTTTGCGGACCTGCTACAGCTGGTGATCGACAGGCCAATCAGGCTGGGGCACCTCCCCCAGCTCCTACATCAGGGCCCGGTATTTTTCGAGCAGGCAGAATTCTTCTGTCTTGCAGCCTGGCTTTTGAGAGGCGCCGCCTCCGGCGTCGGGGCTACCTGGAGGCGGTAGTATCCACGCTATTGCGGGCACGAAAGACATCGGCCTATGTTCGAGTCTGGAAGGTGTTCGAGCTGTGGTGTACCAGCCAGGCCACGAGACCCGCTAAAGCTTCTGTACCTCAGATCCTTCAGTTTCTACAGGCGGGGGTGGAAAAAGGGCTCACCTATAATTCACTACGGGTTCAGGTGGCCGCCCTTGGTTCGCTGTTGAGCGATGGGGGCTCTCTTCTACAGCATCCTGACATTGCTCGTTTTCTCAAGGGTGTCAAGCATATGCGTCCTCCGTTACGGGACCCTTGTCCCTCCTGGAGTCTTAACCTTGTGCTTTGCTCCCTGTCGGGACCACCGTTCGAGCCGCTGCGCAGCGCAACGATAAAGGATCTCACTCTCAAGACTGTATTTCTTGTGACCATCTGTTCCGCTCGACGCATCTCGGAGATGCAGGCTCTGTTGTGTAGAGAGCCCTATCTCCGTTTCTCCGACTCTGGAGTTTCGCTTCGCACCGTTCCCTCCTTCCTTCCGAAGGTGGTTTCTGCATTCCATGTGAACCAGACGGTGGAGTTGCTGTCCTTCTCTTCCTCAGAGCCGAAGTCTCTCCGTCTCTTGAATGTCAAGCGCACTCTGCGCCTCTATCTGGAGGCTACAAATGAGTTCCGAACCTCTGACCATCTCTTTGTACTCTGGGCCGGTCCTAAGAAGGGGTCTCAGGCCTCAAAGACTACCATTGCCAGATGGCTGAAGGCCGGCATTGCTGCTTCTTACATTGGGGCGGGTCGGACTCCCCCACCCGGAATCGTAGCGCATTCTACACGTTCTCAGGCGGCTTCCTGGGCGGAGGTTCGCTCGGTATCCTCGCAGGAAATTTGTAGGGCAGCCACCTGGAAATCGTTACACACGTTCTCGAGGCACTATCGTCTGCACCTCGCCTCTTCGGTCTCTGGACACTTTGGCGAGCAGGTTCTCCGAGCAGGCCTCGCAGGACCCCACCCGATTTAGGGAAGCTTGGGTACATCCCACTGTCTGGACTGATCCAGGTACGTACAGGGAAAAGAAAATTATTATTTACCTGCTAATTTTCGTTCCTGTAGTACCATGGATCAGTCCAGACGCCCACCGCGTTTGGGTTCTTGATCCTGCTCAGCTCTGCGCTGCTTCTTGCTCGCAGTGTTCTGTGTCTTCACAGTCGTTTCTTTTCGCTGTTTTTCACAGCTCCCTACAAGTTGGTAGGATGTTTGCAGTTACTTGTTGCGGTTACAATTGTTTTCATTATCTGTTTCCACAAACTTGATCCTTCGGGGGTTTCTACTCGGGCTTTGATATACTCGATACTGAACTCCTGCAGAGGGGGTAGTAGTATATATGGATACGCCCCCTCAAAGCTTGTGCTAACTCCATCTGCTGGATTGGGGACATAACCCACTGTCTGGACTGATCCATGGTACTACAGGAACGAAAATTAGCAGGTAAATAATAATTTTCTTTTACACCGATCGACCAGAGTGACTGTGAGGAACAATTGAAGGAGAAGACATCGCGAAGGTGCGATGCATCTTGGACAAACACAGAACTGGCCTCGGAGAATAAGAATTGAGATGCATAAGAAACATCATGGACGTGAAAGAAGACTACGCTCGCCGAGTCGATTGCCGTTGTTGACGTCAGTATCGGACGTGAAAGAGAACTTCGGTTTCCGGTAATGAAGACTTCCGGTTTTCCAGGGTATATAACCATCACTGGAGGTAGTTGCCATTTAGAAGAGCAGACGCAGCCCAACGGGACTGCAGTGGATTATAAAGAAGAAGCAATACCAAGGAATTTACAGAAGGCTGCCTTACGACGCTCTCAAAAAGAAACTTTGAAGGACACCCCCTGAAGCAGGACGACATCGTCCGAAACACAGCTGTGTCGGGTGAACTACCATGGAGTAGATGAGTATTTGTGTCCCCTCCTTACAATTACGGAGATTGTGTGACTATCGATTTTATGATAAAAGGAAATAGAAAAAATAACTAAAAACAGATAATTTAAATTAAAGCAAGGTGACCCTATACAAGAATAGAGTCTGTTGCACAATACAGACCCTTAAAGTAAGGGGCCTACATATATTTGGTTGTGCACAAACATAATGTGTTTAAATTATACTTGTGGTACCATTGATTGTTGATATTGTGGCTTACATCATCCACCAGGGGAGAACCAAGAGTCCCACGGTAGTGCAGGAGGCTCAGCTGCTGTTCAAGTGGGCAGAGCTTCATCTCAAAGGAATCGCCGCCTCCCATGTCGACAACATCCAGGCGGATTACCTCAGCCGGCAGCAGTTGGATCCGAGGGAGTGGGAATTCTCTCAGAGGGCCTGGGAGCTTCTCTGCGAACGGTGGGGAACCCCGCAGTTCGATCTCATGGCAACAAGTCTCAATAACAAGACACAAATGTACGTCAGCCGCCGGGAGTCCGGGGCGGTGGGGCTCCATGCCCTCGTACATCCGTGGCCGACCGGAGTCCTCCTGTAAGTCTTTCCTCCGTGGCCGCTGATAGCAAAGGTACTCAGGCGTGTAGAGGGCCACGGGAGATCAATGATTCTGGTGGCTCCGGAATGGCTTCACCGTCCGTGGTTCGCGGATCTGGTGCGGCTGGCAGTGGTCGGACCGCTATGACTGACCCATTTACCGGATCCTCCTGCATCAGGGTCCTATATTTTTCGATCCGGAGGATTGCTTTTGTCTCGCGGCCTGGCTTTTGAGAGGAGGTGATTGTGCGTGAGGGGTATTCAGAACTAGTATTACCACACTGCTCCAAGCGAGAAGCCCTGCTACCTCTTTACCCTATTTCAGGGTATGGAAGGTGTTTGAGACCTGGTGTGGACAACAGGGATTGGACCCTCTTCAGGTGTCGGTCCCATATGTTGTCTTTTTTGCAGGTGGGTTTATCCAAAGAATTAGCCCATAGTTCCCTTCGGGTCCAGGTTTCCGCTTTGGATTGTCTCAGAGGGAGAGTCCAGGGGAAGGCCTTGGCATCCCATCCGGATGTGGTGCGTTTTCTACGAGGAGTCAAACATCTCCGTCCTCCTCTGCGTCGCATTTGTCCGGAATGGAATCTTAATCTCGTGCTACGGGTCCTTTGCGAGGAGCCGTTCAAGCCTCTGAATCGGGTATCTTTGAAGATCCAGACTCTGAAGACTGTCTTTTTGGTAGCTATCTGTTTGGCTAGAAGGATTTCGGAATTGCAGGCACTTTCGTGCCGTGATCCGTTTCTCCGGATATCATCCGATATGGTGTCCTTGCGTACGGTACCTTCATTTCTTCCTAAGGTGGTGTCTGTTTTTCATGTAAACCAATCAGTGGAGTTGCCTGTTTTCCGGATTGGGCTCGGGATCCCTTGATGGGACGAGAACTTCACCTTTTGGATGCGAGATGGGTGGTATTAAGTTACTTGAAAGTCACTAACGCTTTTCGTCATTCTGATCATTTGTTCATCCTGTTCGGGGGAGCAAAAAAGGGCGAAAAGGCGTCTAAGGCTTCTTTGTCTCATTGGTTGAAAGAGACTATCTCTGCAGCTTATGTATCAAAAGGAAGAACGGTTCCAGTGGATCTTAGAGCATATTCGATTCGAGCACAGGCACCATCCTGGGCCGAGTGTCAGCTGGTGTCTCCCCAAGAGATGTGTAGAGCCGCAGTGTGGTCTTCATTGCAAACTTTTACCAAGCATTACCGTTTGGATGTGCGGGCCCCGGAGGCGGCCCCCTTTTGAAGAGAATGTTCTTCGAGCGGGTCTTTCGGGTTCCCGCCCAGTGTAAGAGGGCTTTGGTACATCCCGCTTGTCTTGACTGATCTGGGTATGTTCAGGAAAGGAAAATTGGTTCTTACCCGCTAATTTTCATTCCTGTAATACCACAGATCAGTCCAGAGGCCCGCCCTGAGGATCTCTGCCGAAAGACTGCTTGGTCTACTGCTGTATTTATTTGCAAAGCAGATTTGCCATTTTTTGGCTTCAATTTCTAGGTTTAGCGTTTTCTGCATGATTATCTAGTTGGTCAGGGGTATCCATGTTGGGAGCCTTGTTCACTCTTTATTTTTCTAATCTTGGCTTGGGTATCAATTAATACTGAGGGACTGCAGGTAGCACTCTCGTATATGTGGCAGTGCCCAAAGTTTTGTCCTCTACTTCTATCTGCTGGTAGGGATGAATAAAGCTCACTTATCTGGACTGATCTGTGGTATTACAGGAACGAAAATTAGCAGGTAAGAACCAATTTTCCTGTCCTGGTCTCTGCTGGATTCTCAGGGGGGGGGGGGGGCATTCTTTCAGCGAGTAATAAGGATGTAATAGAGTCATAGAGAGGGTCGATTGTAATGCCATCCTCATGACCCATCTCCCGCGACTGACTTCCCAGCTGTCCATTCCTCCGCATAACGTGAGCGTTCATCAGCCCCAATGCTGGCCCTGTCTGAGAGAATTTGAAAACCAGCCTCTCCCGGGCCCTATGTTTCCGACCTGAATGCGGCATACTTTGTGAGCAGGAAATCTGAGAAGGGCGTGACGCTTTCTGGTGCTAGCAAGCCATGTTGGGTCCTCCCCCCCCCCCTTTTTTTTTTTTTAAATTTTTGGTTCCTCCGTCTTAATATCACTAGGATATTAAGTTGGAGAGTGTAGAGAAAAGCAGTAATTTCTGCTTTTCTGTACACTGTTCTGGGTTGCTCAGAAATTAACACCTGCCCTTGGGCAAGCGTTAATTTCTGAGTGTAAAATGTGCAGCCAAGCCGCACATTTTACTTTCAGTAGCTCGGGGTCTAACTAATAGCCTCATCAACATGCATTTGTATGTGATGAGCGCTATTAGGTTGGTTTTTTTTTTTTGGGGGGGGGGGGGGGGGGTTTGGCCACGTGTTTGACACGCTAAACCCCTTACTGGATAAGGGGTAATAGACGCGCGTCGAAAAAATGTGTGGCCGAGCGCACCGTACTGTATCGGCCTGAAAGTAAGATCTATTTCTTGGTGATCAGTTCCAGGGATGCAACAGCTTTCCTTAATCTACTTTGCTAATAATGGTTGATCAATATTTCTTCCAGAACTTGTCCCAACTTTTTTTTTGAACCAGCTATAGCACTAGGTTTGACCACATACTCCAACGTAAGTGTACACTGACAAAAAAAAATTGTTTCAAATCTGCTGGCAGTTCAGAGATCCTGCTCTAGACAAACTGAATCCAGTAATAGGGGAGTGCGGGTGGATAAAGATATCCATTTGTTAAAGGCAGGATTAAATGTGGATGTGTGGTACCTTCTTCACCCCTTCAAGAAAGATTTTATACACATCTCCAGAGCTCACTCCACTTATTCCAGAATTGACTATCTGTTGAGCCCTCAGAATATTTTTGCTTCGCTCATAGATGGAGGGGTGGGAGACCGTGTAGTAGCAGATCTTGCCCCAATATGGTTGAGTTTGGTTTGGGCCAAGGGAAAGCTAGAGTTTTTCTTGGAAATTTCCATATTTTTTGTTCACTGACCCACATTTTCAAGATTACCTTAAAATGATTTTGAGTGTCATAATGGTGCATATCAAGATGATCCAATTTTAGTTTGGTACACTGCTAAGGCAGTTCTTAGAGGGCACATTGCATATGTGGCTAAGCAGAGAAAGGACTCAAACAGGCCTATACAGCACTGTTAACCCGCTATTGGACGTGCGTTTGACGCGCAAGCTTTACCCCTTATTCAGTAAGGGGTAATAGTGCGTCGAAAACGCGCGTCCAACCCCCCCCCCCCCCCCCCCCGAACCTAATAGCGCCCGCAACATGCAAATGCATGTTGATGGCCCTATTAGGTATTCCCGCGCGATACATAAGTAAAATGTGCAGCCAAGCCGCACATTTTACTTTAAGAAATTAGCGCCTACCCAAAGGTAGGCGTTAATTTCTGCCGGCGCCAGGGAAGTGCACAGAAAAGCAGTAAAAACTGCTTTTCTGTGCACCCTCCGACTTAATATCATGGCGATATTAAGTCGGAGGCCCCCAAAGTTAAAAAAAAGTTAAAAATTAAAAAAAAAAATAAATTTGAAATGGGCCCGCGGCTTGAAAACCGGATGCTCAATTTTGCCGGCGTCCGGTTTCTGAACCCGTGGCTGACAGCGGGCTCGAGAACAGACGCCGACAAAATTGAGCGTCAGCTGTCAAACCCGCTGACAGCCACCGCTCCTGTCCAAAAAGAGGTGCTAGGGACGCGCTAGTGTCCCTAGCGCCTCTTTTTGCCAAGGGCCCTCATTTAAATAATTTAGTGAATCGCCCGCTCTCCCGCAACTTTTACTGTATCGGCCCAAAAGTTATTTTGTATGGAAAATGAACTGGGTAAGAGCAAGAGGAAGTTATTGACTACTAATTCCAAGGAGAAGGAGGAGGAATACTGGGCAGTGCGTGTAGCGCTGAATTCCCTTATCCATCACAGCACTTGTAAAAATATCATTTATTACAAGTTTCAATTGTAGAATTTTAGCAATAAAACAGGGAAACTTGGCTAATTTAATAAGAGCGACTTCAGGTTCTCACTTCTCTCAAAAAAACATTCTGGTGGGTTAGCTAATACTAACAAGGAAATTGTAAAAATCCTTGACCATTTCAATAAAATATTATGCACTACAGAAGCCTGTGATCTGGGGAAGTGCAAGGTCTTTAACTAATGCCCCCATTTACAGAGGAGCATCTGGTGTAGTTAAAGACAGATCAATTTGCTTGAAATACAGAGTGGGGGGGGGGGGGGGGGGCTATTCATGGAGCTAAATCATTAAAAGCGCCTGGGTAGGGAGTTCCACAAAATACTTTTGGAGCAGGTGTCTTCCCCTTTAAGGGAGGTATTTCATTCTTTGCTGGAGAGGGGTGAATATCCAAAGGATATTAATCTAGCGCAGATACCAGTTATAGCAAAGGCAGGGAATGGCTCCACTTCTCTGTCCTCTTACCATCCCCTATGTCCCTATTGAATTTTGATAAAAAAAATGAGTGAAAATCTTTGCAGACAGGTTGGCGATTGTTTTACCACAGTTAACTGATCCAGGACCAGTGGTGTGTCTAATGTTCGATTGCTGACAGCAATAACTTTGGGGAAGTGTAAACATTTGTGTTTTCTGATGGCTGGTTTTGACACCGAAAAGGCATTGATAGGGTACTTGCCAGGTTCTTATGGCCTGGATTGGCCACTATTGGAAACAGGTTGCTGGGCTTGATGGACCCTTGGTCTGACCCAGTATAGAAACTTTTTATGTTCTTAAGTAGGGATATCTCTTTTTTCTTTTGAATCACATAGGAGTATCAGGGAGGTTTTTTCAGGCAGTGGAGTTACTATACGCAAAATTGCAGGTTATTAGTGGGGCGAACGGGTTCAATCTGATCTTTTTTCTATTGGGAGAGGGACCAGACAGGATTGCCTTCTTTCACCCTTGTTATTTTTGCTATCTTTAGAGCCACTTTTGCATACAGTTGTGCAACAGTCTGCAGCCATTAAGGGAATAGATCTGGGGGCTCAAATATTTAAGTATGAGGCATTTGCCAATATCATCCTGGTGTTTTTCACTCATCCTCTTTTATCCCTTAGAGCTCTTATGATCGTATTTAAACAGTTTGGCATTATTTCAGGTTTAAAGCTAAATATGGAGAAGGCTATAAAGCCTTTGCATTTCCGGTTTCAGTGTGCTTGCAATGGCAGGATAGGTTTCCTTTTAAATGAGCTTTGTTGCAGGGGGAGGGGCGATTATATGTTTCAATGCCTCCCAGCTCATATTTCATTCCAAGCGGAAATTTCAAATATAGGAAAATTGGTTCTTACCTGCTAATTTTCGTTCCTGTAGTACCACGGATCAGTCCAGGACAGCTGGGTTTTGCCTCCCCACCAGCAGATGGAGACAGAAGAAGACTTTGCGGACTCTGTCCTATACCCCTGAGGTGCCACCTAGTGCTGCCAGTATGATTCAGTACCCAAGCAGAAATAAAGATATAAAAAACCATAACTACCAACCATAAAAAAACCACCTCCCTCGAAGAGCAGAGGATATGAAACACTGCATAAACCGCAAGTAACGAATAAAACATGTCGACAAAAAAATAGAGCCCCAAAAGGGACAGACAAGAAAACTTGCATAGAGGTTGACCAGCCACCAGCCGAGCGGGCTCTCCATCTTCTTCCCGGGCGGGCGTCTGGACTGATCCGTGGTACTACAGGAACGAAAATTAGCAGGTAAGAACCAATTTACCTTTCACTGTTCGTACCCGGATCAGTCCAGGACAGCAGGGATGTACCAAAGCTTTCCTAACCAGGGTGGGACAGAGAGTCCCGCTCGGAGCACACTGGCTCCAAAGGAACCGGGCTCTGGAGCCCGGACATCAAGCCGATAATGTCTTGCAAAGGTATGCGGAGACTGCCAGGTGGCCGCCCTACAAATTTCCTGTGGCGACACCTGCTGGCACTCCGCCCAAGAGGTCGACTGCGAGCGAGTAGAATGAACCTTAAGGCGAGAAGGAAGCGGACGACCCTGAACCAGGTAAGGGGAGGAAATCGCCTCCTTCAACCATCGGGCAATCGTTGACTTAGATGCCTTCTGCCCTTTTCTCCACAGCACGAAAAGGTGATCCGAGAGCCGAAAACCGTTAGTCACCTCTAAGTAGCGCAACAAAGCTCTCTTCATGTCCAACTTCTGCAACTCCTTTGCCTCTGGAGAAGAGGAGTCCACCCCCGCAAAGGAAGGAAGTTCCACAGACTGGTTCACATGAAAAGAGGACACCACCTTCGGGAGAAAAGAGGGAACAGTTCTCAAGGAGACTCCCGCCTCGGAGATCCGCAAGAAAGGCTCCCTGCATGATAAGGCCTGCAGCTCGGACACCCGCCTAGCGGAAGAAACCGCCACCAGAAAAACAGTCTTCAAGGTCAGATCCTTCAAGGTCACCCGTCGCAAGGGTTCAAAAGGAGCCGAACAAAGCACCTTGAGTACCAGGTTCAACCTCCATGAAGGACAAGGGCTCCGGACCGGAGAGCGAAGGTGCTTAGCGCCCCGTAAAAAGCGAACCACATCCGGGTGAGAGGCTAGAGGCACCCCATGCACCTTCCCTCGAAAACTGCCCAGGGCCGCCACCTGCATCCACAGCGAATTGAATGCCAAACCCTTGGCTAGGCCAGCCTGTAAGAAATCCAGAACTTCTGGAATAGACGCCTCGGCGGGCTGCACACAGTGGTCGATATACCAGGACTCAAATACTCCCCAGACTCTGACATACACCAGGGAGGTAGAAGTCTTGTGGGAACGTAAGAGCGTGGCCACCACCGCATCAGAGTAACCCCTACTCTTCAACCGGCGCCTTTCATAAGCCATGCCGCTAGACAAAAGCGATCTGCCTTGGTGAAACAGACAGGCCCCTGTCGCAGTAGCGTGGGAGACGCAGGAAACCTCAGTGGACAGTCTACTGCCAGAGCCAAAAGATCCGCAAACCACGGGCACCGTGGCCACGAGAATCACTTTTCCGGCGTGCCTTTCGATGCGGCGTAGGACCTTGCCCACCAACGGCCATGGAGGGAACACGTACAGTAGAATGTCCTTGGGCCAGGGAAGGACCAGTGCGTCCGCCCCTTCCACCCCCGGTTCTCGACGACTGAAGAACCGAGGGGCCTTGGCGTTGCGATGCGTCGCCATCAGATCCATAGCTGGCGTGGACCACCGGTCGCACAAACAATGAAAGGCATTGTTGGAGAGTTCCCACTCCCCAGGATCCAGTTGGTGACGACTGAGGAAATCCGCTTGGACGTTGTCCACGCCGGCAATGTGAGACGCCGCTATCCGGTAAAGATGCGCCTCCGCCCAGCGGATCAAAAGTTGTGCTTCCGCCACCACCGGACGGCTCCTGGTGCCGCCCTGACGATTGATGTATGCTACTGTCGTTGCATTGTCGGAGAGCACCCTCACCGACTTGCCCTCCACCAACGGTAGGAGGGCCTGAAGCGCAAAGTGAACCGCTCTGGTCTCTAAGCGATTGATCGACCAAGAGGCTTCCTGCCTGGTCCACTGACCCTGGACAGCCGTGTCCCGACAAACCGCTCCCCAGCCAGAGAGGCTGGCATCCGTGGTCACTACGGTCCAGCAGTTAGTCTCCAGGTCCATCCCCTGACGCAAGTTATGCGGAGAAAACCACCACTGCAGACTGGAACGCACCGCCCCCGACAGGGGAAGGACAATGTCGTAAAGCTGCGAGCGAGGCTTCCAGCGGGACAACAAACCTGAGTGAAGAGGACGCATATGTGCAAATGCCCACGGCACGAGATTGATGGTCGAGGCCATGAAGCCCAGGACCTGCAAATAATCCCAGGCCATAGGATGAGAGAGAGATTGGAAATCTGTCACCTGTTGCATGAGCTTCCAGACTCTTTCCTCCGTCAGAAAGACCTTCCCTAAGGCAGTATCGAAACGAGCCCCCAGGAATACCAAGCTCAGAGGGGGGTCAGATGGCTCTTCTCATGGTTGACCACCCATCCTAAGGAGTCCAACATCCAGAGGACTCGCTCCACCGCGTCCCTGCAGAGACTTTCCGACTTCGCTCGAACCAACCAATCGTCCAGGTACGGATGGACCAGAATCCCCTCCCATCGCAATGCAGCCGCAACCACCACCATAACCTTGGTGAACACTCTGGGAGCCGTTGCCAGACCGAACGGGAGGGCGCGAACTGAAAGTGGCACCCCAGGACCGCAAACCACAGGTATCTCTGATGATCCGGACGGATGGGGATGTGGAAGTACGCCTCCGACAGGTCCAGAGAAGCTAAGAACTCCCCCTTGTGCACCGACGCTATTACCGAGCGAAGCGTTTCCATCCGAAACCGGGGCACCTTCAGAGCATGATTTACTCGCTTCAAATCGAGGATGGAACGAAAGGACCCGTCCTTTTTTGGGACCACGAAGTAGATGGAGTAGCACCCACGCCGCAGCTGCTCTGCGGGCACTGGAACTATGGCCCCTAGATCTTGCAGGCGTTGCAGGGTGACCCGTACCGCCCTGCGCTTCTCGCTGAACGTGCAAGGGGACACTATGTAATGGTCCTTGACTGGCCGTGCAAAATCTAAGGCGTAGCCATGCTCTATTATGCCTAGGACCCATTGATTGGATGTCAGTTGGGCCCACGCCTCCCGGAAAAGAGACAACCGTCCCCCAATCTTTGGAACGGAAGGAAGGGCCGGCCGCACTTCATTGTGTAGCCTTGGAGCCCCCATGGGACTGGGGGGCACCTTCCCTGGCTGGGCGACGGCCCCGAAAGGACTGATTCCAAGAGGCCTGTCGGGGCGCGTTCTGACGAAAGGACGATCCGGTGGACCGAGAAGACCGGTATAGACGATTCCCCCGAGAACGATTTCGCGGAGGAAAGGTACCTTTGGACAGGTGCCTATCCTCCGGCAACCAGTGAACCTTGTTCTCACCCAGAGACTTAATCAAATCGTCCAATTGTTGCCCGAAGAGGAGCTTCCCCTTAAATGGCAAGGAACTCAGCTGCACTTTTGAAGACGTATCCGCTGCCCAGTGCCTGAGCCATAGGAGCCTGCGGGCAGAAACCGCTGAGACCATCGTCCGGGCAGACGTCCTCAGGAGATCATACAGGGCGTCAGCGCCGTACGCAACTGCCGCTTCCAGCCGACTAGCTCGATCCGCTGCCGCGCCAGATAGGTTGGACTCAGCCTGCCAATCCTGAACCCAGCGGAGACAATCCCTCTGGGCGAAACTGGTACACATAGCTGCCCTGAATCCAAGGGCCGACACCTCAAAAATCCTCTTAAGCTGCAGCTCCAGCTTACGATCCTGAAGGTCTTTCAAGGCTGTGCCCCCTGTTACCGGAATAGTGGTCCTCTTGGTGACCGCGGCAACCGCAGAATCAATCTTGGGAAGCCTGAGGAGCTCCAACGCATCCTCCGGGAGCGGGTACAATTTTTCCATCGCTCGTCCGACTTTCAAACCTAGCTCCGGATTGTCCCATTCCTTATACAATAAGTCCGTGACCGACCAGTGGAAAGGAAAAGAATGAGCTGGACCGCGGAGACCCACCATGACGGGGTCCATAGATCCCACCCTGGAATCCTCAGGGGGGACCTCAATAGCGAGCTCCTCCAGGATGACCGGTATAAGGGGCCCCAGCTCATCCCTTCGAAACAGGTGTACCACCTTGGAATCATCGCCATCCGCCACCGGGACTGCCCCCGGCTTGGCCGGCTGAGGGTGAAGCTCAGGATCCTCTTCCTGCCCGTCGCCTGGAGTCAACGGGGGCGCTGGATCATCCTCCGATGAGTCCGATTGAGAAGACTCCGTCAGTCTGGACCGAGACCAGAGAGGACGCTTCGGTTTGGGGACATCTGCCCCCTCCAACTAGACCGTTTGCGTGCCGAAGCCTCCCGGGGCAACTTAGAGCGTGACCTCCGCCCCGACTTGCGAGCCTTGAAGAACTTGCGCATCATGTCCACAAAATGGGAGGAGAACGAGGAAGAAGAACCATCAGACTCCGGATCCTCATCTGAGGAAACCCCGGTTGGAGCCGGCACCATGCCCCCACCAGGAGCAGCCGGCCTCGGGGAGAGCGGAGGAGGAGAAGACCCCTCCCCCAGCGCATCCAGCGCTGCCTTTTCCTGGTCTCGGAAGGTCCCTAATAAAGCCTCCGAACCCGCACTCAGCTGGAATGGAACCGGGTCCTTTTCCCTCCGATCGGGTCTCCGGGGCTCCCGACGCGATCTGGAGCCTTGCCCAGGCTCCTTACCAAGCAAATCCTGTGAGGAGCCCTCCCCCTCGGAGAGACAGGCCGTGCAAACCCCAGCGCGAGAAATCCGCGCGCGCACTGCCACAGGCAAAGTAGGCTGCACCACGCAGCATATCCCCGGGCTCGATTTTTTGGCTGCCCGAAAAAAGAACCTGCGGCGTTCGGAGCGATTTCCCGGTCCCCCACGGGCCGAAAAAACGGCGATAACGGAGCGAACACCCGGCCGGAGGAAGCCTTAACTCCAGGCAAGTTTTTAAAGGAATTTACTTAAATTTTAATTTACCTGAAAAAAGTCAGGCAGGCCGAGGGTGAGTGGCCGAGACCCCCGGCATCACCCTGAGCCACAGCAGATGTAGGGTCCCCAACCCTCTGCTCTGCAGCCTCGACTACCAGGGGGGATGGTCCCACCAGGACCTGACAACCCCCTGGGAGGCTAGACTACTTGCCTTCAGCCGAAACCTTCCCTTTCCTATTACCTTTTTTTTTTTTTTTTTTAATTTAAAGGAACTCTAACCAAGATCCCTCAGCAAACAAAAAAGCAATATTAAGCTATGGAGACCAAACTACCCCTAACTTAGCACCACCGAGAGACACAAGGCTTTGCACCTCAACCATCTGCTGGAGACAGAAGAATACTGGCAGACACTAGGTGGCACCTCAGGGGTATAGGACAGAGTCCGCAAAGTCTTCTTCTGTCTCCATCTGCTGGTGGGGAGGCAAAACCCAGCTGTCCTGGACTGATCCAGGTACGTACAGGGAAGGCAGAATTTGCCCCAAGGGGCAGTATGTTCCTCAAAATCTCCCAATATGTTTGAAGCAGAAAGACTTGAGGGCTCTGGCCTCTTTGTCCTTTTTTTCTTTGACAAGGCCTGCCTTCCACAACACTGTTTGAAATCTGACTGCTCCAGAGGAGGAAGGAGCTTTCTGATTTTGGAATTCTACAATGTGGTCTGCTTGTTGAGAATCCTTCAGGATTGGTTATATGTCATCTTGTATCCATCGAGCAGGGGAGAAGGCAGTGGTTCCACTGGACTTGAGATATGTTCTCCATGCTCCATATAGAAAATTTCCCACGGATTGGTCCAAATGTCTTGATTTCGCCAATAAAATGGACTTGGGTGTGTTTAATGAGTCCTTGAAGAAAAAAAATTCTACCCAAGAAAAGACAGGATCCATGCCAAAACCAGGGGGCAGCTGTCCTGTGCAGCTCTTTTTCCATTCCCGAACCAGGCTTAATAAAGAGATGGAGGTAATTCTTCCTGAGCCTCCAAAACAGCACAGACACAAATTAGAGGGAATGTCAGGCTGAGATGTCCAAATATAACAAGCAACACACAGGGCAAGGCCCTTAGGCTTCACTACAGGCACCAGACTGCCAATATGCCCTAACAGGCTTCTAACAATAGTACGCCCAAAAATATTAGGCATATATAAGTGCCCAAACCGAGCTTCCCAGGATGCTCAGATAGTTTGTGCAAAAAAAGCATGTTCGTACGTGCACAATTAAGTGTCCTGGTAGGTGCTTCTATGCTCCCAACGGGCTGCACATGCACAATCCAACGAAAACTGAAGAGGGCAATCTGCAGCGCACAAAAATGTTCAAACGCCGCCGTGGCCTACCACGTGGTGAACCAGACTTAGAGCGGGGTCTATCCGCAAGGGCTGCTCAACCCTCCAGGCTGCCCCCGCCCCCTGAACTCCACCGGAGGCAGGAATGGCCGTTGGATCGCATGCCGAGCACGGAGACCGATGGGGGAGGAATCCCTCCTCAACTCCCCTTCTCTATTTATTTTTAAAATTACCCTTTACCTGAGCTCAGCCCATCCCGGCTGAGTACAAGGTCAGTCTCTGGCTGCGCGGGGGGAGAGAACATAAACCTTCACCGCCATGCTCTGCTTCCTGCACCCACTTGCCTTTCAGCTATTTTTTAGTTTTACACAGCTAAGTTCATGCCAGCTGAAAAACCAGCTACCAGACCAAGGCACTCATCTGAGGGACCATCAAAATCACCTCAGGAATTCTCAACTTGAGAGGGGCGATAAGGTATCACCACAGGAGAGCAGGGCAAATAATGCTTTAAAAAAAAAAAAAAAAGGAATTCCCGGTAGGGAGATGTATGTCCAACATCTGCTGGAGCGGAGAATACTGGCAGGCTGTCAGTGCAGGGCTATATATACTGTGACGTCACCTTTGCTCAGTCTCCATCTGCTGGTAGACGTGCATAACCCACTGGTTTTAGATTCGCCTGTCCATGTGCTAAGAAAACATGAACATTAAAGCCCCCTACATTTACATTTAACAATCTCCTGGAATTGTATTTTGTGTTCATGGCATAGTCTCACTTCTTCACTTGGCCATAGGTGCCAAATGGCCTGGGTACGGCTCTGGGTGAAGACAAGAAAGGTAATGGGATTCAAAAGGGTGTGGGATAAACACTGCAGATCCCTGCTGGCTAGAGAATATAAATGTGGTAATTTTTCTATTACATTTAAAATTTACATTGCTGCTTGGGGATAGCCTGCAAGGAGCGGCAGTGGTAGCCGCAACTTGCTGGGCAGACTGGATGGATCTTTTTAGTCTTTATCTGCTATCATTCACTATGTTACTATGTCACCCTCCAGTCCTCAAGTTCAGTGGCAAATTACCAGAAGCATGATTGCAGTTTCATATCCGCATTCCTTCAAAATTCTGTGGTGAACACCATCAGGCCCCCGTGAAATGATACGATTTACTTTGTCAATTTGCTCTTTTTTTTTTCCCAATCTTTATTAACAACATTGTTGAAGAACTTGAGGGAAAAGTTTGTTGCAGGTACTAAAATTGGTAACAGGACAGGCTAGAAAGAGAAGAAAAATGAAAGGGGACTTGAGAAAACAAAGTATTCTCAAGGTTTGGAAAATGACTTAATGTAAAAAAAAAATAAAAAATGTTTTAATCACATTTGGGATGCAAAACGCCATTAGCAGAGACCTTAGTTTTTCATTTTTATTTTATTTTTTCCCTGGAACTTATCAGTGTTTATTCTAATGAACAAAAACAGGATAAAAAGTAGTGGAAAAAGATTCATTTTTTTCCACTGAAATTGTGTTTTTTTTAATTTGTTTTTGTTATAACAAACACTAATAAATTCCTGGGAAAAAAAATAACACAACTAAAAATTAAGATCCCTGGCCAATAGCCATATATAAATTTAGAAGGACAAGAACTGACAAGAACTGGAACCTGTAAAAAAAAAAAAAAAAAAAAAAAAAAGAGGAGGTTTAAGCAGCAATCATCTCAGATGACCTGAAGGTAGCCAGACAATGTAATAAAGCAACAAGGACTTTGTGGTGTTTCCAGTCGATAGCAGGGCTGAATTAGCCATGCTGTCATGGGATCTGTCAATCAGGTCCAGGAGGCGGAGCTTTACAAAGCAGAGATTTAGATTTTAGCTCTCTGCGGCTGTGCGTGTGTTCCCACACAGGAAAGTAACAGATTCTCCTCAGTCTGTTTTTTCCGCGAGCAGGATCGCATGCGGGGCTGACTTCTCCTCAGTGTTTCTTATTTTATTGAAATGTCAAAAAAGCCAGGGTTTAAACCCTGTGCCTGTGGCAAGGTAATGTCGGTCACGGATGGCCATGACAGATGTTACTGATGCCTGGGACCAGAGCATAACTTACAAAATTGTGATTTTTGTGCTCGAATGTCCCCAAGAGCCCAAAAACAACAGGCCTACAAGATGTTTGAACTTTTCACTTTTTCCGAGCCATCGGAGGCTCATTCTTCACCGGGTCCCTCATTAAAGGCGGCTCCGTCACAAAAAAGAGCGTCGTCGTGGGATCCTCAACCCTCCAGGCTTGGAGGTAAGGACTTACCTAGCCGACATAGGCCTTCGGATCCGAGAGGACCGAAAGAGCCTCGGCGATCGGCGCAGGAAACAATGGCGCCTAAAACTTCAGCGCCGACGACTTATGCACCTGAAGTACCTTCTGCGCTCAAATCACCATTGGCGCATAACACTTCTGCGCCCGAATCGACATCGGCGCACAAGACATCTGCGCGCAAGGCGCCGGAGCCGTCTGAAGCGTGCTCGGCGCCGAACACAACGGCGTCGAAACCATCTGCGCACAAGTCGATATATGCGCACAACTTACAAAAAACATCGGCGCACATGGCGCCGAAGACACTGGCGCACTCGACAGCACACGGATAGACGCACAGTGGACTACAAAAGTCCAAACATATCATATCACATGGGGTAAAACGAAGCCATCAGTCTCCAGATGTATCTCATTCCATCTCTTCAGACTAATTCTACAGAGGTGAAGTCAAAACTAATCAGGAGATGGAACCCACAAAGGATCATCGTCACACTATCACCATAGGTGATCACATCGTCACACTATCACCATAGGTGATCACATCACTCACATCAAAAAGCTGCGAAGACAAGAGATACATGGGCAGTGAGCCCTTCCACTTCTAGGTCATCTCACCCACGAAGTGTAGATTCCTTATCTCGTAGACAATTAATACAAATCACTTCCTCTGCTGCATCTGCATCCTTAGATAATTCTGTTAAGACCACAGAGGGCAAGATGAGGAACAAGTATGATGTACCAGCTGCTTCCCCTAAAATTCCTACGGTATCACCTAAAACAGGTGAACTACCAAAACAATCTGGTCGTGCAGCAATGCCTCCTCAAACAAGAGAGGCATTTTTTTCAATTATCCCAATCATTGGCGAGGTTTTATGAAACTCTTCAATCATCCTTTAAGATGTCCAACGAATTATCAGTGAATTCCCCAGAACACAGTACATATACTTCCAGAGAACCGTCTGTGGAGCCTCCGGCATCCCCAATGATGAAACAACCAGTTTCACCAATTCAACAACAAGATACCCCTATAGATTCTCTGTCTCCACAAACGTCCCCATTGTCATCTACTGGATTGCCATCGGATTCACAGGAACAACCAAAGGAACCGTATTCTCCTCCAGAGAACCTGACATACCCGAAATTTTTAGAAAAATTGGGCACGATACTACATCTGGAGGTCCAAAAGGAGACAGACCCTAGGTCAGAAACCTTTGGTCTCCTAAAGATTTTCGATGCTCCGGGAGAACCAACATCTCTCCCCCACCTGAGTAATTACATTCTGTCTTACAGAAGTCGTGGGAAACGCCTTAATCTCTATCAGCTGTTTCCAAGAAAACGGATATAAAATTCCGTATGCGAAAAACATCGCCTTACTCTATACCACAACTACCACATGCTTCAATTGTGATAGAGTCAGCAATGCAAAGATTCAAAAAAGCAAAATTGCATGCCTCATATCCACCGGGCAAAGACAACCGGTGTTTAGATGACTTTGGCAGGAAGATATATCACAACTCAATGTTGAATGCCCGCATTATGCACCATCAATTCTATTTGGTACAATACCTATGAGTGCATACAAGCCACAAAAGGTATGCTTTCCTCGACGGCTGATCAGGTACAACCGCCTCTTCATGATATGGAGGAGTGTTCTTGACACATTCTGCGATCGATATATAAGGCATTTGAAACATCTTCTAGGGCATCTGCGACAGCCATTGCATCCCGTAGGATGGCATGGTTACGCTCTAGTACGATACGAGAAGGTTTACACAAGAAACTGATGAACCTCCCGTGTACAGGAGACAACCTGTTCGGAGAACAGTTTCAAGAAACAGTTGGAAAATTAAAGGAGAAAGCTCTAGCAGTCCAATCTTTAACGTCACAATCTCACTACTCGACCACGCATCGTTATGTGGGACCTACACGTAGACAATCCTATAATCGTAGGCCTTACAGGTCTTATCAATCTTTTCGTACACAGACTTATCCATCTTACCAGCGTCCTCCGCTGCAACAAAACAACATGACTCAACGTAGGGGTAAGCCACGTAACCAGAGACAGCAAACACAACAACCGGCTGCTGCAGTAAAATCAACGCCGTCTTTTTAATAAACCAGCCACCACCATTACATCAAGCACCACTGGCAGAATTCATTCTTGCCTGGCAGCCTGGGAGAAAATAATAACCGATCAATGGGTTTTAGAAATAGTACGACATGGCTATCAACTCCAATTTACCACCAAACCCATACTACCTCACTTTTCCACTCTAAAGAGTCAAAGCTTCCAACCACAACTGGGGAAGGAGTTTGCTTTGCTTCGCAAACAGCTGGCCATTAGACGAATTTTCCCGAAAACCCAAAAAGCAGGATTTTATTCCCCATACTTCCTCATAACCAAAAGGTCGGGTGGACTTCGCCCCATATTAGATCTACGGGAATTAAACAAATTCCTGACCAAAGAGAAATTCAAGATGGTATTGTTGAAATCGATCTTACCTCTGATTCAACCCATCGACTGGATGTGTTCCATCGATCTGAAGGATGCGTACACACATATTCTAATCCAGCCATCCTCTTGGCGATACCTATGCTTTCGCTACGGCCATCAACACTACCAGTACAAGGTTCTTCCTTTTAGACTATCGGCTGCACCCAGGGTTTTCACCAAATGCATGGTTGTGGTGGTGGCTCATCTCAAACAGGGTATGACCATCTTTCCATATCTGGACGATTGGCTAATAATAGCCTTGACCCCAGACATCTTACTCGATCACCTTCGACGGGTGATACAGTGCTTACAGGAATTGGGACTGGTGATCAATTTTCAAAAATCACACCTCCAACCAACACAACGACTACAGTTTACAGGAGCAGGCCTGGACACTGTTCACAACCGGGCACATCTCCCCACAGAAAGAATAATACAAATACGTCAACTTCTCTACTCGTTGAACAACACTCAAAGGCCGTTGGCAAGACAAGTTTTGGTAGTCCTCGGCCACATGGCGGCGGCTATCTTCACAGTGCCCTACACCAGGCTACACATGAGACGCCTGCAATGGGGACTAAAACGTCAATGGAAACAACACTCACAACCATTGACACAGAAGCTATTGTTGACTTCCGAGATGAAACAGGACATAACATGGTGGCTCCTACACTCCACCCTGTCCAAAGGAGCAGTATTCAGTCCTCCTCCTCACAACGCAGTCTTAACCACAGATGCGTCTCGCAAGGGATGGGGAGCACATCTCGAGATTTACGAAACCCAAGGGTTATGGACAATCTCCGAGCAGACCCTGCAGATAAATTTATTAGAGCTCAGAGCAATTCGAAATACGCTACAAGTGTTTCAAGATCACTTAAAGGGCCGCAGAGTCATAACAGGCACACAAAAAGAGATAACAGGGACACAAAAAAGGGAACACATCACCCCCATACTAAAAGACCTACATTGGTTACCCATCTCCTTCCGCTCACAATACAAAACCCTCACCATCCTTCACAATTCCCTACACAAACATAATCACACCTGGCTCGACGAAATGCCTCGTTACCGTTCATCCGACCGACCCACAAGAACAACCCATGCAGGTTCCCTACACACCCCATCCCTAAAGGCAGCACACTCTACTCACACCAGAGAGAGAGCCTTCTCCATCGCTGCCCCCACCCTCTGGAACTCCCTCCCCACCCTCCTACGCCAAGAGACATCCCTGCAAATTTTCAAGAAAGGAGTCAAAACATGGCTATTCCGACAGGCCTATCCTGACACAAACCAAATCTAATTTCTCCCCAGCCCCCTCTGTTCGAATTTCCCCCACCCCATCCTATGTTTCCCCCGCTTCCCCCCGCACCTCCCATGGATACCCTAGAAGAAACAACATTCCCCCTACGGCTTAATTTATTTTTGATCATGATCGGTTAATGTGTCCTTTTGTAAGAAATAGTATTTTGTTCTAAGGTTACATTGTTATGGTTTTACTTTATTTTATTCTTTGTACATTGTTTTGTTCTAATGTTTTATTGTATCGCCCACCTGAGTTCTTTGTAAACCGGCATGATGTGCTGCACGAATGTCGGTAAATAAAAGTTAATAAATAAAATAAATAAATAAATGATCTACACAGACAATCAAGTGGCAATGTTTTATATCAACAAGCAAGGAGGATCCAGTTCATGGCTCCTTTGCAAGGAGACCCTGACAATCTTCAAACATGCTCACCAACATTGCATACATCTGCAAGCAAGTTATCTACCAGGAGTAGCAAATACAAGGGCGGACAGGCTAAGTCGCAACTTTCATCCTCACGAATGGACACTCAATTCGGAGATAGCCCAAAGCATCTTCATGGAATGGGGGACGCCCGCGATAGATCTCTTTGCAACAGAGATTAACGCTCAGGTTCCCAAATTCTGCTCGATACGACCAAGTCAGTTCAGGATTGCCCAGGATGCCTTCCTCATTCCGTGGACGACAGGCCTCCTGTATGCCTTTCCTCCCATGCCACTCATAACAAGAATAATTCAAAACTGAATAACAGACAAGACTCAACTGATACTGATAGCTCCAGCCTGGCCAAGACAACCATGGTACAGTTTCCTTCTCTGACTATCCATCACGGACCCCATTCGATTACCGAATCGCCCAGATCTTCTCTTCCAAGATCAAGGAATGCTTCCACACCCACTGCACTCATCTCTTCATTTGACAGCATGGAGATTGAGAGGCTCCTTTTAACAGTACAGGGCGTTTCCACTTCGGCACAATCCATTTTGTTAGAATCCAGGAAACTCAACGAGGAAAAACTATAGTTATAAATGGAAATGATACTCGACCTAGTGCACTTCTAACGGTGTACCACCATTAGACTGTTCACCTGAGTTACTCATTATCTACATACACTGTACACAGCTGGTCTTGCAACCTCATCCATTAGAGTTCATCTCAGTGCCATAGCAGCATATCACAGACCACTTAACAATATTCCTATTTCCAATTACCCCTCACTATCTCATTTTATCAAGGGGTTAACTCACCTTCGTCCTCCGATCTCCAAACCTCCAGTTCCCTGGAACCTCAACATAGTTCTTGACCAGCTTATGCTTTTCCCGTTTGAGCCCATGGACTCAGCACATATTAAATACCTCACATGGAAGGTGATGTTACTGGTTGCAGTAACATCAGCACGACGAGTCAGTGAATTACAGGCCTTGGTCCATTATTCTCCGTATTTACAGTTTCATCACCAAAAAGTGGTTCTCCGAACTCACCCATCCTTCCTACCAAAAGTGGTTGATCAATTCCATCTCAATCAGACCATAGAACTACCCATCTTTTTCCCTAAACCTCATGCAAATGACAGGGAAAATTACTGCATACGCTAGACTGCAAAAGAGCTTTAGCATACTACAAAGAAAGAACAAACTCGGACTCCCGTGTTTCTCAACTCTTTGTCTCTTTCGACCCGAAGGCGTCTGGACTACCAGTGGCTAAACGCACCATCTCCAGCTGGATAGCACAGTGCATCAAGTTCTGCTACGACAAACAGAACCTACAGCTGCATTCTGTTCTCAAAGCTCATCAAGTTAGAGCAGTGGCGGCCTCCTTGGCACACCTGAAACATGTACAACCCATTGACATTTGTAAGGCAGCTACATGGTCATCGCTCCATACCTTCACATCGCACTACTGCCTTGATCAACAAGCAGCCACTGATGTGAAGATAGAGATTGCAGGACTGCGTGCCCTATCCTCTTGTACACGGTGAATGCCACACTGTTCATGATCACGTACAAACATATATACCATAAACAACGTGATCGGGAGCTTGGGACTCCCATGACAGCATGGCTAATTCAGCCCTGCTATCGAAGGGAAAAAGCAAGTTTGCTTACCATAAACGGTGTTTCCGTAGATAGCAGGATGAATTAGCCATGCTGACCCACCCTCCTCCCTGGCAGTCACCGTCTTTCCGAACTACAGCTTAATCACAGACTGAGGAGAATCTGTTACTTTCCTGCGCGGGAACACTCACGCAGCCGCAGAGAGCTAAAATCTAAATCTCTGCTTTGTAAAGCTCCGCCTCCCGGACCTGATTGACAGATCCCATGACAGTATGGCTAATTCATCCTGCTATCTACGGAAACACTGTTTACGGTAAGCAAACTTGCTTTTTTCTTAAATGAAAAATTATTTGTTCCTCTTTTATCACTCACCCCAGACCCACTTGACTTAAGCACTCCAGATACTCCTTCAACCTTGACCAGATCAGTTCAGCTGTCCCCAGACTGTATCCCACTTTCAGAATTCAGGACAGTCTCCCCAAAGAGGTAGAGAAGATCCTTCAAATGATCGGCCAATCCACTTGCCCATTAGACCTCATACTCTCCTGCTTCATCTGTGATCTGAGACCACACCTAGTTTTCTGGCTAACTACTATAATAAGTAACAGGCTAACTCAAGGCTCTCTGTGTTTCTCACAAGACAAGACTATAATCAATCCTATCCTAAAGAAACCAGGCACAGATCCAAATATAGTTGATCACTATCGTCCTGTTTCCAATCTTCCCTTCTTATCCGAACTAGTGGAAAGGAGTCTACTTCCAACTTTTAGAATTCCTACATACTTCATAAATACTTCCAAATCAGAATTTTTTGGCCAAGCCAACAAGAACACTCTCTGTCAGGCACGAGATTCAGTGCACAGTCTGGGGATATAACTTGATAGTCTTACAGTGAAAACCCACATCTCAATGGCAAATCTGATGTTGACTACCAACTTCGCAACTAGTTTGAGAAACACAACCTTGCTACTGTCATACATGCACTGATCATCATCTGCATAGACTACTGTAACTCTAGTTAATTGTATCTCACAAGATAACCTCAAGCACATCCATCTTCAGAGGTTGGAAGGAACCAAATCCACTAACCATATAAAGAACATACAAACAAACAATCTTGCACTGGTTACATGGATTCCAGGTCGAAAAAACAGGCTAAAATTCAAAATTCTTTGCTTTGCCTTTAAATGCATGAATGAACTGGCTCCTACACTCCCATGAGGGAACTTCAATACTACCAACTGACTATCCTATCCTCTGCTCCTCTGGCCTCTGTCAGATTAATCTGCACAATATGTTAGGTATTCAACTGCTATGCCTCATAAATCTAGTACAAGATACCGCTAACTCTGCACCTTAAAAAACTTCTTGCCTCACCCTCTGAAAAATAAAATAATCAAAGATTGACTTTTCAGCCAGGCCTTCCCGTAGATTCCACAGCAGGCACTCGACTTCTTGATCATAAACCCACTTTTGTCCACCATTGGACAAATCGTATTTAATTCTCACTGTCTCTGCACTAGGTGCTCACCTTTTCACATATGCATTCATACTCCTGTAGCCATATTTATTCTTACTATCCAATTCACTGAATGACCTTATTAATTACTATTAGGTCTATCCTGTAAAGTGCGGCCGCGTTTACCCTGCTCCTAAGCCGCGTTTTACTCACTTTCCAGCCGCGTTATCCCTTCCTGCGATCCCGAATCCACTATAACCTACTCCTACCGCGTCCTAAAATCCCCGGCCAACCCCTTCCGCACGCGGCATGGATATTGCATGCAAACGAGCGAATTAGCTATTCCCTAGCATCCCGTAACCCGCGCCCCGACTATCGCTATCTTTCCCTGCCGTTTTGTCGCGCGTTTAACCTGCAAACTTACCGCCTACCCTGACCCTGCGGTAGAGGCAGGGGTAAGGGTAGGTGGCAAGCTTTCCCCCAGCCCCCGCTCACCTGCCCCGGCCGCGATCGTGGGTGCCGGTCTCCGTGGCAGCCCCAGTCCTCTCCCCTCCTCCCGAAGCAAAAAAAAAAAAAAAAAAAGTGAAAAAAACCTTGCAGCCCCCCTCCGATGTCCAGAGGGGGCTGCAAAAAGTAAGTTGCTTCACCGCTGTCAGTTCTCCCTCCTCCCGGAGCTGCTTTTTCAGCCTTGCTCCGGGAGGAGGGGAGAATAGACACTGACAACGGCGAAGCGAAAAAAACCCAAAAGCAATTTTGTTTTTTTTTCAAAATTTTGGGGTTTTTCCAAAAGCGACAATTTTGGCTTTTGGACGCCTGCACAACTTACTTTTTTTTTGCAGCCATCAGCAGGAACACATGGCGATCGTGGCTCCGGTAGCTCCTCCCGACGAAGATGGCCGCCTGCACGGGGGAAAGCGTGCAATTGGCCGCTCAAGACGTGGCGTCACAACGTTTGGCGTCACGGGATGTGACGTCACGTCTTCAGCGGCCAATTGCACGCTTTCCCCCGTGCAGGCGGCCATCTTCGTCGGGAGGAGCTACCGGAGCCACGATCGCCATGTGTTCCTGCTGATGGCTGCAAAAAAAAGTAAGTTGTGCAGGCGTCCAAAAGCGACTTACTTTTGGGATCTTGACAGATCCCAAAAGAAAGTCGCTTTTGGAAAAAAAACAAAATTGTCGCTTTTGGAAAAAAACCAAAATTTTGAAAAAAAAACTAAATTGCTTTTGGTTTTTTTTCGCTTCGCCGCTGCCAGTGTCTATTCTTTGCTCCTCCCGGAGCAAGGCTGCTTTTCGCGCCCTGCTCCGGGAGGAGGGGAGAAGAGACACTGACAGCGGCGAAGCAACTTACTTTTAGCTTTTGGTTTTTTCGCTTTTTTTTTTTTTGCTTCGCCGCTGTCAGTGTCCCTTCTCCCCTCCTCCCGGAGCAAGGCTGCTTTTCGCGCCCTGCTTCGGGAGGAGGGGAGGGGGGACTGGCAGTCCCGACTTCCTGGTATCTGTCATTTCAAATGACATTTGAAATGACAGATACCAGCGTGGCGTGAAGCGTTAGGCCCGCGCACCCAGGATACTGTATAGGCGCTCTATCCAGTAAAATGGGTTGCGCGGGCCTAAGGCTTCACGGACGCGGTTTACATTTACATAAAATTAATGTTCAGGATCGAGCGGTAGGTGTGCTGCACTGTGCGTGCGGCAACCGCGGGTGCCACAGGCACTAACGCAGCTCTTCCTACCGCTCGGTACAGGATAGACCCGTATGTTATTTGCGACTCAAGATAACTTTCTACAATTTATTTAATATCTTACTATTCTCTTTTGTGTTGAGTGTTCTTCATTGTGATTGCAATTTTTTATTGAAACTTGATTGTAATTCACTTTGAGCCTAATTTAGGAAAAGACAGAATATCAAATGTTTATAAACAAACAACGGTATGCTCAGTTTCATAAGTAGAAGGTGTGCTCCCCGAGCCACTGAAAAAAAGTCTATTGGGCCTCTTCTGAAAAAAACTGAATCTCAATCCATCGCACCTAAATAATTACAGACAGATTTCCTCCTTACCTTTTTTTTTAGCTAAACTGATAGAAAGCATTGTCTTGAAATAGTTTACTGATTACCTGGAGGATAAGCAAATACTGGAGCCATACCAATATGGTTTCAAAAAAACCTCTTGAGTGCTGAATTACTAATATTGTTACTCCCAGACACACTTAGAAGGGGCCTAGACACTGGAAATAGCTGTGTTAATCTATTTGGATATAACCGCAGAATTTGATACAGTTGATCATCCCATCCTGTTACATCGGTTACAGGAATGTGGAATATCTGGCCCTGTTTTTCAGTGGTTTAGATCCTTTTTGTCACAGCAGTCTGAAATGTATAGAGTACAACACCACAACGGTCACATTTCATGACCACAAGGTTCAGCTCTATCTGCTATGTTATTTAATTTATACTTCGTCCCATTGTGTAAGGTCTTAGCAGGCCTCTGTGAAGGATATAAACTACACCAATGACATCCTTTTTTTTTAATTTTTTTATTATTCGCATACGTCCATCATGGTCAGTGTTGCTACTATCAGGAAATGGCTCTTATTTAATAAATTCTCTCTGAACCTTGTGAAACACAATGCGTTCTGATTCAGTGCTCTCCAGTCAAGATCCACTAAACGTCAATTGTGATTGAAAATACTGTTTTTTCACTAGACTCCTGTATTCAGAATTTAAGAGTTGTTTTTGATCCCATTCTGTCTTTCCATCCAGCCTGTTAAAATATGGTTTCTAGAAGCTTCGAATTATGAGCGGTCTTAAACATCTTTTGGAGAAGGCAGACTTAAGGCAAGCATCGATCCTATCATTGGTGGATTATTGTAATTTCGTTCTCGGCTTACCTGCCCATGACAATCAAACCTCTGCAATTATTGCTTAATGCAGCTGCCTGTCTTATCTCCGGGTGCAAAAGACGCAACCAGATTATCCCCGTGCTTGTAGACCTTCATTGGTTCCCCATCACGGAACGGATCAAATATAAGATTGCCATTACCACCTTTAAACTGATTTCTTCAGATATGTCACCATGGGGCAATGCACTCTTACACGTGTACTGCCCCACACGCCAGCTTTGCTCTTCTCAAAGGGGCCTCCTAGATGTGCCTTCAGTGTGCCAAGCAAGATTATGCTGCACCAGGGACTGTGCTTTTTCTGTGGTAGCTCCAATTTTGTGGAACGCACTGCCAGAGGCCCTACATTTAGTTGACAGTCTAAAAACTTTCAAGTCCCTGCTGAAAACATGGTTATTTAAGCAAGCGTATGGCTTGATCTGAGAATCTTCTAACTGAACTATTGGTACACATTAGCTGTATTTATTTTATTTATTTATGCAACTTTTCTATACCGTTATACAGAGAGCCATATCTCTATCTCTATGGTTTACACAATGATAATATCAAAAACAATGAAAAAATAAAAATAACTGAGCTGGTCTCATTTGTGTGATGCGTTTGTGTAAATTATTTTATGGTTGTATTATCTGTACATCGCCAAGATTTTTGCTTTAGGTGGTTTACAAATACAAATAAAAAGATAAAGACAGTATAATCAGCAGCAAAAAGGAGATCACTGGTGAGAGCCCACTTTAAGTATGTGTTCACTTCTAGAGGATGTGACTTTATAAGGACATTGAGAGGCTGGAAGCAGTTCACAAAATGACTACTACTACTAGATACTTCTATAGCACTACTTGATGTACACAGCACTGAACAAACAGCAACTCGTAAAATAGAGTTGCTTACCTGTAACAGGTTGTCTAGGACAGCAGGATCTTTGTTCTCACACATGGGTAACATCAATGAATGGAGCCCAGCACAGACAGCTTATGTTAAAGTTTCTAGAACTAAGACTAGGTACACTGAGCATGCCCAATACTACACATCCCTCTTCAGTCTTGTAACATAGAATTAAGATAAAAATAGGAGAAACCCAACTCCACGGGGTGGCAGGCAGGCAGGCAGGTATTCTGCTGTCCTAGGAGAACACCTGGGTAAGCAACTCTGCTTTCTCCTAGGACAAGCAGGATGGTAGTCTTCACACACGGGTGAATCCCTAGCTACAGGCTGCTCCCCCAACACAAAAGGGGACCAACAGAAACCAGCCAGATGCCAACGGGCACAACAACAGTGCTATTGGTAACAAAGGGGAAGACAGCTTGAACCCAAATAATGGGCCCTAGGTAGGGAGAGTTGAGTTGTACAGCTCAAAGAGATTCCAGAGGACAGACTGGCCGAACCTACTGTCATGTCAGGCATCCCTATCCAGACAGTAGTATGATGCGAATGTGTGGAGAGAATTCCACACACAACCTTGCAGATCTCATCTATGGGAACTGCTTGCAAGTGGGCCACCAACGTTGCCATGGCTCTGACAGAATGAGCCTTGACATGACCCCCAAGACGCAGTCCTGCCTGGGCATAACAGAAGGAGATGCAATCTGCTAGTGTGTTTGGCAACAGCAACTCCCAATCTATTCCTGTCAAAAGAAATGAAAAGTTGGGAGGACTGTCTATGGACTTCTGTCTGCTCCAGTTAGAAGGCTAAGGCTCTCTTGCAATCCAAACTGAGCAGTGCTTGTTCGCCTTGATGCGAATGGGGCCTGGGAAAGAATGTTGGCAGGATGATTGGTTAAGATGGAAGTCCATCACCACCTTAGGCAGGAACTTAGGGTGCGTGCGCAAGACCACATTGTCATGATAAAACTTGGCATTTTGTGAAGATCCATGGGGCAGAGGCGAGCTTGAATGGCAACACCTGGTACTGGAAGTGCTGTTTCCCACCACAAATTGAAGGTACACCCATATCAAGATCTTCCCCAGTCATAGGAAGTATGTGGCCTTTAGGTCGAGGGAGCATTGCCAGCCACCTTTTTACGAAAGGGGAATCAAGGTGCCCATGGAAACCATCTTGAACTTTTCTTCTCTTAGAAACTTATTCAAGGCCCTTAGATATAGGATGGGATAGAGTCCTCCTGTTCACTTGGGAATTAGGAAGTACCCAGAGTAGAATCTCCACACTATGCCCTAGTGGTATGGCTCAACCACTCTGGCCATTAAGAGGGAGAAGAGCTCTGCTTGTAGTACCTCCTATGCACTACACAATATGGGCATGGAGGGCAATTTGGTGGGACACCCAATAAATTTAATTGGTACCCTTGGCGGACGATGGACAAAACCCATTGGTCTGAGGTTACACTGGGCTGCAGTTCGCAAAGAACCGCAGCCTGCCCTCGACCAGAGGGTCCATTGTCCTGGATACAGGCAACTGGTTTATGCTCCCTACAGCTCAGTCAAAATCCCATCCCCGGAATTGACTGAAGAACTGGCTGGGGCATGGGAGCTCTCTGCTACCTGGGATGGTCACAGGAACTCTGATGGTGTTGACGGGATCAAGGAGGTGGAGGATAGTACCTCCTTTGGTGAAAGAAAGACTTCCTTGGCTCCAGCCTCGATTGCCTCATGGAGGAGGAGGATGGGTCCGGAGTACTGGCAGAGAGTTGTTGGAGGGGGTCATGATGGTCCCAGAGTTGGGCCACAGTGTCCCTCACCCTTTCTCTGATGAGATTCTCTCCAGTACACGGCATGTCAGCAAGTCATTCCTGTACCTATGGTTGGAGATCAGAGGTCCGCAGTCATTCTGTGGGCGCCAATTCCCACTGCAGAGGCCCTTGATGCAGTCTCAAAAACTTCATAGGTCACATGGACCTTGTGTTTCCCACACTCCAGACCCTTGTGAACCAGCGACATGAGGGTATCTTGCTGCTGGTGAGGCAGCTGCTCAGCCACCTCCCGTATCTGCTTCCAGATGTCCTTCAAGTATTGGCTCATGTAGAGCTGATAGGCAGTGATGCGGGCAATAAGTATGCTGCCTTGGAATACCTTCCTCCCAAGAGTGTCCATCGCTGTGTGGTCCTTCCCCGGGAGCACCAAGGAATGGGTCCAAGGGCGCCTGGCCCTCTTGAGGGAGAATTCAACCACTATCGACTGGTGAGGCAGCTAACGCATATCGAATCCGGCAGCCTTCTGGACAAGGTAAACCCCGTCTGCCTTCTTATTAAAACGGAGGCACTTTGAGGGGGTGTTCCCAAATCCTCAGCAGCAATTCCTTAAGGATCTCATGTACCAGGACCACCACGATCTCCTTAGGAGGCTCCACAAATGGAAGGATCTCACGCATTTTGTGCCTGGCATTCTCCTCTGTCAAGTTGGAATGGGATGGCCTCCACCATCACCGTCACAAACCCTGTGAAGGTTAAGTCCTCAGGCGGAGAATTCCTTCGCTCATCTGGAGGAGAAGGGTCTAACAGGAGACCATCTGAATCCTTAGAGGACTCAGTTTGATCGTCCCCCCCCCCCCCCCAGGGGTCATAGGGACCCTCATCCTAACTGTATGCCACAGGGGATGGGGCCCTAGGTGCTCGGCCTACTTCCAGAGGTGCAGGCACTGAGAACTGGATGGGGCATTTACAGGCTTCGGCATCTCCACTGGCCTCAGCAGAGCTTCCTTAGAGTAGAAACTGATGACCACCGTATAGGTAGGGGGAGGCCTTGGTGCCTTGACGGGCACCAATTCTGTCCCGGGAACTGACACCAGCTGGGTTGGTAATGCACTGATGAGCACACTGATTTTCTCCAGAAGCAATACGAGGGCAGGCAGCACCAGCTCTGGTGCCATAGGACTTAAGCCTGCAGCGCCCGCTCCACCACCAGCTGGACTCAACACTTCAGCTCCTCCTAGACCATCACGGAATCCAGGCATCAATAGAGAATGGGCATTCCTTGCCACGGGGTCATCATGGCAAAAGCCAGTGCATCCCCGTGCCCGGCACCGTGCATCGACAGGGACCAGTGCTGATGCTTCTTAGGCTTCCCTCAATGCTTCCCTGGTGCAGAGGTTGAGGACGATGAACCCAGCATTCTTGGCCCGGAGGAGGTCGACAACGGTCGGTCTCCGGCACCCCTATCCACCGGTGACTGACGGAACAGACAGTCCCACCGATATCGAAGGTGAGGTGTCCATCGGTGTGGCTCAAAGGACCTTCAATGCAGATGCCGATGCCTCAAACTTCTTCGACCTGAAGAGTTGATCCATCTTGTCGAGTCGAAGCTGACATCTCTTCAAGGTCATCTGGATGCACAAGCGGAAACCCCGGACGTCATGTGATTCCCCCAGGCAAAGGATGATACTACATGAGGATAGACATGGTCCTTCAGCACTGGCAGCCGAAGAAAAGGATTGCAAAAAAACAGTTTTCCAGAAGGCAAAAGCCACGTTTTTAGAACTCAGTCAAACTGCAAGGCTCACAGCTCCATGGAAAAAGAGAGTCTAAAAAGGAACCCCACGTGGACACATGGGAGCTTCGTCTGATGATGTCACCCATATGTATGAGGACTACCATCCTGCTTGTCCTTGGAGAAAATGCAACTGCGCTCTCTCTCACGTTTGGATAGAGGAGGTGCAGCCCTCGTTTGCCGGAAAAAATGAAGCAGGAGCAGTGCTCCCTTAACATGAGAGGTTGTGCTAGAAGATCCAAGTGTTTTAGGTCTTCCAGAGGAGTGACCTTTCAGAGGAATCGACCCTTCTGTAGGTCTTTCGTCCCAGACAGCCCAGAAGAGGTGCAGGCTCGGATAGCAGAACCTCCCGAACCTACCAATGAAGTTTTGCGACCCACCCCCGGGAACAGGAGATAGGGGGGACACCTCTCTCTCTTATCAGAGGTGAGTTGAAATCACATTGGATCAGTGGGTCCTAGAGTTGATATGAAAAGGATATACGATACAGTTTCACAGTGTTCCTCGGGACATGTTCATGGAGTCTCCCTGCAGAAGAAGTGAGTAGTGGAGGGTACACTGGCAAGACTCCTCAGTCTAAAGCCTGTGATCCCAGTGCCCACATCTCAAGAAAATATGGGGCAATATTCCATTTATTTTGTTGTGCCAAAGAAGGAGGGTTCTTTTTGTCCCATCCTGGACCTCAAAGGTGTCAACCATCATCATCTGTGAGTGAAACATTTTTGCATGGAGACTTTGGGCTCGGTGATAATGGCCATGCAATCAGGAGAATTTCTGACCTTTCTGGATCTGTGTCCGAGGCGTATCTTCATATTCCCATCTGACTAGAACATCAACGCTTCCTGCAGTTCACAGTTCTGGGATGCCACTTTCAGTTTCGGGTATTGCCCTTTGTCTGGCATTTGCTCCCAGAATTTATTCCAAGTTAACGCGGCAGAGTTGAGAAAGGATGGAATCCTAGTACACCCGTATTTGGCTAATTCGTGCCAAGTCGCTGGAAGAGAGCCGCCTGGTGACGTGCAAGGTGATTTCCCTGTTGCAGGAGCTCGGTTGGGTGGTGAACCTAGCAAAGAGCAGCCTTTAGCCTACCCAGTCACTGGAATAACTGGAAATTTGGTTCAACACGAAACAGGGTAAGGTGTTTCTGGCGGAAGCTCAAATTCAGAGGTTATCAGCTCAACTCTTGTCTATTGTTGAACACTCTGCAGCCTACCGTATGGGCTTATCTGCAGATCCTTGGCTTAATGGCGGCGACCCTGGAAGTGGTACCTTGGGTGAGAGCGCATATGCATCCTCTTCGGTGTTCCCTGCCATCTCGGTGGAATCTGCAGCCTCAGGACTATTCGATTCGGCTCCACCTGCCAATGGAGGTCTCCTCTCAACTGCAGTGGTGGTTGCAGGCGGATCATCTATGGAAGGGGATTTCCCTGTCCCCACCGGTCTGGCTAGTACTGACAATGGATGAAAGTCTCCTTGGTTGGGGAGCTCACTGTCAGGAGCTGACAGAGCAAGGCGGCTGGAGTGCAGAAGAGTCTCTCTGGAACATCAATTGGCTGGAAGCAAGGGCGGTCCGGTTGGCATGTTTACAGTTCAGTGACAGACTGCAAGGTCGATTGGTCTGAATAATGTTGGATAATGCAATGACTGTGGCTTACATCAATCAGCAGAGAAGTACCAAGAGCCAACAAGTGTCACAGGAAATAGATCAACTTATGGAATGGGCAGAGGTGCATCTCCAGATGATCTCAGCCTCGTATATTGCAGGCAAAGGCAACATAAGAGCAGACTTTCTCAGCAGGGAGAGTCTGGACCCAGGAGAGTGAGAGTTGTCAAAGAAGGCAATTTAGCTGATTTGGGATCCCTGGGGTCTCCCGTTCCTAGACCTGTTGGCGACTTTGCACAGTGCGAAAGTTCTGCGATTCTTCAGTCGCAGAAGGGATCTGAAGTCATTGGGGATCGATGCCCTAGTGCAGGAGTGGCCAGAAGACAAGTTGCTGTATGCCTTTCCTTCATGGCCCATGTTGGGCAGGTTGATTTAAAGGATCAAATGCCACAGAGGAATGGTGCCCTTGGTCACTCCAGATTGACCCAGGAGACCATGGTATGCAGATCTGCAGAGGCTCCTGGTGGATTCACTTCTTCAACTTCCAGTGCACAGGAACCTGTTGCAGCAGGGACCTGTTCTTCATGAAGATCCAACTCTATTTTGTCTTACGGTATGGCCCTTGAAAGAAACATGGATACTTTGTGGCAGTGATTTCCACCTTGCTAACAGCTACAAAGTTCTCCACTTCCTTGGCCTATGTGTGGGTTTGGAGAGAGTTTGAGGCCTGGTTTCTTCCTTGGTCAAGATTCTGTTCATTTTGGAATTTTTGCAGGATGGCTTGAATAAAGGCTTGGCTTATAATTCCTTAAAGGTACAAGTAGCGGCTCTCACCTGTTTCAGGGGTCAGGTAAATGGTGGATCCTTGCCAGCTCATCCTGATGTGGCCCGTTTTCTGAAAGGAGTGAAACACTACGGCCTCTGTTGTGGTTTCCAGTGCCCCTATGGAGTCTTAATTTGGTTTTGGAGTTTTTGGCAGGCCCTACGTTTAGTGCACTTTGTACTCTGTCCTTGCGGTTGCTGACCTTGAAAACTGTTTTCCTTGTGGCAATTTGTTCTGCGTGTAGGGTTTCCAAACTGCAGGCTTTGTCTTGCCAGGAGCCATTACTCCAGGGGCAGTACAGCTACATACAGTTCCTTCCTTTTTACCGAAGGTGGTCACCGAGTTTTGCTTGAATCAGTCCATTTCCCTGCTGACTCTGGTCAGAGAGATAGATGTAGAGTATCATCATCTGTTGAGACCTTTTGATGTCAAGAGACATATTGTCAGGTATCTAGAGGTTACTGAGCCTTTGCAGAAGTTAGACCGCCTGTTTGTCCTTCACGGCGGTACTAGACAGGGAAAGCCAGCCTTGCGGGCTATACATTAGCTCACTGGATTAAGGAGGTAGTCACGGCTGCATACGTAGATGCTGGGAAGCAGTTACTTAGTCAGGTTAGGGCTCATTCCTCTAGGGCTCAAGCAGAGTCATGGGCGGAAGTTAGATTGTTGTCTCCCATCAACATTTGCTGAGCTGTGACGTGGTCCTCCTTACACACCTTTTCCAGGTATTATCGTCTGGATGTTCAGGCCCGGGACGCAGCCTTTGCGCATGCAGTTTTGACTGGACCACGGGCAGCCTCCTGCCCTATTCGGGATTATCTTAGGTTCATCCCGCTTGTTCTGGATTCATCTGACTAGATACTAAGAAATGAGAAATTACTACTTACCTGATAATTTCCTTTTCTTTAGGACAGTTGGATGACTCTAGCTGCCCTCTCTTGGCTGCCGAATGATTGCATAATGATCCTCCTGTGTGCATTTGTGTTACAGGGATTACGGTAAGTGTTACTCCAGTCCCTAGTATAGTCTTATTAACTTGTCTGAGCTCAGTGTTGCCTGAGTATTGACACGGTTATCTGTTTTTAATCTAGTTTTTGCTAGTCTGTCCACAGTTTGCTTTTGAAGAGAAATCTGGCAGGCTAATGTCACTACAGGGGTGTATATACTGTGATGTCAGCTTGCTCCATCTCCATCTGCTGGTAGAGGTGCATAACCCACTTGTTCTGGATTTATCTGACTGTCCTAAAGAAAAGGAAATTATCAGGTAAGTAGTAATTTCTCATTATCTGGATATTGAAGTTGGTGTTCTTAAATAATATCTATGCCTCTTAGACTTTTAATCCTCATACCTGCTATCATCTAATTACCTCATTTTATCATGGTCTTCCTTCTAAAGGTAAATGTTACAGTGGTAGTTTTCTCTCTCATTTTCCCTCAGGTAGATTTGATTGCTTGTTCTTCCTGTCTTCTTGGGCCTCTTCCCCCACAGTGCACACTTCCTTTGTAAACTGGAAACTTAGGACAGAGGAGCAGTGCTGAGACTGGCAGTACATGTTTACTGTCTCCACCTGCCAGATTGTCATCACTGCTGCAGATTGGAATGCTAGGGAGAAGAGACGGTGGAGAAAGCTTTCATTTTAATGTTAATATTTAATACGGCTTTTACCAAAGGGTATAGGGGATGAGTCAGTGGCTACCCTAGCCTTTAGGGGTGCGTCATACTGCATGGTCATTCATCCTATAACAATGGGCGCCCCCCAAGGATATGAAATGTTCCTCCCCATCCATCCCCACAGCAACAAGAACCTGAGACATTGCATATCTCTGTCAACTAATGCTGCAGACACTCAGGTATGTATTACATATAATATTGCTGTCATCCATCCCATAGGCATGGGGCCCCAGGTCCTCACATATTACTACGATCCATCCCATATTAAGGGGGGTTCTGGGCCTTAAGAAAAGTGTCACATATTACCATCATCCATTCCATAGCTATGGGGCCCCAGGCTTTCAGAAATGTGTCATGTATCATCCATCCCATAGCAACATGGTCAGCAAAGATGTGTCAAGTATCTCTCATCTATCTTCCCAGAAGTGGGGAGCCTTCAGAGGCATCTCATTTATCACACAGAGCAGCCAAATGTCCCTTTTTTATATCTGCAAAAAGATGGTTGCTTACTAGATAGAAACATGGAACATCAAGTGTAATAAGCAAATACCTGTGCAATAAAATGCATAGGATGGTATGATGTTTTTTGGAGGGAGACAGTAGTAAAATTAGGACAATTTTGTAATTTCATAACCCAAAACTGGGAACAGTTTTCCACCCTAAAATGAAAAGCTAGCTATATAAATGAAAGATGGGGAGTAAGAGCACTTTAAACTGTACACAGAAGGCGGCTTCAGTACAGGACTCACAGAGAAGGGTAGGGGAAAAGGAAGGATTTTCAAGACTGGGGTTTCTAAGTCTTTCTCCATCACTGCTCACTCGCTCTTGCCTGCAGACCCGATCGATAAAGAAGAAACAATCATTTTGTAATAATGAAATGTCTAGGGTATTTGGTTACTATAGAAACGGCGCTCTCTATCTCTCTGTCAGTCAGCTGGTGACAGGCGGTCCAGGGTGACCTATGATCTCAGAGATGGCAGGGCTAGCTTGAAAGGATCTTGCTATTAAAGCAGGGATGGGGGGGGGGGGGAAAGAGAACCAAGGACATGGTTTTGCATTAGTAAGGATAAGGGGGGAGAGAGAGAGAGAGAGACAGAAGAACAAGGAAAATGATTCTTTTTTTAACTGCTGGATATCACTACCTCAGTGGAGCTCCGACACCTTTGTACAGTTTCTTGTGTTATAAAAAGCATAATCTGGTGCCAGAGATCCAGTTTGGCAGCAGTTGGCTCCAGAGCAGAGCCCACAGCCTGAATCTGCAATCTGTCAGGAGCAGCACTGCGGGTGAGGGACGTGGCCAGATGCAGCATGAAACAGAAATAAATGAAAAGCAAGGTGCAAGTGGGGGGTCACGAGGCACTGAAAGAAAGTGGCTGATTACCAGGTGGCTCCAGATCTTTAGGGACAAGCTGAGCTAATCCTGGTTTTGCCCCATTTCATCTCTAGACTTGTAGTTCCAGTGTTTAACAAAACCCTGATTGGCTCAGCTTGTCTTTGCTGATCTGGAGGTAACTCTCTCCGCAGGACCTGTGGGCCTTGCTCAGTGCTGATATTGTCTCCACCAAGTTAGCCACACTGAACCAATCAGATATCCTTTGCAGAGGGAAACTCAGATGTACCTACTTGAACTGAGGATGGAATGGCTTAAAAATGCTATGAAAATCACCCAAAAACATGTAAACAAGACAAAGCCAGATAACAATATTGTTAACAACAAGAGTAAATACAATATTCCTAAGCAGCAGTACCAAAGCTTTTTTTCCGCTTGGCCAAGAGGGAGGGAAAAGGGAGTGGTTGTGAACCTAAAATTGTCTTCTGTATTGCACCTCCCATTGTACTTGCCAGTAGAGACATTTCATCATTTTTTAATTGAATTTAAACTGAAAAAAAAGTGTATACCCAGAAAAAAAAAAAAAAAAAAAAAGACAGCAGCTAAGGATCGTAAGGTCCATTCAGTCTGACAGTTTCTTTCCTGCTGCAATGCCCCAGGTGATCTCTGGCTTTCCCTTCACTTCTTTGCATCTAGAGATCCTCTGTATTTATCATGGGCTTTCTTGATCTCAGTTACTGTCTGTCTATCTCCATTACCTCCTTTGGTAGTTCATTTCATGGACCCACCTTTCCTGATGTTGTTCCTAAGTGTACTTCCTTAGAGCCTCATATGATGCCCTCTTGTTCTAGAGCAGAGGTTCCCAAACCTATCCTGGAGGACTTCCAGCAGTCAGGGTTTCAGGATACCCACAATGAATATGCATAAGGGAGATTTGCATGCACTGCTCATTGTGGGTATCCTGAAAACCTGATGCTGGGAGTCCTCCACGACAGGTTTGGGAACAACTGTTCTAGAGCATTCTTTTCTCTTAAAAATGTTTTGTTTCTTGAGCATTTATACCTTTGAGGTATTTGAATATCTCTAGCCTGTTCTTCCTATCTCTCTTCTAGGCTATGCATATGTATTATATTCTATATTTACTTACAATTGAGGCAGTGTGCATGCAAATCTCTCATATGCATATTCACTGACAACTCAACTGGTGGTGTCCCTTGAGGACCAGAATTTCCCACCTCTTATCCCTCTTCAATATTGCTTACAAAGACAAAATAGAACCAGCCCCAGGACCCAAACCCAAGCTACTCCATTAATCACGCTTTTGCTCTAAGAGTAAATTCTATTAACCATTATCCTCAGTTTTTTTCTTTTTCTAATCCAGTCCATCACTTTGGGGCCCATTCTAGGCTTTTAAGTTCATTAACCTCCTATATGGGACTGTACCATGAGCTTCCTATGTGAAAAGAGGTGCATTTCAGCACCAGAACCTTCACCTTTTTGCTCCTAGTTCTAAAATGTTGCCCTTTTAGGACACCGTCACAAACTGCCCATTGTAAAAGAAACTCCACGGGACAAGCCATTACAATAAACCCAGAGTCCCCAAACTATGGCCCAAGGGCCAGATACGGCCCTTGAATGATTTTCATCCAGCATTTGGCAGCAACGACCGGAGGCGCTTGATCTGGCCTGCAATGAGGGGAGAGCATTCCACCACTTCACCAGGTCAGATTCTTGCAGTTGGAAGTTCTGCTGGGCTGCCAGTAAAGATAGTGGTTCCTGGAGCTCCCAAACATGCCACCATCTATTTGGAGCTGTGGGGGAGGGGGCATGGACATCCTCCAAGGATGCAGGCTTTGGAAGCACAGTGCAGATATCTTTATTATTATAACCCAGTTACCTGATTAGGGTCTCCAAAGGAGTTGTTTTGCTTCTGAACATGCTAATGCATTGCTATTTATTCCATCCCCTTTATCATTAGCATTGATAAAGGGGATGGAATAACTTCTCTATGAGGAAAGGCTAAAAAGGTTATGACTATTCAGCCTGGAAAAGAGAAATATCAGAGGTCTATAAAATCTTGAGTGGGGTGGAATGGATAAACGGGGAAGGTTATTTACCCTTTCAAAATACTACAGGGCTAGGAAGCACCTTAAAAACAAAAAAAATCAGAGAAAGTATTTTTTCACTTAGCATACAATAAAAAAAACAAAAAAAAACGTAAATGAAGAACTTAGATCTTACTTGCTAATTTTCCTTTCTTGAATCCTGAAGACCAGTCCAGATCATTGGGTTCTGTCCCTCCTACCAGCAGATGAAGGCAGAGGATAAACTCTTTGGCCTGATTCTGTCTCTCCATAAAATGCCTTATAGCAGGGGAGACGTCAGTAGTCTGTTGCCCAAGTAATGTGCATGTTTCCCTTTGGACAGCTGGAAATCACTATTCTAATCTATACATGCCCTATCTAAAAGGAATCCTCACACTCTGATACCCTTCATTCCTTCTCCTTTTCCTATTATTCTTCCTTTGATGGGTGGGTTCAAGACTAAAAGAAAGGAAAATAAGAAAGCAGAAATTAGATCTTACCTTCTAATCCTGCAGATCAGTCCAGACTATTGGGATGTACCTATCCCGGGTGGGGCTGACCAAGAATTTCTTTCAAGACACCCCTATAGCAAATTCTGAATCCTTCCATACCTGAAGGTTCAGCTTACAATGTTCGATGAATGAATAATGCTGCCCATGTAGCTGCTTTACAAATATCTGAGTGTCACTGCTCTAAACTCTACCCAGGATGCTGTCTAGGCCCATGTGGAGTGTGCCTTTAAACCCTCTGGTACTCACTTGTCTTTTACTATACAGGCTGTGGCTTGCTTGATCCACTTCACAACTGAGGCCTTGGAGGCCGTCTCGCTCTTGCAGGTTCTCGCAAACACCACAAATAGTCTGACTTCCTGAATTGGTCATTTTGAAATCTCTCTAACATCCAATAACCTGAGATCTTTTTCCATTTCCGTCACAGACTCTTTTATTGAGGCCTAGTAGCGACACTACCTGATTCATGTGAAAGCCCGATACTACCTTTGGCAAAAAGGATGGTACCGGTTCTAACTGTGACCTTCTCCCTTGAAAAGTAAAGGTATTGATCTCTCCATGATAAAGCTTGCAGCTCTGAAATTCATCTTTCTGAGTTGACTGCTACTGAGAATGCTATCTTTAATGTAAGGTCTTTAAGAAAAGCCCTCTTAATAGATTTAAACAGTGCCTAGGCCATCACCCTTATTACTAGATTCAGGTCCCAAGGCAGTAACAGAGGTCTCCAAGGTGGTGCATTCGTTTTGCTCCTTTCAGAAAACAAAACTACATCCAGGTACACCACTAGACAGAAGCCTTCAACTTGTCCTCTGTAAAAAGCTATTGCTGATATCTGAACTCCTAGCAAGTTTACTGCCAGGCCCTTTTCCACTCCGTACTGCAGAAACTGCAGAATCATGGGCATGTCTACTCTGCATGGCCTGACCTTTCACTGCATACTACAGCACTCAGAAATCTTCCATATCCTTATGTAGGTAAGCACATCAAGGTCTTCCTCACTCTTAAGAGTGTTATAATCTACTTGGAGTATCCTTTCTTACTTAAGCTCATTTCAAGAGCCATACCGAAAGCGAGAACGGGCCCTCCATGACCACTAGTCCATGTTTTAGAAGGCTCACTGCCTGGACGAACATCAGTGGCTACCCTATGCTGACCATATCTGCATACCAGGCCCCTAACAGTACTTTCCCCAGATGGTCTGTAATCCTTCTTACCATTCTGGCTATCAGCTTCCCGAGGCCAGAACTGTGATAATGTGTCCACCCCTGTGGTTGTCACCTCCTGCCTTCTGCCATTAAGTCCCATTGAGGCCATCCCATCTGACTACCATTTGCTTGAAAGCCTCATCCGCTAGTTCCCAGGTCCAATCTCTAGTGGCTTAAGAAATCCGCTTGCAGGCTGAGTGATCCTACTAGGTGTGCTGCAGAGAGATCCTGTATGTTTCTCCACCCAAGCCATCAGAATCTCTGAATCCCTTAAGATTCATCCACTTCTTGTACCCCTGTCAGTTCACATATGCCACTGTGGTAGCATTTTCAGACAAGACTTTTACTGGCTTTTTTGTGAGTATCTGTCTGAAACTTACTAATGACAGTCTGATTGCCCTTGTTTCCAGGACCACTTGCCCTTGTTTCTTGGGACCACTGGCCTTATGCTGTTAACCCTTCGCAGTGTGGCCCAATCAGGTCTTGCTGGCATCTGTGATTACCAAGACCCATTGGTAGAGTTCTAGGAGATTTCTTTTCCCAGGACTGTTCAGCCACACAATTCAGACTTCTGTTGGCCTTTATTGTGAGTGGTAAATCCTCCAATACTACTGGCTCTGTGCGGCTGATTGGGTGAAGAGACTCTCCTAAAGCAGGTGCATATGTGCTCTTGCCCATGGTACCACCTCTATGGCTGCTGCCATTCAACCAAGGAGCTGTAAATACGTCCAGGCTGTCTGAGCTTGTGCTTTCAAAAATGCCCTGATTTGTTCTTGCAGCCTGTCTATTCTTTGGTCTATCATAAAATATATTATCCTGAATGATATTGAATAAAGTCCCAGAGTGCATTAATTGTTGGGAGGGCTATGAGCAGCTGTTGGCTCTGTTTACCACACATCCAAGTTACTCCAGTACCTGTAACACCCTTTGTGTAGCTAGGACTCCTTCCCGAAGAGAGCTAACCCTGATGAGGCAGTCGTCCAAGTATAGGTGGACTCGAATGCTTTCCTTGTGCAGGAAAGCTGCCACCACTATCATCACCTTTGTAAAGCTTCTGGGGCTGTAGCTAACCCAAACGGCATCACCTTGAACAAGAAATGTTATCAACCTACTGTGAACCTTAGGAAACATTGATGCTCCCTCCCATCCGATGAAAATATGCAGGTACACTTCTGTTACATCCAAAGAGGAAAGAAATTCCCTTTTCTACATTGCCGTAATTACTGCTCTCAGAGACTACAAGCCTACCATTCTCCCCCCCTCCCTCCAACCCAGGCCTACCATTCTCCCACACCTCCCGCCCCCTCCAACCCAGACCTACCATTCTCCCACAACTCCCACCCCCTCCAACCCAGACCTACCATTCTCCCACACCTCCCGCCCCCTCCAACCCAAGCATACCATTCTCCCCCCCCCCCCCAAAACAGGCCTACCATTCTCCAACTCAGGCCTATCATTCTCCCACACCCCCACACCCCCCCGCCCCCTCCAACCCAGGCCTACCATTCTCCCACGCCTCCCGCCCCCTCCAACCCAGACCTACCATTCTCCCACCCCCTCCAACCCAAGCATACCATTCTCCACCCCCCCCCCCCCCCAAAAACAGGCCTACCATTCTCCAACTCAGGCCTACCATTCTCCCACACCTCCCGCCCCCTCGAACCCAGACCTACCATTCTCCCACGCCTCCTGCCCCCTCCAACCCAGACCTACCATTCTCCCACACCTCCCGCCCCCTCCAACCCAGGCCTACCATTCTCCCACGCCTCCCGCCCCCTCCAACCCAGGCCTACCATTCTCCCACGCCTCCCGCCCCCTCCAACCCACGCCTCCCGCCCCCTCCAACCCAGGCCTACCATTCTCCCACGCCTCCCGCCCCCTCCAACCCAGGCTTACCATTCTCCCACGCCTCCCGCCCCCTCCAACCCAGGCTTACCATTCTCCCACGCCTCCCGCCCCCTCCGCCCACCCCCCAACACAGGCCTACCATTCTCCAACCCAAGCCTACCATTCTCCCACGCCTCCCACCCCCTCCAACCCAGGCCTACCATTCTCCCACGCCTCCCGCCCCCTCCAACCCAAGCATACCATTCTCCACCCCCCCCCTCCAACACAGGCCTACCATTCTCCAACCCATGCCTACCATTCTCCCACACCTCCCGCCCCCTTCAACCCAGGCCTACCATTCTCCCACGCCTCCCACCCCCCCCCCCCCCCCCCCCCCAACACAGGCCTACCATTCTCCAACCCAAGCCTACCATTCTCCCACGCCTCCCGCCCCCTCCAACCCCACGCCTCCCGCCCCCTCCAACCCAGGCCTACCATTCTCCCACGCCTCCCGCCCCCTCCAACCCAGGCCTACCATTCTCCCACCCCCTCCAACCCAAGCATACCATTCTCCACCCCCCCCCCCCCCCAAAAACAGGCCTACCATTCTCCAACTCAGGCCTACCATTCTCCCACACCTCCCGCCCCCTCGAACCCAGACCTACCATTCTCCCACGCCTCCCGCCCCCTCCAACCCAGACCTACCATTCTCCCACACCTCCCGCCCCCTCCAACCCAGGCCTACCATTCTCCCACGCCTCCCGCCCCCTCCAAACCCAGGCCTACCATTCTCCCACGCCTCCCGCCCCCTCCAACCCAGGCCTACCATTCTCCCACGCCTCCCGCCCCCCTCCAACCCAGGCCTACCATTCTCCACGCCTCCCGCCCCCCTCCAACCCAAGCATACCATTCTCCCCCCCCCCCCCCCCAACACAGGCCTACCATTCTCCAACCCATGCCTACCATTCTCCCACACCTCCCGCCCCCTTCAACCCAGGCCTACCATTCTCCCACACCTCTCGCCCCCTCCAACCCAGGCCTACCATTCTCCCACGCCTCCCGCCCCCTCCAACCCAGGCCTACCATTCTCCCACGCCTCTCGCCCCCTCCAACCCAGATCTACCATTCTCCCACGCCTCCCGCCCCCTCCAACCCAAGCATACCATTCTCCACCCCCCCCCCCCCAAAACAGACCTACCATTCTCCAACCCAGACCTACCATTCTCCCACGCCTCCCGCCCCCTCCAACCCAGACCTACCATTCTCCCACGCCTCCCGCCCCCTCCAACCCAGGCCTACCATTCTCCCACGCCTCCCGCCCCCTCCAACCCAGGCCTACCATTCTCCCACGCCTCCCGCCCCCTCCAACCCAGGCCTACCATTCTCCCACGCCTCCCGCCCCCTCCAACCCAAGCATACCATTCTCCCCCCCCCCCCCCCCCCAACACAGGCCTACCATTCTCCAACCCATGCCTACCATTCTCCCACACCTCCCGCCCCCTTCAACCCAGGCCTACCATTCTCCCACACCTCCCGCTCCCTCCAACCCAAACCTACCATTCTCCCACACCTCTCACCCCCTCCAACCCAGGCCTACCATTCTCCCACACCTCCCGCCACCTCCAAACCAGGCCTACCATTCTCCCACGCCTCCCGCCCCCTCCAACACAGGCCTACCATTCTCCAACCCAAGCCTACCATTCTCCCACACCTCCCGCCCCCTCCAACCCAGGCCTACCATTCTCCCACGCCTCCCGCCCCCTGCAACCCAAGCATACCATTCTACCCCCCCCCCCCTCCAACACAGGCCTACTATTCTCCAACCCAGGCCTACCATTCTCCCACACCTCCCGTTCCCTCCAACCCAAACCTACCATTCTCCCACACCTCTCACCCCCTCCAACCCAGATCTACCATTCTCACACACCTCCCGCCACCTCCAAACCAGGCCTACCATTCTCCCCCCCCCCCCCCCAACACAGGCCTACCATTCTCCAACCCAAGCCTACCATTCTCCCACGCCTCCGCTCCCTCCAACCCAGACCTACCATTCTCCCACGCCTCTCGCCCCCTCCAACCCAGATCTACCATTCTCCCACGCCTCCCGCCCCCTCCAACCCAGGCCTACCATTTCCCCCCCCCCCCCCCCCCCAACACAGGCCTACCATTCTCCCACACCTCCCGCCCCCTCCAACCCAGGCCTACCATTCTCCAACCCAAGCCTACCATTCTCCCACACCTCCCGCCCCCTCCAACCCAGGCCTACCATTCTCCAACCCAAGCCTACCATTCTCCCACACCTCCCGCCCCCTCCAACCCAAGCCTACCATTCTCCCACACCTCCCGCCCCTCCAACCCAAGCCTACCATTCTCCCACACCTCCCGCCCCCTCCAACCCAGACCTACCATTCTCCCACCCCCTCCAACCCAGACCTACCATTCTCCCACCCCCTCCAACCCAAGCATACCATTCTCCCCCCCTCCAACCCAGGCCTACCATTCTCCCACACCTCTCGCCCCCTCCAACCCAGGCCTACCATTCTCCCACACCTCTCGCCCCCCTCCAACCCAGGCCTACCATTCTCCCACACCTCTCGCCCCCTCCAACCCAGGCCTACCATTCTCCCACACCTCTCGCCCCCTCCAACCCAGGCCTAACATTCTCCCACACCTCTCGCCCCCTCCAACCCAGGCCTAACATTCTCCCACACCTCTCGCCCCCTCCAACCCAGACCTACCATTCTCCCACACCTCTCGCCCCTTCCAACCCAGACCTACCATTCTCCCACACCTCTCGCCCCCTTCCAACCCAGACCTACCATTCTCCCACACCTCTCGCCCCCTCCAAACCAGGCCTACCATTCTCCCACACCTCCCGCCCCCTCCAACCCAGGCCTACCATTCTCCAACCCAAGCCTACCATTCTCCCACACCTCCCACACCTCCCGCCCCCTCCAACCCAGGCCTACCATTCTCCCAAACCTCCCGCCCCCTCCAACCCAGGCCTACCATTCTCCCACACCTCCCACACCTCCCGCCCCCTCCAACCCAGGCCTACCATTCTCCCACACCTCCCGCCCCCTCCAACCCAGGCCTACCATTCTCCCACACCTCCTGCCCCCTCCAACCCAGGCCTACCATTCTCACCCCCCTCCCCCCCCCCCCCTCCAGCCCAGACCTACCATTCTCCCACACCTCCCCCCCTCCAACCCAGACCTACCATTCTCCCACACCTCCAACCCAGGCCTACCATTCTCCCACACACACCGCCACCCAACACAGGCCTACCATTCTCACCCCCTCACACACATACATACAGGCCTACCATTCTCACAATCACACACACTGGGCCTCATCACCATACCCCTTCTTCTGCTGCTGCAAGGATTGGTTCCCCTGGTGGCTTTACTTCAGTGGGCTGCCTTCTTCACCACCACAAGGATGGGCTCCTGTGGTGGCTTCACTCTGGCAGGCCTACTTTCGTCACTGTGGGGATGGGCTCCCACCATGGCCTTTTCAGAGTTCAGCAGGCTTTCATCTTCGCCATTATAGGGATGGGCTCCTGCAGCAGCCTTGCTTTGGCGGGCCCTCTCCTTTGCCACTGGAGAGATGGGCTCCTGTGTCGACCTTGTTTTGGTTGGCCGCCTCCTTCTTCAGCCACCTCGACGATAGGATCTGCAGCAGGCATTCCTCAGGCCTCCTCTGGTGTTGGTCAACCCTGATTAGGTGGACATGAGCCCAAAGTGGGTGGGCCACAGCCCACCTAAAGCTACATCACTGCTCCAGACATTCTCTCACTCCATCTAATCTATCTCCTAAGAACATAAGACATTGCCATGCTGGGTCAGACCAAGGGTCCATCAAGTCCAGCATCCTGTTTCCAACAGTGGCTAATCCAGGCTACAAGTACCTGGCAAGTACCCAAACACTAAGTAGATCCCATGTTACTGATGCCAGTAATAGCAGTGGCTATTCTCTAAGACAACTTGAATAATAGTCCAGTTAATGGACTTCTTTTCCAAGAACTTATCCAAACATTTTTTAAACCCAGCACTAACCACATTCTCTGGCAACAAATTCCAGAGATTAATTGTACACTGAATGAAAAATAATTTTATCTTATTAGTTTTAAATGTGCTACTTGCTAACTTCACAGAGTGCCCCCTAGTCCTATTATCTGAAAGAATAAAATGAGTCACATTTACCCATTCTAGACCTCTCATGATTTTAAAGACTTCTATCATAATCTCCCTCAGCCATCTCTTCTCCAAGCTGAACAGTCCTAACCTCTTTAGCTTTTTCCTCATAGCAGAGCTGTTCCATCCCCTTTATCATTTTGGTTGCATTTCTCTGTACCTTTTCCATCGCAATTTATCTTTTTGGAGATGTGGCGACCAGAATTGTACACAATACTCAAGGGTACAGTCTCATCCATGGTGTGATACAGAGGCATTATGATATTTTCAGTTTTATTCACCATTCTCTGCCTAATAATTCCTAACATTCTGTTTGCTTTTTTGACTGTCGCAACACACTGAGCAGACGATTTTAATGTATTATTCACTATGACGCCTATATCTTTTTCCTGGGTGGTAATTCCTAATATGGAACCTAACATCGTATAACTACAGCATGGATTATTTTTCCCTCTATGCAACACCTTGCATTTGTCCACATTAAATTTCATCTGCCATATGGATGCCCAAACTTCCAGGCTCGCAAGGTCCTCCTGCAATTTATTACAATCCGCTTGTATTTAACAACTCTGAATAATTTTGTATTATCTGCAAAATTTGATTACCTCACTCATCACATTCCTTTCCAGATCACTTATAAATATATTGAAAAGCACCAGTCCAATTACAGATCCCTGAGGCAACTCCACTGTTTACCCTTTTCCACTGGAAAATTGACCATTTAATCCTACTCCCTGTTTCCTGTCTTTTAACCAGTTTGTAATCCATGAAAGGACATCACCTCCTATCCCATGACTAAGTTTTCTTAGAAGCTTCTCATGAGGGACTTTGTCAAACGCCTTTAAAATCCGAGTACACTACATCTACTGGTTCACCTTTATCCACGTTTATTAACCCCTTCAAAGGCACTATTTCTTCCCTCCAGATATTCTGCCTTCCCCTTCCTCCTATACATGTTCTCCTTATCTCTCCCTCCAGGGATTATCCCCTACCTTCTCACTCCTTTCTAGGCACTCTATCCCTCTTTCCCCTCCCCATCTCCTGCCTCCAGGAATTCTCTCCTCTTTTCAGGCATTTCCTCCCTCATCCAGACATTTCTACTACTTCCCCGTCCCTCCAGGCATTCCTTCCCCAGTCTCCCTCCCTCTAGGTATTCTCTTTCCCAATCTCCTCTCCCTCCCTCTTCCCCCCTCTTTTCTTGAATCACCTCAGCAAAAAGCACCACCAAAGCCCTATTACTTGGGTCATTCCACATCAAGCAGACCAGGGTCCATGCTCAACTTCCTCCAAACTGAACAAAATTTTGCACAAATGTTCTCTAGGGTTTCAACCAAAACTGTACTAAATTTTTCACCTGGATCTCCATTGGTTGGAGAGCTAGAGGCAGTTGAATGGAGGTCACTTCAGATCTATGCTCCGCACAACCTAAAATGGCCAATTGCCTAGGTGCTGCAGCCCGACAACACCTCTCAGGGGCCTGAAATTTTGAGGATTAGTACAACCCCTGCTGTTAAGTCCCAGTACAAAGATTAGAACGTAACGTGAGCTTGCCTCCCTTATTATAGGCCAGCAAAGTATGTGAAACATTTTACAAAAGAAATGTAAGGCCCATTTTGACTCCTCATTGCTCCTGACCTATACTTTGATTTAAGTCCTGACTGGACTAGTAGTCATAGCCATGGCATATACGTATAAGATTTGCACTAAGAGGCTTTACAGGCAATTGGAAGCAAAAATATAATTGCATTAAAGGCACAATATTACTTTTATGCAAATTTTTACATATTATCAGGTGCAAATATCTCTACTTGTATAGTTTTTAAATCTTTTCTTTTTTATGTCATTTGAAAGAGCATCTTTTTTTCTATAAAAGTTGCCCTGTTTTATTTTGGACCCGATCTTGCTTTGGTCAGAATTAAGGCCCCAACAATACACCTCATTTGAATGCTTGGGTGCGCTATGTTAAATAGAGGCATCTTTTGCGTTCTGCTGTGTAACACACAAATGAGCTAGAGATGTGAAATTCTACAGTGTGGCAAAGCTTGTTGTACTTACCATGCTTGTAGCTTATGACACATCTTGCTTCAAAATACTTTTATAAATGACCCCTCAAAATGGACATTTTATTGTGCTGTGTTATTTACTGCATGCAAGCCCGAACATAAGTATCACTTTCACAAGGAACTATGGTAATGACATGTTAGCAGTGTGTTGTGGCAAATTTTGGGAACATGTCCTGGCCTGACACACCACTGTGCTCTTTGTGGTATCAATTTTTTTTTTTGTCCCAAAGGAGGATACTGAAGCAATGAGACCTGTTCAGGATAACAGGTTTAGCAAAGGTCATACAATTGCTGGCACAAGGGAAAATCATCAATTCGAGCCCATTGATGGAACTAAAATTTGCATTAGCAAAATTTTGAATGACATCACCTCATTCATTGCAAGTGTTCTAGGACATGGACGTGAATATTTTCCTACCCCCAAGTATCCAGCTTCCCACCTGGGCAGTATTTAGCTTGCATCTCTGATAATTCCTGGTGGATTTGCCATATATGCGAAGTCTCAATTGAGAAACGTGATGTCTTGGTCAATTTCTTGCATCCCCAAGGTCCTGCCAAGTCATTTTACTGACCGGCCCACAGAGACACCTGTTGAGTTCCAGAAGAGCACATTTGGGTGCATTAAGGCAAACAATAAACAACTTCATCAGGCAGGCATTTATTCACAAGCCACTGTGTCACGCATTGATGGGACATTCAAAAGCATGTGCAAAGCAGGAAAAAAGACTAAGTGAATTTTTGTGAAATCTTCAGTTTAAACAGTTCTCGTAAGTAGTGTTTTGCCTTTTCATTTTTTTTTTTGCTTAAATTAAAGCTTGGAACCTGTGGCTGGTTCCTGTCTAGCTGTCTGGAGTGGCCCCTAGGCGATGGGGTTGTTAATTTTGCTGAATTGGCAGTGGCTCAGCCACCACTGACCAATGCAAGGTAACTAATCAGCAAACAAAGTTTTGCACTGACTTTGATGACTAATTTATGAAAATATGTCTCAAAAGCTGAAAGTGTGGTAAGCAAAGTAAACTGAGTTGCATTATTGCATTAGAAGAGTGGTCAAAGACATGGCAGCTGAGATTCAATGCCAAGAAGTGCAGAGTCATGCATATGGGGTATGGAAATCCGAATGAGCTGTATTCAATGGGGGGAGAAGGGCTGATGTGCACAGAGCAGGAGAGAGACCTTGGGGTGATAGTGTCTAATGATCTGAAGTCGGCGAAACAATGTGACAAGGCGATAGCTAAAGCCAGAAGAATGCTGGGCTGCATAGAGAGAGGAATATCGAGTAAGAAAAGGGAAGTAATTATCCCCTTGTACAGGGTCCTTGGTGAGGCCTCAACTGGAGTACTGTGTTCAGTTCTGGAGACCGTATCTCCGAAGGGACAGAGACAGGATGGAGGCGGTCCAGAGAAGGGCGACCAAAAAGGTGGAGGGTCTTCATCGAATGACTTATGAGAAGAGATTGAAGAATATAAATATGTAAACCCTGGGGGAAAGGAGGAGCAGAGGTGATATGATACAGACTTTCAGATACTTAAAAGGTTTCAACGATCCAAAGACAACGACAAACCTTTTCATTCGGAAAAAAATCAGCAGAACCCGGGGTCACGATTTGAAGCTCCAGAGAGGAAGACTCAGAACCAATGTCAGGAAGTATTTCTTCACGGAGAGGGTGGTGGATGACTGGAATGCCCTTCCGGAGGAAGTGGTGAAGACCAGAACTGTGAAGGACTTCAAAGGGGCGTGGGATAAACACTGTGGATCCATAAAGTCTAGAGGACATGAATGAAGAGCAGGTGGCTCGCGGGAATGACGGCTACTACCTGGAGATAATACCCTTATTCAATAAACATACACACGATTAATGCGACTCCAACATTGCTCCAAGCTTCAACGGCAAGAGGAAATGTGGAAAAAGATTTGCATTCACAAAAAGCGGGGAGTAGCTTGCTTGTTACGGCGGTTACTACCCCAAACCAAATAAGCTTGATACTTCACTTTCAATGCATAACCAGCATAGCTCTCTGCTTCAAAGGCAGGGGAGGAAATCTGATACTACGTGCATATCCAGCATAGCTCTCTGCTTCAACGGCAGGGGAGAAAGTCTGATACTACGTGCATATTGAAGATAGCCTGGATTAAATAACTAAATAATGAAATTAGAACAGTTTTGCACAAGAGAAGGAATGAGTATTTGTTTTTAACAAGCTTTGCATGAGACGCGCAAGCAGTTTGTGTGGAGCCAGCTCAAGGCCTAGCGTACCAAGATAACGGTACTTTTACATCATTAGTTTAGGTAAAAGGTTTAGTCCATATAAGGAAGTCATCCCAAAACAAAAAACGTACACTGTTAGCAAAATCTGTATATAAGAATGTAATGTGTAACTTGAAGACAGGAAGAACAAAAACAGAAGAGAGAAATGCAGAACAGGTTAGGTACTTTGCTGTTAGATGCACTATGCTTCTAAGACAAATTAATTATATATTCATTTCTTGCATTTTACTAATAAATATTATTCATTAAGATAAGAAGTTGTGAGTTATTACAGAAGGGCAGGCCTTCTGCCACATCCTTTGAAATCCCGGAGTATGCCAGCACTCCGGTAATGAACAATATCCAGCATAGCTCTCTGCTTCCACGGCAGGGGAGGAAGCCTGATACTACATGCATATCCAGCATAGCTCTCTGCTTCTATGGCAGGGGAGGAAGCCTGATACTTCGTGCAAATCCAGCATAGCTAACTGCTTCAACGGCAGGGGAAGAAGTCTGATACTACGTGCATATCCAGCATAGCTCTCTGCTTCAACGGCAGGGGAAGAAGTCTGATACTACGTGCATATCCAGCATAGCTCTCTGCTTCTACGGCAGGGGAGGAAGTCTGATACTTCGTGCAAATCCAGCATAGCTCTCTGCTTTAACGGCAGGGGGAATGAAGAAAAGTGGATCTATATACAGACAACAACCAACAGGGACTGAGTCGCATAGTCTGGGTAGACAAATGGACATGGATGTAGCTTGCTTATTACAGCAGTTACTACCCCTAACTAATTAAGGTATATATTACACTTAGATGCAGCTCCAACACTGCTCCTTGCATTAAAGGTGGGGGTGGAAGGGAAATAGAACCAAAGGGTTACTAAGAGCCAAGAGTAACAGATAAGTTTGAGAAAAAAAAAAAAAGTGCGAAGCTTGCTGGGCAGACCGGATGGGCCGTTTGGTCTTCTTCTGCCGTCATTTCTATGTTTCTATTATAAAATTTCATATCTCTAGCTCATCTGCATGTTTCACAGTTGGGTGCCAGAGATGGCTCTTTTTAACATAGTGTGCTCACACATGCAAATTATGCTTGTCTTTGGGACTGTAATTCTGACCAAAGCAAGGCCGGGACCAAGACAAAATTGGGTGACTTTTGTAGCAAAAAAAGGTGCTCTTTCAAATGACTTTAGAAAGAAAAAAAATTAAAAAAACTACACAGCAGAAATATTTGCACCCAAAAATTTGCATAAAAAGGTAACATATCTTTATATAACTATATCTTTGCTTCCAGTTGGCTGCAAAGCCTCCTAGTGCAAATCCTAGATGTATGTCATGCGCCATGACTACTGATCCAGTTGTGGTCGGAATTGAAGTATACATCAGGAGCACTGAGGACTCAAACTAGGCCTTAAATTTATTTTATAAAATTTTTCATGTACTTTGCTGGCCAGCTCATGTTAGGTTCCAAACTCAGGAACTTAGCATCAGAGGTTGTAAGCAGCCACAAAATTTCAGGCCGTCAAGAGATTTTTGGCTGCAGTGCCCCAATAAAGTGGCTGTTTTGTGTTGCACGGAACACAGTCCTCTAAGAGTGACCTTCATTCAGCTGCTTCTAGCTCTTGAACCAATAAAGATCCAGTCAAAATGTTTTGCATAGTTTTGTTGGAGGCCTTAGCGATCATCCACACTAAAATTTGTTTCAACTTGAAGGAGGTCGCGCATGGATGATTTTCTAAATTGGTCTGTTTGACATGGAATGTCCCACTTTGGAAATAGCATAAAACCCAATTAAAAAAAAAACAAAAAAAACCCCACATTCAAAAACTATATAGTAAACTTACCATACCAGCACCAACTGCCAGGGCTAAAAACAGCAAATTCCTACCTATGAAAGGCAGCACTGCAAATACTATACCAGGCCTTACAACACCAAACCATTTCTACTGGGGAAACAGATTGTCAAGACTGTTCCAGATCCCAACAAAAAAATTAAAATTAGTGAAATAAGCAAGAACATAATGAAAGCCATGCTGGGTCAGACCATCAAGCACAGCATTCTGTCTCAGACAGTGGCCTGGGTCACAAGTACCCCAGCAGATCTCCAATAGCTGATCTATTTCTTGTATCTCACTCACAGGGATAGGCGCTGACTTCCCCAAGTCTACCTAGCTAATAACTGTTTATGGACTTTTCCTTCAGGAACTTGTCCAGCCCTCGTTTGAGCCCCACATCCTCTAGCAACAGATTCCATAGTTTGAATGTGCACAGAATGAAAAAAATACTTCCTAAAATGTGTTTTAAATCTGCTGTGTGCTAGTTTCATGGAGTGTCCCCTAATCTTAGTGTTATTTGAAAGGGAAAATAACAGTTTCCTATTTATCATTCCACCCCACTCATGAATTTATAAAATCGCAATCATATCTCCTCTCAATCATCTCTTTTCCAAGCTAAAGAATCCTAATCTGTTTAGCCTTTCTCCCTAAGGGAGTTTATCCATCCCTTTATCATTTTTGTTACCCTGCTCTATACCTCTTCTGTCTGCTATGTATTTTTTTGAGATGTTGCAATCAGAACTGCACACAATATTCAAGGTACAGACATACTACTGATCTATATAAAGGCATGATATTCTCAGTTTTGTTCTGTATTCCTTTCCAAATAAATTCCTAACATTCTATTTGCTTTTTTGACCCCCGCCACACTTTTCAAGGTATTGTCCACAAGGACTCAAGAGGTCCTTTTCCTGGGTAGTGACTTAATACTCAAACCAGCATCATGTACCTGTAAACTGGGATTATTTTTCCCTCACCTAGTCATGCATGCAGAACATAGATAAACCCTCACCTAATGGAATAAGGAATCACAAATTTTAAACAGAAAAATGTAGGCAAAAATTAAGCCAGAAACCCCAAGAAGCCAGACTCTGCAATCAAAACTGGAGAAAGAAAAACAGAAATGCACTTCTTTCTGTGCTATTTGAAATACAAAAAAAAAAATCAAATCAGAAATGTGTATTTCCTAAAACTGACATATTACAATCACTAAACTTAAAATATTTTCTACCTTTGTTGCCTGGGCATTTTATTTTTTTCTAATCATGCTGGTTCTGGTCTTTTTTCCTGCTTTTGGTGCCTTCTTTTCCAGGGTCCCCTCTCCTGTTTGCATCATTTCCTCTCCATTTGGCTCTGACAGTCGTCTTTTTCTTTTCATCTCATTTCTCTACCTCTGTTTACTCATAGCTAGATTTCACCCCATCCTTCACCCCCTCCTGTTCTCTCTGCCCCAGTTTTTCACCTCCCCTCAGAGATCTCCAGATATTTGGCTTCATTGTTCTAACCCCCGTAACCATAGCGTCCTGACTCTCTCATCTCCTACCATCCCCAAGTTGATACTCCCCCTACCATTCCCTTCAAGCTCTTACATCCCCATCTTTCTTTCTCCTTGCTATTTCTCCATAGCTTTTACTTTGTAACTTCCTTTACCATTTCCCATCCTATCACTTACCCCCATTTTCCTGCCCAGTCCTCACAATCTCCCTATTTTCATCTCTCACTTACCTACCAGCATTATATTGCCAAATCAAATGCCCCCTCTCAACTCCTCCCCATTGTAGTTTTACTCGCACATCCACAGCTCTCATCCCCTCACCAAATCAAGCTCCTTCCCTGTTGGTTCACTCTCTCCCTCGTTCCAGACCCTTTTTTCTGCCATCTCGGGTCCTTTTTCCCTTCTATCATCCCTGCTCCAGTTCCCTCCATTCCCATGTCCTCTCTCTCTCTCTGCCCCCTTTCCTCCCCATATTTAGTCTGCCCCACCCTTGATTCCCTATACATTCTCAATTTTCCGTCTACCAAAAATGTGGAGCTTTCCCCCTCTCTGTTTCCACCAGACCCGGTTCTGTCTTTCTCACTCTCCCTTTCCCTCCTTCACCATCCTGGGTCCTAACCCTCTATCCTGAATCCTCTAACTTCATAGTTGCATCTTGAGTCCTACCTCCCCCTCCCAGCTTCAATCCGATTTACACACATTCTCCCTCTCCTTGATCCCATCTTCCCATGTACAGTCTCCACCCCCCCCTCCCCCCATTTGATGTAAGTTTCCTGCTCTGTGCCCCCAATTCCTGGTACTTTCAATCTTCCAATTCCAAACCCTATGGCTGTATCCCTAGCTCCTCTTTGCCCCCCCCCCCCCCCTCCACCGGGGCTGGCGGGAGCAACATTTAATAGCACATCAGCTTCCTCTACTGCACAAAACCAGTCTCAAGGTTTGAGCTGTGAAATCTCAATCTCATGGTACATGCTACAAGACAGGCCAGCACAGTAGAGAAAGCCAATGTGTTATTAAGTGCTGCTCTTTGTGGAAAAAGTATTCAAGGAGTTAATTAATGTGGAGAACTTTGTAACGTAATAAAAGTTAGTGGAACAAAGATAATATTATATCTAGTGTAATTTGCTTGACATAAGGCTTATAAGTTCTGAGAATAAATATGCCATTTTTCTTAGCTTGCTTGTAACAAGAAACAAGTCATTAGATCAGATATATTAATGAACAGTTACTCATGAGGCTAATTGTGCAGTTATCAGGGAAAATAGGACATCAGCAATAAGAAAATTAGGTTCTTACCTGATAATTTTCGTTCCTGTAGTACCAAGGATCAGCCAAGCTCCTGGGTTCATACATCTGTTCCAGCAGGTGGAGACAGAGAAAGTAAAACTGACATTGCTTTATATATCCTGATGCTCCCTGCAGTTCCTCAGTATTAATCTGTACCAAAGCTGAACGCAAACAAACCATCAGAAAAAACCCATTGAAATATAAACCTTGAGAACTTAACAACTTCTGAGATCTGTAATGTACAACAGTAAAGCGCCCGACTCTCCATCGTCCCTCACCCCTGGGCGGGACTCTGGACTGTTCCTTGGTACTACAGGAACGAAAATTATCAGGTAAGAACCTAATTTTCTTTTCCCTGTACATACCGGATCAGTCCAGACTCCTGGGATGTACCAAAGCTTCCTAAACAGGGTGGGACCTGGAGAGTCCCGCGCGCAATACGCTTTCGCCAAAGGACTGAGACTCCCGATCTGCCACATCCAGTCGATAATGTCTTGCAAAAGTATGTGACTTCCAAGTCGCCGCCCTACGAATCTCTTGTGGCGATACCAAGTGAGCCTCGGCCCAAGAGGCCAACTGAGACAGAGTGGATTGAGCCTTCAAGCCCTCCGGTACCGGCTTACCTTTGAGAATGTAAGCAGATACAATAGCTTCCTTAAGCCACCTGGCAATGGTGGTCTTGGAAGCTTGAAATCCCTTCTTCGGATCGCTCTACAAAACGAAAAGATGGTTGGAGCAACGAAAACCATTCATGACCTTAAGATACCGAAGTAATGCACGATGGACGACCAAAAGTCATAGCTCCCGAACATTTGATTCTGAATCAGACAAGTTCAGAAAAGCTGGCAGTTCAACTGACAGATTAACATGAAAAGAAGACACCACTTTCAGAAGAAAAGATGAAACCGTGTGTAAGGACACCCACCCCCGTCCGATATCTTAAGAAAAGGATCACAACATGACAGAGCCTGTAACCCTGAAATTCGCCTTGAGAGCAAATGGCTACCAAGAAAACAACCTTCAAAGTCACATCCTTTAGCATAGCCCTACATATGGGTTCAAAGGGGGTCTCACACAAACCTCGAAGCACCAGATTGAGGTTCCAAGGAGGACAAAGCCTCCTCACAGGTGGACGTAGGTTCTTAACTCCTTGAATAAAACTGAACACATCTGAATGAGAGGACAATCGATAGCCCTCCAGGTTCCCCTTCAAAGACGACAATGCCGCTACATGAACTCTAAGAGAGTTAAAGGCAAGACCCTTGACCAAGCTGTCCTGTAAAAAGGATAACACAGGAGACACGGAAGCGCTCAAGGCCTGAATCCCTTTCTCCACACACCAGGATTCAAAAACCTTCCAAACACGCCACTAAGGAGGACTTCCACCTAGATTGAAGAAGCGTAGTAATTAAGGAATCCAGGTAACCTTTTGACTTAACCGCCTCCTCTCAAAAGCCATGCTGCTAGACAAAAGCGATCTGCCTGATCAGAAAATACGGGACCCTGATGTAGTAGACCTGGGAAATGACTGAGTCGTAAGGGACCGTCGACCACTAGATTCAACAGATCGGCGAACCAAGGACGCTGTGGCTACTCCAGAGCCATGAGCATCACCTCCCCTGGGTGCTTCTCTATGCGCCATATGATCTTGCCCACTAGAGGCCAAGGAGGAAACACATACAGCAGAACTCCCCGAGGCCAGGGAAGGACCAGAGCATCTACGCCCTCGGCGCTGTAGTGTCTGCATCTGCTGAAAAACCGAGGAGCCTTTGCATTGAGATGTGTCGCCATCAGGTCGACTCGCAGGCAGTCCCATTTCTCTTGAATGAGGTGCATCGCCGCATCCAACAACACCCATTCTCCCGGATCCAGGAGCATGCGACTGAGATAATCGGCTTGCACAGTCTCGACCCCAGCAATATGAGACGCCGAGATTTGTACTAAATGCTGCTCTGCCCACCGGATCAAGTCCTGAATTTCCAGCGACACCGCATGGCTACGGGTGCCTCCTTGTCTGTTTATGGAGGCTACAGTTTTCGCATTGTCTGAGAGAACTCGCACTGACCGCCCTTGGAGTAAGGGCTGAAAGCCAAGCAAAGCCAAACGCACTGCCCTGTCTTCCAACCGACTGATAGACCAAGATGCCTCTATGCTCGACCAGGAGCCCTGAGCTGCTTGACTGACAAACCGCTCCCCAACTTGAGAGACTTCCATCCGTGGTCAAGATCACCCAATCCGGAACCTCCAAGGATATTCCGTGCAGAAGGTTGGCAGTGTGTAGCCACCACGACAGTCTGCCCTTGGTCTCCGGAGGAAGGAAAACAGGTTGGTGATACTGCGCCAACACCAGACTCCACTGGGCCATAAGCGCTCTCTGAAGAGGGCGCATACGAGCAAAAGCCCACGGTACCAGCTCCAAGGTGGATGTCATGGACCCGAGGACTTGTAACACATCCCAAGCCCTGGGAACGCACAACAGTGCTAATCACCAAATCTGCGACTGTAGTTTGCGGACCCTTGCGTTAGTCAGAAAGACTCTGCCCTGGTTGGTGTTGAAGAACGCTCCCAGATACTCCAGAGTTTGTGATGGTATTAGCCAGCTCTTCGCCAAATTCACCACCCAACCTAACGAACGCAAAGTCCAAAGTACCATCTGCACTGCTGCCTGGCAACTGGCTTCCGACTTCGCCCAAATAAGCCAATCATCCAGGTAGGGATGAACCAGGATCCCCTGCCGATGTAACATTGCTGCCACGACTACCATGACCTTGGTAAAGACCCGAGGCGCCGTGGCCAATCCGAACGGGAGCACCTGAAACTGGAAGTGCTGCCCCAATACCATAAACCTCAGGTAGCGTTGATGGTCCCGGGAAATAGGTATGTGAAGATGTGCTTCTATCAGATCTAGGGACGCTAGAAACTCGAGAGTGTATCGCCGCTATTACAGAGTGTAGCGTCTCCATCCGAAAACGAGGAACCTGCAACACCACGTTCACCCGCTTCAAATCGAGAATGGGGCGAAATGTTCCCTCCTTCTTCGGGACTACAAAGTAAATCGAATATCGCCCCGTTCGGAGCTCCTCCGGAGGTACTGGCACCACGGCCCCTAACTGCTGCAACCTGCGCAGAGTTCCCGCACTGCTTTGCGTTTCTGCAGTGAGCCGCAGGGGGAGATTAGGAACAGGTCGTGGACGGGCCAAGCAAATTCTAAGGCGTAACCGTCTTTTTCCACAGAGTACCCATTGATCCTGTGTGATCTTGGCCCACTCCCCGTAAAACCATGTTAGCTGACCTCCTACAAAAGGAACGGTGGAGTGGGCCGGCCTCCTTTCATTGAGCAGATTGGGGACCGGAGACAAAGACATTGCTTGAGGTCCTGAAGGGTCTACGGCCCCCCTCGAAAAGGCTGACCCCAGGCCTGACCTCTAGGAGAGAAGGGCCTCTGTGCCGTCACTCCCGCGGGGCGCGGCTGACGAAACCTGCACAAATCCCGAAAACGCTGCCGTGCAGGAAAACTGCGCAAACCCCTAGGCCTATCCTCTGGCAAGCGAGGTACCTTAGTGTCTGCCAACTGCTTCAAAATCTGATCCAACTCCTCACCGAAAAGGAGACGACCCTTAAAGGGTAAGGACGCTAATTGGGACTTAGAGGAAACATCCGCGGACCAGTTACGGAGCCAGAGTAGGGGGCATGCCGACACCGCAGACCCCATAATACGGGAGGACGTCCGGACCACATCGTAAAATGCATCTGCTACAAATGCAACTGCCGATTCCAGCCGATCCGACTGAGCTACTTGCACATCCGTGAAAGTCTGCTCCTCCTGGGCACACTGCACCCAGCATAAGCAGGCCCTCTGCATGAGGTTGGAACAAATAGCTGTGCGAAGACTCAGAGCCGAGACCTCAAAAATCCTTTTGAGTTGAATCTCAAGCTTGCGGTCCTGAACGTCCTTCAGAGCCGTAGCCCCCGCAACCGGGATAGTTGTCTTCTTTGTGACGGCAGAGACCGCGGCTTCCACCCTGGGCAGGGCAAACAACTTCAATATCTGTTCCGGCAAAATATAAAGCTTAGCCATAGACCTACTGACTTTCAAACCCACGTCTGGAGTATTCCAATCCTGCTCCACCACCATCTGAATGGACTCATGGTACGGAAAACCGGTGGAAGGACGCCTTGTGCTCCGCAATACTGGATTTGCACCGTCCTTGCGAGATTCATCAGGCGGAGACTGGAGCCTCAGTTCCTCCAAGACCTGAGGAAGAAGTGGCGTAAGCTCGTCCCTGTGGAACAATCTGAGAATCTTGGGGTCATCCCCCTCTGCCGCTGGCTCCGAATCCACATCATCATCCTGGTTGACATCTAATGAAGCCGGGTCCACTGCCCGAACAGTGATGTCCCTGGGCATCCCTGTGGGGTCGCTATGGGCACGCGCACCCCTCTTGTGGGCGCAGCGCCTCCCTGCGCCGCTGGCGGTCCAACGAGCAGGAAAACCAAAAAAAGAAAAAAAAACTGAAGAAAAAACCCCGAGAAACAAGCTTCTAAACTGCGCCGGAGGAGGGCCGGGGGGGGGGGGGGGGGGGGGGGGGGGGGGAGGGGAGGAGAGAGCGCCGACGTGAGCTGTCCTACCTGCTCCTGCTTTATCTTTTTTTTTTTTTTAACAGAAACTTTACTGCTCTAAAAGCAGCCTCACTACAAGTTTCCCTCCTAGCGCTGAAGAGAGCTGTCCAGCTCAATTCAGCAAAGTAATTAAAAAGGAGGGAAAAGTGAGGAAAAAAATCAATTTTGGAGCCAAACTCGTGACAGGGAGGGATCTGGACCACCGGATGTGCACCTCACGGTTTCTTGGGGCACAGGTGTACTAAAGGGTCACCGACCCCTAGCCCACCCTCCTCAACCAAACCGGGTAGGGGTTACTCCCAAGCAACCCCGACCCCGTGGGAGGCAGGCTCAACCTAGAATCAAGAAATAAAAAAAATATACTGGACCAACTGCAGGGTTCAAACATCAGTTCACTGCTGGAGACAGAGAAATACTGAGGAACTGCAGGGGGCATCAGGATATATAAAGCAGTGTCAGTTTTACTTTCTGTGTCTCCACCTGCTGGCATGGATGTATGAACCCAGGAATCTGGAGTGATCCAGTACGTACAGGGAACTGGCCACCCCTAATTGTTGCTGATATGATTACCACAGACAGTTGAGGCCTCAACAAATGACAAAAACATATGGGAGCAGCCCAGAGAAGAAACTGGGACATAGGTCAAGAAAATTTAGCATAAAAGCCAAAATCAAGACAGACTGATAAGATCAGAAGAAAGGACAGCTCTGAAGAATAGATTTTGGATATTAAAGTTCCTCATCTCCAGCGCTGTTTCCAGTTTTCCAGGATATATAAGACTCACATTGGAAACTGTGAGGGGAAATATCTTTGTATATATTCTTAATGCAAAATCTAATCTTGTATGCTTTCATTGCTCATTCTCAGAATTATAAGTAAAACTTCTATACTTGTAAATAAGCGTGTTGTGTATTCTATGACATGATAACCACCATTCAGCCTACCCACTACACTCTTCCTGCCAGACGTGTGCTTGTGGCAGATCCAGTTCGCCAGGTTTTCAAGAAGCTTTTCCTCCTTAAGTTTCATCTTATACTGGACACCTATAATCACCAATGCTATCTGAATCACTGGCTGGATGATGCTGGCAGCACTCGAGGAAGCCCTCATATAACAGCACCCCAGCTAAATGCCCAGTTCACCCTACCCAAAGGCCAGCACTGCCAACACCTCATCCTAACATCCATCCACCCTCCTGGTCCCATACTTTCCTAGGCAGGCAGCAAGGTTGCTGGGAGTGTGGCAGGTTTGCTAACTATGGAGAAATCTAGAAATATTACATGTATTTTATCTGCCATACTCCTTGGAACCCTGTTTCCTGCCTTCCCCATTTCAAATCACCAAAAGGGCCAGATGATCAACCCATTCTCAGCAAGCAACTCAGAGGCTCTCTCGCTCCCTCCCCAACCCAGCTCATAAAAATCTGAGGAGGACCTCCACCCCTAGCCCTTGCAATGATTTGAAATATCCTATATGGCCCTTCCTTTGAAAAGTGTGAGGACACCTGCAATACACGGTTTTGAAATACTATGAGGGTTCAAATTTGCCCCAGGCAATTTGGTCTCCTTACTTTTTATAGTGGGTGTATTTGCATTCCTAGTCATTTCAAGATCTAATGACTTGATTCTCCAGAACTTGGTTTAGATCTTATTTGTGAGGCATGTGTCCCGGGGTGCATAAAGTTCACCAGCACATCTTGAAAAATGATTTCACTAGCTGTCAACATAGCAATTGCTATATTGATATACTACCAAAGCAATATTTTCTCCAGAGTGATATGCTACCAGCACACATTTAGATGGTGCTTTAACAGTAAGTACTTCTGATTGGATTACTACTCCTGTTTCTTTCATTGCAAAATTGCCATTCTTGGGGGTTTCAAATGCAACCCTTAACAATATTAAGTGCTGTAAAGTCACAACAATGGTGTAAGGTTAAACTCAGCTATGCTAGATGCCTTGACATCTTTGGGTACCAAATTCAACAGCTTAATTGTTTTTCAGTCAATGTACATACTTTCTCTAGTAAGATTTGTTACTTCTTAATTTCATGGCATGTCCTCTAGTATTAGTATTATTTGAAAGGGTAAATAACCACTATCTATTTACCCGTCCAACCCTACTCATGATTTTATAAAACTTTATCACATCCCTTCTTCTCCAAGTTGAAGAACCATAACTCCTATAACCTTTTTTCATAAGGAAGCGGTTCTATCCCCTTTACCCTTCTCTATACCTTTTTTTCATACGGAGGCGGTTCTATCCCCTTTACCCTTCTCTATATCTTTTTTTCATAAGGAGGCGGTTCTATCCCCTTTACCCTTCTCTATATCTTTTTTTCATAAGGAGGCGGTTCTATCCCCTTTACCCTTCTCTATATCTTTTTTTCATAAGGAGGCGGTTCTATCCCCTTTACCCTTCTCTATATCTTTTCTATTTCCACTAGATCTTTTTTGTGAAAAATTGTTTCAGACTGATTGCCCCAGCACTAATAAGACCCCTGCCTCACTGCGTGGGAGCCAGTATCCTACACTATAAAACAGTGGTTCTCAACAGGTATGTCGGGACACACTGGTGTGTCGCGAGGCCCTGAGAGGTGTGTTGTAGGGCCATCTGTCGCCTTATCAGCCTGGGTGGGAGTAGAATGACTTCTCTTATATTGGGCCTTAAGGGAGTCTACTCTCACTTCAGTCTCTTCTTTCTGGCCTAGAGGTAGGACATTTCCTCTTTCACCCAGATCAGAGCAAGACATTGCCATCTCCTGTTTTTCTGGGCCCCAATGGGACATAAACGTTATCTTCCACTGCTGAGTCTGGGAGAGATACTAATGATGATCTCTTCACCCTGTGGAGGGTGGGGAAAAGGAGGCTTGAAGATCTGGGCAGTCAGAAGTGGAAGGGAGAGAGAGCATGGGGGCTTCTGAGCAGGAAGGGATGAGAAACAGGGGGTCGGGGTAGCTGGGCAGGGAGTAGGTAGGGAGAGTCAAGCAGGGGAGAGAGGGAGCACGGGGGGGGGGGGGGGGGGTCGGGAATGCTAGGCAGGGATGTGAGTGTGAGCAGATGATGGACAGGGAGTAATTGGGAGAAGTGGAAGATGATGGAGACATGGAAGGAGAGTGACCAAGGGTGCAAGAGCCATAATAAGTCAGTTTGGGGAATGTGCATTTCTTCTATCTTTGTACATTGTTTAGTGTAGGAAGAAATGCATTTGTTCCTACTTCTCCAGTTTTGCACTGCATGCAGAAAGGCTTTTAGAGATTGCCATTCCAGTTTTTATCTCCACATTTGTAATTTGTGGTCTTTTATTCTGTATTTGATGACGGTAGGAAATGTATGTGTAAGTGGGGTGAGGTATTTTACAAGTAGTTAGGGTTTGTATCAGTCTTATTTGTTGTTTTCTCATTCTCAACAGGACATGCTCTGGTGGTGCACTGCTGGCTTTTCATAGGTAGGGTTATTGCTGAATTCTTGGAGTTAGTATTGCTATGGTATGACTGGTATGCTACACATGTGCCTTTTTTTTTCAGGTTTTGTATTTTACAGTGCGCCTGGTAGTAAGGGAGTTTGTGTTTCTGTTACTCAGACAGTACCAGAATCAGAATATATTTTTTATATGGTGAACTGTATGGTGAAATCTCTGCATCCATTGTTTGGGGACATGGGCGGGGGATTCCTATGGATGCAGAGTGTATGTTTACATTTAGCCCCATGATAGTCAAGTGGTCAGTGTGTCATGCGCGTCCCAATAGAAAAAAAGGTTGAGAATCACTGCCATAAAAGACAATGCACCAGCAACACTTACCTACTATCCTGGATTTTGTCACATGCCAAGCTAATCGATTTTACTTCTATCCGTACAAGACAAATGATTACAAAGTTAAAAATAAAGGGCTTAGGATTCCTTGTAAACCGTGACTCCTTTGCTGACCAGATATGAGAATCATCCGAAGATGACGTCGAACTTCATACAAATACCTACTTCACGTTCCCTAGGACTGGGAAATGAGCCCGTTCAGCCGCTATAGTCAGGATCCAGCCTTCACTCTAAGTGCCGTCACCTCAAGCCCCGTCGCCGAGCGCCACTTCCTGCGGCCTCGCTTTCACTATTTGTGACGTTACACGCAAGTCCGTGATTGCGAGCGCGCTGTGCCCGGGCCTCGCTTTCACGCTAACGTCATCTGCAAGTCTCCTAGCCGGTCTGTCAGCCGGCACCGGGATTGGCTGTCGCCCGGGGGCCACCATGAGCCAATGAGCGTTGCACATGTTGAGGTGCGGGCCTAGAGGCGGCTGCGGAAAAGAGAGAGGGTGAGTGTGAATGGGTGCTCTGGGAATATGTGCTGTAGCCAAGGCCTCTGGCCCCGACCACGAGAGAGAGGGAGCAGGGATAAGAGGGAGACCCTTGTGAGCTGGATGTGCAGAGATCTCTCAGTCATCGCTATTAAAAGTACAGACTACCTATCTCGCGTGTTGCTTGTGAGCGTCATGCCATAAGGCACTACTTGAGCCATTCCCGTTTCATGTATAGGACATATAGTTATGATTTTTCTATTAAACCTGCGCTGCAGGTCCCAGAATGCTGGGGGAGGTTAAACTAGGTTGGGCTCAGCTGTTTGTCCCTGCTGACCTGGAGCTGTATCCTTAACATCTAGGAAAGAGTGCCGATCAAAAAATAAGTTTTAAGTTTGCTGTCACCCTACTGTACAAGGTACATGTCATCACTTGGTAGAAACAATATGACAGTCGATACAGCATCCTAGAGCCACGCTGCTCCAATCTTGGTTTGTCTGCCTTCCATATGTGGACTTGTAGTTTGATTTTTCTAAGAAAAGCAGTCCAGGCATAACTAGAGCAAAAACTAGGATTGACTCAGCTAGCCCATGTACACTTTTTTTCCTGACCTGATGGAAAAAGCACAGGCCCCATTTGCTTTGATTTACCCAGATGTTCTTTTTTTCCCTACAGAAATTGTGTTCATCAGTCTGTTTCCCTGCCAGAGTATGCAGTGGGAGAGAAACAAAAGAAAGGAATGAGAGATGGCAGAGGACATACAGCCTTCTCTTTTCTTCCAGCACCAGTATATGTGCTTCGAATGTGGCCTGTTGTACAACACTCTGGAAGAAGTGCTAGTTCACCAGCAGAACCATGGAGGTGACATCTGTCAGGAATCAGAGGAAGGCTCTGCTCTAGCTATTGACCAGTTGCAGGGCCTGGCTCTCCACAACAGCCAGTACCAATGCTTGGAATGTGAACAGCTTCTGGTGTCACCCGAAGAGCTACTGCAACACCAGGAGGTGCATTTGCAGCAGCTCTCTCAAAGTCCTGCACTGCAGTTAGTGGATGCCCAGGAGTCTGTCAGCAGCCAGATCCATTACCAGTGCTGTGATTGCAAAGAACTCTTCACATCACCAGAGCTGTGGCTTGCTCATCGGCAGACTCATAGCAAAGAGGAGCCGCCACCACCAAACATTGTTCTGCAGGCAGAACCATGCATCCAGACCCTGGTAAATCTGGAAAACATGGTACTAGATGAACACCTGTATGAAGGACAAGAGATCTATAGTGTGGTTCAGGGCCAGCGAGCAGCAGTGGCCTTACCCACACAGGTTTACTTACAGAGTCCAGGAAGTAAGAAGAAGTGGGTAGTCCACAGCACCAGTCCACATCAAGACCCTACTGCAGCATCAGTAATGCAGCTTGCACCTCAGCAACAGCAGACATTGGGGGAAACAGTTGCACAGCCCCTGGAAATGCACCCATATGAGTGCTCTGAATGTACACAGGTGTTTCAGACGCCAGAGGAGTTCCTGGCACACCAGGGAATGCACTTTACAGAGACTGAAAAGGAAAGCGGAGACTCAGTAGAGATTGAAATCAACGGCCTGGCAGAAATGGACACAGAGAGGGAAACCCGGTGCCTAGGTACCTTCCGGCCATCCACTTCTGCAGGCCAACAAGACGAAACGGATAAAAAAAAGACAAATGCCTCTACCAAGGAAGTGACCAATGGCATCATCTTAGACAAGGAGAGGCAACTGCAGGAGCAGAATAACCAGGAGGAACCCACTATGTTTCAGAGGGTCTTCCATTGCTTAGAGTGTAAGAAGGAGCTGGGGTCAGCAGAACAGCTGAGAAGACACCGGAAGGCACATGTGAAGGAAGAGTATCTCTGCAATGAGTGCAACCGCAGCTTTACATCAGCTAACCGGCTGCAGGCTCACCAGAAGGTGCATGAGGATGGAACTCATGAGTGCCCAGAGTGCAGCAAAGTCTTTAAGAAGGCAGCATCACTGGAGCAGCACCTGCGCAGCCACAGCGGAGAGGCACTATACCTTTGTGTGGACTGCGGTCTGGGCTTCAGTACTGAGATGACTCTGTTGGTGCATCGCAAGACACACACTGCCAACCCATTGCACCGCTGCCAGTGTGGCAAAGCCTTCAGCAACATGACCAAGTTCCTATATCACCGGCGCACACACACAGGCAAGAGTGGCATACCACAGGGAAAACAAAGATTGATAGGGGAGGCAGCCATACCTCAACCAGATCAATTCACAGAGTCAAAGCATGACATGGACAGAGAAGCTTCTGAAGGACAGGTGGCCCCAGCACTGCCTCCAAAGCCTTTGGCCAGTGTTACTCCAACTGAGGAGACAGCAAAAGTGGCTCTGGCCTACCGATGCCCACAATGTGGCAAGACCTTCTCCACCCACATTCGCCTGGTACGCCACAAGCGGGTGGTACACATTCTTGAGCGGAAACACAAATGTCAGATCTGTGGGCAGAAGTTTAAGAAGCTGGTGCATGTGAAGAACCACATGCGGACACACACTGGGGAGCGGCCCTTCCAATGCACAGAGTGTGGCAAGACTTTTGCATCCCTGGCCAACCTCATGCGCCACCACCTAACCCACACTGGGGAACGGCCCTACAAATGTGAGGTATGTGGAAAGGCCTTCACCCAATCCTCCAACTTACAGCAGCATCGCCTGCTGCATACCAGCAGCAGCCCCTTTTGCTGTCAGGACTGTGGCTTGAGTTTCAGTCGTGCTGCCAAACTGGCAGCCCATCGGTATGTCCACACAGGGGAGTTTCCCTTCAAGTGTATGGACTGTGGCAAGACCTTCCTGCGCAAACGATTGCTGGAGTTGCACCGTTACAACCACCAGGGCAGGGAAGCACCACACTGCCGGCAGTGTGGGGCCACTTTCCTCCATGTGGCTGAGCTGAATGAGCACCAGTGTGGCCTTAAGAAGCAGCCATATGAATGTCCTGTATGTGGCAAGCGCCTGGGTTCACTGAGTGCTCTGAGCCTGCATGAATTGGTGCATGCAGGACAGCGGCCCTACAAGTGCTCACTGTGTACCAAGACCTTCACCAGCCAGAGTGGCCTGACCCGCCACTGGCAACGGCATTCTGGAATACGCCCACACCAGTGTAGTCTCTGCGGCAAGACTTTTGTGGCTGCCTCCAGCCTCCATTTGCACCAGCGTATCCACACCGGGGAGAGGCCATTTCCTTGTACAGACTGTGGCAAGGCTTTTCGCCAGGCCACCCATCTACGGGAGCACCGTCGACTGCACACAGGCGAGAGGCCTTACCGGTGCCAGGAATGTGGCAAGAGCTTCATCCAGTCCATGCACCTAGCTGAGCACCAGCGGATCCACACTGGGGAACGGCCTCACAGCTGCCAGGAGTGTGGCAAGGCTTTCAAGACACTATCCAACTTACAGAGCCACCGCAGGACACATGGGGAGGCTGAGCCTCCACCCCAGCAGACTATCATGTGCACAGAGTTTGGAGAAACAATTGCTATCATTGAGAGCAGTGAGCCCCTCCCGTTAATGGAGACTATTGAGATCTACCAGGCCACACTGGACGGGAGCATCCAGGTGGAGAATCTGCAAATGAATGCATTTGTATGAAAGGAATGGGTAACCCTCCAAACACTGCCCTTTTTATCCCCTGGATTGTAATTGTAAATAAAGTTTTCTTTAGGCAGGTTGCTCCTTGCTTCTCCTTGAGTTTCCCAGTTCAGTTGGGCCATATTTAACATTTATAATTAGTTCCCTGTACGTACCAGGTTCAGTCCAGAACACCTGGTTTGTGACTCCATACCAGTAGATGGAGACAGAGCAAGATCTGTCGGGCTCAGCCATATATGGTCACTTGTCTGTCACAGCCCCTCAGTCTTACTCTGTCTCCAATAGATGGTACAGGTTTGGTCACAGCCCTGGTTCCCTGGGTTCTTGGTCAGGGTTCTATTTGGTTAGTTTAAAAAGAGAAAAAATATTAAAGTTTAGAGAGATTTATTTATTTTTAGTTAGTAGGTGATTCCCCGCTGGTCCTGCCTCCCAGGGGGGTTTGGAAGGTTCTGAGGGGACCATCCCCCCCTGGTTGAGGCCGCTGCTAGGGTCGAGGACCCGCCTGGAGTAGTAGCAGCGTCGGGGGTGACACCAGGTTCACTCACCCCCGCTGGAACAGGAGCCTCAGGACCGGGGACAGCGGCAGCAGAAAAAAAAAAAAAAGTTTCAGATTGACTGTTTTTGTTTTGCGGCGGCCTTTTTGTTCCGTGCCGGCGCTCCGTTCCTTCGGGGGGGAGGGGGGGCTGTTTTCGCGCGCTCGAATTAAATTTAATTTGTTTTAATTTAATTGAATTTTGCTCCGTCTGCCGCGCGTGTGGCTCGGCACGCGCGCGGCTTTCTCATGACGGAGATTGCTCCATCTGCGTGTCTGGAGGCGAGGGTTCGTCTGGGGTCGCTGTTAGGGGCCGGTCCCGAGCGCTGCGATCGCCGCCGCGCGAGTCTTCTGTTGCTGAAGGCCCGGGGGACCCGTTCCCGATTAGCGCGGGAGTGGCGGCCATTTTGGCTACAGGCAGGGAAGCCACGAGGGAGGCAGCCGGAGATGGCGGCTTGCCTCCCGTGCTTTCCCCGGGGGAGCCGGGTCCCCAGCGCGGTCCGGATCCGAGGAATCCAGCTCCGGGTCTTCCTATTCCTCCGATTTCGCACTTTTATTGCGCAAAATTTTAAAATGCAAAACGGAGGAGAAAGTCAGGGAAGGCAGGTGCAGCGAAGGGATCTGGCAGGTCAGCCGGATCCCGGAAGAGGAAATCCACGGCGGGCCCTGATGATGGGGCCGCTCGGCGGAGGCGCCCCTTGCGGAGTATCCCGCAGGACACGGACTCCAGCTCCACTTCCCAGGAAGAGGATGACCCGGCTGAGGAGCCCCTGGGGGGGGGGGGGCCGATGGAGCAGTGGATGAAGGTCCCTCTCAGCCGGGGGCGGGGAAAGGAACGCCGGCCGAAGGAGATGACCCTAAGGTGGTCTGTTTGTTCCGTAGGGAGGAACTGTCCCCGCTTATCCCGGCTATCCTCCAGGAGCTGGGGGTGGAGGCCCCTGCGGTGGTTCCCAGGCAGGGAGCCAACATGGATCCGGTCCTGCTGGGCCTCACGGGACCAGTGGTAGCTTTCCCGTTCATCTTTACGGCATCGGACATCCTGTTCCGTGAGTGGGACACTCCGGAGCTGGGCCTAAAGGTGAGCAAGGCTATGGATAGGCTCTACCCGTTACCTGAAGAGGCGCTGGAACTTCTCCGTCTACCAAAGGTGGATGCGGCGGTGTCCGCCGTGACGAAGAGGTCGACGATTCCTGTTACGGGCGCCATGGCTCTCAAAGACATACAGGACAGAAAGCTGGAGGTACAGCTGAAGAAGATTTTCGAAGTTTCAGCATTGGGAGTCCGGGCAGCCATCTGTAGTAACTTTGCCATGCGGGCCAGCCTGTGCTGGGCTCAGGGCCTTCAGGCTAATGCAGGCCTCTCGGAAGGAGAGGCCAAGCAAGCAGATCAGCTGGAGGCGGCGATAGCTTATAGCACTGATGCTCTCCACGATCATCTTCGTACCTCGGCCAGATCCATGGTCTCGGCAGTGTCGGCTCCGTTATTGGGCGGCGGATGGGTCATCCAAGGCTCACCTCGGGGCGCTGCCGTTTAAGGGGAAGTTATTGTTTGGCAAGGAGTTGGATGAGTTAATGTTGTCCCTTGGTGAGAATAGGGCGTTCAGGCTGCCTGAGGATAGGTCTAGGGCCCGATCCTCCTTCGCCGGCGTTCCCGCTTCCGCGGCAGCAGGAAATCACGTCCGCAGAGGGCAGCCGGTCCTTCCTATCGTTCGGGGTCCTCACGTCCATCTTCTTGGCCTCAGTCCTTTCGAGGGAAACGGTTCGGCCGTCCGGGGGGGGCACGGGGTCCAAGGCCTCCCAATGAGATGCGGTCGGTCCATCCCTCGCTGCAGCTCCAGTCGTCCGTCCCAAACGTGGGAGCTCGACTGCAGTTGTTTGCCGAGGAATGGGCCAAGATAATGTCGGACCAGTGGGTCCTCAGCGTGATAAATCATGGTTACGCGTTAGATTTTGCACGGACTCCGACCGACAAGTTCCTGGTGTCGCCATGCAAGTGCCCCATAAAGTGTGCAGCAGTAAGGGAAACCCTTCAACACCTGCAAGCCTTGGGGGCGATCTCCCCCGTACCTCTCGGGCAGCGAGGCCACAGCCGTTACTCCATTTACTTCATCGTGCCAAAGAAGGACGGCACCGCAAGGCCAATTCTAGATCTGAAGGGGGTAAACAGATGCCTTCGTATTCCACGTTTCAAAATGGAGACGATTCGGTCAGTGATTGCCTCGGTCCGTCCCAGCGAATTCCTGGCCTCCTTAGACCTCACAGAGGCGTACCTTCATATCGGCATTCAGCCGTCTTACCATCGGTTCCTCAGGTTCTGTATTCTGGGCAGGCATTATCAGTTCCGGGCTCTTCCCTTCGGGCTGGCCACGGCTCCCCGGACATTCACAAAGGTGATGGTGGTGGTTGCAGCTCAGCTTCGGAGAGAGGGGCTCCTGGTGCACCCCTACTTGGACGATTGGTTGATTCGAGCCAAGTCCGAGTCTCAGTGTCGTCAGGCTGTCAGAGTCCTCGCTCTCTTGCAATCCCTGGGATGGGTGGTCAGCCTCAACAAGAGTCATCTGGTTCCCACTCAGTCCCTGGAGTATCTGGGGGCCCTGTTCGACACGAAGAGGGGCAAGGTTTTCCTGTCTATGGAGAGGGTCCGCAAGCTTCAGAGTCAGGTGCGCTGATTGTTGTCTCTCCAGCTTCCACTGGTCTCCGATTACCTGACGGTTTTGGGTTCTATGGCTTCAACGCTAGCATTGGTCCCCTGGGCCTTTGCTCATCTGCGTCCTTTGCAATCAGCGTTACTTTCCCGCTGGAAACCTGTGTCGGAGGAGTTTCATCTTCCACTTCCACTCACGGCTCAGGCGCGGGCCAGCCTTCACTGGTGGCTGGAAGCAGACCACTTGACTTGTGGAGTGTCTCTTCTAGTGCCCGACTGGACGGTGGTGACCACAGACGCCAGTCTTTCCGGCTGGGGAGCGGTTTGCCTGGGCAAGTCGGTGCAGGGCAGGTGGCCCTTGGCTCAGTGGTCTATCAATCGTCTAGAGACCAGGGCAGTACGCCTGGCGCTGCAATCCTTTCTACCGCTGGTGTGGGGAAAGGCGGTCCGAGTGTTGTCAGACAATGCCACCACCGTGTCCTACATCAACCGTCAGGGGGGAACGAGAAGTCCACTAGTGGCCGAGGAGGCGCAGCTCTTGCTAGCCTGGGCAGAGCGCAACCTCAGCAATCTAGCAGCGTCTCACATTGCCGGAGTCGACAACGTTCAGGCGGACTTCCTCAGCCGTCATCTGGATCCCGGAGAGTGGGAATTGGCACCGGAGGCCTTTCACCTCATTTGCGAAAAGTGGGGGACGCCTCATATGGACCTCATGGCCACATGGCAGAATACCAAGGCGCCCAGATTTTACAGCCGTCAGAGAGAGAGGGGCCGAAGGCGTCGACATGTTGGTTCTTCCTTGGCCGACGGACGTGTTGTTGTATGTGTTCCCTCTGTGGCCGATGATCGGCAAGATTCTTCGACACATAGAGCTACATCCAGCCAACGTGATCATGGTGGCGCCGGAGTGGCCGCGGCGACCGTGGTTCGCAGATCTCATTTAGTTGTCGGTAGCATCTCCCCTTCGTCTTCAGGGGTTGGCGGGTCTTCTTCTTCAAGGCCCCGTTTGTTTGGAGGATACGGATCACTTTTGTCTCGTGGCATGGCTTTTGAGAGGCAGCACTTGAAAAAGAAAGGTTATTCGGATGCGGTGGTCGCCACGTTATTGCGGGCCAGGAAGCAGTCTACTTCTATGGCTTATGTTCGCGTATGGGTAGTCTTCGATGACTGGTGTGCGGAACGCAATGTGGATCCTACCACGGCTCCCGTATCCGATATTCTATCTTTTCTTCAGGCCGGTCTGGCTAAAGGCCTATCGTATAATACCCTTAGGGTCCAGGTGGCGGCTCTTGGTTGTCTGCGGGGCAAAGGGCATAGAGGCTCCTTGGCTCTGCACCCGGACGTTGCGTGTTTTCTTAGGGGGGCTAAGCATCTCCGCCCTCCATTGCGCCATCCCTGTCCGTCCTGGAACCTCAATTGGGTACTTTCCACGTTGTGCTCGTCTCCTTTTGAGCCCATAAAATGGGCTACCCTCAAGGATCTCACGTTAAAGACAGTTTTCCTTATCGCGATTGCGTCGGCGCAGCATGTCTCGGAGTTGCAGGCGCTGTCTTGTAGGGAACCGTTTTTAAGGATCTCGGATTCCGGGGTCTCCTTACGAACGGTCCCTTCTTTCTTGCCCAAAGTGGTCTTGGCGTTCCACTTCAATCAGTCCATTGAGCTTCCCGCTTTTGACGTCAAGGATACGTCGCAGCCAAAGATGCAGGATTTGCGGAGGTTGGATGTCCGGAGGGCACTCCTTCGCTATCTGGAAGTCACCAATCCGTTCCGGGTGACAGATCATCTTTTTGTCCTGTTTTCAGGACCTAAGCGTGGGGGTGCGGCTTCCCGGACTACGATTGCACGATGGCTCAAAGAGGCCATTGGTTCAGCGTACATAGTACGGGGGAAGCCGGTGCCAGAAGGTCTCAGGGCTCATTCGACCCGTTCGCATGCTACCTCTTGGACGGAATCTTCTCAGGTATCGCCCCAAGAGAGTTGCAGGGCGGCTACCTGGAAGTCTTTGCATACTTTTACACGGCATTACCGGCTGGATGTTCAGGCTACTGAAGCCAGGGGTTTTGGAGAGAGGGTACTCCGAGCGGGACTCTCTGCTTCCCACCCTCGGTAAGTTAGCTCTGGTACATCCCAGGTGTCCTGGACTGATCCTGGTACGTACAGGGAAAGGAAAATTAGTTTCTTACCTGATAATTTTCGTTCCTGTAGTACCAAGGATCAGTCCAGGATCCCGCCCGTACTGTTCTGAAGAAACGGAGAGTCCGCTCGTTGTTTTGGATTTCGGTTGCTGTTCGAATTTTCTCGGTTGAGAGTTTTGTTCCAGTTGGGGGTTTTTGAAGTTGCTCCCGTTGGGGATGGGTTACCTAGTTAGTTTTCCTGTCCTTTGCTACTTTGACATAACGTAAGACTGAGGGGCTGTGACAGGCAAGTGACCATATATGGCTGAGCCCGACAGATCTTGCTCTGTCTCCATCTACTGGTGCGGAATCACAACCCAGGTGTCCTGGACTGATCCTTGGTACTACAGGAACGAAAATTATCAGGTAAGAAACTAATTTTCCTTTATAGAGGGTCAGGTGGGGAAATATATTTAGCCATGTGCTGCCAACCACACTCATTTAGGAGTTGGTTATTTTACTTTTTTTTTTTCTTTTCCTTACCCCTTCTGTGTCCAGCTACTGTTCATCACCGCTAGCTTCTTCCCCTTGGCCCACTGACAGCAGCCAGTGGTCCTTTGTGGGCCAGGTATCACAGCTCTCTACTGCCTATACCTGTCAGATACCAAAACCAAGGTATCAGTTTCCAGCCACTGCACCGGTTGAACCTTAGACCTTAAGAGGGCAAGTTTCAAAGTAATTTATCCAGAGAAGTAGGCATGAGTTTAAAGTGCTCTCCTCAAATGCAGCTAATGATACACATGAAGTTTACAATATGTAGACTTTTACCACCACCTTATTTAGTCAGAGGAGAAGATAGCACAAGTAATGATATTTTCAAAAATACAGGTAAGGTTTTTCCCCTCTAGGCCACCTGCATAAAAGATGGTGTAAACGATATGGGTAGTTTTAAAATGCCTACTGTGCATCCATTTTCACACTACCCCCCCCCCCCGCCCCTTTGAAAATTCAGGAAAAGTATGCACTTTATTTGATTTATATTCTGTCTTTCATGCACGTCAAAGCAGCATACATAAAATTGGCCAAGCAATACAAGCCCTGCTTGAGAATTGCCCTCTCCGTGTACAGGTTCCTGCTGACCCACTGATATGAGGCAGGCACTTGGCTAGTAGTTCATCAGAACACATCTGGTACATAGATTTTTTGTAAGACGTAGGGGCCTACCAAGAAAATGAACTTTAGTGCAGGGCAGTGGTAGTAGCATCATTTCTTTGGTTGAAGGCTGTAATTGCTCAGGCTTTAAGCCCTACTCCCACATGGAACAGTCCAGCAGATTGGAGAAATTACTTACCTGCTAATTTCATTTTCCTTAATATAGACAGATAAGACGCTGGACCAATGGGTTTATGCTCCCCTGCCAACAGATGGAGATGGAGTCAGGTTGCAAAGCTGATGTCACCCCTGTAGTACCCTCAACCCCTCAGTATTCTCTTCAAAAGCCACTGTCGACATAACTATCAAAAAAACTTGATTAAAAATAGATAACTAACTACTCAAACACTGAACCCCAGTAAGATTATAGATGCTCTGAGATAGGGACTGAATGACAGCATGCAGCCGTGGATGGGATGCAGAGTCCATCTGTCTACACTAGAAAATGAAATTATCAGGTAAGTAATTTCTCCATTTCCTAGCGTGTAGCCAGATGGATTCAGGACCAAGGGGATGTACAAAAGCTACTCCCAATCGCAAAGGTGATAGAACCTGGAGAAGGTGTGCAAGGAGGACATCACTGCTCAGCAGATATCGACAGAAGACAGCAGTCTAGCTTCTGCCCATAAGACTGCCTGAGCCTGAGTGGAATGAGCTTTAACCTGAAGGGGTAATGGCTTTCCTGCCTCCACATGAGCTAATGTGACCACCTTAATCCAGCGAGCTATGGTAGCCCACCAAGCTGGTTCACCCTGTTTCCTTCCACCGTGAAGGACAAACAGGTAGTCAGTCTTTCAGATCTGTTCTGAAACTTCCAGATACCACACCAAATGTCTACTGCCATTCAAAAGACGGAGGCGGCAGTATTCTTCCACATCCTTGTGCTTATCTAGGGATGGCAACAAAATGGACTGATTCAAATGAAACTCCGAAACTACCTTGGGCAAGAAGAATGGAACATTATGAAGCTGTAATGCTCCTGGAGTCATCCGGAGGAACAGTTCCCAACACGACAATACCAGTAGTTCAGAGATGAGACGTGCTGAGCATATAGCCACCAGGAACACCGTTTTCAGGGTTAATAAACGCAAGGAAAGACTGGGCAGTGGCCAAAAGGAAGGCCCTGCCAAAAACATACTAGATTAAGATTCCCACAAGGGAACTGGCCACTGTAGCAGTAGCCGGAGGTGCTTCACCCCTTTCAGAAAACAGGCCATGTCCAGATAAGGCGGAGTAATGTGGCAGTTACTACCTCCGAGCGAGCCCTCTCAAGGGCCAGACCATAAGACAGAATAGAGTTGGATCCTCATGAAGGACCAGTTGCTGCTGTAGCAGATCCCTGTGCGGTGGGAGGCACAGGGGGTCTCCACCAGGAGTCTCTGCATATCAACATACCACAGACACCTGGGCCAATCTGGAGCTATTAGTAGGACTAATCCCCCGAGTTGCTCAATTCTGTGAATGATGCTGCCTTGGAGGGGCCACAGAGGGAAGGCATAGAGCAGCTCCTCCTCTAGCCAGGTCTGAATGAGAGCATCGATCCCCAGAGTCAACTGATCTGTTCTGTGACTGAAGAATCGGGGAACCTTTGCATTTTGGGATGCAAACAGCAGGTCGATGGACAGGAGACCCCAGCTGAAAGGCTTTGGCCGATAATGCCTACTCCCAGATCCAGACTCTCCCTGCTTAGAAAGTCTGCTCTAACATTGTCTTTTCTTGCAATGTGGGAGGCTATCATTTGTAGATGTATTTCTGCCCATTCTATAAGGAGTTCTATCTCGTGACACTTGCTGGCTTTTGGTTCCATGCTGGTGGTTGATGTAGGCTACCGTTGTTGTGTTGTCCGACATTACGCGGATCACTTGACCCTGGAGTATGTGGCTGAATTGTAGACACACCAATCTTACTGCCCGGGCTTCCAGGCGGTTTATGTTCCAGAGGGCCCTCTTCCTTGGTCCACCCCTCGGCCAACAGTTCCTGACAGTGAGCTCCCCAGCCGCAGAGGCTCACGTCTGTCGTGAGGACCAGCCAGTTTGGAGGGGACAGTGGTACACCCTTGCCCACATGAGCTTCCTGCAACCACCACTGGAACAGAGAGCATACTTCCATCAGTAAGTGGAGGCGAATCGAATAGTCTTGAGACCACGATTCCAATGTGACAGCAGGGAGCGTTGAAGTGGTTGCTTGTGTGTTCTCACCCATGGCACTGCTTCCAGGGTTGCCACCATCAAACAGAGGACTTGAAGATAGCTCCACACTGTCGGGCGAATCGTGTTCATCAACAGATGCACTTGGGACATCAACTTCCTTATCCACATGGTCAGGAGGAAGACCTTGCCCTGCTTGATGTCGAACCGGACTCCCAGATATTCCAAGGATTGAGAGGGTTTGAGACTGCTTTTGTCCAGATTTAAGACCCAACAGAGTTCCTGAAGCAAGGTGGTCACTCTGTTGGTCACCCAGAGAGACAGCTCCACCGACTTTGCCCGGATCAAGCAGTCGGCCGAAGTACTGGTGCACCAGGATTTCCTCTTTTCTCAATGCTGCCGCTATGACCACCATAATCTTGAAAAGTGTTCTGAGGGCTGTGGCCAGGCCACAAGATAGTGCCCGGAACTGATAATGGTGACCCAGTACCACAAAGTATAGGAAACATTGATGTTCTTGCCAGATTGGAATATGTAGGTAAGCCTCGCAGAGGTCCAGGGAATTTAAGAACTCTTCTGATTGTAAGGCCATTTTTACAAAGTGGAGGGTTTCCATGCGGAAATGAATGACTTGTAGATGTCTGACGCTCTTGAGGTCCAGGATGGGACAAAAGGAACCTTCCTTCTTGGGTATGATAAAATAGATGGAATAATGCCCCGTATTTTCTTGGGACGCAGGTACTAGGATTATAGCCTTCATCCTGAGGAGCCTTAACAGGGTAATATCCACTGCCTGCTTCTTGTGCTGGGAGAGGCAAGGAGATATCATGAATATGTCCAGAGGAGTGCTGCAAAATTCCAGTGCATATCCTTCTCATATGGCCTCCAGTACCCATTTGTCCGAAGTGATCTCAACCCACCGCTGGTAGAAGAGGGACAGTCGACCCCCTATCTCCTCATTCAGAGGATGGGTCGGCAAAACTTCATTGGGGGGTTCAGGATGAACCAGAACCCGAGCCTTACCCTCTCTTGGGCTGCTGACTCAGAAAGGACTGCGACTTCCCAAAGGACCGAGACCTCTGAAATGTTGAGTTTCTGTAGGGGCAAAAGTGTTGGGAACCTCTGGATCAACTCCTCATGGGTGAGGAGTGCTGTAACTGCTTTCTATTATCTTCTGGCAGGGGTACTGGAGATTCACCCCATTTACTGGCCAGCTTTTCCAATTCGCTTCCGAAGAGGAGTGATCCTTTAAAGGGCATTGTGAGATTTGCCTTGGAGGTTGCATCTGCTGACCAATTCCGCAGCCATAGCTGTCTTCTGGCCGCTACCATTGAGGCCATTCCTCTGGCAGAGGTATGGACTAGATCCGAGCCCGCATCAGCTAAAAAGCTGGCAGGGGGTTTCCATAACCCTCTGGAATTTGCCCCCGAGTCATCCACCTCCCGAGAGAGGAGCAGGCATGAACGAGATACCAGGGCACAACAAGAAGCAATCTAAGGTCACTGCTATTGCATCAAAGGCCTGTTTAAGGATGGACTCCATCCACCTATCGTGCGCATCATTTAAGGCCGCACCTCTCTCCACTGGGATAGTTCACTTAGATACAGCACAGACTAGTGCATCCACTTTAGGGAAACACAAACGTTCTCTCACTGCCCGATCCAGTGGGTATAGAGCTTCTAACACTCGTCCACCTTTAAAACTTGCTTCTGGGGCATCCCATTTCAGGTCAATCAACTCCTGGATGGCTTCCAGTACTAGAAAGTAGCAAGAGACTTTCCGTAGGGAAATTAGAATGTGATTCTTCTTTGGTGCAGTCAGAGTCCGCCCCAGGAACTCCTAGCATCTTCAGGGTCTGGGAAACCAGGGCTGACAATTCGTCTCTATGGAAAAACCGTAACATGGTCCAATACAGTTCTAAAACAAGGGGGATTTCCCCATCTTCCAAGAAATCTGGATCCTCTTCTTCGTCCGTGCCATCGGGGTTCCTGCTAGGGATACCCTTTGTGAGTTGAGGCATGTCTCGAGGTCTGCCGATTGGACTGGGTGAGCTTACCAGCTGAGGTTCCGTCCAGACAGGGGCAAGTGAGGTAGCAGATTACGCCTTTATGAAGGCCTTGAAAGAATTCCACCCAAGAGAAGGCGGCCGAGTCCATACCTAGCCCAGGAGGTACTGGGGTAGGTGCCACTAAATTTTCCTCTCCCATGGATGACCCAGTCCCGGGGTTACTCAGATCTGGGGATATTTCCACTTTAGGCTGTGGTCGACCCATTCTCTGAATGGGGGGAGCCGGGCTTAGCAAAGACCAGGGAGGCCATCTCTCCCTGGGCTTCCTCACAGTGCCGATGTAAGCAAGAATCCAGGTCCAACTGTGCAGCCCTAATATGACAAGCAGCACAGAGAGAAAAGTGCTTGTTTCTTTGCTGCCTGAGCCATTGGTGACAGTAACTGCATCTCAGATGGCTCACGTTTAAAATTTTATGTGCTCAGATTTTGGGTGCCTACGCGAGCTGCACAAACAGCCCATGTGCCCAGCTTTACTTGTAGTCTCCGCCTAGAAATTTGTGCGCATAGCGCATGTGCAGTGCCAACACTCACTGTGCATACTAAAGCTCTATGATGGGTAATACAGGCACAAAAACGTGCACAAGATGGCGCTGCCAAGACCTACCACACAGTATGCCAAGCCGGTGCCGCTCGGAAGCCCACTTACCCTTACCCCAACGGGATCGGGAACAATGTCGCTACAGCACACAGAGCAAGGAGACTGGAGGAAGTCTTACCGAAACCCCTCCCATGTCTCTGAATCGGGAAGAAATCCTCTTTTAAAAACAAAACACAACTTACCTGGGCTCAGCGCTTACTGAGTAAAGAGACAGTCGCTGGCTGCCGGGGGAGGGGGCTTTGGCTGTCACCGCCGCACTCAGCTTCCTGCACCCACTGCCTTTCAGCCGCAAAGTCCACGTTGGGAACCTGCTACTGGACCAAGGCACATCTCTGAAGGATTTCGAAAATCACCTCAGGAATTCTCAACTGGGGGAGGGTACTTTACGTATCACCACAGGAGAGCGGGGCTCAATCTTTTCTCCAATTTGAAAGTAGAATTTCTTCTTCTAAAAGGTACAGTGATCCCCATAGGGAAAGCATGTCCGCATCTGCTGGAGACTGAGAAATACAGAAGGGCTGGAGTCACTGCAGGGGTGTATCTAGAATGATGTCAGCTTTGAAACTTGACTCCATCACCATCTGCTGGCAGGGGAGCATAAACCCATTGGTCCTGAGTCCATCTGGCTACAGGCTTGGAAATGCAGGATAGCTTTCACTATGAATGTCTGCAGGTCTTTCATAAGCTGCTGCACCCTGCCAGACTAATCAGTTATAGACCAAAATATCAAACCAACAGCAAAATTCTACCATGGATTATACTCCTGAAGGACAGAGAAACCTATGGCTGGACCATGCCTTCTTCACACGAGTCTTCCTGCAGAAAGAGGCACACCTGCAAGTGCTGCCTCCCTCCTGCTTTGTAAGTTCATGCAGCAAGATGTACCCTAAACATTATGCATTGATAAGGTACATCTGGCAAGATTTGAACCATAAATGCATTTTAGCTAAGAGGCCACTGGCAAATATATGATGAACACCACTCCTAAAATATGAAAAAGTACTGGCTAGACCACCACTGTATATAGAAAACTGCAGAATTCTAATAAATGATAGACTAGTAAAGGTCCCCATCATTACAGTTGGATAGGTATTAAAATACCCCAACACACACACAGTGCCCTCAATGGATGCATGCTACCATTGTTTTCTGCACAAAACAGATGTTGCATTATTTGAAAGTCAGTAGAGTTGTAGGCAAGTGGATATTGTATTTAACACACAGAATCTGTCAGCATATTGTAATGAGTCTGCTAATCACTTAGTGGCCCTAACATGAAGTGTTAGGGCCAGCACGTATCAGGGGGTCTGTGCTGAAAGGCCAGACATGTACAGCACATAATTCCTACTGAAATGCTTTACTGCAGGAATCAAGTATTTTGCTGACAGGCTGATTCATTCTTTAAGGCCACATCACTGAGCCCAAGACTCAAAAAGTGAAGCATGGCTTGTTTACAGCTTCAGATTTTTAAGAATGAAAAAGCTAACACATTCTGTCTACTCCACAAAATAACATCTGCCTTATGACCCCCACCCCCAAACGGCACACCACAGGTTGTGCTAATAGGTGAATGCATAGGAGCCAGACAGCAGCCTCTTTCATGCCAATAATTTATTGAACTGATGTCTGTACACAGCCAAAACCTAAGAAGAACTAATACACAATATGGGAAGGTTTTGCACACTATGTTCTGGCCTCTTGCTCTTAACATCAAACTATGGTATCACCTTCAAATCCTAAGGTGGTAAACAGCAGGGAGGGGGGCAGGGGGAAAAAAGAAAGAACAGGGGGAGGTAGGAAAAAGGGAGGGAGATCACTAACATTTTCATTAAGAAAAAAAACAAAATTATAACAATATATTTACAAAAAAATTTGTAACTAAATCATTTAGTTAAATTGTAAGAAGTTCCTAGTATGGAGAAAAAAATATTTACAAGTAACCAGGGGAGTTTTCCCTCAACGACGATGACAAGAAATAAAATCCATTTAAAAGTAACTACAGCAAGCAAAACAGCCTGCTGAAAACAAGGTGGGGAGGGGGCGGGAGGTGGTGTAAAATTCTCAGTATCTGGAGAAAAAGGGGAAAGGAGTCAGCTGATGCCAGGGAAGCACATCCCACACAAGCTGGGAGGCCCACTCTTCTTACAGCCATTTCCTTCATGTACCAAACACACAAGGGGCTCGCCCCATCTCTAAGCCACCTCTCACTTCACATACAGCAGGAAGCAGCACTTTAGTCTCTGCATGTGTCTACTGAATTGGCAGCAGAGACTCCCAGCCTTCCTTTGGTTGCCTGGGAGAGACATGGAGCCCCCCATTCTAGAGCTCTCTCTAATTTGGTGGGTTTCAGCTCTGGTCCTCGAGGTTCCTCACCATCTAACCAAACTATGCAAAACAATTTGGTTCTGCATCCCGGTACGTGAGGGTACCTGAGTAGGCCCTGTGGATATCTTGAAATGCAGGAGGAGCAGAGTTGAGAACCACTGATCCAACTGGAGAGGCCAGCTGGGAGGCCATTAGAAGCCAGAGCATCTCTTGTTTGGAGAATGGACAGAGTACAAATATCATCCACACAGTACAATAGAAGCTGTAAAACCGAATGCTGCTTTGTATTATGGGACTGCTGGTGGTAGGGCCTCCACAGTACAGAAACATTCGCAGGCCAGAGCAGCTCAGTTAGTGGCTGTCCAACCCTGAGAATGAGCAAGGCGATGCTCAAAACAGCAAAAAGAGACAGCCCCCATGTACTTGTGCACACAGTGCCATCACTGGAGACATACACAAGCACCAATTCACAGACAATATGAGGGGAGCCAGGGAGAGTGCCAACAACATATAACCCTCTTCCTCAAAAATACAAAATAACCTGGGGAGGAAGAGTGGGGAAAGCTTGCACTTACTCACTGAGACTCCAACATCACAAGAGAGCTCAGGGCTTCTCTGTCCCCACAGAGATCACCAAGAGTGACCCTGGGTCACAGGCCTGCCCCAGCAGACCAAAAAATAAAAAGGATGGGGGGGGGGGGGGGGGGGGGAGAGGAGGGGCGGGTAAAAGGATGAAACCAGCAACCAGAGCACTATTCTTCACCAATCCTCCCTAACTCCAGTAAATCCCATCCGCCCCTTCTCCAAAGCTGTTCCACTGACTCGTGATTACTATTAAAAAAAAGAAAACAAAACTGCATAACATAAAACTTTGTTCAATTTTCAAATCAAATTGTCTTAAAATCAGGAAAGGAGGGGAGGAAATGGTGACAGAGGGATTCAAATTAGCAGCAGATTTCCCCTGCTTCCCTTGCTAATCTCAGTCTATAAAGGGTATATGAAAGGAGGTCCTGGGACCGCAAGGCATGGTGCTCTTGGACTAAAATTAACACGATCAGAAAAAAGGTGCTTTTAAAAAGTAATACATGGACAAGGTTAAAACCCAGCCCAGAGCTGGCAGGGGGAATTTTGGTTTAAAGTTAAAATGAGGTGTTAGACAGGGCTGTGAGCACAGGACGAAGGGGTGAAAGGTCTATTTGCCAGATCAGCATCTGCCCTACATCCTTCAGTAACACTAGTGGGTGGCTCCATTCACAGGCTGGGAGCGCAACACGGTTAAACCACCATCTCACACGCACATGAAGAAAGAACTGTCAAGTTACTTTACATGACAAAAAAAACACATCTAGAAAAGCTGCTGGACTTGTGCCCTGTGATTGGAGGACCCGACTCCGATCCTGTTGGGGTAAGGAGAGGGGTTGCATCCCACCTAAAGGTCTTGGGTCAAGGAGCATTCTTTGTTCTTTTGCTTGTTCCAGGTTATGCTTTCTTCAAGGAGTCTTCCATCTCTCCTCACATACTCTGCTCTCCGACTTTTAGTGTGTACGAGGTGGGGGGCGATGTGGTATAAAACATAATAGTCACTGCACAGCACCCTTCCACACTAGGCCCCCACTTTCCTGTTCACAGTTTGTATCACATGCCAGTGTGTCCCAGGGACTGGACAGTAAGTCCTGGGAGGACCAATTTGTGCATGATGGGTGGGACTGGAGGTAGAGGTGTCCCTCACACAGCCTCTATCAGGAGTCCGTCCATAGCCCCCACTCCTCGCCCTTACAGCTATGAGAAGAGAGTCCTGCTAGACCCCCGATTTGGACTTTTTGTGGTCCAGGAAGTTGCTGGGGTGTTGGCTGCCATCCTCCTGTGCCACTGATCAGAAGCAGTCCTGAAGCAGTCCCCCTCAGCATTCTTTCATTTCCATGCCCGTCGCCATGCCGCTCAGAGCATGGACTCCCACCATTGTCTGCAGAAACCTTTCCCCCACCACAAAGGAGTGGCCAGGACCCGGCCTCGCCTCTCCCGCTCCAGAGCCTGCCAGGAGCCTCCCTTGCTGTGTGGGGGGGAAAAGTGAGTCCACGGAGAGGTGGCCACAGGAGTCTCTCACAGTCCATCATTGGGCCGCTGCCCTCAGCAGGCAGATGAAGAAGAGATATGAGTATTTTGCTTGTAAACCTTTTTGCTAGGCCTGGGATGAGGACACAGGGAAGTTAGCTCCATCACCAGGTCAAGATGGCTGAATCTTGGAGGGAGAAACATGGAGCCGTGATGCTACCGAGATAGATTGAAGGGCAGCTGGTACATTAATGTAATCCAAGCGGTGTGGTCTGTGTGTGCGTATGAGGCATGTGAAGTGAGCATGGTGTGTGTCAAAGAGTGCAGAGGGGACCTGGGCTTTCAGGCTGACTTCATGAGTGAGAGTGGGGCAGGTGGGGGTGAAGGGAGGGGGGCAGGGGCATTGGCCATGGGGAAGGGGAGTAGGAACTGCTCCTCAGGAGGTGTTGGAGATGGATCCTGCAGCCTCTCCTGTTGTCACTTGGCTTCTGTCTGCTCCCAGTCTGTTTTCTGCCATAGAAGAAAGAAAGAAAACCAATGTTAGTGAACACAGACCTGTTGCATCATATTAGAAAAGAGTGTAGACAAGGCTTTAGAGATCTCAGTAATATTAAACACGTTATAACAAACTTCCTCGCAATACAATATTTCAGGCATGGTTCAACACAAGAGCACAATGTAGAGAGGATAAGATGCACAGTACTGTACATAATTTTCTGATTGGCCAATCACCCTGCATGTTTTATCTTGCCAAAAATCAGTGCAATAAAACTGGCCCCTGTCTCATAGGACTGGAGTGCTTAGGCACACAGAATATCCAGTCTTGAAGCATATCTCATTCTGGAGTCTGCTCTACTTCCCTCTGCTCCTGTCACACACTACAACCCCTCCCCCTTCTCTCGCCACATATTGCATGCAATCTCTTCCTCTCTGCCCTATGCTTTAAGATTGTCCCTGTGACTAACCCCACCCCCACCCCATGATGTGCGAGGTTGCCTCCTCTCCCATGCTCCAAAAGGCCTCCACCCTCACATAGCAAGAGTATCACTGCTTTCCCACTCGCCTATGCTGTGAAGTCTCTCCCCCATATCCTGCAAAGCTCTCCTCTCCCTCCTTCCCACTCATACTGCAAGGCACTACCTCTATATGAGGAACCTCTCCACCATTGTGTTCCCCTTTTCCCATGAGGAGTCTTCCCCCAGACCCCTGCTGCAAGGGGCATCGTCCCTCCATACCGTGCGAGGTGGGTGTTCCAGCCGTGCAGGACGCAGAAGGGGCGTGTGCTCTGGCGTGGGGCGGAATGAGGGTGGAATTCAGGACAGGTTGGATGGACAGCTCTGTAAATGGAAAAAAAAAAAAATCCACATAGCAGTTAATAAAATTCTAAGAGTGATCCAGTGTGCCTCCAATTCCAGCAGGTGAACGGTATTATGGTACAGGAGAAGCGGTGGGAGAAATGACCTCCCTCTCTGAAACAGCAGGGTGAGGGAAGGGACGGTCACAGAAAAAACTGCACGCATAATGAGAAAGTCAGGTTATGATACACTTTCCCCAATGTAGCTTCACTGCAGCAGAGGAGAAAGAGGAAAGGAAAGTGATTAGATAGTCAGTGAGAATCTCTTCTTCCAAAGAATGGTAACCTTGTCCTTGTAGGTTATCTTACTTGCACAGTACTCAATAATCCACTTGGTTAAAAAGTGGGCCTGAGACACTGTCTCTCTCCCAGTAACTCACCTACAGGGCTGAAGTTAAAGAGTGGGGGTAGGTCTCTTCCATTAGGCAGGCGTGCGCTGGCGTCTCGCAACTCATCAAAGAAGCTGTGTGCACAGGCTTCCAAGGGGGAGAGGCGGGTGACAGGGGTGTATTCCAGCAGCCGGCTACAAAGAGCTATTGCTTCAGGAGGGGTCCGTGGCTTGAAGACCTGTCAAGAAAGAGCGTGGTGACTGATAATCCAGCTGGCAGTGGGAGCTTCAATGTAGCAGATCCCCCGCCATCGGCGACACTCCACCCATGGGAGCCACCTTATGGCAATTCCTCCCCTCCATATAGCAAGAGCTGCCTCATAACTACATCCCTGTCAGTGCAACTACAACAGCAGAGGTCACCTTGCGGAAGTGCCTCCACCCAAGAAGTATTCCTCCAGCGAACAAAAGCTTCTTACACCAGTGTTTCACCGCCCCCTGGCACCCAGTCAGCAGGTCTCTAGCAGCAGGGCTGCTTAGCAGCATTTTCTCCATTCCTTAGGTACCTTTGTCCAGGGATGTGCTTTGATCTGTGGAAATTTAAACTCTGTGTAATTGGGATTCATTTCCCGGATCTGTTCCCTCGTTGGAGTCCCCAATACCTGCAAGAAAACAAGATGCCAGAGTAAATTTTCAAGGCGGCCCATTTCATTCCTTGTATTTAAAAAATAAATGAGCTAAAACAATGTGGGCTGAGGGAGCAGGAGGTGGCCCTGTGACTTAGGCTACAGTGCTCTACGCCGCGGCACAAAAGACTCAGCTCCGTATCATCTGCTGCAGCTTGGGCACAGAGTTCCCATCTCCTAGCCAACAAGGAAACGTGCCACCCAGACTCGTGGTATGAGGCAGGGTGAACAAAAATAGGGACTCAACAAAACAGAAAAGCAAAACAGAAAATGTGACACAGGGAAAGGAGAATGAAATTGCACTGGAAGATCCTCCCTTGCCTCCAGTATCAGCAGCACGCTCACTTATTCATGTAAATAAAGAGAAAGCTGTTGGGCTGAGGTCTTGTTTCAATAGAAAGATGTCCTATACATGTAACTGAGCAGTTTAGGATTAGCAGAAAAAAGCAGCCAAGCTCTCCATCAAATTAAGTAAATTAGATGTTCAAAAATGTATCAAAACAAAGAGAAAGAAAAACCCGATCTTGCAAATCCTCTTGCTTCATCGGTGCTAGGATCAGGCCATGGTTACACACAGAGGGCTGCACAACTCAAGATCTTACTTTAATGATTTCCACCAGCTGATCCACGCCGCTGTCCCCGGGGAAGATGGGCTGGCCCAGCAGCAGCTCCGCAAGCACACACCCTGCCGACCAAATATCTGAGGAAGAGAAAGGCCCAAGGTCACACCTGCCCCATCACAACCCAATGTTGTTGCCTCACGGTCCACCGAACCCTGGCAGTGGGAGCTTTCTCACAGCAGTGCCCAGCTACCCGACCTGTCCTGGAGGCTCACCTAGCAAATCTGGTTTTCAGGATACCCATAATGTTCTCCACTGAGCCTGCTGGATGTGCAGATGACGAATCAAATATAAATAAATAAATATGCACATGATGGTGCCATACATTGGAGATCTAGCGCTTGTTCGTTGTGACTCTCCGGAAACCAGACTGGTTAGATGTACTTTCCAGGAAATGGTTAAAAATCACTAGACTGGGTAACTCACCACTCAAGCGATCTGTTTGTTTTCATCAGTGCCATTCCATGGCTGACAATAGACCCTGAAAGCCCCTTGCACACAGCACCAAGCAGGTTAACATTTATTTCTTGCTAAAAAAATTCATAGCAGAAGATTCTTC